>NC_073628.1:119160000-119785000 GCF_029407905.1 Bubalus kerabau
CCAATTAAGAACAAAGGGGAGTTGTTGGGATTTTTTCCACCAATTTTGCCTTTAAAATTTTTATGCTAATGATGACGTAATTAGAACTATCTGCGGGAGATTATAGGCTTAAAATTGAGACCAGCAGCCCTGTCTGTTGCTGGCATGTTAACAGCCAGTGCTTCAGTTTTTATCATAAGTGAGTTTGAAATCGGGTGACATGCCAGACATTCCTTCTGAAAGTTAACTAAGGTAACCGATGGAACTCAAGGAAGAAAATCAACATGTCATTTGCAGTTCTATTTGGGAGGTTGGGGTGGAGAGATGACAGTTTTGTAAAGTGATTTACACAGCATTGTTGAAAAAAAAAAGTCCCCTGGCCTATGACAGAGCTGCAAAAGAAACAATGGACAAAGGGGACTTCCAAGGCTTCAGCCTTCCTGGCCACGCCCTGTGGGAATGCTCCAGTACCTTTCCATCTCTGATCAGAGAACTTCTGCACAAAACATTACCCCACTGATACAGGGGTTCCACTCTAGATGAATGAGACAACTTGAAAAGAGGAAAATCCGAGGGCTGACTTCCTAGGACAAAAGTCCAAGATGGGTTTGACATTCATGGTGCTAAGCAAACATTTCAGAAAGGCATCTCTTAGCTTTTGTAAACTGCTGAAACAGATCTCCAAAAGAGAAACCCCTAAATCAACTATGCTTTAGTAAAATAAATCAACAACAACCAGGAGAGGGATGTCCCTGCAATTCTTGGGTGGTATATGGGCCTGAAGGCCTGGGATGGCCTTTCACCTGAAGCTCCTTGGAGAGTATCAGAAGCAGCAGAATGTCAGGGCTGAACTCTGCTCTGGCTTTGTCACCATTTATGCGGATGCTGGTGTATTTCTAGTTCTGGGTTTGAGTTCGCATATTTTAGTTAAAGTATCATTTTAATTGGGCTTCCCAGGTGGTGCTAGTGGTAAAGAACCCACCTGCCAATGCAGGAGACATAAGAGACAGGGGTTCAGTCCCTGGGTCAGGAAGATCCCCTGGAGGAGGGCACGGCAACCCGCTCCAGTACTCTTGCCCAGAGAAACCCATGAACAGAGGAGCCTGGCAGTCCATACAGTTGCAACATGTCGGACATGAAATCAAATAGCTTTTTTTGAGATTTTTCTCTTATTTTTTAGTACTAGTTTTATTGAGGAATAATTTACATATGATCAAATTTCCCTGTTTTAAGTGTTTGATTACTTTTGACCACTCTCATATTTCTGAATATGTCCTGCATCCCCCCAAATTATCCTTACATACCATTGCAGTCAATTCCCTACCCCTACTGGAAACTACTGATCTGTTTTCTTTTATTGTAGTTATACTTTTTCTAGAATTTCATATAGATGGAATCATATAGAATCTGGCTTTTGTGCCTGGCTTCTTTCACTTAGAACAATGCTTTGAAATTTATCCATGTTTGTAAGTATCAGTAGATCAATCCTTTTTATTGTTGAGTAGTAGCAAGATTATTTTTTTTACATTTTTTGTGTAAAAATACACACAACCTAAAATTTCCTTTCTGATTATTGTCTGAAGTTTAAAAAATATTTATTTGGGTCACATGGAAAAGCAAGTGATTTTTGTTACTTTTTTGAAAAACACGTGTTAATTGAAGTTAATCATAAGGATAAGGATTCAAATGCAAAATTTTCGAAACATTAGCCAGGTGAATATGAATGTGAAGGAGATTTCCAGAGATGCAGCAAAAATGCAAATTAATTAACAACTTCCAAGTAAGTGTAATCAGAACATGAACCTGGATTAGACCAAGCATTTCACAGAAGTTTAAAATTATGATGTAATAATCAATCAGTAGAAGGATTAAAGCAAAAAACAAACAAAAGAAACCCTCCTACCTTTCTCATATATTTTTTAAGATTTTTTTTTGATGTGGATCATTTTTAAAGTCTTTATTGAATTTGTTACAATACTGCTTTTATATTTTGTTTCATTGGCCTCAAGTCATGTGGGATCTTAGCTGCCTAACCCAGGATCCAACCCACACCCCCTGCACTGGAAGAAGTCACCCACGGGACCGCCATGGTGTGTGTGCTTAGCAGCACAGTCGTGTCTGACTCTGTGCAACCCTGTGGACTTTAGCTCACCAGGCTCCTCTGTCCATGGGATTCTCCAGGCAAGAACACTGGAGTGGGTTGACAATCCCTTCACCAGGGAATCTTCCCGACCCAGGGATCAAACCCAGGTCTCCTGCATTGCAGGCAGATTCTTTACTGTCTGAACCAGCAGGGGAGCCCAGACCACCAGGGACGTCTCCTCATATGTTCTTTGTTACTAATTATAACAAGCAAAAACTGATGGTGCTTAGTGACGAAAACAGCAACAACAATCATTATCATGGCTTACTCGTGTAGTGCATATTATATGCCTGCTGCCGCACTAAGCACTATATAGATGATTGTGATCCCTCACTTCAGTCTTGTCCGACTCTGAGACCCTATGGACTGTAGCCCACCAGGCTCCTCTGTCCATGGGATTCTCCAGGCAAGAATGTTGGAGTGGGTTGCCATTTCCTTCTCCAGGAGATCTTCCCCAACCAGGGATCAAAACCATGCCTCTATTATATCTCCTGCATTGGCAGGTGGGTTATTTACCATAGTGTCATCTGGGAAGCCCATATAGGTGATTAACTCAATTTTCCCAACAAACTTACTAGGTAAGTATTCTATTATTATTGCCATTTTACAAAAGTGAAAAAACGGAGACTTAGAGAAAACTAAGTAACCTGCCTAGGTGAAGCAGCCAGGATTTGGCCCTGGGAATCTACTGGCTCCAGAGCCTTGATCTTTGACCTCTAGAGCACTCTGAACTGCAGCAATGTATTACAGAAATATTCAAATTGGCAAAGGGAGTTGGTAATGTCCCTGAGCAAGATATGAAATAAAGCCAGAGGAGACTGGTTGTTTAGGTGTATGAGGAGACCCAGAATAAGGCAAGGAGAAGAGGGAGGAGCTGAGAAGCACTGCAGTATTCTGTCCACATCCAAGAGGGCACTATTGGCCTGGTACCCAGGAGCCTGCTCCCCATTTTCTACCCCAGGTCCAGGTGACCCCTGGGGGTCCTTTCAGAGCTAACATGTTAGGAAAATCAGAAGTATTTGTTCAGAGTTCATTGTGACTTGGCTTTATTGATGTAGGCCAAAGGTCCACAATCTGGTTGGCTTGTAATGGAGACGGCGATAAATCACCACGACCTGGACATTGAGTTCATTCAATATTGTGAACTTGTCTTTTTTCATGATGCTTTTGAATCTGATCTAACAAAGGGTTGTGGACTTGGAACTAGATTGCCTCATTTGAATCTTGGTTTTGCCATTTATAAGCAATGGGACTTTGGGCATGTTACTTGACCTTTCCATGCCTCTGTTTCCTCATCTGTGAAATGGGAAATTAATAATCCATCTGTTTTGTAGCATTGTTTTGAAGACTGAAGGGCTATGTATAAAGCATTTACAGCAGCGATGACAAACAGGTACCGTATTTTTGTTCAGTTCAGTTCAGTCGCTCAGTCGTGTCCGACTCTTTGCCACCCCATGAATCGCAGCACCCCAGGCCTCCCTGTCCATCACCAACTCCTGGAGTTCACTCAAACTCACGTCCATCGAGTCAGTGATGCCATCCAGCCATCTCATCCTCTGTCGTCCCCTTCTCCTCTTGCCCCCAATCCCTCCCAGCATCAGAGTCTTTTCCAATGAGTCAACTCTTCCAATGAGGTGGCCAAAGTACTGGAATTTCAGCTTTAGCATCATTCCTTCCAAAGAAATCCCAGGGCTGATCTCCTTTAGAATGGACTGGTTGGATCTCCTTGCAGTCCAAGGGACTCTCAAGAGCCTTCTCCAACACCACAGTTCAAAAGCATCAATTCTTCGGCGCTCAGCCTTCTTCACAGTGCAACTCTCACATCCATACATGAACACAGGAAAAACCATAGCCTTGACTAGACGGACCTTTGTTGGCAAAGGAATGTCTCTGCTTTTGAATATGCTATCTAGGTTGGTCATAACTTTCCTTCCAAGGAGTAAGCGTCTTTTAATTTCATGGCTGCAGTCACCATCTGCAGTGATTTTGGAGCCCAGAAAAATAAAGTCTGACACTGTTTCCACTGTTTCCCCATCTATTTCCCATGAAGTGATGGGACCGGATGCCATGATCTTTGTTTTCTGAATGTTCAGTTTTAAGCCAACTTTTTCACTCTCCTCTTTCACTTTCATCAAGAGGCTTTTTAGTTCCTCTTCACTTTCTGCCATAAGGGTGGTGTCATCTGCATATCTGAGGTTATTGATATTTCTCCCGGCAATCTTGATTCCACCTTGTGCTTCTTCCAGCCCAGCGTTTCTCATGATGTACTCTGCACAGAAGTTAAATAAGCAGGGTGACAATATACAGCCTTGACGTACTCCTTTTCCTATTTGGAACCAGTCTGTTGTTCCATGTCCAGTTCTAACTGTTGCTTCCTGACCTGCATAGAGGTTTCTCAAGAGGCCGGTCAGGTGGTCTGATATTCCCGTCTCTTTCAGAATTTTCCACAGTTTATTGTGATCCACACAGTGAAAGGCTTTGGTATAGTCAATAAAGCAGAAATAGATGTTTTTCTGGAACTCTCTTGTTTTTTCGATGATCCAGCGGATGTTGGCAATTTGGTCTCTGGTTCTTCTGCCTTTTATAAAACCAGCTTGAACATCTGGAAGTCCACGGTTCACGTATTGCTGAAGCCTGGCTTGGAGAATTTTGAGCATTACTTTACTAGCGTGTGAGATGAGTGCAATTATGCAGTAGATTGAGCATTCTTTGGCATTGCCTTTCTTTGGGATTGGAATGAAAACTGACCTTTTCCAGTCCTGTACTATCTAAAAATTATGGTAGGTGGAAATATCTGCTCCTGAGATATTATGAACTTCTGAGATATAATGCTGCTGCTGCTGCTAAGTCGCTTCAGTCGTGTCCAACTCTGTGCAACCCCATAGACGGCAGCCCACCAGGCTCCCCCGTCCCTGGGATTCTCCAGGCAAGAACACTGGAGTGGGTTGCCATTTCCTTCTCCAATGCATGGAAGTGAAAAGTGAAAGTGAAGTCGCTCAGTCGTGTCCAACTCTTAGCGACCCCATGGACTGCGGCCCACCAGGGTCCTCCGTCCATGGGATTTTCCAGGCAAGAGTACTGGAGTGGGGTGCCATATAATAAACTATAGTAATCTGTACTAAAATGAAATTACCTTCAAGAGTTTATTTTGCAGGGCTCTGCTCCTTGTTCCTGCAGAGCATTACCTATCACTGATGAATATATGCACAGGGAATAGACAATTCAGGGACATGATTTCAGCTGCTACAACGTACCAAATACTAGAAGGGAAAATTCTGGATACCTGATCTCTGTGACCTGAAACTTTAACAGTGATCAGATACAACGAGTTTGGGGAGAGAAGAATCTTTACATTATTTCTTTGAATCCTGGACAGAGTAAAAGAAAATCAAGCTTGGGATAAGAAAATTGGAGCTTTATTTCTAGTCCTCCTTTTTTGTTGCTGGAGATTTTAGAGTAGGTGCAGTAATCTATCTCACTTCTATGGTTCCTTGGTGCTGTATTCAGAACCCAGTCATCCATGAACACCTGGTTCATACTCCATGGTCTGTACAAAGTCATCCCTAGCTGTCCAGGCAGCCACTCTGGTCTTGATTACCTGCATAAACTGAAATCCTTACACCCTTTGATACAATCTTGCATTATTAGTTGCCTTATGTAGTTAATCATTTATGGAACTATCTATCTATGTTGTTAATCATCTATGGAACTAACTATCTATCTACCTCTGACAATTTAAAAATCTCTAGTAGGAACCAACGCCTTCTCCTTGACAGCCAACTCCTTGAATTATGGACCTCAGCCTCCCTGGGGAAAGTGACAATGTAAGATATACCACTTGCAGTTTCTAGACACCACTCACTCACCTAGGACATTGAACTTGGGTAATACTCAAAGTTGGACTCAACAAACATTTTCTAAAGGGCCTATAGAGAGTGGCATGAGAAATATGTTGTATGACATAAAAGGAATATGAAATCTGGATCCTCGTATTCAGTCCAACAGAACATTTATTGAGCACCAACTATGTGCTAGATACTATACCAGTTGTTACGGATACAGAGCGGTACCTATCCTTCATAAGGGAGGCCCACCAGTCAACAGATGACTTAGTGATCAGAACATTCTGGGGACCCAGTAGAGGAACCCTGGTCCAGCCAGATGATGGTGAGGGAAGGAATGAGGTGGGCAGAGTAGGTAGGCTGGGGTAGGGTTACTGTATTTCAGAGAGAGGTTGAGCCTAGGCCGGAGGGTGGAGGGGACCCTGTTGTGACTGTTGGACTGGCCTGTTTTCCTTGTTGATTTCTAGCCCAGAGCTGATCAGAGCTGCTGATTTGTTTGAGTTTGCCGCACAGGAGACTGGGCCTCCCAGTTGGAGGAAGGGGCGGGCTGCTAGCTACCTCCCCATGCTGCTCTGGACCACCCTGAGAGAAAAGGAGGGCTCTGGGGGACCTGGTACATTCCTCCCACAAGATCCCTGGGCCGCAGCCTCTGCACCACGCCCTCGGCCTAGGCCAGGTGTGCGCCCTCCTTGCGGCGAGGGGGGAGCCCGGCAGCAGGGGTGAGCGCTTTTACAGCTCCGTGTGTGCTGTGTGTTTGTCTGCCTCCCGAGGGCTGGGTCCTCCTTATTCACAGGTGAGTCACACCCTGAAACACAGGCTCTCTTCCTGTCAGGACTGAGTCAGGTAGAAGAGTCGATAAAACCACCTGATCAAGGAAAAGGAAGGCACAGCGGAGCGCAGAGTGAAAGCTCCCAGCGGCGAGGCGCCGGGCAGCTCCCCTGCAGCGGCGGACGGCGCGGCCCGGCCTGGCCATGCCTGCGCTCTGGCTCAGCGGCTGCCTCTGCCTCTCGCTCCTCCTGCCTGCAGCCCGAGCCAACTCCAGGACGCCAGGTGAGTCCCTTCCCGGAGGGAACAGCGCAGCCCTGGGCCAGGAACTGGCCTTGCCCTGCAGACCGTGATGGCTGCACGCACTTTGCAAGAAGGCGCCCCACTTTGCAAGAACCTCTTTAGAGCTTACCCCTGCTCCGCCCTGTGGGGCTCCTCCAGAGGGTGGTTCACAATAGTATTATATGCTATTTACCAATACTATGTAAAGCTGTCTGATTTTAAAATGTGGAGCCAATGGATTGTGCCAAACCAGGGTTTTCTTCCCTTTAAAAAGTGCCTTCTTGAGTGTTTATTTATTTATTTATTTATTTTTTGATCAAGGGGCTCTGGTTTAATCAGTAACATGTGGGTATATAAATTCTTTTCCCACAGTGTGTTTTTATTGATGGAATTTTGGTGGGAATGTTTTCTGTGACCTTGAACCCCATGAAGGTTGAAAAGGCACCTCTTTAATCATCCCTCTGGAATTCCCATTTCTTTGGGATGGAAAATGAGCTTTAAGAGTCTTAACAATGCTTTTCCTTTTGCGTAGTGTTACTTTTTATAGTATTTTCACATAATATTTATTCAACAGGCATTTATTGGGCACCTATGTCATAGACCATTTGATCTTATCTAGGGCACCCAGTGGCTGTCACGCTGTGAGAAGTTCAACTCCTATAAACAAAACTTCCTGGGCACCTAGCAACGGTATACTGTATGCATGCATCAGCCATGACAACATAACGGGTGTTTTTCTTAAGTTTTACTTAGTAGTCACTGAATTTTACCAATGATATTTGCCTAATTACCTCAAATTTTGGGGTTTATTTTTGCTTCTTGTATCTGATGGCACTTGGATAATTATCTCAATATATCCAATATCCATTTTCACACATGTGAACATGTGTGAACATGATACCAAGTTCATGGGTACATGGAATTATCTTAGATACTCCATTTATTACTTTGCAGTCTGGGTGATGCCAGCCTGAATGGTATTTGAATGGAACAAATGTTTTAGTGGGTATTTGAATGCATTTGATTCAGTCTTTTTTGTCTAAGATAATCTTGAAATTAACTTCCAGGTCATCATCCTTGACTACTATTTAAAAATCACTTATGAAAATGATCATGTAGGTTAGATTCCCTTAGAATAAATAGCTTTCACCTAATGAGAAATATCGTAAAAGTAAGAATAGTCTTTGAGTATCAGAATTCAGAGAGACTGCTTATGGATTGACTTTTAGAACCCCTTGACTTAATAAATGAAAATATGGAAATGGATTTGTGCAAAGCTACAGAAGCAGCTACTGGCAGAGACACATCTGAAACTTGATCCATGAGTACTTAGACTGGAGCTTGGGGACCTTATTATAAAAGTAATAAGGGAACAGGTACATATGTTTTACATAATGAGTAATTGTTGAAGCAGTTTCCCTTTGGGCTATAGTTGCGTATATGAGTGTGTGTGTTAGCATTAGATAAGAGAAACAAAAATGTAGGGAAATATCAATTGTTTTGTGCTCCTCCTGTAGCTCAGTGGTAAAGAATCCGCCTGCAATTCGGGAGTCATAAGTTCTATCCCTGGTCTGGGAAGATTGCCTGGAGAAGGAAATGGCAACCCACTCCAGTATTCTTGCCTGGGACATCCCATGGACAGAGGAGCCTGGCAGGCTGCAGTTCACAGGGTCTCAAAAGAGTTGGACACGACTTAGTGGCTTACCAACCACAACATCAATTGTTTAATAAAATTAGAGTCAGGAGGAAAGAGTTTAGACTCTAACTCCTCAAGGATGGAGAAACTCAGAATGTCCAGTAAGTCAGAGGGACTTAATGAATTGTTAAGTCAGAAGCAGTGTTTAGGCTCATTTCCAGACTTTCCCCTTTTTCAAAGATAGGCCATTTAAAAATATTAGGCTGCCTCCTCAAAGGGCTTCATTTGAGGTTCAATGAGAGTGTGAAAAGTTTGTGTTAGGCTAGAGCACCCTTGCTTTTCTATTTATGGGATGCTGGGATCTTGTGGGAGTTGGAGTGAAAGTATGGTGCTTGCCATCTCCCAAAGTGACCTGTATCTGTGTACCTCTGAGAGCCTAAAGCAAGGACATTGCTTCCTGGGTGCTACCTTGCAGGTGAAATTATAGTGTTAGATATAATCAGAGTTGGTCTCAGCTAAAGCACATGTTTTCGAGTGAGCCTGACCTGGCTTTACATTTTTGACTGCTTTGTTTATTAGTTCCTTATTAGTAACCATTCAGGCACCTCAGCCGCCCGGAGTCGGCTCTTTGCTGTTAAATGGAGGCAATAGTGCTGTGTAACCTTGCAGGGCTGTTGAAAGGAAGAGGAGTTATTGTGAAGAACTTTAAAATGCCTAGAACTACATTTCTTTAAGATGTCTGATGCCAACAGTGTAAGTGTGGTGAACTTGGATGCTTAGAGATCATCAAGAAAGATGAGGATTCCCCCTCAGGAGCTCACAGTTGGCGTGAATGTGGCTGTAGGTCCAATGGTCTGCAGCAGAGTTCCCCTGAGGAGGTTGGAATGCCACTAGAAATGTAGCCAAGAATCTGGTGGTGAAGAGCCTTACGTGCCAGGATCAGGATATGCAGTTAGGTTAGTGCCCTGTAGCAAAGAAGGGTTGCAGAAGGTCTTTTTTTCCAGAGAAGGAAGGATTTATAATTTGCAGCACGTGAGGAACACTTGATTTTCCAAAGCACTGTCTCCAGGCTGCAGGTGGTTTCTAAGAAGAGTGGACATGGGAAAGGTCGCTCATTTAAGGGCTTAAAGGATGGAAGTGAGCTAGGAGAGGCAAATAAATGGCCATTGAAATAATCCAAATGAGACTTGATGAGGGTTTTCATCATGGTCATGGAACAGCAAAGAGGAAACAGATCACAGAGACATTTAGAAGGTGAAGTTGGAAGAATTTGGTGATCCAGTGAGTATGTGCGTTGGGGATAATAGTAAGGGGAAACTGTGAGAAATAAGAAAGAGTCCAAGATGGGTCCAAGGCTTCAACTTCATGTAATTGGTTAGGCAGTGATGCCATTAAAGGAAATGAGGACTTCAACAAAAGGGTCAGATTTGAGAGCAAGGTCGGCAGTAGATGAAGCGGAGGTGAGTTTCCATGGGGATATGTTGAGTTTGAGTTGCAAGTGGGCATGTCCAGTGAACAGCTGGAACTATAATTTTGGAATTAAGAGGAAATTAAAACAATATAAAGTTGGGAGTCCAACAAAGCCTTGAAAATAGATGAGACTACCTGGGTTCAGTTGAGTCACTCAGTCGTGTCCGACTCTTTGCAACCCCATGAACCGCAGCATGCCAGGCCTCCCTGCCAATCACCAACTCCCAGAACTTGCTCAAACTCATGTCCATCGAGTCAGTGATGCCATCCAACCGTCTCATCCTCTGTCGTCCCCTTCTTCTCCTGCCTTCAATCTTTCCCAGCATCAGGGTCTTTTCAGGTGAGTCAGTTCTTCGCATCTGGTGGCCAAAGTATTAGAGTTTCAGCTTCAACATCAGTCCTTCCAGTGAGCACTCAGGACTGATCTCCTTTAGGATGGACTGGTTGGATCTTTTTGCAGTCCAAGGGACTCTCTAAGAGTCTTCTCCAACACCACAGTTCAAAAGCATCAATTCTTTGGCCCTCAGCTTTCTTTATAGTCCAACTCTCACATCCATACATGACCTCTCCCAGGTCTTTCTCTCTTACCTGGGAGAAAGAGGTAAAAGAAACCTCAATACTTAACAAGGAGATGGAAGAACAGTGAAGGAACAGGAGGAAGGGGCATTGAGGCTAGGGGAGAATTAAGAAAGAGGAGAGTTTTGTTAGAGCAAGGAAGAGTTTCAACAATATCAGAGTCATACACAAATGAAGCTATCTATGAAACAGAGACAGAATCAGGGACATAGAGAATAGACTGGTGAAAGGGGGAAGGTAGTGGGAGAGGGTTGGATCGGGAGTTTGGGATTAACAGATGCATACTATTATGCATAGAATGGATAAACAACGAGGCCCTACTGTATAGCTTAAGGAACTATATTCAATATCCTGTGATAAGCCATAATGGAAAAGAATATGAAAAAGAATATACATATATATATTTGTTTAACAGAGTCATTTTGTTGTGCAGCAGTAATTAACACAACATTGTAGTTCAACTATACTTCAATTAAAAAATGTAAGAGTCAAAAATTTCTACTTTAGGAGTCATAGTTTCTACTCAGAGGTAGAAATATAAACACACAAAGGGTGAAGGCTAAGATGACACTATAGGATTCAGCCACTAGGTCAGTTTTGAACCACTTGTTCTAGAATGCTGAACTCAGCATCCAAGATTATTCAGATCACTAATTTAATTTCTCCCATAGCCTGATGCTGGAAAAGAGGTACTTAGGATTGTGTTGTGATTGGTGGAAAGGACCCCTGGAAAGATTTATACTCTCGTAGATTCTGTTATTTAACTTGTGGAGTGGTGGGCTTCCCAGGTGGCTCAGTGGTAAAGATTCCACCTGCCTATGCAGGCAATGCAGAAGATGTGGGTTTGATCCCTGGGTTGGAAAGATCCCCTGGAGAAGGAAATGGTAACCTACTCCAGCATTCTTGCTTGGAAAATCCTGTGGACAGAGGAGCCTGGCAGGCTATAGTCCATAGGGTTGCAAAGAGCTGGACACAACTGAGTGACTGAGCACACACACAACTTGTTGGAATGGTATAGCATCCTGCACAGAGGTACAGGCTCTGCAGTAAGACTGTTTATCTGTGTGTGTGTGCTCAGTCATATCCAACTCTTTGTGACACCTTGGACTATAGCCCACCAGGCTCCTCTGTCCATGGAATTTTTCAAGCAAGAATACTGGAGTGGGTTGCCATTTCTTCCCTCAGGGGATCTTTCCGACCCAGGGATCGAACCCGTATCTCTTGCAAATCCTGCCTTGGCAGACGGATTCTTTACCACTGCATCACCTGGAAAGCCTCACATAGTGAGGTTCAAATCCTAGCGGCATCATTTACCACTTAAGGGAGTGACTCAAGCTGCCCCCCATGTTACTGGGTTTCCTCATCTCTAAGGTGAAGATAATGAATTGCTGTGATCACTGCATGTACAGCATTTTGCACAATGCCTAGTAAACACTCACAGTGTTCAGTATTACTGTTGTACAACTAATTGCTCTGCCAGTACCAAATGTCAGTATAATGCCTTCTGAGTTTTTTGGAAGAGGCTCCTTTCATTAGTCCAGGAAAGGTGATGAGGAGTCCTCTGGCTCAGGCTGAAATGAACTCTAAGTTTCACCCAATGAAACAAACAGAATTCCTCACAAGGAACCCAAAGCAGATTGGAATTTCAGGATTCAGTTTCATATCATTTCTTCTTACATTTTGTCAACCATCATACTTCATCACATACAGGTTCAGCATGTGTTACTTTCTGGAACATGCCCATGTATAAGATGACTCCCACATTAGATGATCTGTTGCTTCTCAAATTCCATTTTTAACATTCCTCAAGCAGTTTTTTAATTTAATGCAGTTTTTCTCTATTTTGGATCAGGTGAATTGAGACATGGTCCTATTTGTCTTATCTTTTGCTGCTGTCACTGAAAAGTACGTCATTTTCAGAAGACATGAAAAAGATTTAAAACCTATCCCGAAGCACTCATTGTGATCATCATAGCATAATCATCTCAAAAGGCTTACTTAGGATAACTTTCAGGCGCTCACAATTGTGGGATGATGAACTATTAGGAGAATTGTGTTTGATAGCTTGGTCTCTTTCTTATTTAAAAATTATCTGAAACATTAGTTGAGGTCATTTCAGGTTAACATGTCTTCCCCAAATAATATTTTATTTTAAATATAAAACAATTGAGAAAGTGCTGTGTAACAGAAATTTTGAAAAGACTTAAATGTGGCCTTATATTCATCTTATATTCAAGTATGTATAATAAATTGGCATATAGAAATGCGTTGGAGTGCATTCCCATGTAGGAATATTCCCATGTAGGTTTAAATTCTGAGTGTTTCGAACTGGGGGAGCCACTGGTTTAACTCCACTGACCCAAGAAGCTGAGGAAGAATGTTGATTTGTGATCAGTGTTTATGGGAAAGTCAGGAGCATGAACTCAAGATGTTGAGGCCATCCTGGGAACATTTTTTCCCATTTAAGTTCTTAGTGGCTGAACTATTTTGACTTTTTTTTTCTCCTAGAGAAATTTGCCACGACAAGATTTAGCAATCTATTATAGACCAGTGTAGAAATAACACCATAGATTCTAGAATACTCTAGTCACAAATTAGACCAAATAGATTACTGAATCATACTGAGCCGTGTTCTAATATAATTCCCAGGTATATGATGTAATATTTGAGCCACACCCAAAGCCAGAAGCTGAGTCTTTTTTTGTGTCTGTGGGTGACTGTATGTGTGTATACATGCCTCCCCAACAAACATGGGCTTCCTTATGTCATAAAAGAAGAAAAGAATGGCTCTTTTTCCAGCACTGATCAATGTGAGGACTTCCTCTCTATCAGAAGAAGGTGGAGGTCAATTGGGCAAACATATATGTATCCTGGACTTCTTCAGTTTTGTTGACCTCTTTACAGAAACCTGACTGTTTCTTTTCCAGATTTTATTTTCTTTCATTGTGTGACTATGGATCTTCACATCCTAGAAAAAATAAAATTGCAGCTAGATAATTTCCCATACTAATTTAAACACTGGAAAAATGATCAGATCTTCAGCTGTACCTATATTGGGCATTTGTTATGAAAAGGTTTGCACGTTTCACCACTTTCTTCTTTTATTAACTGCATCATGGACCTAAGTGAGAATGACTCTTAAGGGTTCTCTACCGGAGCCTCTCCTTTAAAGTTAAGGAAAACGACACTCAGGGAGGCAAAGTGACTGTCCAGATCATCATCACTGGCTAGAGCAGAGATCAGCTCCAGGACATGTGACCCTCATTTATAGATTGGAAAATTGAGGCACAGGAAAGTGATTGTCTTGACCAGAGCCGGGCAGTTAGTAACAGGACTGGATTTCAGTCGCTAGTTTAATGTTCTTTAACAAGATACCTCCATGGCTTATTTCTCATTCTTTTTAAGAATTTTCTTTTAAATCAATTTTCAGAGTTGATGGACTCTTGATCTATTATAACAACATCCCTTACATTTCTAGCTGGGACATCTGTGTCCTGGCCTTTCAGAGCTCTGTGTATGTGAGTCCTTAGAGTAGCCTTTCCTTTAAAGATGGCAGTGAACAACAGGGTAAAACCAAGCACAAACTCCAGTTTCTAAGAGAACTGACAAGAGAGCAAATTTCAGATTACCAAGTTTCCTCTTCTGTTTGTTTTTATCACATAGCTTGTAATTGACCAAGTGGCTCAAGAATCTTAACCACCAGACCGTCAGAGAAATCCTACCTCTCAATGTTTGGAATCTATTAAAGTATCGTTGTGTCCAGAGGCTATTTTTCTTTCCCTCAGTTCAGTTCAGTTCAGTCGCTCAGTCGTGTCCGACTCTTTGCGACCCCATGAATTGCAGCACGCCAGGCCTCCCTGTCCATCACCAACTCCCGGAGTTCACTGAGACTCACGTCCATCAAGTCAGTGATGCCATCCAGCCATCTCATCCTCTGTCGTCCCCTTCTCCTCCTGCCCCCAATCCCTCCCAGCATCAGAGTCTTTTCCAATGAGTCAACTCTTGGCATGAGGTGGCCAAAGTACTGGAGTTTCAGCTTTATCATCATTCCTTCCAAAGAACACCCAGGACTGATCTCCTTTAGAATGGACTGGTTGGATCTCCTTGCAGTCCAAGGGACTCTCGAGAGTCTTCTCCAACACCACAGTTCAAAAGCATCAATTCTTCGGCACTCAGCTTTCTTCACAGTCCAACTCTCACATGCATACATGACCACTGGAAAAACCATAGCCTTTCTCTCCCTGGCTGGAGATTATTAGAATACGTTTTGAAGTTTTTCGGGATTCTGTCTGTTTCATGGCTAGAACATTGACCACTAAGCTTTATACATACTTATTGTTCTTTCAAGTTACTACTGATTTTGCTGTTGGTTAAAGGGGATTTCTAATGTTTAAAGATCATCTCTCATCTTGATAGGCCGGTTTACTCTGTGAGCCCAGTGGATCCAGCAGCACCCCAAAGCAGTGGCTCTTGTCTCTTCCGAGGGGTTGTACGTGGGATATGGTAGGAGGGGATCTTGACAGGCTGAGATCTTCAGGGACAGAGGCCAGGCCACAGCTGACCAGGCATGGCAAGTAACATCATTTATTTATTTTTATGTATTTATTTATTTGGCTGCATTGCATCTTAGTCACAGCACGTGGGAACTTCACTGTGTCATGTGGGAACTTTTTGTTGCGTTGTGCGGGCTTCTCTCTAGTTGTGGCATGAGGGCTCCAGAGCTTTTTGGACCATCTACAGGGAAGGATCTTCCTTAAAGATTCCACTGGATCTTGTACAGGCTTCTCTCTAGTTGTGGCATGAGGGCTCCAGAGCTTGTAGGACCATCTACAGGGAAGGATCTTCCTTGTAGGAAGGTCTTAACCGCTGGACCGCCAAGGAAGTCCCCATTTCATCCTTTAAAGTGATCTTGAATTTTACGGTTTTATGTGTGGCTGCTTCTAGTTTTAGCTTCTTCAGGTGTATCACAATACGTTTTCTAATTAGAGTAAGAGACTGGAAAGGCACTTCCTTTGCTAAGAGCTGGGATGTAGGACACGTCAATCCTACCTTCTGCTGGAGGTTTCACAGTCCAAATTCTTCTTACAATAACTATTACCTCTCTTCGTGGATACAGCAAAATGATTGGGTTCCTAAAAGACCATTTAATTCACTGTTCTCACTTTAAGCACCACAATTTTAATTTACAATTTTCAAGTGGATTTTTTTTCAGCAATGAAGTTTGAAGGAAAGTGCTATAAAATGCATTTCATACCTTTTCCGACAATGTAATGTACATGAATAAGATGGTCAGATAGCATCACTGACTCAATAGACATGAATGTGAGCAAGCTCTGAGAGATAGTGAAGGACAGGGAAGCCTGGAATGCTGTCGCCCATGGGGTTGCAAAGAGTCGGACATGACTTTAATGACTGAACAGCAACAACAACAACGTATACAAGTTACCATGTTCTTCTGGCAAAACTAAGAATTCAAATGGTGCCTGCCTGGTAAGCGTGCGCATGCCTAAATGTGTGTATCTTTGTGAAGGAATGTAGTGAGAGCAAAAAAATCTGTGGCTAATCTCCTTGTACAAAAATATCTTGTTCATGAAAGCAACAAAAGGTTTAAAGAGGAAGAATCATTAGGTAACTTTTTTTAAGGAGCCAAAAAACACAAATATAAGCAATAGAAAAACCACATGTAATGTATACTCCATAAAGCATTTCAGTGCAAATCAGAATTTCCTTTGAAACTTTTCTTTATTCAGAATCCTCATACAGGATTTCTTTCCTTTTAGTCTTCATCGCTTCAGGGGTCACCTCTGGCTATCGTGGACTCTCTAAAGTCCTTTAGGTCAGCCATTTCTTAAAGGGGCAGATGACACCTTTTGCTGGGCCATGTAGCAAGTGCTGAAAGAACACTATGCTCTTTAAGTAATAGTCAGATGTGCTTTCTGTATTGGGATGCTTTTCTTTGATGATCTCATGAAAAATAGACATTCCTGCAGCAATTGGCTCAGATAGTAAAGAATCTGCCTGTGATGTAGGAGACCTGGGTTTGATCCCTGGGTTAGGAAGATCCCCTGGAGAAGGGAATGGCTACCCAGTCCAGTATTCTTGCCTGGAGAACTCCATGGACAGAGGAGCCTGGTGGGCTACAGTCCATGGGGTCGCAAAGAGTCAGACATGACTGAGCAACTAATGCTCACTTTCACAGCAATTTCTGTGGTCAGAAGGTTGTAGAGTAACAACAGGGTGATGAACTTTCAGACAGAATCCTCACTGCGATCACTACTGATCACACCCTGTAGCTGACTCCTGTTATCTTGGAGTCAAGCCTTTAAAGATACCATGTGTAAGAGAAGGGAGCCTCTTCTGTATCCTTTGCGTCCTAACCTTCTCTTCCTTCTCAGCTTTGCTAGTCAGGCAGAAACTGAGACCTCTTCCCCTATCCCCATTGTCTGCTGGGATCCTGGTGGGGTGTTAGGGAAGACGTCTCCCTGGTCTAGTCCTCCCCGGCTGAGTCATCCATATCCACCTGTGCCATTTCTAAGTCTAGATTACAATACAATGTGCTATGAACTCGTGATGAAAGTAGGTGACTCCTTGTAAGCCCTAATCATTGAAAAAACGTGGTAAAAGTTTCATTGGCTCTCAAGGACTAGACCACTTAAAATTGAAAAGGTTTGTCTGTACTCTATCATTCAAAATTTTCCATGGGATTACAACGCCGGCTACTGTTGGTCCTCTCCGCACTTCACATCGCAGGCTTACTTGTACTGCTTGGGCATTTACATGTCCTGGAAAACAAATGATCAGGCAGGTTACAGCACCAGTTGTTCTAGCGGCGTTGGCATAAAAGGAAGCTGTGCCAAAGGCCAGGCAGAGAACGGAATTCAGTTAGAAAGCTCTTACAGAGGGAAGTGCCTTGTCAGTTTTCTTATTCTAATTAGAAAATGTATTGCGACATACCTGAAGAAGCTAAAACTAGAAGCAGTCACACATAAAAACATAAAATTCAAGATCACTTTAAAGGATGAAATGGAGACTTCATGGTGGTCCAGAGGTTAAGAATTCACCTACCAATGCAGGGGACGTGGGTTCCACCCCTGGTTGGGGAACTAAGATCCCACGTGCCTCACGACACCTAAGCCCGTTGTGTAGCAGCTACTGATTCTGGAGCTCTCATTTCACAACTAGAGAGGAGTCTGCACAGTGTCATGAAAGATCCCTCATGGCACAATGCAGATCACGTGTGCTGCAAATAAGACTCAATGCAGCCAAATAAATAAATATTTACAAATAAATAAATAAATTATGAAGTATTCAGATTTTGCTTTAAAGTATTTACCCAAGCTGAGAAACAAATGAAACCTTGGAAAGAAAAATCTCATGTAGAAGATTTTAAAACTGGAAAATATGAGCATTTTCATCATCATCTTTTTAAAAATTATAATAAAAATACTCATCATCTTGAGCATCACAGACATGGAGACTTTCAATTTTTGCAAATAGGATGATAGCTTCCAATGCCCTTGATACCAAACTGATAGATGTGTCAGGTTTTTCTTGCTTCAGACTTCATAAGTAATGTGCAATTGGAGTATTTGTAAAAATAATTTTTTAAATACTTTATAATAGATTGCTACTTAAAGGACACCCGCTTTAATTGTTTTTGTTCTAAAAATAGGCATTTACCAGCTTTTTAAAGTGAGTATACTATTCTCACCTTTACTTCTATTCACCATTGTCTATCTATTTATTTATATTTGGACTTCTTGATGAAGAGCCTCATTACAGCTGACTTCCCAGAGGTGATGATTGCTGTCTTTGAGCAGAAAAGAGTTGTCAGTAAATGAGGCCAGTTCTTTGACTCAGAGGAAGGGGATGATATCTAAATAATAATAAATTAAGATTGAATTTTTAGCGTAATTTCTTTGAACAAACAAAAGGAAGGAGGGTGGTTGGGATTGATAACCCCAACTCATGTCTGCCCACTATGATGCTTTTCCTCTAAAGCAAGAATATTAAGAAGCAGAGGAAGTAAAAACATAAAATGAAATATAAGTGAAATGAATGGGACAGAGATGAAGTTAGGCTGGAAAAGTAGATAGGATTAGACAGTGGAAGTCTTTGTAAGCAATGTTTAGGAGTTCTGGTCTTTATCTAAAAATTTTTAAAAAGGCATTATAGAGGAGAGATGTTGGTAAATATCTCACAGGGAGATATTGGTAAAATTTGTATTTGAAAAAGCTTTTCTGACTATACTGAATGGAGGGGGGCAAGAGAAGTTGCAGAGGATTCAGTTAGGAAGCTATGCCGACAAGAGACGAGACAACTGGGATTTGGTCTTGCGTGGCTGTTGTGGAGATAGACTTGGATGGGCTTGAGCTGTTTAGAGGATTATATCAATACAATTGGCCATTGAATAGAATATAGGCAAATGAAAAAGATGGAGACCCTATAAGGATAGCTCTCAGCTTTCTGACTTGAAGGGATGACAAAAGTTTGGTGGTGGTTTTTTTTTTTTATAATTTTTTTTTAATGTGGTATAGTTGCTTCACAATGTTGTATTGGTTTCTGCTGTACAAACAAATGAATCATCTATATGTATATATACATATATCCCCTCCCTCTTGGACCTTCCTCTCACTGCCCTCCCATCCCACCCCTCTAGGTCATCACAGCCCACTGAGCTGAGCTCCCTGAGCAGGTTCCCATTAGCTGCTGTTTTATACATGATAGTGCATATATGTCAATCCCACTCTCCCAACTCATCCCATCCTCCCGTCCCCTCCACCCCATCCACATGTCCATTCCCCATGTCTACATCTCTATTCCTGCCCTGCAAAGAGGTACCGTTTTTCTAGATTCCACACATATGTGTGAATATACGATATTTGTTTTTCTGACTTATTCACTCTGTATGACAGACTCTAGGTCCATCTTTGTCTCTAAAAATGACCCGATATCATTCCTTTTTATGGCTGAGTAATATTCCCTTGTATATATGTACCACATCTTCTTTATTCATCTGTCAATGGACATTTAGATTGCTTCCTTTGGAGAACAATATGGAAGTTCCTTAAAAAACTAAAAATAGAATGACCATATGACCTAGCAGTCCCACTATTGGGCATATACCCTAAGAAAACCATAATTCAAAAAGACACATGCACCCCAAAGCTCATTGCAGTATTATTTATAAATTTAGTCTTTATATGTTTTGTGTGAAGAGCTTTTGAGACAACCAGTTGAAAATATAAAGTGGATGGTTGGGCATGAGGATCTAAAATTGAGAAGGTATTCTGGGCCAGGGAAGTATCTTGGTACGTCCACACCTGTTGTGGTTATTGAAGTCCTTGGCTTGGATGAGAGAGTTCTAGAGTTCTATCATGAGAGGCATGGAGGCTCAGGACTGAGACTTGAGAAGCACCAACACTTAGAGTTGGGGCAAGTCTCCCACAAAGACTTGAACAGGGTAAGGGAAGAGGTGAGAAGCCAAGAGGAACCTGGCAATATGGCATCATAGTATCCAAGGGAAGAGAGTTTCAACAAGGAAGCAGAAGAAAAGATTCGATGTCTCAGAAAGGGAATGAGAGGCAGAAAATACAAGAAAGGAAACAAGGCACATACCTGTCTAATCCTCTAAATTAGGAAGAGAATTAAGCACCATCTCTAAAGCGGTTTATATGTGGACTTATCCCCAGGAGATTCCAGGTCACTTATTCTAAACTTGCTGCTGTTTAAGTGATTCAGTATTAGTGCTCTTAGCAGCTGAAATGGCAACAAGAGCAGCGAGGCTCTACGTAACAGGAGCCAGCGCACACTGTCAGGTTCAAACATGACGCTCAGATTCCTAGCTCCTGAGATAGTTCCGCACAGGGGCCAAGTACACTGCCTGTCAAGACTGCATAATGGAGGCAAACTGATCTCATGGTCGCACACCTGCCTCGCCCCTGCCCCTCTTTGCACGCAGTCCTGGGCGTGCTGCCCTTTGCAATGGCAGCTTCAGGTTCACACGCAGAGGTCGGGACATCCTGGCGCTGAAATGGTTCGTCCAATGAAAGCAGCAACCTGCAAGTCTCATACGCTCCTTCTAACAAAGGATCACGTTCCTCTTGCAATTCATGCCGTTGTCATTTCCCCATAGTTTTTATTTCTGGGGGTACAAACATTAACTTTTTTTTTTTACACTGAATGCCTTATATGTAAACAATGAAAACTTTATGTATTGATGTTGAGAAAATTTCATATTGGGTGCCTAGAGTCCTGAGAAATTTCTCTATGTTCCGGTTCTTGTTTGGCTTTTCTTAGAATCACACCGCCTTCCTTCTGTCTGTGCTTCCATCCATCCTTCCTTTCAGCCAGCCTTTCCTCTAGCAGTCACAGTCGCAAGCCCTGTACTAGGTACGATGGGCTATGTCGACTGAAAAAAGTACACGCAACCTATAAGTTGAGAGTTATGTTTTATTTGGTGGAATCTTTTGGAACTTAAGCCCACGAGGCAGCATCTCAAGTAACCCTAAAGAGAACTGCTCCCAGGAGGTGGGGTGGGTGGGTGTGTTGGTGGCAGGAGCAGGTATATAGAAATTTTGTAACAAAGGGCAGGTAGCCGGAATGTCAAAAGCTTTTTTTTTTGTAAACTAAAGAAAACCAGATATTCCAAGTTAAGGAATTTAGCACTTTTCTATGAATGGAAAGATGTAAGAGTCAGGACTCACTGAAACCATTCCTTTGATGTGCACCTCATCTGTCTGGGGCCAGTATCCTGTGTTTTCACATCCTGAGCTCCCTTTCCTTAGGGCTCAGCGTAGGGAGTGACTGCAGTCTGATGGCCTCTAGATGGCTGGTGTTCTCCTTCCTGAGTTCCTTTACAGTTCACTGGCTCACATTGGAGGGCTGTAATCTCTGATGAATGACTGTGACTTGCTTGTTTACTGATATGGCAAGTAATATTCCTTTTCTCAGATACGAAAGTGAGAAGTGCGATAGAGGAAATTAGTCATGTACACAAATAGGGATGACTCAGGATTGAAAGTGATAAGTGCCATGAGAGAGATGGAGATGAAGACCTGTGGGCAATCAGAAAGAGAGGCTCTTAACTGGTTATCACTATGGACCAATGCCATCTAATTTTTTTTTTCCTAAGATTGCTCTTCTGCCGAGTGAGTTCAGAGAGGGTGGGAGCAGGTAGTGCCCAGGCAAAGGAAACAGCAAGCCTAAAGGCCTAAAGGGAAATAGCTTGTGCACCCCAGGATTAATGCATGCCAGGGTCTATGTGTTGGAGTCCAATGAACGAGAGATAGAAAGAGGACCAAGGTCAAGGTGGAGAGGTCAGCAGGGCCAGATCTAGAGGGTTTTGAAAGGAGTTTGGATTTAAAATTTTGTTGTTACTGTTAGAGCACTAAAAAGCACAAGGGTCCATCATAGGAAGGTGGAAATTAGATCAGCTTGGTGAAAAGCAGAGCCGCGCTTTTGATGTTTAGAACAATAGAAAGAGGACTTGCTTGTATACAAATGGTCACAGGAATGCCAAATTGTTGATCTGTTCTCGTAATTGCTTTCAACATTTCCTCTGGAGAATTTAAAATGAGGTCTTGATGAACTGCAGCCCCTGATGCTGATTATTCCAAGACCTTGCCCCAGTACAACCGTAGGAAATATTTTCAGTTTCCTTTCATTCTTTGAAGGATACAGCTTGGAAACAGCCTTTGGCCCCGGAGCTTCCTGTCCCAACCGGTTGGAGTTGTGTGTTTGAGTGAGGGTGGGAGTGTTAGGTGGGCCCGAGGCGGTCTGCACACCTTGCTGCATTGTTTGCAGACTTTGCAGCTCCTGGACTGTGTTTCCTGGTGGGGAGCGTGGGGGGTGGTGGGTGGATCAGCCTGCCTCTTGCTGCCCGGCGGGCTTTTCTAAGAAGCACCTTGAGGGTCAGCGATGGTATGCTATTACAGTTATTATGATAATAAATGTTTAAGTGCCAAAGAAGCAGCATACGTTGCAGTCAGACACAATTACTACCCACGTTTTCCTAGACAGAGAAATACAAAAAAGTCTGCGTGGCGTGTTCGGTTTCTGCGGGGCTTATGTGGGACTTGAGGTGAACTTGCTGAGTCTCCTTTCTTTAGCTCCTGAGGAGCATCCCTGCTGACAGGGCAAGGATTTAGGCTGGTGGAGTGAGGGGATGGTGAGGGGACAGGAGGAAACCTTGAAAGTGAAGTGAAGTCACTCAGTCATGTCCGACTCTTTGCGACCCCATGGACTGTAGCCTACCAGGCTCCTCAGTCCGTGGGATTTTCCAGGCAAGAGTACTGGAGTGGGTTGCCATTTCCTTCTCCAGAGGATCTTCCCCACCCAGGGATCGAACCTGGGTCACCTGCACTGTAGGCAGACGCTTTACTGTCTGAGCCACCAGGGAAGTCAAAACCTTGATAAGATGTCCCTAATTTGGAAAGAGTACCATAGAAATGAATAGTCAAATAAGGGTAGTGGGTAGGACCTGGTTCCTGTGATACAGAATCAGTGAGACAGGGAGAAAGGTTCTGCCACTCTTAATTCCTAGACCCTATATGTCTTCAGGTCTGTTCAGGGTCAGAGTCTGATTTGTTTCTGTATTTTCTGATACAGTAATAGCTTAATGCCAGATCCTGGACCTATGCCTGTCCATGGTAGAATGAGGAAAACTGTGATAACATGATGTGTATGTGACAAAGGACATGTCCAAGATGTGTATGTGACAAAGCCCAATATATCTCAAATAAGTGTATATTTAATATCTTATTTGGAATTCTCCAGGCAAGAATGCTAGAGTGGATTGCCATTTCCTTCTCCAGTGGATTTTCCCAACCCAGGGATTGAACCAAGGTCTCCTGCATTGCAGGCAGATTCTTTACTGGCTGAGCCACTAGAGAAGCCCATATAAAACATTATGATTCCCTTTATTGAAATCTTGCTGGCTCACAAAGCCCAGTGTCCGAGCACCAGGGCAGTGCCCCTGTTAGATGTGAAGCGATACTTACTAAATGAATGGATGAAATGTATGTCTTTTCCTCTAAGTATCATGAAAACTCCATGAAGTCTTGGACAGCTATTGGTTTTTTAAAAAATGTATTTATTTATGGCTGTGCAGGATCTTCACTGTTGCATGTGGGCTTGCTCTAGTTGCAGTGAGCCGGGGCCACTCTTCATTTTGGTGCCTGGGCTTCTCATTGCAGTAGCTTCTCTTGCAGAACACAGGCTCTAGCTGTGTGGGCTCAGTAGTTGTGTCGTGTGGGCTTAGTTGCTCCACAACATGTGGGCTCTTCCAGGACCAGGGATGGAACCCATGTCCCCTGCATTGGCAGGCAGATTCTTAACTACTGGACCACCAGGGTAGTCCCATCTGTTGGTTTCTGGCTACCGCTAAACTCCTGAAAACAGGGTATGGCACATAGATGCTCAGTCTATATTTGTTGGATGAAAGGATTTGACAAATGATTCCCAATGGACCTAGGACATGTCCAGGACCCCATCTTTATACTTGTATCACTGTATACTTTTGTGTCAAGGCTCCCTGATGGAAACTAGACAATATAGTTAAAAAATTTACAGCTGGCCCCAAATTTAGAAGACTAGCAAGTAGATTAAAAAAAAAAAATTCTGTAACAGATTTAAAGCTGAACAAGGCTAAACATAAAAAAGGAAGTGTAATAAAAAAACATTTTTAGAGTTTCCTCTTGTTTGAAAATGTATTATAGGTGTGTGTGCCCAGTCACATCTGACTTTTTGTGGCCCTGTGGACTATAGCCCGTGAGGCTTCTCTGTCCGTGGAATTCTCCAGGCAAGAATACGGGAGTGGGTTGCTATTTCCTCTACTCCAGGGAATAATTGAACCCATGTCTCCTGTGTTTCCTGCATTGGCAGGTGAATTCTTTACCACTGTGCCACCTGGGAAATGTACCTAACCCTGGGCTTAAAGAGAAGCCCAACTGAGAGAGAGCAGGGTAGCTTACAATAGGTTTGCCGTAGAGTTCCAGAGTGGAGAGACGCTGCCCAAAGGCCTCCTGTATTGGAATTATATGAAGGCGTCTCCATTGAAGGCTGTGAATTTTAAAGGAAGAACATCATTTCTTTCATAACAGAGCTTTAAAGCAGAAGGGACAGAAGGAAAGGGAAATGGTTAAAAAAAGATAACGGGGTTTTCTATTTTTAAATGCTCTAAAAATACATCACTTCCTAATGAAATTAACTTCTACCAGCAAAAAGTTTGTTTTGAATGAAAAAAGACTTCCCTGGTGGTCAGGGTGGCTAAGACTCCACGCTCCCAGTGCAGCCGGGTCTTGGTCAGGGAAGTAGATCCCACAAACTGCAACCAGAAGTTCGAATGCTGCAACAAAGATCGAAGGTCCTGCAAGACCCAGCGCAGACAAATAAATAAACAGAATAAACATAAAATAAATACAAAAAAGAAAACAGAGACCACACAAAAAGCAGAAAATAAAAAAAGCAATGAGACGTTTGAAATTATTTCGAGATTGTTCACAAAGGTCATCCAGGGCAGGGAGGGCACTGGCTCAGTGTGGGATCCAACCGGACAGCCTCACAAGGATCATTGGCTGGTGGATTTAGCTCTTGTTCGTGCCTAATGAGCTGCTCGGCAGAAATTTCACAGCACATGGCAGCTGTGTGGCACATCTGTTGGAGATCCAGAAAAATCCGTTACACAAACATTCGTTGGGAAAGATTCGGCTTGGCATCAGTTCTGTGAAAAAGCCCTGGGAGTTTGAACTGAATGCAAACTTCATGGGCTGTGAGTTTAGTGAAATGTTAGGCTCATCTGTGGAATTATAATATCTGGTCCTGCTGTAAGCTGAGCTGTTCAAACCACATTTGAAGAGCTGTAATAAATTCTGGTCATTTAAAGAAAGGTAGTGTAAATGAGTGGAGAAGGAAATGGCAACCCACTCCAGTGTTCTTGCCTGGAGAATCCCAAGGACGGGGGAGCCTGATGGGCTGCTGTCTACGGGGTCGCACAGAGTTGGACACGACTGAAGTGACTTAGCAGCAGCAGCAGCAGCAGCAGTGAAAATGAGAGTTTGTTCCTAGGAAGGGAGTCAAGATGAATCTAGAAATCGTGACCTGGGAAATGGTTGAAAGTTCTGGAGGTGACAGATCTTCAGCTTAACCTGAAGAAGAGAAGGCTAAAGATGAAGATGGTCCTATCTTCAGATACTCAAGGGCTTGGCTAATGCAGCGCCTTATAAATGTAAATGTGAGAAATGTCTGATGAGTCAATAAATAGAGAAGAGAGTAGGTGTGTCTGTGTTTTCCACAGAAGAACAGAATGCATGATAAAATTATAGGGACAGAGGCACAATTTAAAATTGCAGGGACATCCTGGTGGCTCAGTGGATAAGAATCTGCTGCCAGTGCAGGGGACATGAGTTCCATCCCTGGTCTGGGAAGATCCCACATGCCTCGGAGCAACTAAGCCCATGTGCCACAGCCTCTGAGCCTGTGCTCTGCAACAAGAGAAGCCACCACAATGAGAAGCCCACGCTCACTGCAAGTAGAGAAAGCCTGTGCACAGCGATGCAGACCCAGTGCGGCCAAACATAAATAAAATATCAGATAAGTGAGAAAAGGAGGGGAAACAATTAAAAATGATAGTTTAAAAAATAAAATTGCATAAAAATAATTTGTAACAACCAGAGCTGTCTCAGGAGGGATGGGACATCTTGCCAGATTAGGAAGAACTGGAGAAGAGGCTGAATAACTCTCCATGAGGGAGTCACAGAAAGAATACCTACACACAGGAGCAGACCAGAGCCTTGAGACACAAGAGTAACATGGAAAGGCTAGAGCTTTGTGATTGGACACACCTGGGAGCATTTACACCTTGGCCACTTGGCTGTGTCAGCTGAGGTGAGACACCTACCCGCTCTATGCATTCATTTCTTCATCTGTTGAATGAAAATTATTAAACCCATGTTAAAGTGTTATTGCAAGAATTAACTGAGCTGCTGAATGTAAAGTCCCAGAAACATACTGGTCTCTGGATAGGGGTTCTTGACTTTGCTCAGATTAGGGGCACCCACAGGAGTAAGAGAAGGAGTTTTAGGAGTTACTGCAAAGAAGTCCCTAACGAAGGTCAGCAGCTATACTTAGCCACCTTTGCCACCTTTGTTCCGTCAGAGCTGACAAGGCCTGCACAGGCAGCTGCTCTCTATCTGTTGGTACATTTGCTGACTTTTAAAATGAGTCCCCAGGGTAAGTCACGGCCCTGGACATTGCCAGAGACAAGTTCTCACTAGGGTTGCATGGCCAACAGAGACAGTGTCTCTGGGGGAAAGAAAGTGGGTTTTGGCAACAGACAGAGGTTCAAATCCCAGCTTTCCACTGGGTCAAGTTACTTAACTTTCGTGAGCTGCATTTTTCTCATCTGAGGCAATACCTCTCTCCTGTGAGTGAGGGGCGAAACAGCATAGACGAAGGACTTGATCTTCTTTTCTCAGTGGGATCTTTTCGACAATCCAGGGAGGTAGAAAATGCAGCCTACGTTTATAAAAGAAATAAGATTCAGAGAGTTGAAGTGATTGCCTGAGGAACTAGCAGAACTGGTACTTGATACCATTCTTTTAACCCCAAGGCTCATCATCTTTTCCAAACTGTGGCTGAAATATTTGTTGGGGGTCTGCTGTGTGCCAGGTACAACGCTAAGGATTTCCCCTGTTAACTCATTGGCTGTTTTAGTGCCGCATGGACTCTTTGGAACATGCACAACGTAAACTTTCCTAGACCCCTGGGAAAAGTCCTTCTTAGTGGGACTGTGGTTCTTTTTGACTCCTGGCTTTGGGAGAGACCCTTATGGCACAGTGAGAGGGGAGGAAATACCTGTCCAGATAGTCCTATTAGCTCCTCAAGCACAGGGAACCCTCCTACAGTGTTGGTGGGAGTGTAAATTGGTGCAGCCTCTTTGGGAAAGAGAATGGAGGTTCCTCAAAAAACTGAAGTAGCTATGTGATCCAACAATCCTGTTCCTGGTCATATACTGAGACAAAACTGTAATTTAAAAAGATAGATGCACCCCTGTGTTCAGGGCAGCACTATTCACAGTAGTCAAGACATGGAAACCACCTAAATGTGCATCAAGAGATGAATGGATAAAGAAGACGTGATCCACACACACACAATGGAACACTACTCAGCCACAAAAAGAATGAAATGGTGCCATTTGCAGCAACACAGATGGATCTAGGATTATCGTGCTGAGTGAAGTCAGTCAGAAAGAGAAAGACAAATACTATATGATATCACTTATGTGTGGAATCTAAAATGTGGCACAAATGAGCTTATCCATGAAACAGAAACAGACTCACAGGCGTAGAGAACAGATTTGTGGTTGCCAAGGGGGCTGGGTCGGGGAGGGATGGATTGGGAGTTTGGGATTAGCAGATGCAAACTATTACATATATGGTGGATAAACAAGGTCCTACTCATAGCACAGGGAACTTATTCAGTATCCTGTAATAAACCATAATAAAGGATATGAAGAAGAATGTATATATGTATGTATAACTGAATCACTTTGCTGAACACCAGGAATGAATATAACACTGCAAATCACTGTGTTTCAATAAAGTAAATAAAAAAAAATTAGCTCCTTGACCATCACTGGAAGGACAGATGCTATAGGTCTTGAAGAGATAACACCTTCAGCTGTTTCACAGTCGTGCCAGAATGCACATCCTGGCGGTCGTCAGGTCTTCTCCAGCCCATAGACTTGTACTGTGGGGTTTCACAGACTTTTAAAGACGAATTCCTTGCATGTATTTAAATCAAGACTTTTCACATAAAAATGCGTAATATTAGAGCTTTGGTTTGTCTTGAGGGGTCTGGCAGTCTGGCAACCCTGACTGCACGTCGTTTTGTGTTCTCCAAGGCAACACTCCTCCAGCACCGCTTCCTTTAGGTAAACCGAGAACTCCCTCCATCATCGTTTGGACAATTTCACCCCGTTACTTTTTGCTACCGAGCAATTTAAACTAGTATGTAGTACCCTGGGCATCATTAATAATAATAAAACACCTAGGAGAATTGCCCCGACTTGTTTTCTGCTGACGATGTCTTCTTTTTTTCCCCCTAATCCCTAGTCTGTGATTGCAATGGGAAGTCCAGGCAATGCATCTTTGATCAGGAACTTCACAGACTGACAGGAAATGGATTCCGCTGCCTCCACTGCAGTGACAACACTGGTGGCATTCACTGTGAGAGGTGCAAGGAAGGGTTTTACCGACACAGGGACAGAGACCGCTGTTTGCCCTGCAACTGCAACTCCAAAGGTAGTCGGATAAAAGCGGGGAATGGAGGGGAGAGAATGGGGAGAGAGGGGGAGGGGAGAGAATGGAGGGAGGGAGGGAGGGGGAGGGGAGAGAAGGGGCGGGGGAGGGGCGAGAATGGGGGAGGGAGGGGGAGGGGAGAGAATGGGGAGAGAGGGGGAGGGAGAGAATGGAGGGAGGGAGGGAGGGGGAGGGGAGAGAAGGGGCGGGGGAGGGGCGAGAATGGGGGAGGGAGGGGGAGGGGAGAGAATGAGGAGGGAGGGGGAGGGGAGAGAATGGGAAAAGGGGGGGAGGGGAGAGAATATGGGGAGGGAGGGAGGGGAAGAGAGAGAATGGGGAAAGGGGGGGGAGAGAATGAGGAGGGAGGGGGAGGGGAGAGAATGGGGGGAGGGAGGGAGGGGGAGGGGAGAGAATGGGGAGAGAAGGGGAAGGGAGAGAATGGAGGGAAGGAGGGAGGGGGAGGGGAGAGAATGGGGGGAGGGAGGGAGGGGGAGGGGAGAGAACGGAGAGGGAGGAAGGGGAGGGGAGAGAATGGGAGGAGAGAGAGAGGGGAAAGGGAGAGAATGGGGGCAGGGGGAGGGGAGAGAATGTGGGGAGGGAGGGAGGGGGAGGGGAGACAATGGGGAGGGAGGGAAGCAGGGGAAAAGAGAGAGAGAGCAGACCAAGAGGCAGATGTTCAGTTTTCTTGAACAGACACTTCCCAGTTGGTCCGGTGGTTAAGACTCCACAGTACTCCCAATGCATGGGCACAGGTTCGATCCCTGGACTAGGAACTAAGGTACCCCATGGCACAGCCAAAAGTAAACAAACAGAACAGAAAAATATATTGCAAAACTAATTATTTCCTTTCAACATATGAACATATAATTATAAAAATAAAGCTTATTTAAAAATTTCTAGAACAACTGGGAATCTACTAGACACTGGTTTTTTTTCAGCAATTTCAATCTGAAAGGAAATATGTTTTCTCTAAGGCTGGGTTGTAGGAACCAGCTGTGGTCTTCAGGGCACATTAGTTGGAATTCCAGCCCCAAGAGAGGCACCCGATGACTTTTCCCAGCAGATGACACTCTTTGACCTGGAGAAGGAAATGGCTACCCACAAAGAAGCTTGTATTCTTCCAATGATAGTTCTTCATTTCCATAACTATCCCTTTGACCAGCCTCTCAAAAATAAGAGATTAGAAAGATTTGTTTCTGGTGCTATGCTGGGTGCTGGCAAGATAAAGTGAGATTGATAAAAGAGACAGACACAGAATAGGTAGATTAGAATCCTTCACAGGGTGGTGAGCAAGAGAAAATAGAACAATAAATAAGAAGATCTAGTAGGGTGGCTGGTTCATAGGACAGCCTGTTTTTGTTGTTCTTGTTTTAAATGTATCACCTACTGCTGTATTCTCAGAACTATAGGTAGTTTATGTGTACACAGATGCACGTGTCCTGCTGAGGTCATCATGACAAGTGAAAGCGTTAGTTGCTCAGTCGTGTCTGACCCTTTGCGACCCCATGGACTGTGGCCCGCCAGGCTCCTCTGTCCATGGGGATTCTCCAGGCAAGAATACTGGAATGGGTAGCCATTCCCTTCTCCAGGGACTCTTCCTAACCCAGGGATTGAACCGGGGTCTCCCTCATTGAGGCAGCTTCTTTACCATCATAGTCATGAGCAGACAGTAAAGACAAGTTAATAAAGATAAAGAGGAAGAGAGAGATAAATATTGGGGACTTAAAAAATTAAAAACAATAATTTTGGCCACACCATGTGGTACATGGGATCTTATTTTCCCAACCAGGGATTGAACCAGTGCCCCCTGTAGTGGAAGTGGGGCGTTCTAACCACTGACCACTCGGGAAGTCCCTGAAGTTGGGACTTTGTAAAGCTACCTTATTTGTCTATTGTCTTCCTTGGCATATCTATTTCTCTTTGCCAAAAAGTGTTTAATACTATAATGTGACCAATGTTAATTTACCAAAAAGGTATAGCCTTATGACTCAGTATAATTCTGTGGAGCCGATTCTTAGCAGCAGCTGAAAGAATCTAAAAATGGGCAGGCTTTGGCCCAGCCATGACTTGCAAGTAGCGTGTGTTGGGGAGCCTTCGAAAACTGGGGTGACCCCATGGTGATACAGACCCATACATCAGCAGTCATTCTCAGATTCACCAGACTTGCTGCTACCATATGGTTTGAGTCAGATTTGCTGAGTCTTGTGGGTTTGACTCAGCATCCCAGAATCTTTGGGGTTTAGTAATTCTTCCTCTGAACCAAAGAAAAATTAGAAGAAAAATGATTTCACTTTAATGGGCATTTAACCTCTCTGACAAGCCCATATCCCCTTAGGTGATGCGGCTTTGTTGTGAGTCACTAGAGTTGGGTCATCCCAGGAAAATAATCAGCGTGAATGTGATGAGAAATGCAATTGGCTCAGCTGGAAAGCCTGGCCTGAAGACAAGGCTATTAGTCTGGGAGTAGACAAGGAGCCTGCGTCGTGAAGCTAGATGGTGAAGAGGCTTTACCATGCCGTCTCTTCTTCTCCACTCTCGTTTGTTGCCACCCAGAAACAGTGAGCCTGGTTCTTTCCTTTCTTGGGGGAATAGACATCTTGGACTCCGGGTGAACAACCCAGTAGGAAGCAGTGGAACCCAGTGATGATTTATGTCTTGTATGATATTAATAGTTAACATGAATTACACGCTTACTCTGTGCCAGGCACTTTTCTAAACACTTTCATCCACTAATTAATTTAATCTTCACAAATAACCCTATGAAGACAGTGCTATTATTTTCATTTTACAGTGAGGTAGCAGAGGCTTAGAGAGGGAGGTGATGGGACTTGTCGAGGGCTGAGTCGCGCATTGGTGGCCGGGGCTGTCCCCACTGTGTGCCATCTCCGGCTACCTGTTGGCTGCACAGGTCACAAAATCAGTAGCAAGAATTTAATTCTCTGTGTGATTTCTCAGTTTCCCCATCAGCCAGAGGGTATTTTTCACTTTCAAAATATAACTTCCCAAGGGAATTTGTTGTATATTCAATTTCAAATGCAGAAGAATTCATCTTACCAAAAGCTTCCATTGTATGCATGGCAAATGCAGCCAACAGCATTTATAACCCCCAAAGTGGTCACAGATTTTGGATGTTACACCAGTTTCTTCTAAATATACCAACTAGACTTATTTTTAGGTGATGATTTTAGGGGCTCAGCAACAGGGCTGAATTATCCTCAGTTCTCGTAACCCTGATAGCTTTCTGCGGATACTTTGAAATTCACTGTGTGTTTGTGTTTTCCTCCCGTGATACTTAAATTCTTGAGATCTGTACAGACATTAATGATATTGGGTTTGTTCTCTTCATTTTATTTTTTAAAAATATGTACAAGCCATGCAGTGGATTACTCAGACTATAACATTTGAGTTATTGTTTTGAAACATGTCTTAGATAATACTTTAATTATTATTAAATACAGTGATTTAATCATAGTGCTATTTAAAAATGTAAGTGTCTATATGTTTTAAGCATTCTCAAAAGGAAGCAAGCTCTCTTAGTCATTTTAGAATATATTCCTGAGTCCTCTAATGCATATAGACAGGTAGCTACCTAAGTCCTGAAGTGCTTTTTGGGGACATACTTGAAATAAGAAGCTCTTCTTCATCTATCCTTTAGGCCCATTTGTTTACAATTCCTAAGAGTAGCTCATGATATAGGAATTGGGATAGGTGTTTTTATTTTAATGAGATACTTTGAAAACCCAGTGCTATTATTTTGGAAGTTTGGGAACATGAAATAAATCAATCCTGTTTATAGTAAGAGCCTGTACGTGTTTCCATGTCAACTTTCCAAGGCTTGAAGGAGGCCTAGAAGATTCAAGCACAAACTACTTTTGTGAGCACTTACTGTATGTGAGACATTGAGTTAGGTACTTCATTTATTTTAGTTCCCAGGTAGCTCAGTGGTAAAGGATTCACCTGCCAGTGCAGGAGACTCAAGTTCGATCCCTGAGTTGGGAAGATCCCCTGGAGAAGGAAATGGCAGTCCTCTCCAGTATTCTTACCTGGGAAATCCTATGGACAAGGGAGCCTGGCAGGTTACAGACCATGGACTAGTAAGAGTTGCTTCTGAAAAACTATTGTAGGGAGAGTTTTCTTAAATTGGACTTCCCTGGTAGCTCAGACGGTAAAGTGTCTGTCTACAATGCGGGAGACCTGGGGGAGAGTTTTCTTAAATTAAAAACATAATTTCCAGTAATTTGAATGGAGGAAAAAAACCATGTTTCTGGGTCCCAGATGTACTCATTTATGTTTAAATAATTAAATTGTATAAATTTAAACAGGAATTTACCTTCTTAGCTCCGTCTGCTGTGTGTCTCTAAACGCCAACCCCAGTGGCCTCTCCTTACTCTCATCTTAAGTGCTCTCTTGTCTTAGATATTGGAAACTATTCCACCTTCTTCCTCCCTTAATCTTCCTTGGAATTCTCCTCCCTTGGCTTCCACTATTCTGAGACTTCTCCCCACTCCAGTCACCCTTTCCCTTTGCTTAATCAGTGATATTCAATTTCCGCCCGAGGTGCCTTCCCCTCCTCTCTCTATCTGCTCCCGGTGTGAGCTGTCTGATCCTCTGAGTGCTCCCGATGATCCACAAATGGATTTGATATTTTATCAGCTCTTAATTCACCAATAAATATGGTGAACTAATATATATATATATATATATATATATATATAATGCTCAATTCAGTGTCTCACACAGAGCATAAAAGGTAGTTTCTGTTCTTATCACTGAGGGTCCTTTCAAGCCTTGCAAGGTTGACACGGAGACTCCTACAGACTCTAACTGTGAATGTAACTAGTTTATTTCATGTTCTACCTGCGGCTATAGACACAGAGCCAAACACCTTTATTGATTTGATTTGTATCTATAAGTGAATTAAAAGTTCACAGTCAAGTAAGAGATTAGGAGAAAGAAGGAACAACTGGTTAGTGTTCTGTTGGCTTTATAGATTATGAATAGCCTGGTTATCACGGTTCAGATATAGTATTATTTATAATACTGCCAGCCTTAGGGAAATTATCAAGTAGGTGAACCACATTCTACCTCATCTTTTGGCTTCCTCCTCCTTTCACAATAGCCATATCTTCCTTCCTGAGGGTTAATTAATGCAACAGACATCTAGGACTCTGCTTCGGGCACTGGGAATTCAGCAGGGAACACAAGCTGAGGGAGTTATCAGTAAGCAGGGATAAGGACTGAGGGAGCAGTGGGCTGAATACTATAGACATGAGAGTCAGAGAAGGTTTCTCTAGCGAAGTTAATCAAGACGTAAGCGCTGAGAATGGGCCAACTAGGGTGTGTTCTCAGGATAGAACATTCCAGGCTGAAGAAGCAGCAGGTGCAAATGCCCCGAGGAGGGAAGCAATCAGCATATTCCAGGAACAGGGAGGGGAGCTAGGATGCTGGACCTCAGTGAAGGAGCAGAAGATGAGGCAAGAGAGGTCGAGGCTTGTAGGTCATGGTACAGAGTTTGCACTTTATTCCACTCATAGCAGGGACCCATCAGAAGACCTAGACCCATCAGAAGACCTAAACAGACCAGTCATATGATTCAAACTCCATTGGAAAGGAGCACTTTGGCTTCTATAGAGAGAATGGAGTGTAGGGAGTCAAGGATGGAGGTAGGGGCCAGGTGAGAGAAGGAGGAAGCTTGAACTGGGGGTGGTTGAAGGGGAGGTGCTAAGGGTGGCTGGATTCCAGGATGGCACACTTTGTTATCCTGAGCATCTCTCACCTTTCAGCAACAGTCTGCGAGATCATTTTATAGATAATATCTATAAACAATTAATCATAGGAAAGTGCTCTAGTGCCCCAAACCAGGTAAGATGCACAGGGTCTTCACGCCTCACAAGAGGTGATGCTCCAAAGGTAAGAATTTCTACCACTCCAGGTAGGTAGAGATATTTTTGGTTAAGAGGCTTTTTCCTACTCTTGCAATCATACCATATGAGCACTGACCCTTGAAAAATGCTGTTTGCCTGCCAGAGATAAGGGAGAAGGTGGCTCACTTTTGCATCCTGTCTTTGTGGAGGCTCATGTGCTCATTCACAAATGTTCCTTCTTAAGATCTCAAGGATTTGACAAATGACTTAATGTTGAAACCAGAGCAGATATACAAATAATAATGCTTTCCGGAGTCATTTCTATTTCTTTCCCCAAAGAAGCCATCCTTGGCTGTCAGAATTTTCCCTAGTGGTGGATGCATATCCCAATGATGTGAAAGAATTGCCCAAGGCAGCAGGTCATGGTGATTCAGTTCAGTTCAGTTCATTTGCTCAGTCATGTCCAACTCTTTGTGACCCCATGGACTGCAGTGTGCCAGACCTCCCTGTCCATCACCAACTCCTGGAGTTTACCCAAACTCATGTCCATCGAGTCGGTGATGCCATCCAACCATCTCATCCTCTGCCGTGCCCTTCTCCTTCTGCCCTCAATCTTTCCCAGCATCAGGGTGTTTTCCAATGAGTCAGCTCTTTGCATCAGGTGGCCAAAGTATTGGAGTTTCAGCTTCAACATCAGTGCTTCCAATGAACACTCAGGACTGATCTCCTTTAGGAGATCATTACTTAGTATTTATTGAGCTCCCATACAGTGACGGTTGCCCTCTAATATCATATGAATGAAATAGTTCCTTTTCTTCTTTCCTTTCCCCTCCTTTGTGGTTATAGGTTCTCTTAGCCCTCGATGTGACAACACTGGACGGTGCAGCTGTAAGCCGGGTGTGGCAGGGGACAGGTGTGACCGCTGCTTGCCAGGCTTCCACACCCTCACCGATGCTGGGTGCACCCAAGACCGGGAGCTCCTGTAAGTGCCTGTGCCACCACCGCCGGTTCCACCGTGACTAGTGGCGATCGTATCAACATTAGGGACCACTTACATCTACTGAGTAACTGTGACTAAGTAACTGAGTCATGGAAACACTATTTTAAGAAAAATGCTTATTTTTTGGCTGCACCGAGTCTTAGTTGTGGTATATGAGATCTTACTTCCCTGACCAGGGATCAAACCCAGGCCTCCTGCATTGGGAGCTTAGAGTCTTAGCCACTGGACCACCAGGGAAGTCTTTTGGGGACTATGTGTGGGCTATCTCATTTAACCCTCACAATAACCCTAAAAACTCTGGATTAGTGTTATACTTGTGTTAAAGGTAAGAAACTTAAACCCTGAGAGGATAAATAAGGTGCCCAGTGTTGCGGGTGGACTTCATACTCAGGCTCAGAATGTTGTCTGTGGAGGCCATGCTCATCACCCTGACAACTACCCCTTCTATAGACGAACTAGGGCGGAAGTTAAGAGTCCTTTATGTTTTAACCTGGAACTTGTTTCAAATAAGTGAATTTAGAGTAGGAGAACTTCCTGCATAATTTGAATCTCCTTTAGCTTGAAGCATTCTCTAGTCCTCCTCAACTTACTTTTCTGGAAAAAGGTGAAGCATACCTTGTAAGTCATATGGCCAGCCTGCAGTGGTACAGAGCCAGCAAGGTGCTGGGCTGGCTTTGGGGAGGAGCAGCTTGGCAGCGAAGCCATGGGCTAGAAGGCTGCCCGCAGAGAAACCGCTTCCTCATCACCCATGATTCCAACCCCTTGTCCATCGAGACCCACCCGCCAGCCTTGCCTGCGCCATCCTTGTTACCACCATCCCCGGTTCTCTTCCCCTCCCAGCCTTCCCTGACCCCTCCTAGGCCCTGTCTCCCTTGGTAATCCTTGTAAACTATGAAGTAGATGACATCATGGCTCTGCTCCAAACCTCCATTAGCTCCTTTCCCACCTAGAATGAGATCGAAACTTCCGATCTAGGCAGCTAGAGCCTCCAAGACCCTCCTGCCCTCTCCATTTGCCACCTAAGGCTTCTACTCCATTTCTCACCCCCTCCCAGGCTTCCTTTCCTTCTTCAAAGGAGCCGAGTGTGTGTGACCTTGGCCTTGGCCTGGAGTCCTCTTCCCTCCCACAGAGCCACACAGAGCTTCACGGGTTCCATCCCCACCTTGTCCGTCCCCTCTCAGAGGCCTTCCGGACCAGTCCCCACCGCTCTGTGCTGACTCTGTTGTTTTACAGTCTCTTACTTTCTGTGTGTATCTGTCTGTCTCTCGCACTAGAATGGAAGCCTGGTTTGGCTTTGTCGTGTTCACTGCTGCGGGGAGAGGCCCGTGAGCATTCCAGCTCGGCTGCAGCTGCAGTTGCGCTTTCTTGCCATTGCTGTTCATGTATCTGCCCTCCCTTGAGACTCCTAGAGAGCAGGACTGTTTCCTATTTTTCACTATCCCCAGTGCTTAGCAACCAGTAGATGCTGAATATGTCTTTCTCAGAGGGTCCAGATAATAGTGTGGAGGGGCCAGGATAGGGAGGAGACCGTGGCAGCTGAAAGATGGAGATTGGAAAATAAATCTTCAGGAAGCCCAATAGGACTTGGCACTGATTAGATGAGAAATGTGAAGGAGGAGGAGTCAGAGGCAGGTTTGGGCAGGCTCTGATGGGGTCATGGGGCAGCCAGGAGGAGCAGGTCAGTAGGGAAGAGAACAAACTTGGTGTTAGATGCATGAGATAAGTACATATGCTTATGGGGCAAGCTCGGTGATAGAGACCAGGGCTTTGGTTAGTCAGAGACCAGTCATCAAAGAGCTAGTCTGCACAAGACAAGGAGATTGTGCCAAAATTAAATAATGAAAATACTGATTTTTTTCATTGAGGAAAGTCTTGCAACCAGAAAAAAATATCAGTGAAACGGATAGCAATTTCACTCCTAGATATACATTCGAGAGATATGAAAACATATGTATCTGCACAAAAACTCGTATGCAAATTTTCACATTCATGTATACAAATTATCTACTATGAATAATTAGCATTATTCATAATAGTTAAAAAGTAGAAACCCAAATGTGCATTCTGATGAGTGGATGAACAAAATGTAGTATATTCATGTGATGGGATTTTATTCAGCCATGCAAAGAATGAACTACTGATACATGATGCAGCATGGATGGATCTTGAAGACATACTAAGTGAAAGAATCAAAACACAAAAGGCCACATGTTGTACAATTCCATTTATAGGGAGCCTTCAGAACAGGCAAATCTCCAGAGCCAAAAAGTTGGTTGCTGGTTGCCTGGGATTTGGGGGAAGGTGATGAGGAGGATCCTAAAGGACACAGGCTTTCTATGTAGAGTGATAAAAATGTTCCAAAGTTGGTTGTGGTGCTGTTTGCATAACTCTGAGGATCAATTAAAACCCAATGAGTTGTATACTTTAAATAATGAATTGCAGGGTATGAATTATATGTGAAATAGAAGTGCTACCAGAAGGAAGAACTAAATGAATAAGAAGCAAATAGGTAGAATCAACCGTGATGAAAGCAGACACCACTGGATTAAACAATAGAGAAACAAATGATAAAAAAATTTTAAGTCAACTGACGCAAACAGTCAACCAAACTAAACAGTTTCATGATGAGTTTGGTTTACATTCTGAGGCAAACCCCTCCTCTCTCTAGAAGTGGGTAGTAAACAGTTCTTGGACTGGCTCCAGCCACGGACCACACTTTGAGTACACTAGTAGCCTGGACAGATGAATTCTTAAAGGCTCTGAGAGAGATTAGCATGGACAAGAATAGCTAAGAGAGGCCTCATTGAAGATGAAAGATTGACTCAAGTTGGTGACATTTGTTTATGAGCGCCTGATCTTCATGTGTGTAGTTCAGAGCATTTGGAAACACAGCTCTAATTTTATTTTTCTTCTTTCCAGAGACTCCAAGTGTGACTGTGATCCAGCCGGCATCGCGGGGCCCTGTGACACGGGCCGCTGTGTCTGCAAGCCAGCTGTCACGGGAGAGCGCTGTGATAGGTCTGTGTGAACTGTGGCCCTCTGGACACAGCAGGAGGTCCCCTGACAACCAGCATGAGTGCGGTTCATGGAAAAGGGACACTTAACCAATGTTGATGACCTTCTTCCTGCTCCCTGGCCTCAGAAACTAGACCTTATTATTATTAGTTTTTTTAATTTATCTTTTTGGCCACACTGCACAGCATGTGTGATTTTAGTTCCTTCACCAGGGATGGAACTCGAGCCTCCTACGTTGGAAGTACAGAGTCTTAACCACTGGGAAGTCCTGCAAAAACTAGGCTTTAAAAAAAAAATACAAACAAAGGATTTCCCTGGTAGTCCAGTGGTTAAGACTCCATGCTCCCAATTCAAAGGGCCCAGGTTCGGTCCCTGGTCAGGAAACTAGATCCCACATGTCACACAGCTAAGAGTTTACATTGCCAAAATGAAGATGAAGATCCCACATGCCACAGCTAAGACCCAGTGCAGTCAACTAAATAAATAAATAATTTTTAAAAAATACAAGCAAGGCCCCAAATCTCACTAGACTCCACACTTTTGCTCTGGGTGCCTTCTCTGTGTATGCTGTGACGGGGCCCTGGGGAGTCCCTGGCCAGCTGGCTCTCAGTCCCAGGTGCTCTGTACAAGGTATGCAGGGATGAAGCCTCATGACTCAGTCCCAGGGAAGGCCTGGCCTAAGTAAACATGTTGGGAAAATCTTAGTCAGTGGAAATACTGCAGCATATGGCCATAAATAACCATTGTGTGCAGACGAGGACCTGCCCAGGGATGGGATGGTGATTATGTGCACACACACGAACTGGGGGAGGATGTCAGAGCCACGTTGGGGCAGGTGGTACAGTGAGGCCGATCTGCCCCCAGTTGCTGCTGCAGGAAATTCCTTAAATACAAACTGAGCCTGGACTTAAAATTCTTCGCTCCCCTGAGACTGTTGTAAGCAGAGGGCTGTGAGGTGGGCCCCAGAGGTAAAACCTTCCCCCATATTTCCTTCAAAGAAAGAAAGCAGTTCTTTGGCATGTGGCCAATCACTTATACCTGGGCAGAGGCAATGCCAGGTACATTCCTGGCTTGTGTTTTCAGCCAGTTCTTTACTACTGGGGTGGGGGTGGTGAAACATAGCTTAAGTGATACAAGAGGAGTCATTTTCTGAAAACCTTTTAAATTTCAAAATAGAACAGAGAAATAGAAAGTCTCATAAAACAAATGTTGTCAGCCGCACTAATTATATGAAGTTCAGTTCAGTTCAGCCACTCAGCCGTGTGCTACTCTTTGCGACCCCATGGACTACAGCATGCCTGGCCTCCCTGTCCATCACCAACTCCTGGAGTTTACTCAAACTCATGTCCATTGAGTCGGTGATGCCATCCAACCATCTTATCCTCTGCTGTCCCCTTCTCCTGCTTTCAATCTTTCCCAACATCAGGGTCTTTTCCAATGAGTCAGTTCTTCGCATTCAGTTCCAGTTTAGTCACTCAGTCCTGCCCAACTCTTTGCAACCCCATGAATTGCAGCACGCCAGGCCTCCCTGTCCATCATCAACTCCCAGAGTCTATCCAAACCCATGTTCATTGAGTCAGTGATGCCGTCCAACCATCTCATCCTCTGTCATCCCCTTTTCCTCCTGCCCTCAATCTTTCCCAGCATCAGGGTCTTTTCAAATGAGTCAGCTCTTTGCATCAGGTGGCCAAAGTATTGGAGTTTCAGCTTCAACATCAGTCCTTCCAATGAATACCCAGGACTGATCTCCTTTAGGATGAACTGGTTGGATCTCCATGAGTCCAAGGGACTCTCAAGAGTCTTCTCCAACACCATAGTTCAAAAGCATCAATTCTTCTGCACTCAGCTTTCTTTATAGTCCAACTCTCACATCCATACATGACTGACTACTGGAAAAACCATAGCCTTGACTAGACGGACTTTTGTTGACAAGGTAAAGTCTCTGCTTTTCAATATGCTGTCTAGGTTGGTCATAACTTTCCTTCCAAGGAACAAGCATCTTTTAATTTCATGGCTGCGGTCACCATCTGCAGTGATTGAAGCCCTAAAAAATAAAGTCAGCCACTGTTTCCACTGTTTCCCCGTCTATTTCCCATGAAGTGATGGGACCAGATGCCATAATCTTCGTTTTCTGAATGTTGAGCTTTAAGCCAACTTTTTCACTCTCCTCTTTCACTTTCATCAAGAGGCTCTTTGGTTCTTCTTTGCTTTCTGCCATAAGGGTGGTATCATCTGCATATCTGAGGTTATTGATATTTCTCCCAGCAATCGATTCCAGCTTGTGTTTCATCCAGCCCAGAGTTTCTCATGATGTACTCTGCATATAAGTTAAATAAGCAGGGTGACAATATACAACCTTGACGTACTCCTTTTCCTTTTTGGAACCAGTCTGTTGCATGTCCAGTTCTAACTGTTGCTTCCTGACCTGCATACAGATTTCTCAAGAGGCAGGTCAGGTGGTCTGATACTCCCATCTCTTTAAGAATTTTCCAGAGTTTGTTGTGGTCTACACAGTCAAAGGCTTTGACATAGTCAATAAAGCAGAAGTAGATGTTTTTCTGCAACTCTCTTGCTTTTTTTATGAAATTGGCCTTTGCTAAAAATGTACCAGCCCCACAATATCCTCCCTCCTTCCTGGAAGTGACCACCATTCTTCACAATTTATCTCCCAAGTACATCCTTAAGCACTGTGTGTTTAGCTTTGCTGACGCCCCTCCCTTCCCTTCCCTTCCTTCATCATTCCTTCTTCACCCTTTCTCCGACTCACCTCTTCCTTTCCTTCTCCCTGCCCCTTCCTTCTTTCCTTGTTTTTTAATCTCTTTTAATCTGCAGTTTTCCTCCACAGAAACCATAATGAGTTTTTAAACCCTTGATCTATAGAGGAAAAAAAGATATTTATTTACTGCTGTTTTATGTAGCATCTACAGTTCACAGCTAGCCTGCCTTTCTGATTTTGCACAATGAAAGTGAAGTGAAAGTGAAAGTCGCTCAGTCATGTCCAACTCTTTGTGACCCCATGGACTATACAGTGCACGGAATTCTCCAGGCCAGAATACTAGTTTGGGTAGCCTTTCTCTTCTCCAGGGGATTTTCCCAATCCAGGGGCATTTGCCTGTCTTTTGCTGGCCCCCACTTCCCACCCTATTACCGCCTTTAAACACTTGCTCTAGGACTGGGCCAACTCTGCACAGCCCTACCTGACCTCTCCCCATCTTGCCCACTGAATTCCTTACCAAGGATGGGAAAAATCACCGTTTCCAGACCATCACGCCCAATGTGTTGCTGCTCTGCTAGAGCAAGAGAAAGTGAATATTCTTCTTGCTATCTTAATGGGGGCCTGTGATTGTCCATCAGGAGGTCTGGGAGTGAGAGTGGCATGTGCAACTGAGTATTTCTCACCTTTGGGAATTAAGGGCTGGGTGGGAGAGAAAGTAGAAACGATCAGTCACCGTATTCTCTGTGGGGATGAGAAATAGCCTATAGTATTGTCCCAATTTCTAAAATGCCCCTGCAGGTGCCGACCAGGTTACTATCACCTGGATGGGAGAAACCCTGAGGGCTGCACCCAGTGTTTTTGCTACGGGCATTCAGCCAGCTGCCAAAGCTCCGGAGACTACAGTGTCCATAAAATCATATCTACCTTCCATCAAGGTAAAGCATTCTGTTTTCTAGGTGTTTTGCTTTTATTTACTGCTGTATAGGGCTTTGTGCTTGTAGACTTCTGTCCGCAGGATGGGATCCTTGAGTCATCTTTAACAGGATGACTCTCTTCTAGCTTTAAATGTACATTATTTTGTCAGGCAATAAGAAAGAGCCTTGTGTCTTGGAAAAGTTGTATCTGAACAGTTTACTCGGACCAGCTTATGAATGACTTATAAAAATAACTAAAAAGAGAACAGATTTTCAACTTCCTGCATTTCCTATTAATGTACTTTAAAACCACAAAAGAATCATTGGATTGAGGGGCTTAACACAAGTCTTGGAATGGAATTCACATTCACTAATATTATTTCTTTCATGTATGCCAAATGAGTTAATTTATGTGAAATTAGTTACCAAGCTACAAAGCACTCTAAAAATATGGGAGATTAATATGATCTCAACTCTGAGTTTCTCTCTGGACATACTGGACCCTCTTACCTCACTAAGGCCAGACCGTGTTTATGTAAATGAAATGAAAATGCAAATTACAGGCAGATGAAAACATGTTCTCTTATTCCAAGAGTCAGACTCAAAGACAAGAAGTTAAAGCAGGTGTGAACAGGAGTAGGTGAAGGTGAAAACCAAGTAGAGAGGCGCGTAGGGAATTCTGAGGATGGTGCACGAATGTGGAAATACAAAGAAAACCCACTTGTTACTCATTGCTAGTGAGTAGCAATCAAGTCTTGCCTTGTTTAACTCAACAGATGATAAGGTTTGTTCTAATGAAGAGTGGTTTTACTTATGTTCCAGATGTTGATGGCTGGAAGGCTGTCCAGAGAAATGGGTTTCCTGCAAAGCTCCAGTGGTCACAGCGCCACCAAGATGTGTTTAGCTCCGCACGACGATCAGACCCTGTCTATTTTGTGGCTCCTGGTACGTGTGGTGTTTTTCCTGTAGATGTCAATTTAGAAGACTAGGAAGTCAGGATAGAAGAATGGGGTTAGAAAACATGAAAATCTTATCACTTAGTGTCCAGGGCAGTAGCATCTCCAGAAGACAATTGGGGCTTCAGTCCTATTGGCAAAGTCACGGCCCAATAGGGTAGAACTGGGTGTCCAGGTGGTCAGATCCCAGTGCAGGTTCCTGCTTCAGTCAAATGGCAAATTTCTAAGTTTCCCACCAAGACAAGAAATAAGGACTGGGGTCAAATCTGTGGATCTATCAGGAAGCTGATGGAAAGGTGAAGACAAAGCATTTCTCAAAGCTTTAAACCAATTGTAAATTTTAAAAATATAAAAATCAGAAAAGTTGGATGGAAAAGCTCTGGTTAAAACTTTTTTTAGATTTCTTTTTTTTTCATGTGGCTCGTTTTAAAGTCTTTATTGAATTTAGTACAATATTCCTTCTGTGTTATGTTTTAGCTTTCAATGGCACCCCACTCCAGTACTCTTGCCTGGAAAATCCCATGGATGGAGGAGCCTGGTAGGCTGCAGTCCATGGGATCGCTAAGAGTCGGACACGGCTGAGCGACTTCACTTTCACTTTTCACTTTCATGCATTGGAGAAGGAAATGGCAACCCACTCCAGTGTTCTTGCCTGGAGAATCCCAGGGACGGTGGAGCCTGGTGGGCTGCCGTCTATGGGGTCGCACAGAGTTGGACACGACCAAAGTGACTTAGCAGCAGCAGACCATGAGATTATGTGGGATCTTAGTTCCCTGATCAGGGATTGAACCCACACCCCGTGTATTGGAAGGCAAAGTCTTAACCACTGGACCGCCAAGGAAGTCCTTCTGGCTAGAATTTCTAGTTCATATTCTTAGCTAATATGTGATTCCTGGGCAAGGTGGCCTCTTAACTTTTCCAAACTTTAATTCCCTCAGCTATTAAGTGGGAAGAATAATGACTAACTCCAAGAATTATTGCCATCAAATGTGATGATGTTTGTGCAAGTATTCTATAAACTAGAAAGCACTATGTAACAGATGGTACTATTGCTGATAGACCTGGGAATCTCTACATATTGGTCTGTCATAAGGGCCAACAAAGTTCCGTCTAGTCAAAGCTATGGTTTTTCCAGTAGTCATGTATGGATGTGAGAGTTGGACTCTAAAGAAAGCTGAGTGCCGAAGAAGCTTTTGAACTGTGGTGTTGGAGAGGACTCTTGAGAGTCCCTTGGACTGCAAGGAGATCCAACCAGTCCACCCTAAAGGAAATCAGTCCTGAATATTCATTGGAAGGACTGATGCTGAAGCTGAAACTCCAATACTTTGGCCACCTGATGGGAAGAGCTGACTCATTTGAAAAGACCCTGATGCTGGAGAAGATTGAAGGTGGGAGGAGAAGGGGATGACAGAGGATGAGATGGTTGGATGGCATGATCGACTCAATGGACATGAGTTTGAGCAAGCTCCAGGAGTTGGTGATGGATGGGGAAGCCTGATGTGCTGCAGTCCATGCGGTTGCAAAGAGTCAGACATGACTGAGCGACCGAACTGAACTGATAAGGGCCATGCTGTGAATCATGTAATAGATGGAATTGTCTTATAATGAGGCCCTTTTAGCATTTCATTAACTAACCCTTCTTCATAGTCAATAGCAGTATGGCCATGTCCAGTGCCATGAACTGGCTCTTCTCAAAGAGTAGTTTGTGGGGAGTGATGGGTGAATAATACAGAACTCCAAGAGAAACTGCCAACATCCATGCAAACCTGCTCACTCCTTTTCTTCTCTAGTCCCCCAGCTGATCCTAGTCTTTTTGATCTGTTTCACAGCCAAATTTCTTGGGAATCAACAGGTGAGCTATGGGCAGAGCCTGTCTTTTGACTACCGTGTGGACAGGGGAGGCAGACACCCATCTGCCCATGACGTGATTCTGGAAGGTGCTGGTCTACAGATCACAGCTCCCTTGATGCCACGTGACAAGACACTGCCTTGTGGGATCACCAAGACTTACACGTTCAGGTAAAGAGAGAGACTACAAGTGAGTCAAATAGAGCAAACGGTGATTGAAGTCTGATTCCTTTGTTTATTCATTCAATGATCATTCATTTATTCAACAAGCGTTTCTGAGCATCTTTATGGACCAAATATGGTGTTATGTGCTGAGACAGGTCATGATTGCTGCCCACAAGCCCCTGACAGGCTAACGGGGGAGAAAAATAAACTGATCATTACAGTGCAGCTTGTAAGAGACAAAGTGGACACCAGTGTTTTGAATACATGCAGGAGGCATCAGTAACTCGCATTGGAGTGATGATCTAGGAAAGCTTACTGAGAAGATGTGACAATGAAGAGTAGCTTTCTAAGGAAAGAAAAGGAGTGAAGGTTACCATGGCAGAAAAAGTATGTTTGAGGAAGTTTTGTACATTTAGGAAATTCTAAGTGATTCGGCATGAGTGGAACATGGAATGGGGGAGAGGTATATAGTGAGAAGTGAGGTCAGAGAAGAGGCAGAGGTGAGGTCATGGATGGTCCTGTGTGTGTCTAAGGAAGTTACATGTTATCCTGTGAAATGGGAGATTTTTTGAAGTATGATTGACCTACAACACTATGTTAGTTCCAGGTCCATAACATAGTGATTCAATCTTTCTATACGTTACAAAATGATCACAACAATTCTAGTTACCACCTTGCCCTATACAGTGTTAGTAGATTCTTGACTGTATTTCCCAGGCTACACATTTCATCCTTGTGGTTCATTTATTTTATAACTGGAAGTTTTTACCTTTTAATCTCTCTCACCGTTCACTCACCCCCACACCCTCCCTTCTTATGACTCTGTTTTTGTTTCATTATGTTTGTTTGTTTCTTAGATTTTACATGTAAATGAAATCATATGACGTTTGTCTTTCTGTCTGAATTCTTTCACTTAGCATAACACCCTCTAGGTCCATCCATGTGGCTGCATATGGCAAGAATTCATTCTTTTTATGGCTGAGTAATATTCCATCATACACACACACACACTCCACATCTTCCGTATCTGCTATTGATGGACATTTTCCATATCTTGGCTATTGTGAATAATGTTGTAGTGAACATATAGGTGTGTTTCTCTTTGAATTGGTGTTCTTGTTTCTTTCAGAAGAATACCCAGAAGTGGACTTGCTGGATCGTATAGTAGTTCTACTTTTAATCTTTTTGAGGAACCTCCACACTGGTTTCCATAGCCCCTGAGCCAATTTACATCCCCACCAACAGTGCACAAACATTCCCTTTTCTCCACATCCTTGCCAACACTTGTTATTTGTTGTCTTTTTGATAATAGCCATTCTGACAGGTGTGGGATGATATCCCATCGTGGTTTTGGTTTGCATTTCTTTGATGATTAGTGATGTTGAGCATCTTTTCATGTGCCTGTCGCCCATCTGTATTCCTTCTTTGGAAAACTGTTTATTTAGGTCCTCTGCCCATATTTTAATTGGGCTGTTTATTTTTTTGATGTTGAGTTGTGTAACTTATTTGTATATTTTGGATAATAATCCCTTATCAAGTACATCATTTGCAAATATTTCTCTCTAGTACAGGAATTTTGAATGGTGGGTACAGAGTGTTCAGGGGAGGGGATGTGCCTATCACATGCTTAATAGTGTATCAGAGGCTGAGAATTCAAGATGAAGAAACAGGGTCTTTGTCTTCCAAGAGCTCTTGTCTTGTAGAGTATGTTATTATTTGTGCAAACATAATACAGTATAAAGTCACTTCAGTGGTGGTGCATGCTCATGGGGACTTGGGAGGAAAGGAAGGAGTGACTTAGTTCTGTCTGAAGAAGTCAGGAAAAGCTTCACTAGGAGAACTGTGTGGATTGAGAACAGAAATAAGCACCAGGCTTTGCCAGGGACAAATCAGGACAACCTGCACATGTGAGTATATGTGGGAATGCACAGGTATAGTATAGGGCATTGGTGAGCAGTAGTTACGGCCGGAACACAGCTAGTACAGGGCAGATGGGCAGATAAAGTTAAAAGGGCTGGGAAAAGACCCAGCATGGTGGTTCTTGGATGTCATGTCCAGGTGCTGAGATCTGGCCCATGCCTGCAAGATGATGGAAATCTACTGAGAGATTAGAAGTAGAGGAGCGACATGATCAGATGTGAAGGCTGGGTGCAAATCCTGTGTGGAGGACAGTTTGGGTAGAGTCTTTAACTGAACCATTGGATCACATTCACAGTGGTTCAGATGAAGGTTGTTGGGGGCCTACCCCAGGGTAGAACTAAAGGCAATAATGTATAGAAGACCCACAACACACACTGTGTTCTTAAATAACCAACTGCAGCTTATTCTGATGCACACACTTAGCTCTCCATGCTGGAACACCCATTCCCACATTCTCAGCTTGGTGAACTACTCTTTGAGATTCAGCTTACAGGTTTTCCCTTTGTATTTGCCTTCTCAGAACCCCAGGTAAAGTTACAGTCCATCGTGAATTTCTGCGGCGTGCTGTTCACGCACCTGTTATAGCACTCTCTGCATTGTTTCATAATTACACGTTTACCCACCACCTTGGGTAGACATTGATCACCTCACTCTACTTGTCTTTGTATTCTCTGTCCTAATACAGCTTCTAGCTCAAAACAAGTGCACAGTAAATACTTATTTCATGAATCAGTGGATGAGGCAAAAGGGTTAGGGTTGTTCCTGGAAGAGCTATTCCAGTAAAAACCAAAAAACATTAAAATGAAAAAATAGTACAGGGGCTGGTGATGTGATACACTGAGGCAGCATGATGCCAAAACTAAGAAGTATTAGATGTGGACAGTGTGAAAGGTGGACACTGACTTGTGAGAAGAGGAGGTGAAACATGCTCAGATAGCAAATCATTTAAACAACAAAACCAAACATGAATGACAGCTCTTAAAAATCAGAGCTTCTGGACTCAGAGATGTTCCTGCTATTAGGTTTCGTGTGACCAAGAATAGAAAGTGGTCTCTGAGGACTTGGACCCACACTGGATGCCGTAACCCCTGGAGTTCAGCTTCCTACACTCCATCACATCCTGTGGGGCTTGCATTGCCCACGGAGTGGGAAAGCTCCAGGCTTGTGCCTACAGGGATATGGCTCCCTGTCCTTTATCCCCCTCTAAGCAGGGCTGTGAAGGGGCCTAGTTGTTCCTGCACTCTCGGGCATAATTGAATCAGGTATACACATTATAAGATTTGATAAGAGTTGGATTTTTCACCTTTTGGTTTTAAATCATGCAGATTAAATGAACATCCAAGCAGTAATTGGAGACCCCAGCTGAGTTACTTTGAGTATCGGAGGTTACTGCGGAACCTCACAGCCCTGAGGATCCGAGCTACCTACGGAGAATACAGTAAGTGACTAAAAGAAAGGAATTCCTCCCTTCTTAGGCTTTCGTTTAACTTGCTTCAGCTCTCTAACTTGGTGACAGTCTCCAAACAAGTAGACAAACTATGATGGTTTTGATGTAGAATCTCTGATTGGGTCTACATTTTTACATTGTACAAGACATTGTTAACACATTACTGACCAGAGATGTATTAATACATCTTTTGTTACCCAAACGTTATTGACCAGAGTATTTCAATATAACAAATCACCAACCAAAACTATTAGTTTCTGCAAAAATCCCCTGGTCAATAAAGAGTTAAGAAAGAGTAGTTTGTGGAAAGAGTTCACATCAATGAAGAATAAATGATGCTGCCTTGCTAAAGAGTCTCTGACTTTAGATTGAAGCCGATTACTTGGAAGGTAACCTACAGCAAAAGGGCATGTTCCCTTAGCTCAGAAGTTGCATCTACAACCCTGTTCTTTTTATTTCTTGAGTAGTTTCCCTTTGGGATTATTCTCGGTGCTACCATGTTTGGACATCACCGTGTATTTTGTAAATTCCCATTATTGAACTTTCTACATACTATGTACTATGTTGGGTTCTCCTTATCGCGGTTGGAATTATTTAAATGGATGCATGGCTAACATGCACCATTTCCATGTCACTGATACAGTGAATAAAGTGGAAAGTGGAAAAGGTGTTTGCTCACAATTTATTGAATCTTTACTATGTGCCAGGCGCACTACAATACATGCATTGTCTCATTTAATTTCATGACAACATGGGAGGTAGATACCTCTGTCATTTCTCTTCTGTAGCTGAGGAAACACAGTCAGAGGTGTTGTGTGACTTGTCCAATTCACAGAGCTAGAGAGGATCAAGCCAGAATTCAAATCCTGATTTTTCTGACACCAGAACCGGTGCACTCAGCGATGATGAAGTGCTATACTATGCACTATGCACGCCAGAGTGAGTGAATGTCATCTGGGCTATCAGTGAAAACGTTAATCAGTAGTCATTCTATACTTCAGTAAAAGATAAAAAGTTAAAAAAAAAAGTTAATCTAAGAAAGAAATGGAAACTCTTATTCAAGCCAATATAAGAAGTAGAGCCTGGAGGCTGTCTCTCGTAAAGTTCTGAGAGCTGTTCCAAAGAGGTAAAGGGGAAGCCAGTACGTATGTGACCTTGGAAGGGAGTGCGTGCAGTTAAGCACATGTCTTGGTAGAAGGGTACTGCTATTCCCAGGGGACAGATATCTTAATTAATGGTTTTAGTGCTTCTCTAAGTATGAGAAGATCCAATAAACTGGATTAATACAATTTTTTCCTGAAAATATCTGACTGTCTAAGGGCTGGTTTTGTCAGGCTTCTTAGAGCACAAGGTACTTCACTCTGATCTTTGTCTTGATTGCTTTCAGGATGTGCTGCAGGTCAGCGACCGCAGTGGCTAAAGACCTGATTCTTATAGAACTGGAGAGTGGGCAGTGTTCTTTGTTTTACAGCCCCTTTCCCTTCTGTCTTAATTTCAGTCATGGTTTGGGAGGTATTTTGTGGCCAGTTTCTCCCACGGCGCTGGAAATGCACATTCCCGAGTCAAGTGAGGACTTTTCTGATAGGCCACAGAAAGTGCTGTTACTGGACCAGTTTCTGTTAACAGTAACCAAAAGCCTCAGGACCACCTGTCTTACTAGTCTGTTATGGTCCTCAGAATAGTTCCCTTTTGTTGCTTCTTCCCATACTGTACCTTATTACAATCACTGATCTTGTAAAACTATATATTTGATCAAATTGTTTCTAGTCACCTAATTATCATTAATTTTATCTAAGGCTCAGTCACACATTTGGTGGGTTTCCCAGGTGGCTCAGTGGTAAAGAATCTGCCTGTCAATGCAGGAGATGTAAGAGACATGAGTTCAGTCCCTGGGTCGGAAAGATCCCCTGAAGGAGGAAATGGCAACCCACTCCAGTATTCTTGCCTGGAGAATCCCATGGACAGAGGAACCTGGCAGGCTACAGTCCATGGGGTTGCAAAGAGTCGGACACAACTGAGTGACTGAGCATGCATGCCTACATTTGCAGGGAACTTTAATCTTGTAAAATAGGCAGCATATAATATAACTAGTAACATTAATAAGGTCCTAAGCCAGTATTTAAACTAAGAACTTCCATTATGCGTGACCCAGTTTCTCCAGGTTGTCTGACTAGTCAGTTCTGCACCAATCGCTGTCCTTAAGGGAAATGATATATTGGCATTGACATGCAGTTCATCAAAGATGTCTGCACATACAAGGCAAGTAAGCAGGAGGTCACTGTGACCCCTTTCCAGGATTGACAAAGGAATGTTATGTCTAAGGAGTTAAATGGCTGGAGCCAGAAGGAGAAAAATTGATCTTTGTGGTTGAGCAGGTATTTCTGCCACATGGGAGGTCTGCTTAACACATAATGCAGATGCACAATGTAAGTAGAAGGGCGGAAGGAGGCCAAAGGGCAGAGAGAAAGTTTTATGTCTAAATTTTCCTTGTCTTGCCTTAAAATGTGAATTTCTTTTTATTAAGGAGTTAAGAAAAAAATCCAATGTGAGGCCTGACTTTAGATCCCTGGACCTAACCACTTGTTGCTTCCCACCTGTCTTCTCTCTTGCAGGCACTGGGTACCTCGACAATGTGACCTTGATCTCAGCCCGCCCCATCTCGGGAACCCCAGCACCCTGGGTTGAACAATGTGTATGTCCTGTTGGGTACAAGGGACAGTTCTGCCAGGAATGTGCTTCTGGCTACAAAAGAGATTCAGCCAGACTGGGACCTTTTGGCACCTGTATTCCTTGTAACTGCCAAGGGGGAGGGGCCTGTGATCCAGACACAGGTGAGTGAAAAGTCACGGGAACCAGGCGGTTCAGGGTGCAGCCAGGTGACCGGGGTCTCCCGTGGAAGAGAGAGCTGTGCAGGAAAGGCCGTGCCTGAGCTCATTTCAGAGATGGGAAAGGATTAAGGAGAGCAGGGCTGGACTCCAGGGAAGATGGACACGGCGCTTTATTACATTCCATCCTTTTCACGATGGAAATGCCACAAGGTTGTGAGAAAGGTGCTAGGTTACAGGAAATGGCTGTCACGGTTCAGGGAGTCGGGGAGCTGGTGTCAAATTGCAAGAATTGTTTGGGGAGATCAAAGGCAGTGTCAGGACCTGAATGAATATGCCGACAAGTGGTGTAGTCAGGCCGTGGGGAAGAGGGGAGTGGTGTTAACTTATGGATGGTAGTAAAAGGAGTGCGTGTCTGCTTAGCCTGGGAGAGGGAGGCTGAGATTCAGGGTCGTGGCCATGTTTAGAGTTGGCAGGAGGGCAGAGGGGAGGGTCAGCACTCAGGCACTCTGGGGAAAGCTGCAGAAAGGGAGGCTTTGAATTACTAACCCCTGCCTCCCACGCGTCATCCTCTGTTTTAAAGAAAGTGGATAGTTTTACCTGCTCATTTCTCTGCCCCTCCGTTCTCCCTCTGCCTCCCAGGAGATTGTTATTCAGGGGATGAGAACCCTGACATTGAGTGTGCGGACTGCCCCATCGGTTTCTACAACGACCCGCATGACCCACGCAGCTGCAAGCCCTGTCCCTGTCGCAATGGGTTCAGCTGCTCTGTGATGCCCGAGACAGAGGAGGTGGTGTGCAATAACTGTCCCCACGGCGTCACTGGTGAGGCCAGCTGCCCACCCTGTCCTCCTGCCATGCATCTGTCCAATCCAAGGGATCTCCAGGGGCTGCTCATGACTCAGGGTTATTCTCAATGGGCTCATTTTAAAGATAAGGAGAGATCGATGCCCAAGAGCTGAAGTGGATTGAAGAAGGGCAGGGTGTAGAGCTATGGGAGGACACATCTAAAGCTGTTTTAAGAGGTTTGTAATTAGGAGGCGAAGTTGTCAGATGAAATATGGAATTTAACTAAGTTTTAAAAAATGAACCCCAAGGAGGGACTTCCCTGGTGGCCCAGTTGTTAAGATTTCACATTCCAATGGGGTGAAGATGGGGGGTGGGGATGGGATGAGGGGTTGAGGGGTGGGTGCAGGTTTGATCTCTAGTTGGGGGTCTAAAATCCCACATGCCACATGGCCAAAAAACCCAAAGATAAATAATATTATAACAAATTCAATATAGATTTAAAAAAAGGTCCTCATCAAAAACAAACAAAAAAAAATTGAACCAAGCTAAAGAAGGGAAACTTATACGTGTCACACCTCTCTGCTGGTTGGTCTCAAAGAAGAGCTTGTCTTGAGCCACAGCCTTGGTGGTTTGGTGCTCCATCTGACTCTTCCCTAGCCAGCTTGTTAACTGGCAGGAAGGCCCCTGGTGGTGCTTGTGTTCTAGAATCTGTGACCACCGTGGTGTGGAAGAGTCAGCCTCTTGCTGTGGGTTCCTGCTCCTAAGCCTGCTGTTCTGGGGTCCCAGGTTAGGGAAGCTCTTCTGGGGAGTAGCATGATTTCAGCCTCTGCCTCTGGTTTCGCTTCTAATCGATGATCACGTGGGCGGCTCGACTTGGTTCCTTCCAGGCGCCCGCTGCGAGCTCTGTGCCGACGGCTACTTTGGGGACCCCTTTGGGGAACACGGTCCAGTGAGGCCTTGTCAGCCTTGTCAGTGCAGCAACAATGTGGACCCCAGTGCCCCCGGGAACTGCGACCGCCTGACAGGCGGATGTCTGAAATGCCTTCACAACACGACCGGTGCCCACTGCGACCAGTGCAAAGCCGGCTACTATGGGGACCCCTTGGCTCCCAACCCAGCGGACAAGTGTCGAGGTAGGACTGCACCCCTAGGAAGACTGGCCAGGCTCTGTGTGTGTGTGTGCATCTACACGTGTGAGAATATACAAATGGGCAAGGCTGACCACAGGTAATATTGTGATGCTACTTTGGCTTCTCTGACCTGCCTGGACCTTTCACTGATCAGAAGTCTTAAGACCAATTTCCCCTGCAGCAGAGCTCTGGCAGTCAGAGCCAGAGGATGTCGAAAGGGTTAAGGCTGAGTGGGAGAAGTGAAAAGGGCCAGGTTTACATTCCAAAGTGGAAGAGGAGATAAGATGGGGCTGCCTCCTATGCTAGTCCCCAGGCTGGTAGGCAGGCAAGTGGCCGCCGACCCGTAAGAGGGAGGTAATAAATGACTCGAGACGAAGCCTGGACACACTGAAGTGGGAGGGGAGCGGGCTGTAAAGTAGTTGGAGAGACCCTCTCAGGAAGTCAGTGTGATTGATGTATAGAAAGGTGACGGTCCACACGTCTCCTAAGGAGGTCGGGCTTCAAAGCAGTAGCTCTCGTGGAGCATTCCTGGGGGTTGCTTCAGATCAGATCAAAGCATGAATGTGCAGACCGGCCCTCTTGCTCAGCCCTTCTTTCAAGCCTTTGTACGTGTTCTGTTCCAGAGGCAAATTCAGTTCAAGGGAGCTGGCTGCCACTTAGACTCACCCCTCAGTCACCAAGGTCCCAGACCAGCCTGGTGCCCAGAACTCAGGAACTTGCTTGTTTTAAGGTCCAGAGTGGCTCTGGGGACCCAGATTGGAGGTTCCCCAGGAGGTCTGCAGGGCGCCCAGAGCCCCTCATTCAGACCAGAGTGCCCAGCCCTGGAAATGCTTGAGGACCTCTGTGCAACTTAGGGCTTCTCCCCAGGGGCACAAATTCCACCTGCCCTGACCCCAGCTTGTGGGTTAGCTGTGATGTCATATGATAGGAAGCATTCACATGACATCAGCAGTATGAGTTTAAGTCCAGTTTTTTTAGCATACCTCTTGTATTATTCTGATCTTGCCAATTAATTTCTCTAAGTCTCAGTTTCCTCATATGGACGATTAATATTTTACTCAAAGTGGTTGCAAAGATAAAATAGCATATGAGAAAGCACACTGTAAACTATATAATTCCATCTGAAAAGAAAAGTGAAATTGTTAGTTGCTTAGTCATGTTCAATTCTTTGCGACTCCATATACTGTAGCCCGCTAGCCTCCTCTGTCCATGGGATTCTCCAGGCAAGAATACTGGATGGGGTGCCATCTCCTTCTCTGGGGATCTTCCCAACCCAGGAATTGAACCCAGGTCTCCTGCATTGCAGGCAGATTCTTTACTGTCTGAGCCACCAGGGAAGCCCATATCTATCAAGTGCAATTAATAGAGATTTCACTGAGTTTAGACAATACAATTTTTTCACTGAACTATCTTTTATCAAGCTCTTACCATGTGTGCAGTGTGGAGCTAGATACTGAGGTTATAATAATGCATAAGTCAGCCCAGCTCGGCAAAGAGCTCATATGCTAATAAGGAAGACACAGAAATATGGAAGCAAATAATAACATATGCTCAGACGTTATTCCAAGAGTTTTGTGATCACTGAAGTTGGAGTACCCAGAGAATCACTCTATTTGAGCAGTGTCTCACCCACTGTTATATCCTCAGCTCCTAGAACAGAATGTGACACAGTGCTACTGAATCAGTTTGATTGAATAAAGGTACTGCTTTACTGCATCCCCTATGTCAAAGGCAGCAGAGCAGAAGGACAACAGCACGGGTTCTTTCCAAGTTCTCATTCTTGCTCTCTTCTTGCTGCATGTCCTAGGACAGATTACTCAACCTCTCTGAGCCCATATTTCTCATCTGTAATATGCAGGGAGGTGTCTACATCTGGCATACTGTAGGCCCAGAAGAAATGTTACTCTTCCTGTGAGCAAACCCAGAGTATCTGTGGAATATCCAAGAGACTTACAATTTAATGGGGGGAAGTAAATCAGTGTCACTAGAAAGGCTGGGCTGCTGACGTATCTCTTCATCCACACACACACACCAAACAAACCTGCCAGATGATTGATTCCCAAGACCTCTCTGTGTTGGGAATGTGCTTGGAGACATAGCCAAGAAACTAATCCAACACAATGTGAATCAACAAGGGCAAAGAAGGGTTCTTTGCTTGGGTAACTGGATCTTCCTTTTATCTTTGCTGTACCTCCAGGTTCCAGAATTAGTTTGACATGAAAGCTTCCTGTTTGTCTTTTGTCTCTAGCTTGCAACTGCAGCCCAATGGGCTCGGAGCCCGTGGAGTGCAGAAGTGATGGCAGCTGTGTTTGCAAGCCAGGATTTGACGGCTTCAACTGTGACCGTGCGGCGTTACCCAACTGTCCAGCTTGCTATAACCAAGTGAAGACTCAGGTCTGCATGCTAGCCAGCCCTCACCTTCACCAGTAGAATCCTGAAGTATCTTCTGCTTGGTTCTGTCACAGAGCCAGGCTCCTCCTAGTCTCCTGAGGACAGGAGTGGGGATTACTATTTCTCTCTCGAAAAACTGTTATGTTAAAAAATTTCCATGTAGTAGTAATAATACTTCAGAGTTAGGTTCTTATATTTACCATTTTTGAAAAATGTGTTATTCTTCAAAAGTCACATAGGTGGAACTGAAAATGCCACCCATGTCCACTGAATCTGAACTCAGTGCTCTATTATAATATGCCACTTTCTCAATGGATTTTTCCCAAGAAATGTCCTTATGAAACAAACAAAGGAAACCTAAACATATAAAATAGATGTCATGGATCATTGCCTTGTCATGGCAAAGGGGCTTGCATAACTCAATGAAGTTATGAGCCAAGCTGTGCAAGGACACCCAAGATGGGTCAGAGTGGAGAATCCTGACAAAACGTGGTCCACTGAAGGAGGGAATGGTGAATCTCTCCAGTATTCTTGCCTTGAGAACCCCATGAACAGTATGAAAAGGCAAAAAGATATGACACCGGAAGATGAGCCCCCCATGTTGGAAGATGTCCAGTATGCTACTGGGGAAGAGCAGAGAAATAGCTCCAGAAAGAAATAAGTGGCTGGGCCAAAGTGGAAATAATGCTCAGTTGTGGATGTGTCTGGTGGTGAAAGTAAAGCCCAATACTGTAAAGAATAATACTGCATAGGAACCTGGAATGTTAGGTCCATGAATCAAGGTAAATTGGATGTGGTCAAGCAGGAGATGGCAAGGGTGAACACTGATATTTTAGGAATCAGTGAACTAAAATGGATGGGAATGGGTGAATTTAATTCAGATGACCGTTATATCTACAATGGTCTGTGCAAGAATCCCTTAGAAGAAATGGAGTAGCCCTCATAGTCAACAAAAGAGTCTGAGATGTAGTACTTGAGTCCAGTCTCAAAAATGGCAGAATGATCTCAGTTTGTTTCCAAGGCAAACCATTCAACATCATAGTAATCCAAGTCTATGCCCTGACCACTGATGCTGAAGTTGACTGGTTATGTGAAGATTTACAGGACCTTCTAGAACTAACACCAAAAACAGAGGTCCTTTTCATCACAGGGGACTGGAATGCAAAAGTAGGAAGTCAAGAGATACCTGGGATAATAGGCAAGTTTGGCCTTGGAGTACAGAATGAAGCAAGGCAGATGCTAACAGAGCTTTGCCAAGAGAACACACTGGTCATAATAAACACTCTCTTCCAACAACACAAGAGACGACTCTACACATGGACATCACCAGATTGTCAGTACTAAAATCAAATTGATTGTATTCTTTGCAGCTAAAGATGGAGAAGCTCTATACAATCAGCAAAAACAAGACTGGGGAGCTGACTGTGGCTCAGATCATGAGCTCCCTATTACCAATTCAGACTTATATTGAAGAAAGTAGGGAAAAGCATTAGGCCATTCAGGTATGACCTAAATCAAATCCCTGATGATTATACAGTGGAGGTGACAAATAGATTCAAGGAATTAGATCTGATAGAGTGTCTAATGAACTATGGATGGAGATTCATAACCTTGTACAGGAGGCAGTGACTAAAAACATACCCAAGAAAAAGAAATGCAAGACAGCAAAGTGGTTATTTGAGGAGGCTTTACAAATAGCTGAGGAAAGAACAGAATCAAAAGGCAAGGGAGAAAGGGAAAGATATACCCAACTAAATGCAGAGTTCCAGAGAACAGCAAGGAGCGATAAGAAAGCCTTCTTAAGTGAACAATGCAAAGAAATAGAGGAAGAAATAAAATGGGGAAGTCTAGAGATCTCTTCAAGAAAACTGGAGACATCAAGGGAATATTTCATGCAAGGATGGGCACGATAAAAGAGATGGTAAGGACCTAACAGAAGCAGAAGGGATTAAGAAGAGGTGGCAAGAATACACAGAAGAACTATACAAAAGAAAGGTCTTAATGACCTAAATAACCATGATGGTGTGGTCACTCACCTAGAGCCAGACAGCCTAGAATGTGAAGTCAAGCGGGGCTTAGGAAGCATTACTAACAACAAAATTTCACTTCATGGCAAATAGAAGGAGAAAAAGTAGAAACAGTGACAGAGTTTATTTTCCTGGGCTCCAAAATCACTGTGGATAGAGACTGCAGCCATGAAATTAAAAGATGCTTGCTCCTTGGAAAGAAAGCTGTGACAAACCTAGACAGCGTATTTAAAAAGCAGAGACATCACTTTGCCAACAAAGGTCCATGTAGTCGAAGCTATGGTTTTTCCAGTAGTCACATACAGATGTGAGAGTTGGGCCATTAAGAAGATTGAGAGCCAAAGAATTGGTGATTTCAAATTGTGGTGCTTGAGAAGACTCTTGAGTCCCTTGGACAGTGAGGAGTTCAAACCAGTCAATCCTAAAGGAAATCAACCCTGAATATCCATCGGAAGGACTGATGCTGAAGCTGAAGCTCCAATACTTTGGCCATGTGATGTGTAGAGCTGACTCATTGGAAAACACCCTGATGCTGGGAAAGGTAGAGGGCAGGTGGAGAACAGGATGACAGAGGATGAGATGGTTGGGTGGCATCAGCAATTCAATGGACACAAGTTTGAGCAAATTTCGGGATATACTGGACAGGGAAGCCTAGTGTGATGCAGTCTATGGGGTCACAGAAGGTTGGACGCGATTTAGCGACAGAACAACAACAACATAAAAGATATGTTGTTATCTTTTATTCCATAAAAGAGGAATCTAAAGGTGTCAGGGCTGTCCAAACAGAAATGGCCTCCAGAAATTTCTTATTCAAATTCCAGAGAAGAATGAAATTGATATTGTTGTTAATTATGAATTATTATTTTTACTGGAGTGAAGGGCGGGGGAGGGAAGGGTCCAAACAGAACCCAAATGTAGAACAAACTCAACCTGTTTTTTAAAATTTATCTATTTAACCAGCCTCTATAGCACTTCCTCTATTCCCGGCACTATTCTACAAATACTAACTCATTTAGTCCAAATAATAAGTCTGTGCGATATTATTATCCTCATCCTGTGGATAAAGAAAGTGACTTGCCTAAGGTCACACAGCTAGTGAGTAGTGGAACCAGGATCCAGACTCAGAAAGTCTAGAGTCTACAGTCTGAATTTTACCATGACATGCCAAGCGTTTCTGGACTTGTAGCCATTAGCCCCTGGATGCATGCGTGTGTGCTCAGTTGCTTCAGTCGTGTCTGACTCTTTGTAACCCTATGGACTGTAGCCCACCAGGCTCCTCTGTCCATGGGATTCTCCAGGCAAGAACAGTGGAGTGGCAACCAGTATTTCCATGCCCTTCTCCAAGGGATCTTCCCAACTCTGGGATCAAACCGGTGTCTCTTGTCTCCTGCGTTGGCGGGTGGGTTCTTTACCACTAGTGCCGCCTGGGAAGCCTTAGCCCCTGAATACCTGGCATATTATAGTCCACCCTGAACTCCATCCTCTGTTCTAATCCTCTTTCCTTTGTGGTTTCAGATGGATCAGTTTATGCAGCAACTTGAGAGCCTGGAGACACTGCTTTCGAAGGCTCAGGCTGGCGGAGGAGCAGTGCCTGACACAGAACTGGAGGGCAGGATGCAGCAGGCTGAACAGGCCCTTCAGGACCTTCTGAGAGAAGCCCAGATTTCAGAAGGTGATGGAGGCCCATTTTACGCAGGAGAGAATTCAGAGGCTTAGAAAGCAGAGCCCTGGGTCATACAATCTTTGGTGGTAACAGTTCAGCAGATGTCTCTGCCTAGCCCTTGCGGAGGTGGCAGAACTGTCTGTGATGTTCTCCTGAGATTTGAAATGATGGAGATAAAAAAAGCATGCATTCACATACTGGGCTTTTACTGTTTTGCCGAAAGCCAGTCAAAGTCACTTTTTCAGCCCTGTATTTTTGATGACTTGACCCCCCAACGTGCTCATCCTCCCTTTTCTTGTTGGTGTTCAGGTGCTATTAGATCCCTCAATCTCCAGTTGGTCAAGGCCAGGAGCCAAGAGAATAGCTACCAGACCCGCCTGGATGACCTCAAGATGACCGTGGAGAGACTTCGGACCCTGGGTAGCCAGCATCAGGACCGAGTTCAGGATACCCGCAGGCTCATCACACAGATGCGCCTGAGCCTGGAGGAGAGCGAGGCTGCCCTGCGGAACACTGTAGGTGGTGCTGGGCTGGGGGTGAGAGTCCCTGCTGTGCTGGGGGGCCCACGGCACATGTCGTGGGCTCACCTTGTCTCTCGGGTTTTCTGGTCTCTCCGGTAGTCAGTAGGACTTCTTTTCCTTGCAGCAGTCACAGCTTTCTTTGACTTCCTGCCAGTTCCCATTTTATGCTTTATGGCTTCCCAGGTGGCTCAGTAGTAAAGAATCCACCTGCCAAGCAGGAGATGTGGGTTCGATCCCTGGGTCAGGAAGATCCCCTGGAGGAGGAAATGGCAAACCCACTCCCTTATTCTTGCCTGGGAAATCCTATGGACAAAAGAGTCCAGCAGGTTGCAGTCCATGGGGTCACAAAAGAGTCGGACACGCCTTAGTGACGGCCTTTCTCTTTCACCGGTTCATTTCTTGCTACCTGTGGCATTGTCTGCTCCCTTCTTTCTTCCTATCTTCTAGCCTGTTAGCTCTGGGAGGGCAGGATTGAGTTTTGTTCATCTTTACTTTCTCAGCCCATAACACCAAGTATGGCTCTGACAAATGTTTGCTGTATGAAAGAATGAATGAACAAAATGAAGAGGGAAGGAAGGAGACCAATAAAAACATGGTGATGAAAATAGGGAAAAACTTTAACTACAGTATGGTTTTCCTAATGATGTAGCTTGTGGTGTGATAGGAGGAAGAGATTTGAATGAACACTCTTGTCTTTCCGAATAAAGGAGGAAACGGGGACAATAATGTAAGATGGGAGGTGGATAAAGAAAGTTGGAAGATAATCAGATATAATGCTGGGGAAATGAAGGATTTAAAAATAGTATGTATTGATTTTCCTTTTGTAGAATATTCAGAAAATAAAATGTTCCCTATGATCTCATTGCTACGAAATAACTACCATTAAAACTTGGCCTATGTTCTGGACTTTAAATATATATGAAGATATAAACATGCATATATTTTAAAATCCATTTATATATACAGACTTTTTTTGAACTTGGATTTCTATTTGATTCAGTCTCTACATTTTTTTTTTTTTTTGATGTAATGACCATGGTAAACCAGGGACTCTTGATGCGTCAGGTTGGGGAATTCTGTGTGACTAATGACAAGGGGTTCAGACAGGACAGCTGCAGAAGCTGCTTAGGCTCCATGGCTGCCAGCAAAGCCTTAACCATTTGTCCTTTTCCCACAGAACATTCCACCTTCAGAACACTACACAGGGCCAAATGGCTTTAAAAGTCTGGCTCAGGAGGCCATGAGACTGGCAGACAGGTGAGTACTTCTGGAGGGCACCTCTGCTTCAGACACCTCTGTGAGGCCAGACTTGAACAATTCTGCTGAGTATTCAGGACCAAAGCTCCATACTGATTACCTCCAGACTCCTTTGCAGCCATTCCCCTGCCCTGAAGCCATTTTTTAACTGCTTGGTTTTCAGTGTATGTCGGTGGCCACTGGGCAGGGTCATTTGGCAGGAGTTGGGGGTGGGGTGTTTCTTTTCCAGATTTCTCTATGACTCATGGTATGGCTTCAGTGTATGTCAGATGTAATTCCTTGGGCCCTGTGAAATGAATCAGCCCTTGGAAAAGAGTACTTTGCAGCTTTGAGGGACTCTAGGCTCCCACACCAAGCCTGGGAACAAGTAGCAACGAGTTGTTTGCTAGCCTGTGGGGGCCAAGAGTGCAGAGGGGGAGAACTCCCTCCTGAAAACCAGCTCTGCAGGGCCCTGGTAATCACAGACAGCTCCTTAGTCCTTGCCTGATTGCAAATCCTACAATCAGGATTGATGCTGAAGAGGTTTGTTCCTGGCAGAGGGCTCAGCAAGGTGGCAGGCTCTGCTAATCCTGAATGGAATTCAGTCAGCAGAGGGGGCTGGCTCATACTCTCATAATGTGAGCTGCCTCCTGGACTTGTTTTCATCAGTTTCTAGAACCAAGGGGACAAAAGCAACTGGGGAACTGTTCTTGATGGGCTTTGTCCCCCTTAATGTTGGGCTAAGTTTAAAGATGCAGCAAAAAGTGGAGAGGGAGTTGGATCCTGGATAAAATAAAGCCTAGGATTTCTCCTGCAGAAAAGTTTATAAATGCAGTATTTATTTCCCTGAGACTTCTCCTGCCCATCTCCATCGCTTCCCCTGATTATGCTAGAAATGGAGTAGATCATCAAAAAAGTTTAGGACATGAGGCTACATCTCAGAACACCTTCTGCTTCTTGATAGCACCTCTAATAGAGGAGCTCCATCTCATCTGGGTCAATTCTATTTGTTTTTTTGAGTCAAAGCAGTTCTCTTACTCCTCTCCCCTTATTTAAATAAAAGGCCTAAAGGAAGCCCTTTTCATCCTTCCGTATCATTTCTTTCTAGATTCCACCTATAAAGGATGTCATATGATATTTCACCTTCTCAGTCTGACTTACTTCACTCAGTATGACAATTTCTAGGTCCATCCATGTTTATGCAAATGGCATTATTTCATTCTGTTTAATGGCTGAGTGATATTCCATTGTATATATGTATTGCATCTTCTTTATCTGTTCCTGTTGTTGGGCATATAGGTTGTTTCCATGGCTTGGCTATTGTAAGTGGGGCTGCAGTAAACATTGGGATGCATGTATCCTTTCTCATCATGTTTTCCTCCAGATATATGCCCAGGAGTGGGATTGTAGGTCATATGGTAGCTCTATTTGGGAGGAAGGGGTAGTTAGAGATTTGGGGATGGACATGTACACACTGCTATGTTTTAAATAGGTAGCCAACAAGGGCCTGTTGTATAGCACGCGGAACTCTATGCAATGTCATGTGGCAGCCTGGATGGGAGGGAAGTTTAGGGGAGGATGGATACATGTATATATATGCATGGCTGAGTCCCTTCCTTGTTCACCTAAAACTATTACAATGTTGTTTATCGGCTACACCCTAATACAAAATAAAAATGTTGTCGTATGGCAAAAAAAAATTTTTTAAATAATAAAGGAAGCCCTTTGCTATAAAAACTCATTCTTTTTGATCCTTTCAGCCATGTCGAGTCAGCCAATAACATGGAGCAACTCCTCAGGGAAACTGAAGACTACTCCAAGCAAGCCCTGACCTTGGCGCGCAAGGCTGCTACTGAAGGAGGCAGCAGCGGCAGCCTCCGTGGCTCTGTGGTGCAAGAGCTTGGGGGAAAGTACGTTTCAGCAGGTCCTCACACGGGCCAATATAATCCGCTCCCTCCCAGGGTACAATGCAAACCACGTCTGAGGAGTGCTGTGTTCCTTTAAAAGTATCAATAGTAAGAAGGACAAGAAATGAGAGTGTTACTTTGGAGGAAAGCAGATGCCTTTAAGACTGGAAGAAAAATGTCAATTACTCTAAGTAAAGTTTCAGTTTTGATTTAGAGATTGTATATTTGTAGATATGGTACCATCTGTGGTGTTTAAAGGAGGTGAACACACCCATCTGGCGGCATGGAGCGTATAAACAATATATTCATGTGATTAAGAGTTGGAAAACTGGGGTTGAATTTTTCTGACCCAACCTGTATAAACTTTAATGTCTGTGTTTAAATTGTGGAAAGAGATACATATCAGACATTTATGCTTGTCTGGTTCTTTGGATAATCCTGAAGACATAGTTTTAACAGAATGAAATTTTGCTTTTAATAAAAAGAGCGAATTCTCAAAGTCCGCTCTCTTCACTCCCTGCAGATTGGAGAAAATCAAGTCTCTGGCCCAGCAGCTATCGAGGGAGGCCACTCAAATTGACAATGAAGCAGATACGTCATATCAGCATAGTCTCCGCCTTCTCAGTTCAGCAACTCAGCTTCAGGGGGTCAATGATCAGTCCTTCCAGGTAAGAGCATCTAACCTATGCAGTGATGTACAGAAGAAGGACCATAATGCTTTCTTCTCAGGGGATTCCATTGAATTGTTCAATCATCCAGTTTTTTCTCCATATTTACCTTTCTTGCTTTAAATTAGGAAGAGCATTTATCCTCCTCTTATCTTTATTCTTAAACTCCAATCTTAGTCCCGGATAATTTACCTTTCTTGCTTTAAATTAGGAAGAACATTTATCCTTCTCACTATCCTCCTCTTATCTTTGTTCTTAAACTCCAGTCTTGGTCCCTGATAACACCTTGGTTCATATTCTGAACCTATTTCTGTTAGTGAATACAAGTTTTCTGTCTCTTCCCTAGTTTGGGGGACTGTTGAAACCTGTGAGAAATTACTATAGAACTTTTGATATCTACCTTTGGGTCCAACCTATAGTATATCTTCATGTGTAGCCACTTGGAAGGCTTTTTTTCCCCCTCAAAGGTTTGCATTGTTTCTGTCATCAATTCCTTTGACTGTTCCAAATTTATTGGATTAAGATTCAGTTTTCTACCCACAGCAAAAAGCATTCATGATGATTTTCACACATAGGAAACAATAATAAAAAAACGCAGAACAGACATAAAATTCGTTTGCTAGTTGCGGGGCATGCTGCCTGACTTGCATGAGGAATATTGCCTCATTTCTGTTGGACTTTGGGCCTGGATTGTTGTTTTCAGACAATGATGGCAGGTCCTGGGAAGACTGGTGTGGCAACTGGTGAGCAGAAAGTAAGGCTTATTCATTTTTGGGGACTCGCAGGTAGAAGCGAAGAAGATCAGACAAAAAGCCGACTCTCTCTCAAGCCTGGTGACTAAGCGAATGGATGAGTTCAAGCGTGTGCAAAGCAGTCTGGGAAACTGGGAAGAAGAAACCCAGAAGCTCTTACAGGATGGGAAGAATGAGAGACAGGTATCCTCTGTTACTTCGCTCCTTTAGCTGACCCGTGTTGAATGGCTACCAGTAAGAGGAGCCATCAGAAACTCTCGAAAGGTCATGGTATTGCTGCTTATTGAGACCTTAATGTGATTACCTCAGTTCCACTCACTGAAAGTGAAGTCACTCAGTCATTTCCGACTCTTTGCAACCCCATGGACTGTAGCCTACTAGGCTGTTCCACCCGCGGGATTCTCTAGGCGAGAATGCTGGAGTGAGTTGCCATTTCCTTCAGCCCTCAAATGTAGGAATAGGACTGAGGTCTTCTGGGCCCAGTTTGGATCTAGCTGTCTATGAAGACACATGTCTGTACTTCCTAGGTATATATAACGTATGTCTGTGAAGTGTATGTCCATACTTCAGGAGGTATCTAGAGTTTAAAATTAGGATTTGTAAAACTGTTCTTGTCCCTGAGTAGAGCTCGAGTCTGTCCTCAATGTGGAATCCTATTGGGTCATCAGGTTATAATGTTTGTGTGGTCTCAGGCTGTGGAGGGGTTTGCTGCAGCACCCCTAGACTCCAGGAATCACAGTTCTCTGTTGTGAAGAGCAGTGTGTCAGAGCGGCTGTGCTGGCAGGAGGGCTCTGCCTGGGTGTGTGTTATATTTACTCTAATCTTGTTCTGCCTGCCCATTTACAGAAATCAGATCAGCTGCTTTCCCGTGCCAATCTTGCTAAAAGCAGAGCCCAAGAAGCACTAAGTATGGGCAATGCCACTTTTTATGAAGTTGAGAATATCTTAAAGAACCTCAGAGGTGAGTATTTCGGGGTTCAGATCACTTGAGTATTTTAAAGGTATAAATGTCACTTTGGTTTATTTTGAATCTTCATAAATCTCTGTAAGTGGCAGGCATGTTGAGGTATTAATAGACACTCAATAAATATCTTTGTAAAGAAAAACATTTAAAAATATTTAATATAGTAGAAACAATTATGAAAACGGCAAGTGTTAATCGCACAGTTGCGTCTGACTCTTTGTGACCCAATGGACTGTAGCCCACTAGGTTCCTCTGTCCATGGGATTGTCCAGGCAAGAATACTGGAGTGGATAGCTATTCCCTTCTCCAGAGGATTTTCCCAACCCAGGGATCCAACCCAGGTCTCCCACATTGCAGGCAGATTCTTTACCATCTGAGCCACCAGGGACGCCCATATTGTACTAAATGCCAAAGGCTTGAGTTCTGATCTATGCTCAATCATGTGATTAGGCTGAACTGGCTGTGTGACTGTAGGCAAGTCACATAACCTTTCCAGACTCTGATTTTCTCATCTCTAAAAGAAGAAATTTGAACTAAACTGCTTCGAAGGTCCTGCAGAGATTTGACATCTCACTACCATATAGATAGTTTTCTTTTCTCTCCCTTTCTTTCTTTGGCCTGGTTGGTTCCAATATAGAGTCGGTGAGGTTGCCTTGTGATAAATGATATCGAATAAGCTTTGTCATAGCATCTAGATTCCAGGAAATTTGGGTTTGTGCCTTGCAATGTGTGCATGCTAAGTCGCTTCAGTTGTTTCCAATGCTTTGTGATCCTGTGAACTGTAGCTGGTCAGTCTCCTCTGTCCATGGGGTTCTCCAGGCAAGAATGCTAGAGTGGGTTGCCGCTCCCTCCTCCCAGGGATCTTTCCAACCCAGGGATCGAAGCCAACTCTTTTCTGTCTCCTGTACTGGTAGGTGTGTTTTTTTTACCACTAGCGCCACCTGGGAAGCCCTGCAGAGATTTGGTTAAAGTTTCAGGCTTCTTCACTAAAGAACAACAATAAAGACGTTTTCAAGTCTTGGGATTTTCTTCTTCACAGGAAGTACCTCTCTACCCATCCTTTTCAACTGCTAACTACTGCCATTGGCAGCTTAGGGTTTAAGGCTCTGGGTTGAAACTTTGGGCTTCAAAGAGTCTACTTGTTTCTGATTCATTTGGAGGTTCACTTTTGCAAAGATGGGGACCCAGGACAGGCTGATTGTTGATTGTCAGTTCAATACTTTCTCTTGGACAAGAAAGAGTCATGACCACAACTTTCCACTCTCTCATCCCTTGGGTGCTATTAACACTCTGATTTTTCTTAAAGGCCTCAGCCCCTTTCATCTTCAGTTGTAAGTTAATTTTCATCTTCATGGCAATGTTTTCTTATCTTCATTTCAGAGTTTGATCTGCAGGTTGAAGACAGAAAAGCAGAGGCTGAAGAGGCCATGAAGAGACTCTCTTACATCAGCCAGAAGGTTGCAGATGCCAGCGACAAGACCAGGCGAGCAGAAACAGCCCTGGGGGGTGCTGCTACCGACACCCAGAGGGCAAAGACTGCAGCCGGGGAGGCCCTGAAGATCGCGGGCAAGATAGAACAGGTAAAGAGAAATCGCAGGTCAGCGGGAGCAGCTTCAAACATACCGGTCATGTTGAATGAGCGAGAGCACTGGGCTCGTTCTGACCTGTAAGACTCGGCGTCCTGTTATGGTCCATGGTGTTCCCAGATCCACTTGGCTGGCCTTTTGGTTGGGTGGTTCACGAGCCTGTCATTGACTGAGGGCTGGAGCCCCACCCCCGCCATTTTCAGCCCCCTTTTTAGAGAACACCATGAGAAGAACCATGCAAGATTGCTTTTTATTTAGATATTCTGTTAGTTTCCTGGACCTGCTATCAAAAAGCAGCACAGATTGGGTGGCTTAAAGCAACAGGAATTTTTTCTCTCAGAGCTCTGGAGGCTAGAAGTCTGAAATCAAGGTGTCAGCAGAACGATGCTCCCTCCGAGACTCTGGCTAGAAACCTCCCGTGCCTCTTCCTAGCTTCTGGTGGTGGCTGTCAATCCTTGGTGTTCCTTGGTTTGCAGTCTCTTCTCTCCAGTCCCTGCCTCTGTCATCACCTGGGGCCCTTCTTCCTGGATCTCTCCAGCTCTTCTTATAAGGACGCTGGTTGGATTCGGGGCCCACTCTCGTCCAGCATGACCTTATCTTAATAAATTACATCTGCAACAACCCTATTTATGAATTAGGTCACACTCTGAGGTATTAGGGGTTAGAATTTCAACACATCTTCTTTGGGGGGACACAATTCAACTTGCAGCAACTGTCCCAGTGTTTTGATTCAAGATTGTGAAATTCTGGAGTGCTGGGTCTAAGCTCTACTTCCCCATTTTTTGCTTTGCTTCCATTCTATCAGCACTGTGCTTGGTGCTGGGGATATGGAGATGGGAAAAACTCAGTCCTTCTCTTTAAAGAGCACTCAGTGTAATGGGAAAGACAGACTAGTTGGACTTACAGCCCGAATGTTAAGTGCTACAGTAGAAAGAGCGCTTTTCAACTGAAAGAGAGCTTCCTAGTTCTGATTTAAGTGTGGCTTTTAGAAATCATGGACTTCCCTGGTGGCTCAGACTGTAAAGCATCCGTCTACAATGTGAGAGACCTGGGTTCGATCCCTGGGTTGGGAAGATTCCCTGGAGAAGGAAATGGCAACCCACTCCAGTACTCTTACCTTGAAAATCCCATGGACAACGGAGCTTGGTGGAGGCTACTATCCACGGGGTCGCAGAGTTGGGCACAACTGAGCGACTTCACTTCACTTTCACTTTAGAAATCATAAGCAACTCTAGAAAGCCCAGAGGGGACTTTTGGTATCTAGACTGTGTGGCCTCACTCTTGGACCACTTCCAAAAATAATCTCAAATCTTAGGTCCCTTTAGGGTAGAGACCAATTTTCTATGCGTCTCTTTATATGGCTTCTAGCACAGAGACACCTGTGACTTGATGCCTAATAGTAGCTTGTTGATAAAGATATTAAGATTCACTCATCCTAGTAAAAACAAAACTCAAAGCTGTAGCCCATTCATTCTCTGCACCCCAAACTCAAGTGTCTTGGGGAACAAAGCCATTCAAAAGATGATGGCAGTAAAGAAACATGACAAAGAAGGAGTTGAGTTTCTCACCCTCTGGGTTTTCCCAACTGGTTCCTGATTCACTCACCGTTTGTTGAACTTGACCCGGGAGGGAAGCAGTGTCTCACAACTGACCATTCGAGTCTCTGGAGACATACCCCCAAATTCATTTGTTTGAGGCAGAGCTTGGGGAAGGGGGTGTCCCCAAGTCTGACTGTCTCGTTGTTCATCTCACTTACTCCATCAGAGCCTGGCCACAGCTGTATTTTTTCTGCGGTCGTCTTTGGGATGTTTCTGTGCCTCACCCCTCTCTCCTTCCGTCCCTGGCTCCTTTTCTTCCCCCAGGAGATTGGGAGTCTGAACTTGGAGGCCAACGTGACAGCAGATGGAGCCTTGGCCATGGAGAAGGGACTGGCCACTCTCAAGAGTGAGATGAGGAAAGTGGAAGGAGAGCTGGCAAGGAAGGAGCGGGAGTTTGACGTGGATATGGACGCAGTGCAGACGGTGAGTTCCCATGGTTTTACACGGCAGAGTCCTGTAACCTTGCCACTGTGGGAACACCCTTTCCAGATGGGCTTGTGCTTATTTTTTCCTCAGGTAATTACAGAAGCCCAGAGAGTTGACAGCAGAGCCAAGAATGCTGGAGTTACGATCCAAGACACACTCAACACATTGGATGGCATCCTACATCTAATAGGTATGTGGAGTATCCACAACCTTCCAACCTGTGTTCCAGGGCTTCTCCCCAGAAGATTAACTAGACTTAGTCCTGATGCGTGGGAATCTCAACTTCCCTTAAGGGTGTCAGGAAATTTGCTTTGTTTCCAGGCTCAGATACCTTAGGCAGGTTGCTTTTCATTTGCTGTGGTCTATTTTACCATCTCTAAGGTGGGTCACTGGGCATCTGCCTATTGCCCTTGGAGATGAAAGTCTGTAGGTCAAAGAACTGGGTGTACTTGGGGAAGGTATACTGAGGCTCAGAGAGGTTAATAATGTTCTGCAGATCGCACAGTAAATTGTGGAGGTAGGATTCGGACTTCACAGTGAAAGAGAATACTGGATGGCTTGACAGCCCCACTACGGATTCTGACCTTGATCCCGAGAATCTAGTGGACAGTGTCAAGCAGAGGAATGGCGTCAGTGCCGTATATTTCAGAAAGATCACTGGAGCAGCTGGGTGGAGGAGAGTTTGCAGGAGGCTTAGACAAGAGGCAGGATAAAATCATTTTGGAGACAGTTGTAGTAATTGAGAGGTGAGAGAGAGCTCTAAAACTGTAGGAGTGGTGAGGGGAAAGACTCTCCCAGCCTGTGAGATCAAGAATCACTTGCTGAGATACTTCCCTGGTGATCCAGTGACTAAGGCTCCACTCCCAATGCAGGGGGCCCAGGTTCGATCCCTGGGCAGGGAACTAGATCCTGTGTGCAGCAACTAAGACCTGGCACAGTCAAATAAATACATAAATACTAAGAAAAAAGAATTGCTTGCTGATTCTGCTGTTTGTCCCTCCCCAAACCACAGTTGGGACCTCCCAGGTGGTGCTAGTGGTAAAGAACCCACCTGCCGATGCAGGAGACATAAGATATGGGTTCGATCCCTGCGTCAGGAGGATCCTCTGGAGGAGGGCTTGGCAACCCACTCCAGTATTCTTGGCTGGAGAATCCCATGGACAGAGGAGCCTCGTGGGATACACAGTGCATAGGGTCGCAAAAAGTTGAATGCTACTGAGCACACACACGCACGCACACGCACGCAAACCACAGTTACACCGTGCTGTGACTGGTTGGGGAAACTTGAGCTGCCTGGTAGATGATCCAGATGAAATGTCAAAGAGGGAGGTCCGTGAGACACTGTAGAAATTTTAGGCTAAAATAGATTTGATGGCACCCAAGGCAGCAGCTCCAGTTACCTCACCACATCCCTCCCCAAAGAAAGTTCAGATAAATTAAAATCCAGAATTTGGGTAGAACTGATATCAAACCTTCTGTGGCCTGTTTTATCAAGCTTGGACCACAGCAGATATGGAACTAGGGCTTCAGTCAGGGATTCCAGCCATACTTAGGAGAGCCACTTTCAAACTTGGCTTTTCTGTGGAGTGTCGTCATCGCCCCGAGAGACAAGTATTGTCTGCATTGTTTTTCTGATGGGTCTGCTTTGTGATCCAATGAGTTCCAAAGAGTAAAATACCCTCTTAAGGTAAAAAAAAAAATCCCCAGCTGAGAGTTTAGCAGCTTTGTTTAGTGTTCTGAAAAAGGCAATGAAACTAACAGGGCCTTTAGAGGAAATGAGAGCCTGGGCAGGGAGGCTGGCTGAGAACTGTCAAGCACTTTCTGTGTGCCAGGCACTATGCCAGATTTTTTTGTGGTGAATGGTTGTGTAAAATTTGTAACAGTTCTATGAAGTGGGTTTTAGGGCTTATGTGGTGGCTCAGTGGTAAAGAATCTGCCTGCCAAGCAGGAGATGAGGGAAGATCACCTGGAGAAGGAAATGGCAACCCACTCCAGTATTCTTGCCTGGGAAACCCCATGGACGGAGGAGCTGCGTAGTCCATGGGGTTGCACAAGAGTCGGACATGACTTAGCAACTAAGCAACAACTAATGAGGTGGGTTTTATTATTTTATTTCATAGAATAGTGAACAGAAGCTCAAGGAGTTTAATACTGCCCCACAGATCACATAGTAAATGGGGGAGACAGGATTCCACCTGAGGTCTCCGTGGCTGATGCTCCTGCCGTTTGCAAGAAGCTCATGCTGCCTCCCCATGGACATTTTGCCTGCAAGCCTGCTTTACTTCTCCTGCATTTTAGAACCCTAAATTCTAGAATCCTCCTCTGTCCCCAGGGGAAGGACTGATCGGTCTACTGGATCAACATTTGGGTTATTGTGCTGTTTCTACTCTGTCTGGTCTCTTGAGTCCTGGAAAAATTACAGTTTAATCTCTTTAGCTGGGATAAAACTTCTGCAGTCAAATAGATCTGACCTTGAATTGTCCACTCAAACCTATTCAGACCAAACGGGTCTTGCTTGCATATAAAGGGTCAGGTGCCCTTCATGCTGACGTGTCAGATCGTTTATGAGTAAAGCATACCTGAACAAATGTGACCACATTTCATATTGGAAATAAACTAATGTCTAGCCAGATCCCCACTGTTCCAGGCCAGAATGAAGTCTTCCATCATTTCATACAGCTGGAATGCATCCCTTAAATAGCAAAGCCTACCTTGGCCTCCCTAAGCCCTGAAACCCAGCCAGTTTCTAAAGGTCTTCTAATAGAAAACAGCAAGAAATTTCCTAAGGGTGATTCAGAGAGCAGAATTTGGAGTTGATTCTGATCCTAACGGGATGAGCTGTGTTTGGGCAGACACCTTGGACAGTGTTCAGTCCCTGTGACCTTCAGCCTTCATCTTTTCAGAGCAGAAGCTGTTGACTCTATTGTGAAAACCGAAGCCCAAGTTTCATCTTGCTTAACTAAAGAGCCCAGATGCTTAAACTGGGCTTTTCAAAACCTAGTAACAAGGCTTGTGCACTCAAAATTTTTTCTAGATTATTTCTAATTTAAAATAAGCCTTTTTAAAAGAATGGCATACTATTGACTCTGAGCAGATAAAAACAGAAGTTAAAGTTACAGAAGGGCCTGCATGTGTCCAAGGGGATTCAATCACAACTTTTTCCTCTGTTAACTCCTTTCTTGTCCTCTAAAAATAGACCAACCTGGCAGTGTAGATGAAGAGGGGCTGATCTTACTGGAGCAGAAGCTTTTTCGAGCCAAGACCCAGATCAACAGCCAGCTGCGGCCACTGATGTCAGAGCTGGAGGAGAGAGTGCGTTGGCAGAGGGGCCACCTCAGCTCACTGGAGACAAGCATAGATGGCATTCTGGCTGATGTGAAGAACCTGGAGAACATTCAGGACAACCTGCCCCCAGGCTGCTACAATACCCAGGCTCTTGAGCAACACTGAAGCTGCCTTCAAGATTTCCCAACTGGGGTTCTTAGGATGGAGACCTCAGGCTCAGAAGCCATCTCATGTGGGTGGGGTGGGATGGGGAATTTTGAACGTGTTGATGGGCATTCTCAGCTCAACTGAACCTGGCCCCACCCGGAGACCTTGGCCAAGATCAGTGTCTTATTGCACCAGTGTGATGCTCTTTGCTTCCTGATGTGGGGCAATGAGGCAAATAGCACTGAGTATGAGACTCATCAAGGGCCTGGACACCCAAAGGGTAGACCAGATGGAAGGACAAACTGCACTGGCAGATAGTCATAAACCAACTCCTGGAGTATGAACAAGTGTTGCCATGTCGTAGGCGGCTTATTCTTTGAGTAAATTTGACCAAAGGAAATTTTTTTTTGACTTTGCCCACGCATAAAATTCTTCCTAATGTCAGAACAGAGAGTGAATTGAAGTCATTCTGTGGTCAGTAAAATACTGTTGCCTCATAGCGTTCAATGTGTTCTTGATCAGAGTTCCTCCCACTTACTGCCCGATCCATGACATGTACTCCACTTTCAAACTGGAGGAAGTGACGAACCGTAAGCCTGGCATGTTTGGAGCATTGGTATCCTGCTACCTTTGAGTTCTTCTGGGCCTGGAATTGACCACCTTTCCCTTGATGATGCCAGGTACCTTAGAGACAATGTTTTTATTAAAGCATTTCTTAGCAGCGAAGCAAACATTGGGAAAGTATTTCCTTTCAAGTTTCAAAGTGATAGAAAAATGTAGCTTGGGCTCTGAAGGAGGTGCAATTATCTAAGAAGAGGTATTAGTCCTAATTCAATGCCATTTTCAAACACTAAAAATTATATGCCCCTGTGGGTTTTGTTCTCACTCTCTCTTTCGATAACAATGTTCCTACTCATACTTGAACTGGGTAGCATCCATCCTTCCATTCTTCCATCCATCCATCCATCCATCCATCCTTACAACGTATATTTATTGAGTACCAATTGTGTGCCAGGGGCTGGGGTACACTGGTGACATAGTCTCTGTCCTCATGGAGTTGACTGAATAGTAAGGAAGACAAACCTTAAAAAAAAATTAAACTTACAAACCCTGTTCCTCACAAGTCATTGCAATAACCCCTTGGTTTGCAACCTCATTTTTCAATGGAACATATGTTGCAAGACATTCCCATAGGGCACTTGAATTTTGGTAAATAGCTGAAATGACTCTGGATTGTGCACCCTTTCTTGCATTTCAGCTGTTGCTCTGCCCCTTTCTACAACTGATTGCAACAGATTGTTGAGTCATAACACCAGTGGGAATTTCTGGAAAAATCAGAGGCCCTTCTAGCCTTGACTCAGTAGACTTTGGTACTGCCTCACCTCTGTATTTCCTTGGCTTTTCATGGACCTGTTTTTTTTTTTTTTTAAATAAAGAACAATTCGTAGATGCCTATGGTCAGTTTCTAATTTGTTAAACTCTAAGCTTAAGGTGTAGGTACCAAAGCAGTGGAAACAAAAAATGCTTCAGAAAGAGATGTGAGCCTCCAGAATGAGCATCTTTAATTCTTTTTTCTGAGCGTCTTGTTTGCCCTTTCCAACCAGGCAAGCACGTTATGAAATTTAACTGGTTCTGTCTCCTAAGCATAAAGAAGGATTTATTTCTGGAACAACCTGAGCAGGGTGAGGGTGATAATTAACGTTTTGGCTTTTTTTTTCATCAACTATAAAAAAATAAAGGCAAAAATCAATCATTTGTGGTACATTGTCATGCTTTTTAATAAACTAAAATTTAATAAATGGAGATCCTGAATTGGCCATCTACCCAAGTGACTGAGGACAGAATTCTGCTTCTGCCTACACTGACCCCCCCCCCCCAAATTCTGACAGATCTAATCACTATGCTTTGCCTTCTCTGAAAGTGCATTTTTAATCCTGTCTTGGCATACTCAATCACATATCTTACAAATTGGGTTCAATTAACTACAATATCACACAGACCTAAAAATATGCAAAATTCACTCATGATTGACTTTTTTTCTCGTTCTCATCACATACTGGATGGACAGTTGGCAGAGTAGCCCTCCACATATTCATTTCAGAGGCCCTGCCATTTATAACATGACTTCTAACGTTGCCTTAGGCAGAATCTCCCTTCCAGTGGGTGGAGAGGAAAAAAGACATGGAAGAAGGAGATACATGGAAGTTTTGTGAGGCAGGCCTGGTGAAGGCTGAACATCACTTTCTATCACATTTCATGGTCCAGAACCCAGTATTATTATGCCCACCTCTAACTTGTAAGGTGTCTGGGAAATAGAGTCCCTTGGTAGGAAGGAAGTTGATTCTCTGACAGTTCTCTACTATGAAAGGGGAGAATGCATCTTAGTGATTGGCTATCTGTTTCTGTCAAGTATACATATTCCAGGGTACTTGGTGGGGGATCTGAGGGTGCCTGCAATCATAAAAGGATTCCTTCATGGGATTGACTGTTAAGAGAGTCATAAGACTGTCTTCCCTGACATGGGAGATGATCCCTATGTAGAGATGGGAAATGGAAAAGTGACTCATGTGACTCTCTTTGAACAGAAATAATTCCCTCATTTCTGAGGTTGTGGTAGCTTGTCCCTAAGATGAGAGAAGGAGCATGTGACTTAGAAATAGCCTCCCCAGGACTTAGACTCTGTTACCAGTCTTGACCTGCCCCTGCCAAGTTAAGGACACTTTCCTTCCTCTTTCTTATCAGTATTTGTGATTTGTAGTGGAAACTCGATAGTGCTTTTGAGAGTTATCTAACTAATTGTGCCCTTGGTAAGCTATCACACATATTTTCATCTATTTTGACTCATGGGGATTTCTGTCTGGAGAAGTGGGTAGAAATGAAATGCACATGGACTGTAACTTCTTAGTCAATGTACTTCTGATCTTATCCTAGGATGTGGACTTCTTTTCAGTATGCTTGGACAAAATGTAAGATGGATACTTGGTAATGTCCAATGTTTGGAACAAGTCTCAAGGACTGGGAATGTGTTTATCATTTTTTTTTTTTAATGTTTCGCATGGTCATGGGAATGTTGTAAATTCTTGCTGTGGCTCAGTTTTCCCACCTGGAAAGCAGAGATTAGACTCTTTTTCCTCTGTTTTCTCTATACTATGGGCTACATGGAACTTTTTAGGAAATTCCAAGATCTGAAGTTTACTTACGGGTCATAAGGGAAAAAATGTGTTATGTACATGTCTGTTAACTTATAGATACAGTATATATTTTGTAAGTTAGTGTAAGTAAGCAAAATAAACCAATGTTTATACCCAATATTAAACAAGAGCTCATCATTACATACTCTCAGGACAGAGGGAAAAAAGTGTTTTGCTTTGTGACTAAAGTAGCAAATATAAATACAAATGATCAATTTATAAGTCATATCAAGTACCACAATGATATGCCACCAAACCCACATAGCTGACTAATCTCAGCCTTAAACAAAAAAAGATACCAAGAACCAAAATGATAAACACACACACACACACACACAACTAATCTGACAAACCAGTAGCTAAACCTTAAGTGAGCTGGCGGAGTGGAGAATTGTTATTTTACCTTCTGAATCACCATTCAGACCTAAACCCATACATAACGTTTGTCACAATTAAAAATTAAAAAAGATCGAATAGTCACGGCGGGGTTGAACAATTAACTTATTCATTTTTAGCTTGTTTACTTTGCCAAACAAAACCAATTATGAGTTTAACAATTTCTGTCTTACTTGATATCCTTTATGTCAAGAAGTAAGTTTTTTAAGTTTTTAATTTTCACAAATACATTTTTAACTCACAAAGAACTAACTTCTTCAAGGATCCAGAGCTAACCAATACCAGACTGTGCAGGTTAGGTAGAACCGAAGATTTCATTTAAAAAAAAAAAAAAAAAAAACAACTGAGAAAACTTAGGCACAATTGAACAAATTTGCTAGTTATTCTTCCCTGCTTATGGGTGTGGTTGTGTACACTTTCATATTACACATGCGACATTAGCTAAACCAAGCAGAAAATCTCCTGCTCTAAGAGCATTAACAACTGTTGGCTCCCGTCAAGTAAGACTGTGAAAAAAAGTGATTAATTCTGCAACTCACAGAGAAGATTCTAGACCAAGACACAAGGCTCTAGTAGCATCATCGTATTTATTAACGTAGTTGAACCATTTTGCTGATAAAACTTTTGTCTGTGACTATTCTAGCAACAAAATTTTACTCAAAATATTGCACTGTGAGATGGTGTTGCAACTTCAATGTAGTATTTATTAATGTGTTGATTTCCATAAAGCAAATCTTATTCTTAAAATGGCAGATTCAGTGACCAAAAAAGTGATTCAAAAAAGCTTCCCCCTTCCCATGCCAATCCTTGAGACCACTAGGATCAAGCTGAGGTTTGGGCCCCAGGCCTAAACTGAAGGTGGAGGGAAAGAGAGTAACTCATTCCTAACTGACTGTTACAGGCTAATAGAACATTCCAAACATACTCAACAAAGAAACCACATGAAAAATCGCATTTACTGGGCAGCTATAGGAAGGTGCAAACCAAACAAAATGGACTGAACACATTCATCATCTTTACCATGATGCTATTCCTAAGGTGTCCATCCCTGGACCCATCCTTCCCCTCTCACCTGCCCGCCTTCACATTGGAAAAGATCCTGAGCTTTTCATATACTGACTTATTTTTGAATTACTCTTTTGAGGAATAAAATATAATAACATGCTTCTCTCTCTTAATCTGAGAGGGAGAGAGAGAGAGAAAGGGAGAGTGTATCTGTGTGTATCTGTCTGTCTGTTTGGGGGAGTAGATTTGGGCTAGTAAAATACAAGTCATTTCTCCCTGAATTCTCTGCCTCTTGCTGTAGTTTGATTATGGAGTCTCACTTTCAATTTAATTAGAAGACCATGTTCTTGTGTTCTTTCTGAGAAGCTGGAGCAGGAGACTAGGGAATGTGGGAGAAAGGTTGGCCAAGCCGGGACAGGAAGAACAGCTTCTCTAGAAGCTCCAGTTCTGGGTTTCAGGCACTTCAGGAAGAGACTTTCCTCCCCTGTTCCCATGTACATTCAAGGAAAATGAAAGCAAGAAGGCCCCAAAGGCTGCCTGGGTGGGAGAGGGAGGTGGTGAATGAGGTACCCACTAGCAGCACAGACACCACCCCCTCAGAGGGCCATTCCTTGAGGAGAGAGTCATTGACACGAAGGGTTTCCCGCGTGCCTCTTCTTACATATCAGCCACTTTCATGCAAGCGGGAGAGACATTTTTATTGGTAGGCAGGAAATGAGGCTCCAGACCCCCTCTTGAGACAAGTCATTCTAGCCCATGCCTTTCTCACGATCTCTGAACCTTTGGGTCAGTCATTGTAGGAAGGAGCAGGACCTCAGGCTGGAAGTCAGGACCTGGAGGTCATCCTGTGGGCACCTGGGGGCACCACTTCCAACTCTGAGTCATCTCTCTGGTATTGGCCTTGGCTGGGTCACAGTCACGTGTCCTGCCCTGGATTGAAAGAGGGGATCTGACCTCCCTGTAGCAAGTGAAGAAGGGGGCAGGGCAGGAAATGGACTTCCATCCAAAAGGGGAGTCACTTTTCCTTGTATTAAAGCAAAGCTATTTTATCATGATCCTTGCGATCGATTCACCAAGATAGACTCTGCCTCATTTCATTCCTAGAAATCTACTTCTATCCCTGTTATTTTCTTTAGCTCATCTCACTCTCCCTATAAACGTGCTTTCCACCCCCACACTGAATGCCGCGAGAGTCAGCCCTGTTTCTTCTCATGGGTCATGAATGAAATGGGGCTTGACCACAGAGCCCAGTAAAGAAAGAGTGGACCAAAGAAACAAAAGACAGCTGGTCTTTCTCGGATCTGTCCACGTGGATCTTCAGAATAAAGTCTATCCATAAACTTCATATCCTTGATGATGTGTGCTTCCCCGGGGAGTCCAGCTCCCTCATTTCCTTTGTATCATTTCCTGGCTTCTGAATGCCTTGCCTAGACAAAGGTACTTCTGTCTTTCTCTCCCTAGCACTAGAGCAATCTTGAGCACTTTCTCGGTCTTTGCCTTCCACAAAGCAATCCTTTCTTGGATTCAGATTTCCTCTAAGCCATTGCCATTTCTAGCAGTTCATTTCTGAGGGAAACCTAGCTACAGCCTTCCTCACCATCACATCCTCCCCCCAGGACTAGCATACACAAGGCTGTATACAGGGAGCACGTGGGACAGACATAAGTTAAGAGAGAGATGCCAGGTAAAGACTGAAAGCTGCATCTTATCTGGTCAGTATCATGGGGAACCAAAGGAGCAGAGATTATGTGGTGTGATGACCTAATGGTCAGGGAAACATTAGCCTTTTGTCAGGCTTTACACTTGCTGTGTGTCCTTGGACCAGTCATTTAATCCAGTGGATCTCTGCTTCCTCATCTTTTAAAAGAAACCTTGGCTCAATTAATCTCTAAAGATCTTCTCAGATTCCATGATTCTTAGCTGAACACTGAGAGCCAAGAACAGTATCTTACTTTTGTCCTTTGGAGATTATTTCCATAATTCAAGAGGATAAGCCCTCCGCCTGCAACCATGCTACTTTTCTGTTGAATTTATTTTCCTGGAGGCTACTGAAGGATGCTACAGATGTTCCTGGCATCAGATCCCACCCAATACCTCCCAGGCCAGGGCTGGTACTAGATATCGAAAAAATTATCCTACAGTTTGAGGACCATTTCTCAAAGAATCAAAAACCCAAGAGCCAAGAGACTGGATGAGAGACACAGAGCAGAAGAGAGGAATTTCCTTCCGGTTCTCCAGGCAGGACCTGAATGAGACCTGAACAACTAGAACAGAGTCTGTCAAAACTGTTTCCAGAGCGCCAGAGGCAGGTGGGAAACTGGGGACAAAAGGGGTGAATGAGTTTAGTGGCTCTTGACAATCCCTCCAGATGTCTGTTCTGAGAATCGTGGTCCTGCCAGGCAGGCTTCCTCAGGCTACGATTGTGGCTTCTGGGTTCAGCATGAGTCGTAATCCCAAACCCACAAAAAAGGCTGAGGCTCTGCTTCTCAAGAAGGAACTGACCTCAGGCGCCATCTCTGTTACCAAACTAGAGTGGGTGAGAATCCCTAGTTCCCACCGGGAAATGGGAATCACTTTCTCCTAGGTCATCCTGGATTTACATTACGACAGAGACATTTCCCAGCCGAACAGGCAATAAATAATTTCCGTTAGCAAAGATCTCTAGCTTGAGTGAACTCTTAGCATGTTTTATTTCAGAAATGGCTGCATTTTTAGGCCTCGGCCTTGCATATTTGTTTCTTTTCAGATGTAGGAAATGCGACTAAGTCTGGCCTCCAAAGGCTTTGATGGTGATCTGAAGGTCCCTTGGTAACGTTGGAGCTGACAGGGAACCACCCACGCTCTGCCATCAGTCACAGCTCAAATAAGTAACTGAATGGATGCCACCAAGAAATGAGAAGGAACCGGCTCTAGATGATCGTTAAGCCCAGAGCATCAAAAAAGAGAGGTCTTCGGAAACTAATGAAATGGACTGAAATCCTTCTGAACAACCCTACTACTCCCAGACTTGCGTCCCAGGTTTCAGAACATGAACGTCTCAGTCTTGACCCCAGACTGCTGTGTGTGTGTAGGGCGGAGGCGGGGAGAAAGCGGGCAGGTGGCTGGGGGTTGTCTCGGCCTGGTTCAGCGGGCGTAGCCCTCGCGCAGCTTTCTGAGAGCCCAGGCCTGGCTGCGGCATCCTGTCAAGAGGGAAGGAATGCCGCAGAAACGCAACAAGGCGACAGACATAAAGAACCGCGGACACGGATTTGATCCAAGTTCTATGAGGAGTGAACAACAACAACAACCAACAAACGAAACAACGAAACGAAAGATAAGAAAGAAAGGAAAAAGATAGCCCTTTGTGGTAAAGGGCATGCTGGGAAGGCGAGGGCCAGAGCCGCCTCCCCAGAGCATGCTGGGAGACGGGCACCCGCACATCTCCAAGGACCGCGCTTCCCCCACCCCGACCCCGTCGCCCACCCCCAACCCGGAGACGAGAGGAGAGTTGGTCCAAAGATGGCTGCGGAGGAGGGGTACGCTGCGGTGTTCTCTGCAGGTTCCCCCACACTGTGGGGGGTTGAGTCAGCAGGTGGGGAAAACAGTCAAGATGAGGAGACGGAAGAACGAAGGCGGGAGAGAAACGGGATGGACAGAGGCGGCGGGGGGGCCGGTGTGTTGGCGGAGGACCAGGGGAGAGTGGAGCACAGCGCCCCGTGGCCGCTAGCCCGAGGCGTTGATGTACAGCTGGCTCTTGAGAATGTAGTCGATGACCGGCTGGGACAGGTAATCCACGACGTGGCCATCCCCGTGCTGCAGAGCCAGCCTGGTTGAGAAGAGACGCTAATCAGCGGGCATGCTTTCCTGAAAGCAAGGCCAGAGGACTGGCAAGCCCATTCACTTTTGAGGAAAGGGTTTACCCAACACCCATTACCAGTCTTTGCTTAGGCTAAGTGCATGGCGTTCCTATCAGAAAAAAACCCCTTTCCCCTCTAATTCCTCCTCCATCCTGACTGTGCCACTTCCTAACTGAAGAACCTCTGGCAAGTTGTTTAAACCCATCCATTCTTCCATTTCCTTCTCTGTAAAACAGGGGAAATACTGGGGCCTGGGGCCGAGCTCAGCTATCAGAATGATTAAATGTCATGCAGGTAGCACTTAGAAAAGCCCAAGCACACAGTAGGCACTTCAAGGTGTTAGCTATTCTTATGTCATTTCTTTGTGTTTCTCTACACCAAGGTCTCAGGAAAAGGAGTATCATGATTGATTCCTTCTTTTCCTTCCTAAGGAAGCCCTGAGGGCTAAGAAGCGGCCCTCCTTCATGAGGCTCTTCTCATGAGCCCTGGTGAGGGGAAGCACTACCATGTACAGGACTCTCTTCATGCACTTCAGTTTCAGCACAGTTTTGCTCCAGTCTTGGCCTGGCTGCTTCCCATTCTCAATGCACATGGAGGTCTTGGGAATGTCAGGTCCCAAGGAGCCATTTGTAAGAATTCACACACTCCTCTGGACACCTTGATTCTAAAATGCATCTGTGCCTTGCGCTGTGAGATCTCCCCGAAGGCTGGCTCAGGGCCTTTGCAATGCACACGGTGTCCTGACCTTCCAGCAACCTAGGTCCCCAAGTGTCTCCCCACACAGTTTATGGGGAGGCTTCTTGAAAAAGTGGTTTACATCCGTGGTTTCCAAATGCCAATCCCAATTTCACGAGAATCACCCAGAAAGCAGCTCCCCAGAGACCCAACCCCCTGAAATTCTGATTCAGTGGGAATGAATGGGACACTGAAATTTGTGTTGCCATTTAAGTTTTCACAGTAATTTTATTATACAGCCATGGTTGGACCCACAATCTTCCCCTCTTCCCTCGTTGGCCACTGCCACTTCTGCTCTCACCTCATAGTTGATGCTACTGTTTCAAGGGCCCGCATAATCACCTTCCAGGGAAGAGGTCCAGTGGACCTTTTAAAACCTTGGGCTCACTTGATTTCTTTGAAACATATGACACAGATGACAAATGACAGTGTTCTCTCTCTCTGTACCCTCTGCTGCTTTTGTTCCAGGGCCACCAATGCTGGTGGTCTCTGACTGCTCCTTAGTCTTCTTCTATTTATTTTTTTATTACTTTTTAAATTGGAGTATAGTTGATTCACAATGTTGGGTTAGCTTCAGGTGTACAGTAAAGTGATTCAGTCATACATATATAGCTATAATTCTTTTTCAGGTTCTTTTCCTTTGTAGACTCTTACAAAATATTGAGTAGAGTTCCCTGTGCTATATAGTAGGTCTTTGTTGGGTATCTATTTCATATATAGTAGTGTCTACATATTAATATATAGTAATCTGTATATATTAATATATACACACTACTGTATATAGTACTGTGTATATATTAATCCCAAACTTCTAATTGATCCCTCAGCCTTCCTTGAAATAAATGTTAATATGTTTTAAATGTTCCCATAGCCTTCTTTGCTGTTACTGACTCTCCCTGTGAACTCAGCCATACCCTTAAACTTTAATTTACACTTAGGTGCTCATGGCTTTCAGTTTTATTATACTTCCAGACCTCTGTATTCCACATATCTTAGCCTTCCATTGGATATTTCCACTTGGAGTTTATGGTGGAAACTGTTAACTGGCCCCTAGTATCCAGTCTCTCTTTCTTATCCTGAGTAATAGACCCTCCCAAGTTTTAGCTGGACATATGGCTGCCAAGCCTCAAAGTCTACTCCCAGCCTGTCTGGAGGCTAGGCATGGCCACGTGACTGATGCTGAGCCAGTGGGATGCATGGGAAGTGATGGGGGAAACTTTGGGTCGTCTTCTAAAGGACGAAGCTCTTTGCCCTTCCCCACTGGCTGAGAAGAGAAGCCATTGCAGCAGCCGCGGACTCAGAGAGGGAGGCTTCATGTTGAAGAGAACAGAGATTCAATCTCTTTTGACAGTGAATAACATTGAATAACATTTCTCATTTAAAAGTCTAACTATTTAGGGTTTTTTGTTATGGCAGTTAACCTAAACCTTACTAATTCTGTGGGTGCCTCAGAGTGGAAGTGGAAGTGTCAGTCACTCAGTCATGTCCGACCCTGCGACCCCATGGGCTGTAGCCCATCAGGCTCCTCTGTCCATGGAACTCTCAAGGCAAGAGTACCAGAGTGGGTTGCCATTCCCTTCTCCAGGAGACCTTCCTCACCTCAAACTAGAGTCTAAACTAAAAATAACTTCTTCCCCTCTCAAGTCACCTAAAACTAACAGCCTGTCCCCCCTTTTAAAAATCAAGGACTAGCGACAAATAAATGAGATCTAAAAAGAAGGCTACATATTGGGGTAGCTGGTGTCGGCCAATCTAACAGTCAGCCTGGACTGAGGAGAGCTGTATGGGAACCTGAAAGCCAGTTTGACCAAGGTCTCTCTGGTCGTTTGTCAAACGTACCTGCTCTTGGTTGAGCTGACCACAGACATGGGATGGTTGATATCATCCTTCACCACCATGATGTTGTTCTGTGGACAGAGCAGAGAGAGTAGGTTCTCAGTCCCTCACACTAAACTCCTTTTGTGTCCTCACGCCTCCAGCCCCCAGGCTTCTCAGAGAAGGGCCACATCACATTATTACACCAGCAGGGAGCTGGAGGACTCACTTTGTATTTGCGGAGTATTGAAGAGTGGTTCATGATTCGGTCTGTGTCGGCTGCGTCCCGGGGGACCACCACGATCCCAAAGTCCCCAACGATCACCTCCATCTGAAGAAACCGAAGGAGGGGAGAGAGAGAGAGGAAGTAGCCTTTGGTGAGACCTTGACTCCAAACCCCTACTAAGCAACTAGCTAGCAAGGTGGAGCTACCTCCTGTTGGAACCCTAAGCTTTAGTCCCAAACTAGCCTTCTCAGCCTCATAGTCAGCTCCTTCAAGTAACAACCTGAAACTGTGTTCGTGGAATGAGTGGGAACTTCACCTGGCACACTTAATAAATACCTGGAGACTGAATTAATAATGTGCTCCTGCATGTCTGGGCAAGAGCTCTTCAATTCCTGAGGCTCCCGTTGAGCTCAATAGTGTTGAAGGGCAGCATAAAACATGGTCCTTACCTGGTAATATCCTCCTGGGTGACACAGATCCCGTTGCTCAGCAACCAGATCCAAGCCCCTGGTTGGTTTACTGAGAGGGGCTGGAAGGCTCTCTGAGCTCACCTATGTCAAAACTGCTGTGGGACTCAGGGTGGTGACAAGAGGGGAAAGGCTTGGAAAGCCCCAGTGTGTTCACAAGCAGTGACAGGGGAGGATTACTGTGGGGTCACTTCTGAAATCAGCCTCTGATACAAGCCTGCTGCCATCATGAGAAATGACACCTTTTCATTTAAAAATTAACCCCCCCAATTATAGATACAATAGAAACTTGGGAAAGTGAGAAAAAGAAAAAAAAATCAATCACAACCACACAATCCAGTTAACCATTGTTAAATTAACATCTTAGTATTTCTATCCAGGGTTCTCTTCTCTATGGGTGTATGTCCACAACTGGACTGAACTGCAAAATTAATCATTTTATTAAATACCTATATACATTTTTCATTTAGCATTGTATTGTGAGCATTCTGTCATACAGTTAAAAATATTTGAAAGTGTGTTTTCTCCAGTCTGTGTATTTAATTGCCTGACTATACTGTCATATACCATGACATAGTAAGCCAAATTTGTATTATAGAAAATATAGAGTCACTTCTGATTTTTGCAGTTATAATAGCACTTTGTTGAAGATCTGTATACATAAATCATTTACCACATCTCTTGATTATTTCTTTAGGATAGGAAGTAGAATAATTGGATGAAAGGATATGAACTGGACATATTTCAAGCTCTTGAGACATATTACCAAGCTGCTTTCTGGAAAGTCGTGCCAATTCTTATTTTCAAAGAGCCTGCAAATTGTAGCATTTAATAGACTTGGATCTAGTCTGGGCATATTACTGTCTAGATCTTGCCAATTAAGGATCCCAGATGGAGGGAGAAGTGGGGAGAGGCAGGTTTCTTCTAAGCATGCAGCTTATTGGGCAAGACCTGCTTTGGGGCAAAGAAACCAGGTTTCTCCTTGTAATTCTCCAGCCAAGTGCCACAAAAACAGACATTATAGAGCATTATGGCTACTTCTTCTCTATAGAGGATTTCTTTTTTTTTAATTTATTTATTTTTTAATTGAAGGATAATTGCTTTACAAAATTTTGTTGTTGAGGTTTTTTAGAGGATTTCTTTATCAGCAGAATTCCCCTCCTAAGCCTGATTCACTGGTTATGCATGTGTGTGCCCGCACAGTGTGCACGTGTGTGCCCTTGGCTATTTGCAGCCACCTTCACCCTACTTCTCCCCTTGCTTATAGCTGGAGCTAGAGCTGCAATTAAAGATTGACTGAAGGCGCCCCAGGAGGGAATCTGTGGATGTACCATGTCTGAGCCCCCATTGGATCATGCCATTTGGAAGATACAGAACATTACACAACATGCTGCCTCTATTGGTGGTATTCAGATGAGGTAAACTAGCCCCAAGTCTTTGTCCTATGAACCAGGAACGTTAGGGAGGGGTAGGGGAGGGAGTGGAGGTGGATCCAGTGCCTCCTGCCATAGCGTTTAGAATACTGCACCACTACTTAGAAGGTAATCGAAGACACTGGCTGATAAATTTGGCTGAACATCAGAATCACGTGAGGAGCTTAAAAAAAACCTCAAAGCCCAGCTCATACCCAAGATCAATTAAATCAGAATCTCTGGGAATGGGGCCCAAGGATTAGTATTTTTTTTTTTTTACTCCCTAGATTTTAATTTTAATATGTAACCAAGTTTAAGAACCAGTGATCTAAGTACTGAATTAAAACTCCAGGGGAATTATTACTGTAGAGAAAGAGAGAGAAAAGAGAAGGGATGGAAAGAGAAGGGGATGGGAGGGAAAAATTAGAGAAGAGAATCCATCTGGCTGGTATACGTGGAGATTCCTCAACTGCCTTGCTTTGCAGGTGTTTTGAGATATTTGGTGCCAATTGTATAACACAGGATTTGAATTCAGTTTGATTCTGAGAATCTGATGGATGTTTCATGTGTGATGTATAAAGTAGTGGTCTATTTAAAGTGAGCATTCCAGGAATTTCCCTGGTCGTCCAAGGATGGTGGTTAAGGATCTGCCTGCCAATGCAGGGGACACCGGTTCAATCCCTGGTGTGGGAAGATCCCACATGCCGAGGAGCAGCTAAGCCAAGTGCCACAACTGCTGAAGCCTGCATGCCCTAGAGCCCGTGTTCTGCAATGGGAGAAGCCACCACAATGAGAAACCCACATACCGCGACTAGAGAGTAGGCCCCAGCTTGTTGCAACTGAGAAGAGCCCACACGCAACAATGAAGACTCACCACAGCCTAAGATAAATAAATAAAAATGTAACAACCTAAAAAAAGGTAAGCCTTCTAGTTTAAAGCATGAAAACAACGGCTCAGAATGGCAGTCAGGCCTCGCGGGGACGGCCCTCTGGGTGACATTAGTGCAGCTGCTGCTTTCTACTCAGAAACTGATGACCTGAGCACCTAATCAGTAACCACACAGGCTGCTCAGTGGTGGCAGGCAGATGGAGGCCTCGCTGATTGCGATGGTTTCCTTTTCCAGAAACAGGTGACAGACGTACCCCCTGGGAACAGATGTGGCGGAGGAGACACGTCTAGCAGACAAGACACACAGCTTTGCCACATCCCAGGAGCATCTCTGCAGACGTCTGGACCAGACTGCAGACCTTTTCTGCTTCTTTGGCCAGACTGGAGGTCACGGGCTTGATTTTCATGCTGGAAGGTGTATGTGGGTGTGTGTTTTGGGGTGATAGGAGGTGCCGGGTGCTAGAGCTGGTGAAGTTGCCCTCATCCCATGGGTGTCCATCTCCCTCCAGAGGCTTGGCTGCCCTGCCCACCCCCACTCTCATCCCTACCCCTGTCTTCATGTGGCCTCCAGGATCCACCCTCTCCTGTGTCCTCCTACCTCACTGGTTGTTCTTTTGGAGTTTCTCCCTGTACTGTTCCTTCTTTTCTTTTCTTTTTTTTTTCTTCCAGCTGCTCATCATGTGGGATCTTAGTTCCCCAACCAGGAATCAGACCCGCACCCTGTGCACTGGATATGTGGAGTCTTAACTGCTGGACCACCAGGGAAGTCCCTGTGCTGTTCCTTCTTATCTCCCTGATCTCGAATGACTGGAGTCCCCCAGGCTCAGTCCTTGGACCTCTTTTCTATCTATGCTTGCACTTTTAATGATTTCATTCCATTTCAAAGTTTGAAAGACATACAGAAGGCTCTCAGATTTATACCTCCAGAATGGACGTCTCTCCTGAACTTCAGACTCATATATCCAGTGGCTCTTCAACAGGCCCACTTGGATGAGGTGTCTCAAGAGTAATATTCCATAAGCCCCTGAACGCTCTGACATCAATCAGTCCCCTCCACTGCCATCCCGCACACACCAAAATGCTATTCCTTTTTCATTTCAGTAAATGGAAACTCTTTCTGCAACTGCTCAGGCCAAAATCTTGGTATTATCCATGATTCCTCTCTTTCTCTCACATCCCACATTTAGTACATAAAGCAACTCAGTTGACTTGGTCTTCAAAAGAAATCCAAGAACCTGCTCATTCCTCATCATTTCCATCACTTCTACCTTCAAGCCTCTTCTGGTGGGTTAAAATAATGGGGCCCCCAAACACCCAGGTCCTAATCCCTGGAATCTCTGAATGTTACAAGATGTGATTAAACTAAGGGTCTTGAAATTGTCCTGGATGATCTAGGTGGGCCCTTATGTAATAACGAGGGTCCTTACAAGAAGAAGGAGAGGGAGATTTAACTCAAGAGAGAGAAGATGATATGAAGATGGAGCAGAGAGGATGCTACACTGTTGGCCTTGAAGATGGAAGAAGGGGCCATGGCGTGCAACAAGTGCAGCTCAAGAAGTCGGAAAAGGAAAGAAACAGATTCTCCCTGAGGGCCTGAGGAGGGACTATGGCTCTTGACTATGACTTAGCTTTGGCCCAGTGAAACCCATTTCAGACTTCTGGCTTCCAGAAATGAAAGAAAATAAATGTGTGTAGTTTTAAGCCACCAAGTTTGCAGCCACAGAAATTGTCCGTCTCCATCAGCTCCCACTTGGATCGCTCTGGTCTATTTTTCTCTTGCCTTTTTCCAGTCTATTCCCAACAGCCAGACCGAAATATCAGTCAAATTACATGGTTCCTTGGCTCAAAACCCTTCACTTAAATACCACCTTCTCACAGAAACTTCCACTGGCCACACTATTTCAACCTCCAACCCTTTGCATAGAGACCCTCACCCTCCCCACACCCTCTCAGTCCCCACATCCTAACTCGTCTTCATTTCCCCATTGCATGTGTCTCTATCTAACACCTTGTATATTTTCTTTGTTTAACCTTACTTTTGCCTCTTTCTCTCTCCCCTATGAAGGTAACCTTCATGAAGGTAGGGAATTTTGTGTTTCAGTCATTGCCATGTTCCCGGGTGAAGAGGATCATACATGCTCAATATATACTGTTGAGGAAGAGGATTCCTGCAGAGTCCTCTCTAGGAGCTAGTTAGCTGATATACTCTCCCACTTTAGGATGTGGAAGGCAGCCCCAGTGTACCTAGTAATGGGAACTCTAAGAGACTCCAGGAAGTGACTCTAGAGAGACTTTCAGGTCTCCATGAAAATCATGGGTAATTTTAACTTCTGAATGTTCCCAAACTTCATCTGATTGGTCAGTGGAATCACCTTGGGGAGCTTTACAAACGATAACAGGCCCAGGGATTTTGATACACCGTGTCTACAATCAACCAGAGCCTCTGTCTTTACAAAGCTCCCTAATCCTCCCGAGGCACACCCACTTTGGGATTATTGTTGCTTTTAACAATAGACAGGGACTTCCCTGGTGGTGCAGGGGATGGGAGGGCTTCCCTGGTAGCTCAGCTGGTAAAGAATCCGCCTGCAATGCAGGAGACCCCAGTTCAATTCCGGGTTGGAAAGATCCCCTGGAGAAGGGATAGGTGACTCACTCCAGTATTCTTGGGCTTCCCTGGTGGCTCAGATGGTAAAGAATCTGCCTGCAATGCAGGAGACCTGGGTTCAATTCCTGAGTCAGGAGAAGAAAATGGCAACCCACTCTAGTATTCTTGCCTGGGAAAGCCCATGGACAGAGGAGCTTGGCTACAGTCCATGGGGTCACAAAGAGTTGGACACAACTGAGTGACTCAGCACAGCACAGTGGATGGGAAGCCACCTGCCAATGTAGGGGACATGGGTTCTATCCCTGGTCCAGGAGGATTCCGCCTGCCTCAGGGCGGCTAAGCCCGCGTACCACAACTACTTAAGCCCGCCTGCTGCAACTACTGAACCCCACTTGCCCTACAGCCAGTGCTCCCCAACAAGAGAAGCCACTGCAATGAGAAGCCCCATGCACCTCAACCGAGAGTAGCCGCCGCTCGCCACAACTAGAAAAAGCCCTTGCGCAGCAATGAAGACCCAGTGCAACCAAAAATAAATAAATAAACACAAATTTACAAAACAATATAGGCAACTGCCTAAGCTGCTAATACCCTGGCTTGGTGTAGGATGAAGTCAAAATGAGATAGCTGTGGGATGGGCACTCTGGGAACTCCAGCAAAAATGAGGACATCCCCCCACCCCTATGCCCTAGAGAGATGAGGGCAGACATCTGACCCTAGGAAACAGAGAGTTTCTCAAGCGCTCCCTGCCCATGGAGCCCTGGGATGGAGCTTCTGTTCCAGCTCGAGTGGCCCAACACCTCCTGTGTCCTCACAGAGACGTCTCTGCTGGTCTTGGTCTTGCCTGGGGGAGGGGAGGGGGGTGGGCAGAGGCATTCTGATTGGCAAGTCCCTCTCCTGACGTGACTGCTGTGACCTCATTCTGCCACACCGCGGTGAGCAGGATCGGGGTACAGTCTTCTCCCCCACCCGCAGCAGACAGTGGTCTCTCAGGGTAGCTCTGGCCTGTGTCCTGCCTCAGAGGTGGGGGTCTGTGCCATTCATCCTGCTTCAACTTCCTGCTCACAGGCTCAGCTTTGATCATATCTTTTCGTCTTCCGGGGCAAAGGGTCCCTGGGGGCAGCAGGGGTAGGGCTGGGGAGAGGAAGTGGGAGGGGGCAGACTCTGCTTCCCCTCCACATGGGGAATCTGAGGAAAGGATATGACACATGTTGGGGCAGGAAGCAGCTTGGCCTTGGGAGGGAGAACACTCCGGGCAACTTGGGCAGCAGATCTCTTGGAAGGAATGCGGAATTACCATCTTCCCTCAGGAGGCAGAATTTCCAGACTTGCCTTACTGGGTTCCACGGATACCTGGCCGGGAAGATGCCCTGTGGTCTTCCTAGCCCACCCCATGGCTTCATCTCTTGGCTCAATCACTATCCAGTGGGAGACATGAAACAAATGATGAATGATTTCACCCGTGTTGCTCTGAAAGATAAGGTGGGTTACTATTAAGTGGTACTACTATTAAAATCTTGTAGTGGCTAATTGTCTTCTGGGTAACTGACAAAAGTTTGGGCCACATCCCACTGTGGAGGCTGAACTCCTCCAACCAAGCTGTTTCCAGATACTCTTACATTCTTTCATTCAAAAACTTCTATTGAGTGTATATGGTGAACTGGGCACTGTCTCCGTGTTGCCCAATAAGATGGACAAGTTTAGTGTGCCCACAGAACTCACCTACAGTCAGGAGAGATCATAAACAAATAAATATGTAAATAAGAAAACATCAGGTGGAGCTAAGTACAATGTTGAATATAAAACAAAATGACCTTGAAGCCCAAACCTAAATGGCAAGAAGGAGCCAGGCATAGGAATACCTGGGAAAAGAGCATTCCCAGTGAGGCCACAGCTAATGCAAAGACCCTGAGGTGGGAAAGACTATTCAAACGAGGAAATCAAGTGTAACTGGAGCACAGAGACGTAGGGCAAGTACAGAAGAACCAGATCATGATAAAGATGGGATTTCATTCCAAATGCAAAGAGAAACCATTAGAGGATTTTAAACAGAGGGTTTGACTTCCTTTAGCAGCAGAATCCAATTTACATTGACCTGCCCAGGCAAGTCTAACTGCTAAGACCCTCTGTGGAATCATTCTGAGATCAGAGTTTGAAATCCTGACCATCTCCCCAAACAGTTCTTCATTCTCAAGGGAGAGGACCTGAATCTCTCGGGCTCACTTGTACTTGTTCTCCAGATGAGAATAATCAGGGATGAACAAGGGACTACCAGCAGGAAGGGGAAGCAACATTTATCAGGGTACCTGTATGCACCAGGCATAGTACGAGGAGATTTATTTATTAATGCATTTAATCCTTACAACAACCATTTTCTGAGATATGTGCTTCAGTTCCCACTTTATAGACAGGGAAACCAAGACTCAGTGAGATATAGTAACTAGTCCAAGCTGCACAGCTAGTGAGTGAATTTGAATCCACTCTTGTCTGCTTTACAGGCTCTTTTTTTTTTTTTTTTAACCACATCATGCCTAATTTAGATCCATTAAAAAAATTTTTTTATGTTGTATTGGGGTATAGACAATGAACAATGCTGTGGTAGTTTTCAGGTGAACCGCGAAGGGACTCAGCCATACATAAACATGGGTCCATTCCCCTCCAAGTGCCCCTGCCATCCAGGCTGCCACATGACATTGAGCAGAGTTCCATGTGTTCCAGTAGGTCTTTGTTGTTTATCTGTTTTAAATATAGCAGCGTGTACATGCCTATCCTGAACTCCCTAACTGTCCCTTCTCTCCATCCTTCCACTCCTCCCTTCACCTCACTCCGGGCAACCATAAGCTCGTTCTCCAAGTCTGTGGGTCTGTTTCTGTTTTGTAAATAAGTTCTAGATCCATTTTAAGACTCGCAGTTTAGTGACTTGAAATTTTTTGGTTTGAAAATATAATCTATCTTCATTTTTTTCTCCAGGCTTACGGTGAGCCATGTCCTCAGTTCATTACTCCACGTCGCCCCCTAAAGTATGTAATTTTGTGTGCTTCTGAGTAGGTTAAACCAGATGCGAGAGCATCCAGCAGAAGCCACGAAGTAGGTGAGGGGCATCTGAAACATGCTCCTCCCATTTCAGGCAAGAATCCTCCACCCTTGTTCTGCACCCGGCTTCTCTCTGGAGGGAGGGCTGAGCAGATGCTACTGCGGGAATGCATTTTCAGAATGGCTTCCTTAGTGCAAATAAACGAATGACCCTTCCAGGGGATTTCCCAGAGGAACCCCACACCCATTTCCAATCTGCTTGGGGGTGTGGGAAGGCAAGGGATTCCAGCCTCAAGTCAAAAGCCTGAAAACCAAAGCAACAGCGCCTTTCACACGAGAACCCTATCTCCCAGGGTAGGGGGTAAGCTGCCTTTCCCTGGGCTGGAAACGCGGCATCAGGCTTATCAGTGTGGGGGCCTAATCCCTGGGGTGGAAGTGTCCATCGGGCTTCCTGGCTGGGGCGGGACTGTCTGATAAAAACCATCTGAGCCTGAAAAGCCAAATGTTTGTCTTTGCTCCATTTGTCCTGGAGCCCTGGGATTTCTTCTGGAGTGGCCAGTGCCCCAGGCTCTTCCTCTGTTTATTTTCTTTGGTTGTTTTCCCATAGCTGGTGGATGTAGGAAGCAGTTAGCCCATGCCTGGTTGGCTGGAAAAATGTAGAACACAGCCAATTAGAGCCAGCCTATGGAATGCTGGACTGCGAAGTGCAAAAAGAAAGAAAAAGAAAAAAATAAAAACTTCCTCATTAGCCCATCTCTGGTGCCTGATGTTCCACCTCCAGGTGTTCATTCCTTTGAGTTAAATATTGACCCTTGCTCATTTGAAATGCAAATACCATTTTCAAGTGGCAAATACATGTAATCATTAAACTGAAATGATTTTGTCTGCTTGCTGAAAAGTCAGAAGCCTCCCAGGCAAAGACCAAGATAAACCTTCTGTTTCAGCCAACGAGAACCATCTCCCCAAAAGGTCTTATTCCTACCACTGGATCTTTGACAGCCTTCTCTCAACCTCCAAAGCCCTTCTCTTTGCACTCACTTAAATCCAATCCTGCCCATCATTCAAAGCCCAGCTCAAGCTGCTGAAAGAAAGTGAAAGTGAAGTCACTCAGTCATGTCTGACTTTTTGCGACCCCATGGACTACAGCCTACCAGGCTCCTCTGTCCATGGGATTTTCCAGGCAAGAGTACTGGAGTGGGTTGCCATTTCCTTCTCCAGAGGATCATCCCAACCCAGGGATCAAACTCGGGTCTCCCGCATTGTAGGCAGACGCTTTACTGTCTGAGCCACCAGGGAAGCTGGGCTGCTATGAACTACATGCCATTCTTCCCACTTGTCTGTCTTACCTGCACTAGGGAACTGAACATATGCAAAGTCCTGCTCTGCTGTTAATAGCTAAGTGGTCTTGGACAAGTCTGGTTTCCCAGATGGTACAGTGGTAAGGAATCTGCCTGCCAATGCAGAAAATGAGGGTTCGATCCCTGGGATTGGAAAGATCCCTTGGAGGAAGAAATGGCAACCAACTCCAGTATTCTTGCCTGGGAAATCCCATGGACAGAGGAAACTGGTGGACTGCAGTCCATGGGGTTGCAAAGAGTTGGACACCACTGAGCATGCACACGCACATGCATGCTCGGACAAGTCCAGTCCAAGTGAGCCCTGGTTTCCATATCTATAAATGGACTCCACTTTCAGGAGGGCTCTGGGGGTTAACTGAGATAAGCCATGAGAAACAAGAAGAGTGTTTATTGTCTGTCTCCCCCATAGAAGGCAAAGTGCACATGGTCGGAAACTTGACGTATTCTGTTCTCTTTGTTCCTTCAGCCCTAGAACAGTGTCTGGGACATGACAGGTACTCAATAAATATTTTAAAACCAATGAATAAATAACAGCCAACATTTATTGACTGCTTACTAAGTTCAAGAACTCTTTTAAACTTTCTGTATGTTTCATTTCATGTACTATAATGAACTAATAGAATAAAAACTGTAAGATATTTTTAGCAAGTGCTGCCAGGACAAATAAAGTACTTACATTCATACTGGGCACTCAGTATTAGCTGAAAGATTGATGGAAGGAAAGAATGCCTGAATCAGAATTAATTTGCCAGATTGCCTTCCATTATACTATAATGGAAAAAGCAGCTGGCAGCATAAGATCACTGGACGATGGGCTTTGTTTGAGGGAGGGGAGGAGGATACGAGTTTCCTGTCTCACAAATCTGTCATGACTTGACCCTTTCGGCTTTGGCCTTGCCTTCTCACAGGCCCTGGTCCAGGCCGGGACACCTGCTTCCCTGATGGTGTCAGGATGTGTGCCTGCTGTGTGCTTAGTCACCCAGTCATGTCCGACTCTTTGTCATCTGCAGCTCACCAGGCTCCTCTGTCCATGGGATTCTCCAGGCAAGAATACTAAAGTGGGTAGCCATTCCTTTCTCCAGGGGCTCTTCCTGACCCAAGGATCAAACCTGGGTCTGCTGCACTGCAGGTGGATTCTTCACCACCTGAGCCCCCAGGGAAGCCCAGCGTCAGGATGCAGCACAGCAAAGATCAAGTCTCCTGGGGGAGATTATTCTAATTAAAAGGTTGGGAATGGGATGGACTGGTGGGGACTGGGTCACCATCTCCAAAAGTGGGTCCAGGAAACTGGATCTTGCTTTCTCTTGGGAATCAAGAATGAAAATGCCAAGTGCCAGACCATGCAGAAGCAACTCTTCTGTGTTCCATGGAGAGAAATGTGATGAATATGTATGGCATTTTCTCTTCATGGAATGTAAGGACAAGGGGTGTGTCACTGGTCAGAGAAGGTCAGAATTCACTATGGGCTAATGGATCTTTGTGTCTATTGGGAAATGCCCAAGGGATGTGCTTGAGTTGGGGTGAGTGGTTGTGTAATTACATTTCTGGATGGAGAGCATAGGTTCAGGAATCCAAAGCAAAAGAATGAGCAAGACTGACTCAATGGAGAGTCTGTGATTGTGCCGAGAGAGACCTTGGCAGCCCTGTTGTGGAACAGACTGTCCCAGCTGCTTCTGACTGGGTGGGGACATTGCTGCTCCATGGCCTCTGGTGAGCGTTCTTTATAGAAGGGTGGAGAGGCTCCTATGTTCCCCACAGACCTGTTTGAACTAGTGGCTTCTCCCCTGGTTTTTTTCTGAGAATTCTGGAGATGACATGGGAAGCTGGAATGGGGAGCAAGGACATAGGACTTTTCTAAGAAACCTGGCTCTCTTCCCCACCTTTCTGTCCCATCATTGGCAGATTCAGAGCTTCAGGCTCATGGTCACTGAGCACAGATCTGTGGCCATCAAGTATCACATGGGACACCGGGTAAAGAAAAGAAGTGTGTTCTGATAAAGGGTGCACTAAATGAATGAAACTGGGGGCAGAAGTGGGTCTCACATATCTCATCCCAGGTAATCTCATAGTTAGGAACAGAGATCCCTAAAACCAGCTGCTTCCAGGCAAACTCCAGAGGGTAGAACAGAGGCAGGAGGTAAATGGAGCATGCCCCCACCCCACCACCACCCACCAGGGAAAGCAACTGGAATTCATTCCCCGTGGACAGAAACTCTGAAACATCAGTAGCAGTACAATCAAGAGAGGAGGCTGAGCCCTGCCTGGATAAGAGATAAGAGACTACACATTTCTCATTCTCAAAGTCAAGGAAACCCTCCCGACTAGAAATCTCCTCAAGAGGTCAAAAGTGGAGTGACGCCAACTACCCACAGGCCTCTTGGGTGAAATCCATCTTGGCTGAGAGATGTACATAGACATGGGAGGCTCCTGAGATATACCAAATACACACCCAGAACCAGACAGATTGAAATGACTGGCCAAAGGAAACCTGGAAGAAATGTCTCATAAAAGTGATTCAAACTATCACGAGGGCGCGGCTCTCTGAGTCCACCCATGTGTCTATCCACACGTACTGTGTTCTTCTCCTCCTAATAAACACTTCACTTGTTACACTACTTGCTGTCTTTGTGGGAATTCTTTTCTGCAGAGTTGAAGGGCTAGGGTCTTGTCTCGGACCACTCATCTAGCAGCTAGGATTTGGTGCTCTCATCTCTGAGACCCGGCCTCAGTCTCTGGCCAGGAACCGAAACCCTGCTTCAAGCCACCGCCGGCTGAGGCCACCTGAGATCAGAGCTTCCTATTAAAATCACCAGGGCTCACCCTGGACCAGTCTTGAAAGAAGGACCTTTCTTTCCTAGACCGTGAGCTCCAACCTTCCCCCAGTAAGGACAGTGGGATAAATCACTGAGTGGCTAGCTAGTTTCATGCTCCCTGTGTCCACTTTTGTCCAATCCCCACCCTATTTCTAGCGGAGAACCAGAGCCTTTACAAAAGGAATTTGCAGGGCAGAAAGCAGAACATTTTGAAGTCACTGGCTTTAAACACACTGACGAGATGTTCCTTGAGGTCCTGATGAGGGAAGAGACAATAGGGGCGCTATCTTCAGCGGAGAAAGAAGAGGTTCCACTGCCCCCTGCTCCTTCCACACTAGAAAGAAGCTAGAGATCCGTGAAGCCCACCCGCTGCCCGAAGGGGAAAGCCTCAGAAGAAGACAGGGGCAGGATCATAGGTGGGTGGGGTCCAGCACGGGGCTTCCAGACTCAGTCAGGAATCCTATTCTCCAGGTGGGCACAGAGGGGAGGGCCACCCACCTCAAGGTCCCGAGAGGGAAGATGTGTGTGGCAACCCCAACGAAGAGATGCTCGTGTTCGGAGCCCATGTGAGCCTCTCAGGTTCTGCTCGTCAGCAATGACTGAGACCTATTTCCCATCATCCCTGGGAGTAGTGATTTGGAGTTGAATTTTCATTTGGTATGAATAAATTACATGTGATATTTCTGGCACACCTCTGTTGTGGCCTGAGAGTCACACTCATTATGTAAGGAAACAACTCCATGTTTTTTTCTGTTTTTTTGGTTTTTTTTTGCCTCTACCTCAGATGGCATGATTCTAAGGATCCCACAGAGTCTTTGTGGGCGCTCGAGGGTAGGGAGGTTGGCACTCCAGGCTCTAGAAAATCCTCTGGAGTGAACCCTGAGGGGCTGCTTCACCCAATCGCCCTTCTGCCCGTGCTGTGGACGGGCATTCTCAGCCCCTTCAGCCGCACAGACGTGGGGTCCCTGCTTGGTCTGGATCTGCTGCACCTCTGGGAGTAGCCAGGCTGGGTGCTCTGATCCCTAGGGTGACGGTCAGGTGGGAAGATGATTGAATAAATGGGTGTCAAGTCTGCCTCCACTGCCACAGCCCCAGTACATCAACAGCTTTCGGTTTCTTAACTTTTCTCTTTTAACCAACGTATTCCTCTTCCAGTTGGTCCCACTTCAGCATTAGGGACCAACCGGAAGAGGAGTGACCTGGGGCTCTTTTCCCTGGTCTCTACAAGTTGGACCTGACAAGGTCAGGAGCAGCCGTTTCGGAGAGAAGCTAGAGGCTCTGCCGTCAGCGCAGAGGGACTGGCTGTGCTTCAGGGGCCCCCAGTTGTGTCCATTTCAGGCTCCAGAAAGCCTGTGTCTGCCCTTGAGAGGCCCACATTACAAGTCACATGCAGCAAGGAGGCCCTTGAGACGTCCTGCTCACGTGCTGGCCCTTCAGGCTGCTGCTCTGTCACTTTATCCCTGTAAATCCCCTCCCTGGCTGCCAGGGCCTCCCCGTGGGAAGGGGCCTCCGGCTACTGCCCGGATTTGCCCGGATTCTTGAAAGAGCTTTGCTGAAATCTTGTACAGAACTTCGCCCGCATTACTTTTTCCCTTCAAAGCAGCTTGCGAAGTAGAGAGGAAAGTAAAAGTTAATTAAGCCACTTAATCCAGAATTGAAAAGAGGTTTAAAATTTCACCTGCAAGAAATTGTTCAGGCGTGGAGAGGAAAGGGCTTACACAGTATAATTCGTTTCCCCTGAAACTCTCCCTCCCTGCTTGGTTATCACACAGCGTGTTAGCATTTATGCCCTTCACCTTGAACGTCTCTGTTTATCGATGTGTCTATATAAGTAGATTCACTTATTAACAGTTGTATGCACTGTGTGTCAGGTGCTAGGCTGGGCACTTTACATGGACAATCTCATTTAATTCCTCCCAAACCCTATGAAGGGTACTATTACGATGGCCATTTTTGAGATGGGAAAAACTGATGCTTGTAATATATCTTGTCACAAGCTGTGCTGAAGTAGAACTGAGATCTTGAGTTTCACCCTGAAGGTTGTCTCTTTTCTCTTTCTCTTCAGAGACATATATGTACATGAGAAAATTTCATAAGCTGACATCTCGCCACCTAATACTTCCGGGCAGACACTGTATTGTATATTGCTTTTTATCTGTAGCATTCTGAGATTTTAAATCTCAGAATGCTACAGATAACATTCTTTAGGTTTAAAAAAACAACCAAGGCTCAAAGGAGTTGAGTGATTTGCATGGGGTCACACAGTAAGTAATACAAAAAATGTACTAAGTCTAGAATATCTGCCATGAGAAACCCACTTTCAAAGGGCCATGGGCTTGGGAGCTAGCATTAGGTCTGACTAACAGATGAATGAATTCATGAAATAACAAAAATGAATGTATGTCTAAAGGGTGAGGAACTTATGAATTAGCTAGTTTAAGACCATCTCAGCCAGATTTGGTAACAACTTGTCCACTGAGCTTCTAAAGGGTATAAGTTTCAATTCCTGGTTCCCTAAATCCCAAGTCAATTGCCAGAAGGATCCTACTGACCTTTTATCATTAACTTCTCCCCTCTTGACCCTTTTTCTCTTGTTAAGGAAATTCTAGGGTGGTATTTACCACTTCTTCAAAAAGAATCAAAGGAAAACAAAGCACATAATAATTTCAAAAGGGCAAAGGCTTTTTCTTTTTTAAAAAGACCTCTCTCCCCCACCTCTCCCCACCAGCACATATACTCCAAGTGCTGTTTGGCGAAGGTATTCTATGACTCAGATTGCTTTTTTCCCAGGGGCTTTCCAGGAGCAAGCATGAGGGGGAGTGAGTGTAAAAATACAGGAGGAGATAAAGCTTGGGGGTAGTGAGAATTTTTTCCCATCATGATGTGAACGATTGCCCTCCTGGGAGCTCACGGGAGATAGGAGACTCAAGCTGGGGAGGGAGGCTAGATGGGGAGGGAAGACCAGGGGTCAGAGTTGAGTGCCCCTCCCCATCCTGCCCCACACCAGCTGTGCGCAGGCCATAACCCTGCTACTCACATCTGCCTCGTTCCACAGTCCTGGGATGCAGAAGGATTCCAGAAGGTCACTGCCACACAGCAGCAAGATCCGCAGCTCTGAGGAGGGGTGACAAAGTTAGCAAAGGGAGAGGGAAGCGTTCAAATATCAGCCTTCTTCCTCCGACCAGCACAGAAGCGTCCCATCCCTGGGACTCCAGAGCCCAGTTCCAGCAGGCAGCACGCTGTGTGCTGCCCTGAATCCTCTGCTCAGCCCTCCCCCAGCCTCATTTACAGACCACTCTCACTCCCTGCAGGAAGAAACTCTCTCCTGTGGAATGGAGCAGATAACTGTCCTGGTTTGCTGGGACTGAAGGATTTCCTCGGTGGGTTTCATGCTAAACCAGGATGTCTGGTCACCCACAGTCTAAGGCAGCTACACGCCTTGTGTGAGGTCTAAGAGGCTCTCTTTTTTGCTCTATGTCAAACCAAAGTGCCCGTGGAGTGTGGCTTTTCTGCTGCTGGGCATCCTCTGGGGTTTGTCTTCCATCACAAGCGTGACGTGATGGGGGCAGGGGACATGGAGTGCACCCTCAATTCACCAGCTGGCTCAGCTCATCAGACGTCTTCCCTGTACGTGGCCACTGTCCTCAGCAAACGGCTTGAGAAGCGAGGCTGCCCCCACCTTTCCAACTCCCAGGCACGTTTCCAGCTTATCACTAGTTTTTCTTCCCTTGTTAAGCCCAGTCTGAATTATCCCAGCGAGGCCACTGTCGCTTAAAACAGGCAGCAAACTGACTCAGGCATGAAAACTGAGCAACGGGGGTGAAAAAGAATCCTGGGATTCTCAGAACCACATGGGGAGAGACCTCCACCTGGGATGAGATTCAGGCCATGTGTTGGTTCCCGGGTACTTTCCCTAGGCTCTTTCATCAGGTGCTGTGCTTAATTGCTCAGCCGTGTCCGACTGTTTGCGACCCCATGGACTGTAGCCCACCAGGCTCCTCTGTCCATGGGATTCTCCAGGCAAGAATACTGGAGTGGGTGGCCATGCTCTCCTCCAGGGAATCTTTCCCAACCCAGGTATCAAACCCAGGTCTCCCTCACTGCAGGATTCTTTACGGTCGGAGCCACCAGGCTCTGTCACCAGGGGGCTGTGACTGTGGGCATCCTGTCGGAACCAGTGACACAGCCCTACTCTGAGCCTCCAGAGACCGCTGCCACCCTGGCCCCAGAGGCTGAGGGCCGGCAGCTCTGCCCTCTTCAGACCCCGTAGCTAGCTCAGGGACCTGCGGAGGACTTTCAGGTGGTGAGCTCGCCCCGGGTGCAGGCTCAGTGGGAGACTGCTGGGCAGACAGGGTCAGCATCTTACAGTCCCAGGTCGGCATAGCTCACCCTCAGGGAGTCCCCTGCAGCACCGGGGTCTTAACGCCTAAATATTCCTGCAGCCTCCCACCTCCCCCTCCCCGTCACACTGTCATCTAATGTTCTGTTTACATCCAGGGACCTAATAGAACGTTATATACCCAGGGCCTAGCAGAGTGACCTGCGCACAGTAGGTGCTCAGGATGTGTTGAATGAGTGAACGACAGAGAGGCTGGCCACAGAGGCCGTGTGGGCAGGCTGTCTCAGAGCCTTCTGGGTGCCCCGGGATGGCAGTGCCAGATGGTGACTGTGGCCTCGGCTCTTGCAGCATGGAAGCCCTGGTCATGGTCTGCCTCCAGCCTCGGGATGGCCGAGAGGAGCCAGAATGGGCTGACTCTGGGGTTCCTGATGTTCCCTGTTCCCTGCTCGGAGCCGCCCAGAGCTCCAGGTCAGCTCTGTTGAAAGGCTGCAGCTCTCTAACTGTGGGCCTAAAACTTCGGTTTGGAGGCCATGTCCAGGAGACATGCCAGCCCTCAGCTTTTTGTACATCAGTGGTCAACCGGGGGCGATTCTGCCTCCAGAGTTTGGCACGGTCAGGAGACGTTTTTTTGTCGTCAAGGCTGGAGAGAGAGGTGTGCTACCGGCACCTAGTGCTGGGAAGGCAGGAACGCGGCTCAAACGTCCACAGGGCACACAGCCAGCCCCCACACCTCAGGGTTACGCCTGTTTCCTATGACAACGGCGGTGTGGTTGCGAAGCCCTGCTCTGCGGCCACGGAAATGAAGCGCTTTTCAATTCCCTATCCAGAGACTCACTTTCTCACTCGAGTATAACGTGGGATTATTTTTAAAGCCAAAGCAGAGCAAGTTAAAGCGGGGGGTTTCCACCTTTGCTTGCAGCACCGGAACAGATGGATTTGTCACAGACCAGAGGCCCCAGCCGGAGAAGGCAATGGCACCCCACTCCAGTACTCTTGCCTGGAAAACCCATGGACGGAGGAGCCTGGTAGGCTGCAGTACATGGGGTTGCTAAGAGTCGGACACGACAGAGCGACTTCATTTTCACTTTTCATTTTCCTGCTTTGGAGAAGGAAATGGCAACCCACTCCAGTGTTCTTGCCTGGAGAATCCCAGGGACGGGGGAGCCTGGTGGGCTGCCGTCTATGGGGTCGCACGGAGTGGGACACGACTGAAGCGACTTAGCAGCAGCAGCAGAGCAGCAGCAGAGGCCCCAGCAGGGCTTGGGAATCCCATGTGTGGCCACTGGAGGGCAGCAATGGATTCTCCCGTTTACCCTAGGAGATGAAGGCTCACATTCTCAGCCTCCAAGTCTGGGGCAGGCCTGGTTAAAAAAGTGGAAATGGTGCCATAGATGCTAACTGAGCTAGGAGAAATGGCTTTTTCCTTCTCGTGAAGCGTGCAAGGGGATTTCAGAAAGAGGAGGTGTGAGCCAAATGGCCTCACAGGGCAGTGGTCTGGGGGCCAGGCTGTTCCTCTGGGCCCTACTTCCTTCCCCAGTTCAGGATCCAGGGAGCCAGAGTCAGCCCTCCTCGGTCACACTCTCCTCTCAGCAATTCTGCTTCTGTGAAGCCCCAGGCCCCGAGGCCCTTTCCAGCTCCCATCACACCCCGAGGCAGCAGCCACCTTTACCACGCCAGGCCACGAATCCATCCACACAACTGTGGCCACTCAGCTTTCCTTTCTCTGAGAGAGGGGGTCAGATGGGGCCAAGCTTCACAAGGAATGCTAGGAGCATGGCCATGCAAACACCCACTGCATTCCCTCTCTGTCCAAGGGGGGACTCCCCAGGCCGCAACCTGATACACGGACCCTGGGTGCTGGGGAGGTGAACGAGGTCCCAGGTGAAGCTGGCTCACAATACATTCTTCCCGGAACAAGGTATGGGAGGAAAATACACACTGGAATACAGTTGAAAGGTTGAAGACTGCTCTGAGCGCGGCTGGTCAAGAAGACTTTGTCCCCAAGAAGATAGTTACTGGCCAGGTATGGAACCACCAGGCAGGGGGAGTACAAGGCTTTTGGGTGTTTGTGGCTGTGGAACCTGGGGGTGAATGCTCCTGCTGGTTTTGGGGAGCATCCAGAAGTACTCTTTCCTGTGGCCTTCAGACAGCCATGTGCTGGTAAATAAAAACTATTAAAACTTAAAGAATCAAGGAGTTTAGAGTACTTATTACCTCTGTTTTTAATACAAGGTATTTAACTGCTGTGCTTAGCCACTCAGTCACGTCCGATTCTTTGGGACCCCATGGACTGCAGCCGGCCAGGTTCCTCTGTCTGTGGAGATTCTCCAGGTAAAAATACTGAAATGGGTTGCCATGCCCTCCTCCAGGGGATCTTCTCAACCCAGGGATAGAACCCAGGTCTCCTGCATCGCAGGTAGATTCTTTACTGTCTGAGCCATCAGGGAAGCCCAAGAAAACTGGAGTGGGTAGCCTATCTCTTCTCCAGGGGAACTACCTGACCCAGGAATTGAGGGGGTCTCCTGCATTGCAGGCGGTTTCTTTACCAGCTGAGCTACCCAGGAAGCCCATTTAACTGCTACTTAGTATAATTTAATTTTTTTGACTGAGTTTAACAACCAACTGGTAAAATTTCTGAAAATTTTCAAATGGTTCTAGCAGGTCAGTATGAGTCAACTCAAGTGCATCACTACTGGGGATCAGAGGACAAGACCCAGAGAAGTTCCTAGAAATGATGTCACATCTGCTGGGCCTCCTGGGAGAATCCAGTGCAGCCCTGCCCCTTCATCCCTAGGACGGGGCCTGGAGTATCTTTGCAGCTGGAAGTTGAAGATTGAGCATGCCCGCTGGACACCCAGCTGCCCCCCATCCTAGCACCATGGAGATGACACCCTGGCCCCCTGCCTCCCTTCCTCCTCAACCATCCCTATTGGTTCAAGGTTGGAAATTGGAAACCTGAGAAATGGCAGTGTGTATGTGTTAGTCGCTCAGTCGTGTCCGACTCTTTGCAAACCCATGGATTGTAGCCCACCAGGCTCCTCTGTCCATGGGATTCTCCAGGCAAGAGTACTGGAGTGGTTTGCCGTTTCCTTCTTCAAAATGGCATTAGTCGGCCCCAGAGTCAAAAGAACAAGGGCTGGACCTTCAGCTCTCCTGCAGAGTTGAATTTGGGTTTGTAAGAGAGAGAGACCCAAAGATGGATATTCTCATCCATGCTGAGTCCTTTGGGGACTTCCGGCTGTCACTGACCCTCCTTGTCACCTGGGACCTGCAGCAGCTCGAGCTCCATTCTCGTCCGTCTGTGCTTTTCCAGCTTCAGACACTTCTGTCTCTAAGCTACTCTGGAACCTTGGGAAAATGTGCTTCCCGGCTTGTTTCCTAGGGCTGCTCAGGACTCACCTCATTTCTAGGGGAGTCAGTGCCTTCCCATCCTGACAGCTCCGTGTAACCCCCCTCTACCCGCTCTGGCCTGGGGCCTTTACTGCCTTCACACAGTCAGGGCCTTAGTGTCCACCCAAGGCTGTGGGGGAGATCTGAGACATGGCTCCAAGCACTGGACCCCTCTGCTGAGGAAGGCAGGGGATCTTCTGTGGGCACGGTGTTTCGGGCAAGAGAAGAATCTCTGGCTGGCAATGAACTGAACTTCCGTATCTTTTGAATGAGATGAAGAAGCTCTGAAGGGGAAACTGCCCACGGACCCCATCCTACCTCCAGGGATCCTGCCAGAGTCCAGTTGGGAGATGGTACAGGTGAGATAACTAAGAACATGCTCTTAGCTTGAGAGCAATTAATTACCCTTCCAAGAGCAGACCCTGCTGCAAACACCCTCCAGGGGTTGCAAGCCTCCCCCCTCCCCCACTGTGCCCGTTTGGAGGCAGGAGACCCTGAACATTCCCGCTTCTTCAGCCCCACTCACCGATCTCCTCGTACCGCATCACTGTGCCCAGGTTGGCATTCTCATCTAGGGAGGCAAGAGGAAATGCAGAATCAGGGAACCAGCTTCCTGGTACCTGACTCTCAATCTGCCCGAGGGGCTTCTCAGAGGGAGAACACAGGCTGCGATGGGTGGGTGCGAGTAGGGACATCTGAGTATCATAAGTGGAGAGCACGGTCCAGCTTGTAATGGAGAGGGAACACTTCCTCAGGCTCCAGGGCAGGATCACTGTTCTGGGAATTCAGAACTAGACCGCCTGGCTGGGTAGCCAGTGATGGACACACACGCACTCACGCCGAGTGCCTTCTGTTTCCTTTTGTATTGGAGTGGGAGGAGGCTGGCCACAAGAGCAGCATCCTCAAACCTAGGGAGGCAGTTGGCACAGTAACAGGAGGTGGCCCTCTCTTGTTCAGGGTTACCTGGTTCAGAGAACAAGCAAAACTGAGCAGGCTGAGATTTTTCATATGGCAGAAGGCAAAGCCCCAGGAAGATGTGAAAGAGACAGAGGCTCTGCTGTGGGTGCTGAAGGGGCGCCCCGCATGGGGCCCACGGTATGCACAGCACCACAGAGATGACACCCTGGCCCCCTGCCTCCCTTCCTCCTCGACCATCTCTGTTGGTTCAAGGTTGGAAGTTGGAAACCTGAGAAATGGCAGTAGTCAGCCCCAGAGTCAAAAGAATGAGGGTTAGACCGCTCTCCTGCAGAGTCAAATTTGGGTTTGTAGGAGAAAGAGACCCAAAGGTGGGTATTCTCATCCATGCTGAGTGATCCATTTTTTTTCTCCAAAAAAATGGAAAAAATTAAGAGAAGGACGTGTATGTTCTTAGCCTCTCAGCAGAAGTACTGACACAGGCAGAGCCGGGAAGACCTGAGAGGGGCCGCTGGGCCCCTGAGAACTCTCAGGTGGGTGGACACATTCCATGGAGGGAGGGACCAGCACAGCCCAGAGAAGGACGATGAGTGCGGGAGATCTCCGGGAGCCTCAGGCCAGGATGGCCGCATTCCTGGGCTCCCATCACAGATGGGCTCTGCAGGTCAGGTGACATCTTCCATTCTCTCTCAATCATTGCACTATAAGTGCTTTAGGCCACAGCAGGTGCTAGGGGTGTCTGCTGCATGAAAGAGGGAGGAGGGATAGAAGAAGAGGGGGGCTGCTTCCTTACCCACAAAGGTGAAACGCTCCACTGGCGGGCGGACACAGCAGATCCGGCTCAGGCTTTCTCCCACCTTTCCCAGGATCTTGGCTACGGGAGAGAGCAAGACAGACAGGGACAGATAGGGAGGACCACTCATAACTCACACTCTCATCAGCCCCGCCTTGGGGCCCTGGAAACACAGGACTGCCTGGAGGTGTGGGGACTGGGTCATGGAGGCAGAAGGAGGCTGGAGAGAAAGAACAGAAAGGTGACGGCCCCATTCCTGCTTCTCATTTCCAGTCCAAGGAACAAGCATTCTGAGCCCTAGACCGGAATCTATTTTCTGGTGGTGTTTATGACAGTGTTGAAAAATTGGAAAATATAGAAGAAGAATACGTATTAAAAGGAAAAGAAATATCCATAATACTACCGCTAGAGGTTACTGCCACTAAAGTAGTCATATATTATTTATTTTCTTCCATTTTTATTATGCATCAGTTCATTTCAGTCACTCAGTCATGTCCGGCTCTTGCAACTCCATGGACTGTAGCCCACCAGGCTCCTCTGTCCATGGGATTCTCCAGGCAAGAATACTGGAGTGGGTGGCCATGCCCCACTCCATGGGATCTTCCTGACCCAGGGATCGAACCTGAATCTCCTGCAGCTCCAGCATTGCAGGCGGATTCTTTGCTGATGAACCACGGGGGAAAGACCTATGAGCTGTGTAACCTTTGGCAAATCACTTACCTTCTCTGGAGCTGTTTTCTTTTTGTAAGTGGGAATATAATATCTATGTCACAGAATTACTGCATTAAATAAGAATCTGTGTAATGCACGGAGCACTGTGCAAGCAGACACTACTAAGTGTTGGGTAAGTGCTGGGGGCCCTTGAAGGGATGACTGAAGCTGGCTGGGGGGCTGGCGTTAGGGGCTGGCAGCAGACTGCCCAGGTTTGACTTCTGTCCCTGCTACTTCCTACCGTGTGACCTTGGCAGAATGCGCAACCTCCTTAGAAAGGCAGAGAAAAACGTTCCCTTTGGTACCTTTAATTCCCAGTTAAGGCAGTCATATTTATGTTAAAACACATACCATCAACCCCTGTCTCTGTCCCTGAATCTGTCTCTATCACTGTGACTATTTCTTTGATGCTGTTTCTTACGGGTTCTCAAAGCATGGTCCCTGGACCATTGAGTTTTTAAAAATGCAAATTCTCTTCCTTTTCCCAGACCTACTGAATCAAGTTCTGGGACAGTGCTTAGTGATCTGGGTTTTAACAAGAACTCCAGGCGATTCTGAAGTTCGAGAGCCTCTGCTCTACACCAGCGTTTCCCTACCTGCGGTGGGCTTGCTGGGCGCATTGTTGTTCTGGTAGATGGGTTGGGAGGTCTCATTTCGGGGCTGTCCGATCACAGGTGTCATGGAGGGTGTGTTGACGTTGGAGAGGATGCAGCCAGTCACCCGCTGCGGGGAGAAAGAAGAGCACAGTCAGTGAAGTCTTTTCTAGTTATCCCCAAATGCTCATCTGCTTGGCCATCATGGTGAGGTGTCCCAGAGCTGAGAAAGAGGACTGGGGGAAGGTTCTAGACCCTAGGTGTGCGCTAGACTACACTACGCTGGTAGGAGGCGAGATGGCTCCCTGGGAAATGCATTGGATGTGTTGTTGAACAGACCTGGGTTCAAGTTTGAGTTCTGTCCCCTTCTGGCTGCGTGACCTTGGATAGTTAACTTACCTGGTCTTGAACCTCAGCTTGAATGCCTCACTGACAGCGGCAACAGGGCCATCTCTCTAGGTTGTGGCGGGCTTACACGAGCGACCATACATGGAGCGCCTTTAGAACATCTGGCACATGGCAGAAACTGTGCACATTTTGTGACTTTCCATAGAATGCGCATGCCTTTCCCGCCTGCTTCATGGGACTCAAAATGAGGTCATGTCTGCAGAAGGGCTGTGCGAGCTCGGGAAAGGTCACACAAACACCAGGCGCTATCACCACCTGCCGCCTCTCCAGGCCAGAGATGCCAGCGACAGGGCCAGGCCGGGGAGTGGTGCCAGGCCAGAGATGCCAGCGACAGGGCCAGGCTGGGGAGTGGTGCTGGGCGGAGCAGGATGTCTGCGCTGCAGGAAGGGGGAGGCAGGGCTCTGGGAACTCTGCGCCTGCTCAGAGTGTAAATACACATTCCAGAGCTAAACGGAAATGCTCTGTGTATTATCCATTGTGCTGTGTTATCTGGCCTGCTGCTTCTCTTGGTGCCACAGCAAACACAGAGCTGATAACGCAGCATTCTTCACAGCTGACCCAGAAACAACCCCCCACCCACCCCCAGCCTTGGCCCGTGGAGGGTGGAAGAGCAGCTTCTGGGCCACAGAAAAACAAAGGATGAATTTTCAATCTGCTGAGCTTCACAGGGCTGTTGCTTATTCGAAGTCCCTTCCCTGAAAGCCAGCTTCCCCTCATCCCTGGCCCACCATCCTTTCTGGATTCCCGAGTCCCTCTGCTGGAGGGCTTCCCGGGTGGCTCAAGGGTAAAGAATCTGCCTGCCAAGAAGGAGATGCAGGTTTGACCCCTGGGTTGGGAAGATCCTCTGGAGGAGGAAATGGCAACCCACTCCCGCATTCTTGCCTGGGAAATCCCATGGACAGAGGAGCCTGGTGGGCTGTTACAGTCCATGGGGTCATAAAGAGTCAGACACGACTGAGCACACAGGCTGCCAGGGGATCCCCAGGTCCCAGGGCTGGGGTGACCCTCCAAAGGCATCCTCCACACGCCACCCTGGAGGCAGAGCGGCACATGAGTTTTTCTGAGCCCTGGAAGGGCAGGTGTTGATCTTGTGGGCTGACTTGTCACTTCTGTGATGGGAAACAGGCACGACAGTATCCTGCTGCATCTGGGAGCCAGCCGAGGTTGGGGACCACGGGATCATCTCAACCTGCTTTGTGGGATTCTCTGGCCGGCTACGGCTGGTCGAGTGGAAGGGACAGCCTGCCTCCCTTTTATTATGATTTCACCTCCAGAAAAGAAAAACACCACGTTCTCAGTCTGGGAGCCGAGGAATGTCTTCCTCTCGCTGCACGCATCATTAGTCCCATTGGACTTGTTCTGTGCTGGAGAAGAAACGTGCTGGCCACCTGCCCCACTCTGCCCTCCAGAGGCTCCCTCGCTCTCACAGCCTTGCCTCGCCTATTAAGCCCCGTGTCTATCTCTCTGACAGGTCCACTTTCCATGCCAGGAACACAGGCCTGATGCCGGGACCGGGGAGACCGGGAGTTACCAGCAGCTCCAAGCTCCCGCTCCTGATCCAAGGCGGGGGGCCATCAGGACTGACATTCTCTGCCAGCTTGTGACCATCACTCAACAGCTGTGGCTCCTGGCCAAGCATCTCAGGCCCAGACAGATGCCTCTGGGCATGAGTAACAGAGGGAGGGTTCAGGAAGCCCAGACGTTTAGACAGCAGAACAGCAGCCAGGCTTTCTGGCTGGGCAGAGCCAGGGCTCAGGAATGCCTGCAGGGTCCCTGAGTCCTCATTCCATCATGCAGCCTGAGGCTCCTGGTGACTGAAAGGAGCTCAGCCCCCCAGCAGTGCCCCTAGCTGAACTGTAGTGTGAGAAATAAGCTTCTGTGAAGCCATTGAGATCTGAAGGATATTTGTGTATCTTAGCCTGCCCTGACGGATACATCCTTATACAGTAAGACAGGACGTCTTTTATTACTGCTGTTGTTGAGACCAGCTTGGAGGAGCAGGTCAGGGCCACCTTGTCCTGTCGAGGGGACCAGGAAAGACTCAGGATGTCTTAGAAGGGTTCTCAAAGCAGAAAGAAGGGGGTTGGGTTTTCTTCAGCTTAATAGATGAAGCACCAGCCAACTTGTCCTTTCTGCTCCTCTCGCTCTTAACTCCCTGGATAGTCTGGAGTCCCAGGTCCACATCTGTTCAAATAAAGCGGGTAGAGTGGGGATGGGGGGATGGTTGAGGCCGCTGAGAGCTCCCCAAGGAGAAGATTCTGACAGGCCCTCTGACCGTGAACACAGATGGAACGGGGGCGCTCCCTGTGTCAGGATGATGCCACTCTGATCACTGTTTGGGGCGGGGGGAGGGCTCTGCATCAGGACCAGTGGAGGCAAGCAGGAAGCCCTGCTTCTCGTCTTGGTGGGCCGAGCTTCTTGCCGTCAATGGCACGGCTTTTCACCCTGTCAAGGTGGAGTTGATGGGCTGGCATCCATGTGTGAAGGGTACTTTCTGCACATGCCGACTGGTGCTGCTGGCTGGCGTGGACCCTGTGCTTACCTAGCAACCAGCTCTCTGGTCGCTGCACCCGGCCACAAGCCCCGGGCAGCTGTCAGGGTGGGCGAGGCAGTCACTGTGGGTCCTAAGATACCCTGGTTCACCTCTCTGCGCTTCCTGGTTGTTGTTGTTTGGGCACTAAGCCGTGTCTGACTCTTTGTGGCCCTACAGACTGTCATCCCCCAGGATCCTCTGGTGGGTTCATGGGATTCCCCAGGCAAGATTATTGGAGTGGTTTGCCATTTCCTCCTCCAGGGGATCTTCCCCACCCAGGGATCGAACCCCCGTCTCTTGCATTGGCAGGTGGATTCTTTAGCACTGAGCCAAGACGGAAGCCCAGGCTTCCTTTTACCCACAAATAAACCAGAGGTGAGAAGACACTGTCTGTGTGTGGACTCCTGTGAGGAGGAAAGAGTGTGCCTGATGTACAGTGCCTGCAGGAGAGCAGTGCTGCAGCCCTGGCATAGCAGGGGCAAGGGGACCGCTGGGTCCTCCGGAGGTGCAGTGGGAGGACCGCACAATCTGGCCGCTTGTGCCTCCACCCAGCGCTGCTCTCTCCTTCTCTCATCACTTTGTGAAGTTTCCCAGCTGCGGGGTTTCTGAATCCTGCCTTGAACTTGCTGCCGGGAGATGAAAGCTGCCCCCAGTCACATTCAGGAGGAATTCAAGGCAGGGAGCAGGCTCTGGGGCTGCTCTGGGTTCCCAGTTTCACTGCCCTCCTGGATGCTGCTCAGAGCTGGTCTCCCCATGGCTGGCGGATAAGCCGGGAACAACTGGGGCAGTCCACCTTTCCCGGGCCACCTGGCTGCTGTGGGCCCCCGGCCCAGAGCCCGGCCCAGCTCACCTTCATGAGGTCCCGATGGTGTTCGAGGACGCTGCAGGTCGTCTGCCAGGTGTCCTGGTAGCACTCCCACGGGTCCACCCTGACGATCAGAAAGACAAATTTCCCTTGGTTTCCATTCTCACACTCTTCGCTTACAGGTTCCTTCCAAAGGCATAGCTCAAAAAGCTTACACAGACTTGGTCATATCGTGTCCTTAGATCTCAAATCAAATAAAACATGAGCTTGAAATATCTTCCTGAGCCTCAGTTTCCCCTCTGTAAAATGAGAGGAAAATGCTACAGGCTTACATGAACCGATGCTGGCACTGGTCTGGCCGAGTTTAATACCAGCACCAGACCCTCCCAACTGTGGGGCTTTGCGTAAGTTATGTGATTTTTGGTGCTCACTTTCCCTATTTGTAAAACGAGAATAACAATAATAACTCTCCTGTGGAGTTATTAAAAGGGGTCAGTGAGTTGTACATGCAGAGTGCTTAGAATCGCATCTTGCTCCCATTCTGGGGAATTCTCTTCTGGACCTTATAGGATTCTGATAAGAATGAAACTAGCCACGCCCTCATCAAGTGGTGACTGCAGGTACCTGAACTGGGGAAACTGCCCGTGTCGGCCTCTGCGTGTGGGTGCCCAGTGGGCATGGAGGTGGGTGCGGTAGCCATACCAGAAGGCACAGTCCCCGGACCAGCCACTCCTGCTTCACGTAGGACGGGAAGTGAGGATAGGACCCAGGCCCAGAGGGAGGCAGTGCTCGGGCTTCATTACCAACTTAATAAGCTGCTAAACTGGGACGTTTCTCAAACATGTTCTTAGCAGTTGAGCATTCTGTCACCTCCCACCAGGCAGCGCAAGTAGGGTTCCCAGAGACGAGACCTCACGAACTGAAAACCCTCAGAGGCCCGGCTTGCCCTGAGCCTGACCCTCTCAGATCCCTGACCTGAGACAGGAATCCTCTCTGAGATGGGCAGACCCTGAACCTGGCTGAACAGGTTCCCCGGTGCCCAGGGGCTTTGTGGGCCCAGCCCCCATCTTCAGAGCTAGCTCTGACCTCTCTGGTGACCTCAGTTCTCAAAATTCTGATGTTCCCAGCCCCTGGAGCCGTGCACTATGTGCTCAGTAAATATGTGTTGAAGGAAAGAGGGAATTATTTCCGAGTCTTCTAATCACAGACAAGCAGGAACTGTGTCCTGTCCCACACTTCCCCCATTGGACCCTTCTTTCCCCCGAGATCATGACGGGCAGAGCTAAGAGGCTTCGCTTCTACCCAGACTTGACCACAGATGTGCTTTCCTCGCAAGCTCCTTGACTTCTCCTGAGCCGTCTCCCAACCTCACCTCTATCTCGGGGCGGCGGTGGGTGGGGGGATGAGAAAGTCTATAAAGGGCATGCGCTGCTCCCACAAATCCCTGCACACAAATGGCATGGATCACCATTTAATTATTATCTTTGCTTCCCTTCACCGCTCTTGTTTCCGCCCACCCCATCTCTCCCCTGCTAACTCTCTGCAGCCCTCATTCTGAGGTCAGCGGCCCTTCATTTCCTTCCTTTCATGGAAACCTCTAGGTGCTGCTTATTCTTTCATGAGGGGGAATTACGGGACACATGGTGTGTCGTTATTTTTTTTAAATTATCATCTTCTCATGCAAATTATAACTGTAGGCGCTTTGGGGAGCATAATTAGCATAATTAGTGGAAGCCTGCGTTAATTACACCGCCAGCTCAGCGGATAATGGTGTCTGCCATCTTAGCAAGGGGACCGTCCAGGGACCCTTAGCAAGGGGACCCTCTGAGGGAAAGGCTGTGTGCACTCATACCCACCTCCCCACTAGCCCCCGACACACACCTCTGTCCCACCCTCGGCACGGGGCCCTAGGGAGCCTGAACAGGAGTGGAAAATAGTCAAGGCCGGGAACCTTCCCTGAAAGGTAGTGAAGAGCTCATGGAAGTGAGTGGGGATGGAAGCGGAGAGGCATTTTGAGTTTTCTGGCCCTGCTCCACTCCAATCCCCATGATATTTTTGGAAACTCTGAACAGACTCTTGAGTCCACAGGTGCCAGAGCAGATGAAACACTGAAAGCTCCCTCTTTAGTTTCAAGGGCTCCATGGCTTGGTTAAAAAATAAGTCACCAGTTAGGCCACCCCAAAATGTTTACATGATTATCACCTGCAAGGGGCTAATATCTCCCCCATGCTCCCCACTCCTGTGGGTTCCAAACTGCTGTGGGGACCCTTCCTCTTTCCCACTCAGCCCCAGGGAGTCCCAGGGCCGCCCACTTTGGCATCCTCAGGCCCACCCTACCTGATCCAGTCGGAATTCTGGACAGCCAGCTGACACATGATGAGACGGTGCCGGCTTGACACAAGACCCTGGGAAGCAACAGAGCGATTGCTGAGAGGCCGGCCCTGCTCCCTACAACCTCCCCAAGACACCATCCCAAGCCAGCCTGTTATAAAAGTGCAGCATTTTTCAGGGCTGACAGAGAATGAGAGTGGGATCCCTCCACGTGGCCATCTGCCACACACAGCCATGGAGTGGATGTGCCAGAGGCGGGAGAAGAGAAAGAAGGGTGTGAGTGGTACGCTCCCCTCCCCATCAGAGTCAGAGCCTCCACCGACGGATGAAGCAGCCAGGGTGCGCCCAGCACAGAGATGAGACAACATGCCAAGTGCTGCCTGGTCTCCCGGCTCCACTGGGCTGGGTGACTTCCCTGGAGCCCACCAGGTTGTATTTGGGGGAGGAGGTGAAGGACTTTGACAGCATCCAGATTTTGACATCCAGATCCTGAGATGTGTGGCAGGGAGGGAAGGAAAGGGAACATGAATTGTAAATCAGATTATAAGAGGCAGAGGGCTTTTCTGCTAAAATCCCAGGAAAGATTGCCCAGCCCATAACTAGCCACCAGTCTGGCATCCTTGGCCCTCAGCAGGGGGGCCAGCTCCTCTTGTAGCACGTTCTGACTGGGCCTGGGCATGGGCAGCTGTTTCTCCCAGCTGCTGCCCAACTCCCACTGGCTCAGGTCTGACTGTGGTCCAGAGACAGGAAGCAGGACACCTGCTACTGGGGGTTTTGCATTTCTAAGAATTGCAGCAGAGATGGCAGCGGGGCCAGTGGCATCATCAGGTCAGGAAAGGGGGTTAGGGAGGATGGAAACAAAGGAGAAACCCACCTGTTTTCCATAGGAGTCGTGGACAGGAGAGACGATCCCGCCAATGACAATAAACCTTCCAGTTTTGTGCAGATAATCCCTGGCTCTTTCTAAGTAAGAGAAGAAAACCTCACATTATAAAGAGGAAAGGTGTGGGTTAAAGGTGATCGTTGAAATCAATACCTTCAGCTCTGTAAGGCTTATTCCTCATCTTTCTTGCCATTTAAATGGAAAGTGCCAACTTTCAAAGCAAACGTGGGTGATTCAAAAGGTGCTGGAACCAGATTTCAGCTCCCAAAGCAAAATGATTTAGAACTCAAGGGGATTAATCCAGGTTTAAAGGTCCAGTGCTGGATGAGTTTAGAGAGATTTAAAACAAGCACCTGCCTCAAAGCGACTGATTAGAATTTACCACTACGATCACTAGCAGAAATTATTCCAAAGTGGAGGAGTCATTTTTAAAAAAGAAAAAAGAAGAACCTTCTTATAATATGAAAGGTGGGCTGATTGCTTCATCTAGTTATTCAGAAGAGGAAATCCATCAAAACAAATTTCAAGGGCCTTCTACGTAATTAGGGAGAATTAACAATCAGACCAGAAAACTGTCATTACAGTTGGTTGAGAAAAGTTCAACCAAAGAAAAGCTCCCCCCCTTTTTTTTTCGGCTGAAAACAATCTGTGATGTTGCTTTTTCAATTTACCAGACAAGCCCAATTTCATTTTCATGAGCCAATACAGCTAATTAAGAAGGGATGAAGGTTTTTGGGTCTATCTTTCTTCTAGGGCAGCTCATTGTGCAAATCCAATAGCAGGGAACATCTAGAGCTGAGGGAAGGTGGCATGGATTTACTGCATAGGTGAGGCAGTCTGTAAGGGACCAGGGGCTTGGGTAGCAGAGTTGTCTGTGTAGTTTACAAGCAAGGTTTTGGGATTACCTTGCTGGCTCTCTTACAACTTAAAAATAAGTCGTCTCATCAGCCTGCGTCCTTAACTACTGAGGTGTGCACTCTACAGACTGCACTCTGCAACTAGAGAAGTCTACACACAGCAATGAAGACCCGGCACAGCCCACCCCCACCCCTCCTGCCCCCAATTGTATCTTCTCTATGGTCTCTTTAAAAAATAATAATAATTAAAAAAAATAAGTCTCATCACATTTGCCTTTTCCTTCGTTCAGTGTGAAATCCTGGAGTTTGTTTTGTTTTTTTTTAAGAGATCTTTTAAAAAATAATAGTAAACTTTATTTTTTGGCATCGTTTTAGATGTACAGAATAATTGGGCAGATAGTATGCAGAGTTCTATGTATTCAGCCCCCCATCTTTTGACCTCCCCCACACCCCATTTCCCCTATTATACCCCTATACAACCTTGCACTTGTGTGGTATAAATGTTACATTTGATGAGCCTGTGTTGACCCATTATTATTAACTACAGGCCATAGTTTACACTGAGATTCACTCTTTGTGTTCTAAGGTTCTATGGCTTTTGACAAATGCATAATGACACGTGTCCATATTACAGTTTTGTAGAGAATAGTTTCTCCCCCTGAAAATCCACTGTGCTGTGGATTTTCATCTCTGCCTATTCATTTGTGCCTATTCATCTCTCTCCCTCCCCACCACCTCTGGTAACCACCAATCTTTTTACTCTCTCTGTAGTTTTTCCTTTTCCAAAATGCCAAATAGTTGGAACCATACAGCATGTAGCCTCTTTAGACAGACTTCTTTCACTTAGCGGTTTGTATTTAAGGTTCCTCCAGGTCTTTCCCTGGTCTGAGAACTCATTTCTTTTTATTGCTGAATAATAATCCATTGTCTGGGCAGACCACAGTTTGTTTATTCATTCACTAACTGAAGATCATCTTGGCTGCTTTCAGTTTTCATGGATTATGAGTAAAGCTGATGTTACAATCACGTGTAGATTTTTGAGTGAACATACATTTCAACTCAGGTAAATATTTAGAAGCATGATTGTGGGAACATATGGTAAAAGTATGTCTAATTTTGTAAGACGCTGCCAAATTGTCTTCCAAAGCGGGTGTGCAATTTAGCATTCCCGCCAGCAATGAATGAGCGTTCCTGTTGCTCCACCAGCATTCAATATTACCTGTTTTGTTTTCCTGTTTGAACCATTCTAACAAGTGTGCCACTTTTGCCTTTTAAAAGATAACTGATATTATTTCACTAATTTCCAAATTTTACTTTGAGGTCAAGGATAAACTGAAGACCCTTGTAACAAAACCTTTTTGAAATCTGAATAAATTCTTTCGCCTCCCCTCTTCCCTTTGCCCTTTATACCCCAGTCTTCTTTAGGATCATTTTCGTTTGGCCTTTGGCTATCACAGATCCTGTGCTGCAATAAGCCAGACCTTCCTTCCTCTCCCTGTCTTACAGAAAGTGTCCTCTTTTTACTCTCCACTTTCCCAAGTTTTATGTTTGAAGCTCAGCTCTACCCCATGTCCAGCATGCCTGCCCTGGCAACATCTCCCTTTGCTAGACTTACTGACGTACTTGCTCCCTGATCACCCTGTTCAAGGGATCTGGTCCAGAAATTGTTTCTGAAAGTGTATGTCTTTGCTCCTCTTCTGTACAGAATTCTTCAAAGCCAGGGGACTTTGCTGTAGAGAAGAGGTCCCAAACTCATAAGATGTGCAATTAACATGCATGTGAGAACAAGCTGAGAATAAGATGATTTACATTCAAACAACCTTGGCTTGTTCAATTGCCACTGTGCAGGCTTACGAAAACATATCCACGGTCTGAAAGTTGCTCAGTCTGTCTCCCATGCCAAAGACTTCTTAGGCTCTTAAGCACTTGGTACAGTGGCTTGTTCATTGAGCAATACATGTTCAACGAGTCCTCAAACCTAGAAGGCTCATGTAGCCACCTTCCCTTAGGTGTTCTTTCTACTGGGCCACGTTGATCCAGAGAGCCAAGCTCTGTTCCTCAGACTACACACAGGAGTTTCCAAAAGAAATAGGTTGCATCAAGCAACCTCACTGCCTTAGAAAACACTACCCTTTTCCTCTGGCCAATATGAGCGGTCACTTCCCCTGGCAATGCTCCACTGCTCACTGCCTCACAAAGAAGCAATTTCTGAAAGGAACAGCCCCAACCCTGAAAAAAGGATTCTTGATCTGAAGTAGTTAAACCCAGAAAAGTCATGATGGTGACCATGCAGGCAGTTCAATTCATTTAACATTTATTGAGCACAAAATACCATGATGGATGCCAAAGGGATAAGAGTGGCTTTATTTATTATTCTCCACGGGTTCACAATAATGGAGAAACAGAATGCTGTACTGATGGCCCTAATGAGAGACAAACTGGGGGAGCGCTGTAGCCATGGCTCTCATGTTGTTGTCGGTGGTAGCGTTTTACTATAAGCCACAGTAAGGAACACATTTTATATCCTGACGCAATGCATACATATGTATGTTTATGCATAATTAACGGAAACAACTGTTACAATATTGTCTGGTGTATTTTATTCTGGTAGTCATAAATTTAAGTACAAAGCTGCTCACAACCTAGGCATGTGTGGCAACCTACTGCTTGAACAACTCTATGATTCACTAGGGCAAGGGGGGAGAAGGGACAGGAGAGATAATTTTGTCTTTCCAAGGAGAGTGAGAAGTCCAGCAAATACCCAGAAATTCCACAATGTAAAGAAAGCTCATCCACTAGTTTAATCTTAGTCACTAGGGTTAGGCTGTGGGGGGCTGGTAGGGGTGGGGTGAGGGTGAGGGAGGGATACTGTTGGCTAAGCAAGTGGGCATCAAACTTGAGAGGGCCCTGAAAGCCAGACCAAGGAGTGTGGTCAACACGTATTCTGGTGTTGGTCAGCATGTATTCTGTGGACCACTTGTGTCGGAATCAGGGAGAGGCTATTAAAATGCAGGTTTTTAGGTCCTGCTCAAGTTCTGAGTTAAAATCTCTGGGAATGAGACTTATCTAGGGTTTCCCTGATAGCTTAGTTGGTAAAGAATCCACCTGCAATGCACGAGACCCCAGTTCGATTCCTGGGTCGGGAAGATCTGCTGGGGAAGGGATGGCCTAACCACTCCAGTATTCTTGGGCTTCCCTTGTGACTCAGCTGGTAAATAATCCACCTGCAATGAAGGAGGCCTGGGTTCGATCCCTGGGTTGGGAAGACAACTTGGAGGAGGGAAAGGCTACCTACACCAGTATTCTGACCAGGAAAATTCCATGGACTGTATAGTCCTTGGGGTTGCAAAGAGTCAGACATGACTGAGTGACTTTCACTTTCACTTTTAAAATTAGTATCCCTATGTGAGTCTGGGTAAACTCCAGGAGTTGGTGATGGACAGGGAGGCCTGGCATGCTGCAATTCATGGGGTCTCAAAGAGTCGGACACAACTGAGTGACTGAACTGAACTGAATTGAGGTGAAGTTTCTGATAGCTAAAGTTTGAGAACAACAGACATACATTGACAATAACCATAAGGTTGAGAAGTATAGATAGTAAGGAATCACTGAAGGCTATTTAACATGGGGAATGATCTGCTCTGAACTAGAAGAGAAACCTCACAGAACAAATAGTGAAGTGGTGAAAAATCCTACCTTAAAGGAGAGAGTCATTCCTGGCAGGAATTTTTGGGCCAGGTGGTGAGGAATAAAGGCAGAAATGCGTGTGTGCCTGCTTAGTCGCTCAGTCCTGTCCGACTCTTTGTGACCCCATGGACCGTAGCCCACCAGGCTCTTCTGTCCATGCAATTCTCCAGGCAAGAATACTGGAGTGAGTTGCCATTTTCTTCTCCAGGGGATCTTCCTGACCCTGGGATCAAACCCGGGTTTCCTGCATTGCAAGTGGATTCTTTATTGTCTGAACCACCAGGGAAATCCAAAGAAAGAAGACCCATCAAAAACTTCCCAGGGAATGTTTAGGGACCATGGATTTCCTCCTCTCTCTAGACATTTTGTTTGCTTTGCATCTGGGTCTCCTCAGTTGGACGTGTCAATGCCATGTCATCAATCTTTCAGACCAGACATTTATGGCTGTACTAACAGCACTAGGTTTTATACTCTGCAATTCACTTCTGCCTTATTATCCTTTAATTTGAATGTAATGTCAGGCAAGAAAAAAACTGGAACCCAGCTAAACAAAAATGGCCAGGAGCAGATACAATTACGTTTTCTCCCCCACCCTTCACTTTCACTTTTCACTTTCATGCATTGGAGAAGAAAATGGCAACCCACTCCAGTGTTCTTGCCTGGAGAATCCCAGGGACGGGGGAGCCTGGTGGGCTGCCGTCTCTGGGGTCGCACAGAGTTGGACACGACTGAAGCGACTTAGCAGCAGTAGCAGCAGAGATTTTATACAGTGGAAAAGTCTATCTAGTAGTATCTATTAGTAACTCAGGAACTATAATACTGTAGAAACAACACTGAACTTGGGTTCATAAGACTTCTGGATCTTGGGTAAGTCACTGAATTTCTCTGAGCCTTAAGTTTCCATATCTGCAAAATGCCTTCTTTGCAAGGTTGTTATGAAGATCAAATCAAATTCTAAATATAAAAAATGCATAATGCCCATGTGGTTTCATTGGAGAAGTCCAGCAAACATTTAAAGAATTAAAACCAATGCTACTGGGATTTGCCTAGTGGCCCAGCGGTTAAGAATCTGCCTGCTAATGAAGGGGACACTGGTTCAATCCCTGGCCTAGGGTTACAATTAGTTGTAACCACCTTAGTTGTAATCCACCTTACAATTAGAGTAAGCCTGTGCACAGCAGCGAAGTCCGAGGGCAGCCAGAAAAACAAATGAACAAACCAAAAACCCTAATGCTACAGAAAGATCTAATGTAAAACATGGCGACTGTAATTGATTGATAAATAAAATGATTCTAGGGCTTCCCTGGTAGCTCAGCTGGTAAAGAATCCACCTGCAATGAGGGAGACCTGGCTTTGATCCCTGAGTTGCAAAGATTCCCTGGAGAAGGGAAAGGCTACCCACATCAGTATTCAACTCAATTCTGACACCATCAACCTGGAGATAGCATCAGATCCCACAGGTTAAGGCTTCAGTCTTACAAGACTGCCTCCTCCCTTTCAGATGTCAAATTCCAAGCTCACATGTTACTATGCTTCTGACCGACCAAAGGGCTACAAACTGGAGTTACCCATGACATAGTCTTTGGAATTCACATGCCAGTCACAAGTCAAGGTTGTTAACTTGTATTTCTGACCAACTGGCTATAAATTAGAGGCTCCCATGATGGCCTCCTTTATTTGATTAACTTACTAGAGCAACGGACAGAACTCAGGAAATCTGTTTACCCACTAGATTACCAATTTATTACAAAGGATATTAAAGGATACCAGTCAACAGCCATGTGAAGAGATACATGAGGTGAGGTCCAGAACAAAGGAGCCTCTGTCCTCATGGAGTTTAGGGTCTCATGGAATTTGGGACATGGCACAGTGGTATGTGGAAGCATTGTTTCCCCAACCTAGAAGATCTTTGAACCCTTGGCTTTTTGGGTTTTTAATGGAGACTTCATTATTTAGGCATGATTGGTTAAATCATTGGCTATTGATGACTGATTCAGCCTCCAACCCCTATCTCTTCCCCAGAAATCAGAGGGTGGAACTGAAAGTCCCTGCCTTCTATTCTCAGTTGCTTTACAAAAGTCACCTCATCAATAGCAGCCTAGTCATGGTGTAAAGGAACTGAGGCAAGAGAGTAAGCATTAAAATAAATGATGCTCCCATTGCTTTTATCACTCAGGAAAGTCCAAGAGTTTTGGGAGCTGTAAGAAAGAGGCTGTGCACAAAGAGCAAATATATATGAAAAATGTATATGTGGACATCTGAATGACCACATATATATTTCTTATAAATCACTGCACATTGCAATCCCTGCATGGCAATAACACTGTATTACATAATTTAAATTTGCTAAGAGTGTAGAACTTAAATGTTCTCACCAAAAAATAAATATGTGAGGTGACTGACAGATATGTTAATTAACTAGATGAGAGGAATCTTCAGACAATGTGTACTTAAATCACCACAATGCACACTATATCTAAAAATTATATATGTCAATTATACCTTAATACAGCTGAAATTTAAAAAAAATCCTAGTATTTTTCTAGAAAATAGAAAAAAGAACTCTTTCTAACATTCTATAAAGCCAGTATTGCTCTGATATAAAAATCAGGCAAAGAGAGTACAAAATATGCAAAAATCACTAGCAAAGTATTAGCAAATAGAATCCAGTTGTATATAGAAAGAATTATATACCATGACTAAGTGTCATGTAATCCAGAGATAGAAAACTGTTTCAATATTTGAAAAACCATTCAGTGTAATTCATCACATTAACAGGCTAAAGAAGAAAAACCACATGATTATATCAATTGATGCAGAAAAAGCAGCTGACAAAATTCAATATTCGTTCTTGATAAAAACTCAGAGAAATAGGAATAGAAGGAACTTCTTCGTCATGATAAAGAACATCATCATACTTAGAGCAAACATCATACTTAAAGATGAAAGACTGAATGCTATCTTCCTAAGATCAAGAACAAGGAAAGGATGGTTACTCTTACCACTGCTATTCAACATGGTGCTGGAAGTTCTAGCTGGCTCAGTAAAGAAAGAAAAAGAAATTAAAGACTAAGAGATCAAAAAGAAAAATATCTACCTCTGTTGCATATGGCATGAAAGTCTTTCTTAGAAATCCTGAGAGATCTATAAGAAAATTCTAAGAAGTAATTAGTGAGTTCTGTAAGATCATAAGGTAAAAGATCAACATAAGAAGGCTTGGGAAAGAACATCAAGAAAAAAAAGAAGAGATGGAGAAAAGCTTTTGTATACATACATATAAATAATATGTATAATATATACATTTTAGAAAACTTATGAACTTTTGCCTAGCTTAAAAATTTATGACATTTTGACTCTACTGTTTGACTTAGTATGAATAGAATTTGAGGCATTTCTAATTAAAAAAAAAATATATATATATATATACAACAAGCAACAAAGGTTTACTGTATAGCAAGGGAACTACAGACAATATCTTGTAATAACTTACAATGGAAAATAATCTCAAAAATAATATGTGTATATGTAAAACTGAGTCACCTTGCTGAACACCTGAAACACTGTAAGTCAACTATGCTTCAATAAAATACACATATCAAGAAAAAATCAACATAAGAAAATCAATTGCATTTCTATATGCTAGCAAAAAGTACATGGAAATTGAAATTTAAAATACAAGATGACTGGGACTTCCCTGGTGGTCCAGTGGTTAAGAATTCACCTTCCAATGCAGGGCACACAGGTTCAATCCCCAGTTGGGAAACTGAGATCCCACAAGCCTTGGGGCAACCAAGTCTGCGGGATACAACTGCTGAGCCCGGGCACTCTGGAACCCATGTGCCACAACTAGAGAGAAGCCTACTTGCTGCAACAAAGATCCTGTGGGCCACAACTGAGACCCAACGCAGCCAAATAAATAAATGAAAAAAAAAAATACAAGATGACATAACCATTCAAAAATAAAATACTTAGGAATAATATAATAAAACATACATACAATTTTAAAAGACACATGTACCCCAGTGTTAACTGCAGCAATATTTACAGTAGACAGGACATGGAGGCAACCTAGATGTCCATTGAGAGATGAATGGATAAAAAAGTTGTGGTACATTTATACAATGGAAAATTAATTCAGCCATAAAAAGAATGAATTTGAGTCCATTGTAGTGAGGTGGATGAACCTAGAGCCTCTTATACAGAGTGAAGTAAGTCAGAAAGAGAAAAACAAGTATCATGTATTAACAAATATATATGGAATCTAGAAAAATGGTACTGATGAACTGAGTAGAGAGCAGACCTGTGGACACAGTGGGAGAAGGTGAGGATGGGATGAACTGAGAAAGCAGCATTGACACATATACATACCATGAGTAAAACAGACAGATAGTGGGAAGTTACTGAATAACACAGGGAGCCCAGCCTGCTGCTCTGTGATGACCTAGAGGGGTCTTACATATATAATTATGACTGATTCACATTGTTGTATGGCAGAAACCAACACAAAATTGGAGAGAAATTATCCACCAATTAAAAATTAAACAAAATTTAAAAACTACATAGAACTTGTATGCTAAAAACTACAAAATGCTGATGAAAGAATCACAGAAGATCTAAATAAATGTTGAGTCATAAAACATAAAATGACAAGCTACTCTGAAAAATATTTTATGGATTAAAAGACTCAACATAGCAAAGATATTAATTCCCAAAATTTATATATAAATTTGATGCACTTCCTATCAAAATCTCAGCAAGGATTTCTTTTTGCATAAATGAAGACAAAATAATTCTAAAATTTATATGGAAAGGTAAAGGAGCTAAATAGTTAATACCTTAAAAAAAAAGAATAATAAAGTAGGGAAATCAATCTGTCCAAATTTTAAATACTATTATATAACTATGGAAATCAAGTGGGAGGTATTGGCAGAGAGTTAGACACAAAGGTCAATGAAACAGAACAGAGAATCTAAAAATAGCCCCATACAAGGAAGGCCAAGTGAATTTTGACAAAAGCGCAAAAACAATTCAATGGAGATAGGACTGTCTTTTCAATAAATGGTGCTGAAGCAACAGGACAGCCATAGACCAAAAACAAAATAAAAACAAACTGAACTTGACCTAAATCTCATATACAAAAGTTAATTCAAAATGGATCATACAATATTGTAATTAGCCTCCAATTAAAATAAATAAATAACATTTTTTAAAAAACAAAATGGATCACAGATTTAAATAAGGTAAAATGAAAAGCTGTAAAACTTCTAGATGAAAATGTGGGAGAAAATCTTTGGGTCCAGGGCTTGGTGAAGACTCTTCAACAGGATGCATAAAAGGAAAACAAACCACAATAAACTGGACTTTAATAAAATAAACTTTTTTTTCTATGAAAGACTTTACTAAGAGGATGAAAAAACAAGTTATAGGCTGGAAGAAAATGTTTGCATCCACATGTCTTAAGATTCGTATTTAGAACATAGAAAGGACTCAAAACTTAGCAGTGGAAAAACTAACAATCCAACTAGAAAATGGGTAAAAGACACGAAAAGACATTTCACTGACTAGGACAAATGGATGGTGAAGAAACACAGGAAATGGTGTTTAATATCCCTAAGCATTAAGAACGGAGAAGGCAATGGCACCCCACTCCAGTACTCTTGCCTGGAAAATCCCATGGACGGAGGAGCCTGGTAGGCTGCAGTCCATGGGGTCACTAAGAGTCAGACACCACTGAGCGACTTCACTTTCACTTTCCACTTTCATGCACTGGAGAAGGAAATGGCAACCCACTCCAGTGTTCTTGCCTGGAGAATCCCAGGGATGGGGGAACCTGATGGGCTGCCGTCTATGGGGTCGCACAGAGTAGGACACGACTGAAGCGACTTAGCAGCAGTAGCAGCAGCAGCAAGCATTAAGAAACGTAAATTAAGACCAGGAGGAGATACCCCTATTCACTAATAGAACGGCTAAAAGAAGAAAGAATGACAATGCCAAATGCTGGTAAGGGTGTGGAGAAACTGGGTTCCTGATACATTGCTGGTGGAAATGTAAAATGGCAAACTACTCTAAGAAATAGTTTGGCAGTTTCTTAAAGAACTAAATATCCACTTACCATATGACTCAGCAATTGCACTCCTGGGTATTCACCCCAAAGAAATGAAAACATGTCTACACAAAAATCTGTGTATGATTGCTCATATCAGCTTTACTTATAATAACCAAATACAGTAAACAAGTAAAATAGCCTACAATTTTAGGCTAACAGTTTAGGTAAACAGTTAGACTGTGGTACATCCATACCATGCAATAGTACATAGCAACAAAAAGGAACGAATTGACTTGAAACAAAAAGATAAAAATTGTAAACGCAACAATTGAAATAGATCAACAGCTTATCACATTGAGTGGGAAAAAAAGCCTATCTTAAAAGGTTCCATATTGTATGATTCTATTTATATAATATTCTCAGAAATTATATAGATTAGTGGCTGCCAATGGTTAGGGGTGAGGGTACAGAAAAGGGAGGTGGGAGTGACTATGAAGCTATAGCTCTAGTCCAGGGAGATCTTTGTGGTGATGGATGAGTTCTGTATATTAACTGTGTTGGTTACATGAATCTACACATGTGATAAAATCACGTATAACTTTATAATACATACACTTTATACCAATGTCAATTTCCTCATTTTAATATTGTACTGTAGTTCACAAAATGTAAGTGTTTCAGGAAACTGGGCAGAGGGCACATGGGACCTCTCCATACTATCTTTGCAACTTCCTATGAATCTATCAGATCAGATCAGATCAGATCAGTCGCTCAGTCGTGTCCGACTCTTTGCGACCCCATGAATCACAGCACGCCAGGCCTCCCTGTCCATCACCAACTCCCGGAGTTCACTGAGACTCAATTGTTTCAAAATAAAATGTCTTTAAAGAGGTCATGCTAAACCACGAAACACGGTATCATTTTAAGGTGGCAGTGTGCAAATCCAGGCAAATGGCAAGCAATCTCAGGGGTTAGATGCTTCTGGTAATTTATCTCCTCATCTCTTTCTAGTTTTGTTACTATCTGGATTCTAAGATTTGGGGTTGTTGTGGCCAGGCAGATGTTGTTGAAAGCAGTGCTTCTCAAGCTAATGTCCATGTGAATCCTCTGGGGATCTTGTTAGAATGCAGATTCTGATTCCAAGGGTCGGGATGGGACCTGAGATCAGGGCCAGGATTAGGGAGAGGTGAGAGGGGGAGGATCATTCATTCAAGTGTGAGGTCAGATCCTGTCTTCATTTCAAATTATGATATTATCCTCATCATGGATTTTTGCATTAATTTTTATTTTTAAAAAACATTATTTATTTTGATTACTCAGTTTGGGGGTGGCCCCTTAAATTTTGCACTGGAGGGGGCCATCCTCCTTGGTCTCATCCTATTCCGGGCCCTGCCTGAGATGCAGTGTTTCTAATAAGCTTCCAAATGAGACTAATGCTGCTGATCTGTGGACTATATTTTGAATAGCAAGGGACCTGGTGCAGGGCTAAAGAATCCACTTGCCAATGCAGAAGACACAAGAGACCCAGGTTCGATCCCTGCGTTAGGAAGATCCCCTGGAGAAGGAAATGGCAACCTGCTTCAGTATTCTTGCCTGGAGGGTTCCATGGACAGAGGAGCCTGGCAGGCTACAGTCCAGGGGTCACAAAGAGTCAGACATGAATGAACATCTGAGCATGCACACACGCACACACACACACACACACACAGGTAGAGCAGTCCTTCAGTGGTAGGACATGCCCTACAATCCTTCCTCCCTCTTCTACTCCACCGCTACATCCACTTTGCATGACAAGGGCATTTCTGGACATTGGCAGGTAGCCTACTGGCAAAGCTGTAGCTAGGGCCCTGGAATTTAATTTCATGCCAAGCTTCCCAAGATGTGGTCTATTTTTGTCCATCAGCTCTGTCCCAGGGACACCGCCAAATCATTCTCAGATTTTACACTCAGGTCTGAGCCGCCCTCCATTAGATCCCCTTTCTTGCTCCTCCTCACAGAGGAGGAGCCGAGGCTGCCAGCAGCATTGTCATGTCCTGCCCTCGCTACCCAAGGATCCACCGTGTCTCACAACTCATTCCAGGCCGCTTGGAACCAGGTAACTCTCCCTTCCTGACAGGTCGTGCTGGACCCACCAGATGAGGACAGACACAACATGGATGATTTGCCCATTAATAATAACTCATGAGACAGACATGTCTCGTCTGCCTCCTGGCTGCTCAGTGAGCCTGGATGGTGTGTGATCTACTCTCCTCTTCCCGGAAGTTAACGGAGGAAACACTGTGGTCAGGATATCTACGCTAACCTGATTTTTCCTTTTCAGCTGCAATCAGAAATGACCCCTTCTCAGCTGTATTCACAGTTGAAGCTGCTGGCATTTGCCTTGTTTGTGAATTTCACAGAGGCAGTCTGGATTTGTAAACATTCTAAGTCTTAGAAAGCTTTGGCTAATCAAGGAAGAAGCCAAAGAGTGAATCCCTCTGGGCAGAGTTATTCCTCATCAGGGGTTAAAAAAATGTAATTTTTAAAGGAACCATCCTTGTGGCCTAGCAAACTGAACCTTAGGCATTCTCTAACAAAAATGTAATGAAGTGTTTATTACGTTCAAGGCTCTGTACCAGGTGCTATACAGGACATAGAGAAGTAAAAGACACAATCCCAACCTCCAGGGAGCTTAGGTTTCCAATACACACAGCATCCTTTGCTTAATCAATACCAAAATGAACAGCTGAGACCTTAAGTGTTATAGGACTTTGGGCGGCGGGGGGCGGAAATCAGTACCCTTGAGACAGGCCTGGGACCTCAGAGCCTTCCCTGCAGTGCTGCGATGCTTGCACATGGCTCAGATTGTAAAGAATCCACCTGCAATGTGGGAGACCGGGGTTCAGTCCCTGGGTTGGGAAGATCCCCTGGAGAAGGGAATGGCTACCTACTCCAGTATTCTTGCCTGGAGAATTCTGTGGACAGAGGAGCCTGGAGACCTACAGTCCCATGGGGTTGCAAAGAGTTGGACATGACTGAGCGACTACTACTAATACTATACTTCTCAGGGAGCAAAAAAAAAAATACAAGGAAATTATATGGGACTAAAAATAACTGCCTGCAAGCCCAGTTGGGGCAAATTCTGGATGTGAAAGATACAAAGTGATCAAAAAACCCAACTGGCACTTTCGAAGAGCCTGGAGCAAAAACATGGTGTTGAGAGCAAAAGCCGGGTGCTGTGCATGCCCCCTACACATAACACCACCTAATGGGTGGGCACACCACCTAAGTCACCCCTTGGTCTTTCCCCTCACACTCCCCTATATTGGATACCATATAAGGAAGTTCACCCCCCACCTTGGAGAGAGAGCAGCAAGGGAAACTGTTGTTTGTTCTTGCTCCCTACTGCTGCGGCAGAGGCCCCAGAAAAGCCGTGGCTGAATTTCTTGTCTAGCCTCTGATCAATTTCTATTGATTGGGGAAGGCCAAGAATTTTGGTTGGTTAACAGCCTGGGAACTTGCCTAGAACAGATGAGACTTGAGCTGGGTGCTGAAAGCAGAGAAGAGGATTATTTACTCTTTATTTTCTGTTTTCTGATGCTTTAACATCTGTGGCCTTGCTGACCTTGGAAGGGCCACTCTCCAAGAGTTCATCAATTCTTAGAGATAATAAACAACTTATCCTAGAGATAGAAAACTCTAGATTGCACCCATCCCCTAACCCCTCCTCCATCTGGTTCTCACACTCAGGGCCACTATTGCCCTGCCCTAATCACCCCCAAGGGCTTCCCAAGTGGCTCAGAGGTGAAGAATCTGCCTGCAATGTAGGAGATGTGGGTTTGATCCCTGGGTCAGGAAGATCCCCTGCAGAAGGACATGGCAACCCACTTCAGTATTCTTGCCTGGGAAATCCATGGATAGAGGAGCCCGGTGGGCTACAGTCCACGGGGTCGCAAAGAGTCAGACGACTGAGCAAATAACACACAGACATAGTCAATCCTAAGCCTGCTTACCCAGCTCCCCACCCCCGCCATTTCTTCCTACAGAAACCACAGTAAAGGCTCTTACCCATGTTCCCGCATCTCTCTGCCTCCTGACTGGCCCTGGTGTTTCCCTGAGTGGCCCCCACCCCTCAGCATGTCAAGTCCTCTCCTCTTGGGATCTGTGAGTATACTTATCTTTTCAATGGCTGCTGCTGCTGCTAAGTTGCTTTAGTTGTGTCCAACTCTGTGCGACCCTATAGACGGCAGCCCACCAGGCTCCCCTGTCCCTGGGATTCTCCAGGCAAGAAAACGGGAGTGGGTTTCCATTTCCTTCTCCAATGCATGAAAGTGAAAAGTGAAAGTGAAGTTGCTCAGTCATGTCTGACTCCTCGCGACCCCATGGACTGCAGCCTACCAGGCTCCTCCGTCCATGGGATTTTCCAGGCAAGAGTACTGGAGTGGGGTGCCATTGCCTTCTCCACTTTTCAATGGCAATCATCTCCCAATCTGTAGGTCTTGCCACATCTAAATAGTAGTGAAGGCTACATTTTGAAACAGAAGGAAGGCACTCATTCCAGGGGCACAAGGCAATGTTGAGCAGGTGAACTGAGTCAGGAATGGAGTCTCCAGGCTCTATGGCTTGGCTTCTTTGAAAAGACATGATACCCCTTTCATTCACCCACACTAAGCGTGTCTGATCATCCCTCAGCCTGGGCATCTTTCTGGATCTTCCTCTAGTCCCAAATTCTCCAGTCTCAATCCATCTGGGAAGCAGGGGCTGGGTGATCACATTCCCCTGGCTGAGTGAGACAGTCAATCATACCAGCTCCTCTCTGAGCCATAAGACAGCTACTTGAGTCTGAAATGGGTATGAAAGGGTGGCATTGTCTTTGACGTTGATCCATGAGTGGGACCATGGGAGCCATGTCCACTGTCCCCACTGTGGCCATCCCTTGGACATCATTAGTTGAACGGGTTGAGAGCCCCCTATAATAATTGCAGACTAGTTATAGACGACCTCCTGCAGGGAGCAATTAGCTTAGCTCTTCTTAAATCAGCCCTGCCCTCACCAGCCACCTACAAACGCTTGCCATCACACCTCAGCAGAACCAGGGGAGAGGATGTAGATTTCCCAGGACAGAGGTCTCTCCCTTCCTTCATGCCCTTTACCTGCAACTCTAGGAGAAGCAATGACATATGAAGCCCCTTGAGGTCATGAGAGCATAGATTTTTCCTCACAGTGAAAGACAGCGTCTTAGTCCTGCCACTGAGACTCAGGAAGGCATGTGATGGAAATTACATTTCCCAAAGGGATGGTAGAGGGCCCAGATCCAGTGCATTCTTCTGCTCAGTGTCTGGCCAGCAGAAGGGGTGGTCTGAGCTTGGATGCACATGGGGATAAAGCTGAGCTCCCTGAGCAGGCTCATGTGCGGAGCTTCCCTGCAAACCTTGAAAAGCTCCCCTGGACATAAGAGTCTCCTGGTGACCATCTGTCAACTCCCAGCAGCTGCCCCCACCCCCACTGAGCATGTGTCAGGTTGCACTGACCAAGGAACGTCACCAGTGCTTCCCAGATGCCCCTGCATGCCTGGCTTTCCTCTAGTCCCTGGCTTTCCATCCATTTGTCTGGCTTTTGCGTCCCTGAACTGGTCGTCGGGGAGAAATAGAGTAGCACGGGCACCTTCTCTTTCCCGCTCATCTTATTGGCTCCACTGCCTCTGGCTTGGGAGGATTTCTGTCCCTCTGTCTTCACAGCTGGGAAATGATTTATGATCCTCACTTCAACTGTCACTTCTGACGGACCATGCGGGGTGACCCTCTCATACTCCCCAAGTGCCATGTGCCACCCTAGGGCTCTCCATTCAAATCCTTTCCACTGGAAACCACCCCCTCCCCTCCCAGATCGCCATCAGTCACCCTTCTCAAATCGGGCTACAAGCTTCTTGGAATTCACCCATTATTGAAAAAGACTCATTTCTATTTATTTCCTCAGAAGCAGAGAGCTAAATATATACATAAAAATATGGCATGAACCGGCCTCCCCTTCAGTGAGACTCATAAACACATGAGAGAATTATTTCAGAAACCCACAGACTGTAACACTAAATATAACTGGGTGGGTGGATTGGGGCAGGGGAGGGTGGGTAGACTGGAAGGTGAGGGGGAAGGAAAAAAGGCAGGAAGAGGACACATGATGTAGAAAACCCGCTGTGGCTTCATATCCAGGTGACAAGTCTCTGTCATTTGCATGGAATCAGGCTCTATTTTTAACTAGAAGTCTGTTACTCCACACTGTAGGAACCATTAACCTTTTTGAATGTAAGTTCGCCATACAGGCTTCCTATTCAAGGATAATCCAGGCTTTGCAGTGGAGTTTGTGGAGGAAATAGCTTTGCCTTTATCAGGTAGAAGTACCGGAGGGGACTTCCCTGGTGATCCAGGGGCTGGGGCTCCACGCTCCCAATGCAGGGGCCCAGGTTCAATTCCTGGCCGGGGGCCTGGATCCCACAGGCCACAACTAAGATCCAGTGCAGCCCCAAAAACAACCAAGTGGAGAACATCTTGTTTTAAGGATGTAGTCCTGCTGAGGTCATAGTGCAGGGTGAGATTTCTTAAAGGTTAAAGGTTGCTTTTGTCCTAAAGATCATTACTGCGAAAATGCTGTTACCTTTACAGCTTATCTATGTTCATCTTCCCTTTCCACTTCCCCAAGAGTTGGTAGAAATACCTTCTGGAACCAAGGTGCGCTTAGCTAAGGGCAACTGGCTGCCCAGTTTTGCCCAAAACTTTCCTGATTTTAGCACTAAAAGTTCTATCATCGGGAAGACCATTTGGTCCCCAGCAAATGGCGATGGTCGCTGTGCAATGCTAAATCAGGGCCTTCCAAAGATGTCCATGTCCTAATCCCCGGAGCCTGAAAATATGTTACCTTATTGTGGCAAAAGGGATTCTGCAGATGTGACTTGAATTAAGAATCTTGAGATCGGGAGATTATCCTGGATTATCCAAGTGAGTCCAATGAAATCACAGAGGGAAGGCAGCAGGGTCAGACTCAGAGGAGATGTGACAACAGAAGCAGAGAGCAGAAAGAGATTTGAAGATGGAGGAAGGGACCATGGGGCCAGGAGTGCAGACAGCCTCTGGAAGCTGATCTCCCTCAGAGCTTCCAGGAAGAACACACCTTAATTTTAGGACCTCCAGACCATGCGGTAATAACTTCGTGTTTCTTTCAGCCTAGAAGTTCGTGATCATTGATCGCAGCAACAGAAGCGAGCCAATGCAGCTGTCCCTGCCCCTGCAGGGACCAGGGTGCCTGGTGAACCACTGAACCACGCCATCCTGTTCCTCTCATATACACGGGCCAGAGAACAAGGGTCAGCTCCCACAGACGTAGACAAAAGCAATCGGCTCGCAAAAAATGTACGTGCTGGACTTTTCCAGGGTCACAGAAAGGACTCACTGCTACAGCAATTCCACTGTTATTCTGAATTTTCTCTTTAAAGACACTTACAAGTAAAGAATGGAGAAGGCAATGGCACCCCACTCCAGTACTCTTGCCTGGAAAATCCCATGGACGGAGGAGCCTGGTGGGCTGTAGTCCATGGGGTTGTGAAGAGTCAGACATGACTGAGCGACTTCACTTTCACTTTTCCCTTTCATGCATTGGAGAAGGAAATGGCAACCCACTCCAGTGCTCTTGCCTGGAGAATCCCAGGGATGGGGGAGCCTGGTAGGCTGCCGTCTATGGGGTCTCACAGAGCAGGACATGACTGAAGTGACTTAGTAGCAGCAGCAGCATAAGTAAAGAAATGTACAATAATTTATAAACACCCCAAAATAAAGCCTTTATAATTCCCTAAATTAAGATACAGAGCCCACCTAGGAGGCAATAGAGCACAAGCTTATAGGCTCTAGGTTCAAAACCCACTCCAGGCATTACTAGCTGGGTGATCCTGGGTGAGTTACTCAACTGCTCTGGCTGCCGACTCATCTCTAAGCTGAATATAATAGCATTGTCCAGCTCATGGGGTTGTTAGACAATAGGTGCAGGGAGCTCAGGAGAGCACCAGTATCAGGAAACAGTGGCCACGCTTTTCTTGCCTGGGGAAGCCTAACAATTCCTTTGGGGAGGAAAGTGTGAGATAATAGAAAATATATATATTGGTCTGTGCCCCCCATTCCTGGCACAGAGCTCCTAAAATCTTTGTAATTTCTTAAGTGATGAGAAAACTAGGAGCATCTTTGGTGCTATTGGGTTGGTCAAAAAGTTGGTTTGCACTTTTTGTACGCTCTTTGTCCTTGACCCTGTCCCTGACACTGGGCTCTTAAAACCCTTGTAAATTCCTAAGAAATAAGAGCACAACTAACATCTTCTTTTCTCCACCTCCACCCTACACGGACTTCTTTAGCCATGGTATGTGGGCTCTAGAGTGTGGGGGCTCAGTGGTTGCAGTGAGTGGGCTTAGTTGCCCCTACGTGAGATCTTAGTTCCCTGACCAGGGATTGAACCCATGTGCCCTGCATTGCAAGGCAGATTCTTAACCACTGGACCACCAGGAAAGTCCCCGTCTTTTGTTCCAATGAGGTGACTCTAGTCCAGGTGAGTTCCCAGATGACTCCTGCATTAGGGCTGATCACCAGGAAGATGAAGCCAAGATTAAAAGCTTAGAAGGTTCAGTTCCACTCCAACCCTATCCTCCAGAGAGGGGATAGGGGCTGGAAACAGAGTCAATAATTGATTGTGCCCTGGTGGCTCAGACGGTAAAGCATCTGCCCACAGTGCAAGAGACCTGGGTTCAATCCCTGGGTCAGCAAGATCCCCTGGAGAAGGAAATGGCAATCCACTCCAATACTCTTGCCTGGAAAATCCCATGGACAGAGGATCCTGGTAGGTTACAGTCCATGGGGTCACAAAGAGTTGGACACGACTGAGCGACTTCACTTTCACTTCAAGTGAAGGAGCTGCCATAAAAATCTCAGCAGTAGGGGGTTTGGAGAACTTCCAAGCCAGAACACATCACCGGGAGGGTGTCGCACCCCAACTCCACGGAGACAGAAGATCCTTCGCTCAGGACTGTCCCTGATCTCAGCCAGTGTATCTCTTCACCTGGCTATTCATCTGTATCCTTTATCGTATTCTTTAATAAGCTAGTAAACATTAAGTAAGCGCTTCCCTGAGCTGTGAGCCACTATAGCAAATTAATTGAAACTAAGGAGGGAGTTTTTAGAACCTCCCATCTGTAGAGTTTGGTCGAAAGCATCTGAGCTTTCTACTGGTGTTTGAAGTATGTGGGGGACAGGGGAGGGTTGGGGCTTGCAGGGAGGGGACACTCTGGTGGGACTGAGCCCTTAACCTGTGGGAGCTGCTCTCTCAGGACAGGTAGCGTCAGAAGCGAGATACATTGTAAGATACCAGGCTGGTGTAGCAGGAACTGCTGATTGTGGAGAAAACCCTGCAGACATTTGGTCACCAGAAGTGTGTTTTGTATGAGGAGTAAAGGAGACACACAAGGAAGGAAGGAATGGTCTCATAGCAGGGAAGAATCGGATATTCCCAAATATAGGAATGTGGAAAACTGAGACTTTTCCTTATAGCCAAAGTGAGGCCAGGACAAGGAAAATTCAAAAACTCTGAAAATATGCGGCAAGTAGGAAGTCTAAGAGGTCTTCCTTTTGACCTGCAGTGCTTGTCGGTGCCCCGTTAGATGCTTCTCTTGGTGCTCACCACCTCTCTTGGGCAGATTTTCACTCACTGTAGAGCATTAGCTGAGTTGCCAGTGTGTTCGGATGATGGATGGGAGGGGGAGCTGCGTGCAGGAAATGTCAGGCTGGCCCACTGCTCTCCAGGTTATTGATTGAGCCCTGCCGGCGGGGAGGACAGAGGCTTCTGGTGCGATGGATGAGACTATTCTAAAAGGTTCAGAGCTCACAGAGATTTTTGCTGCTTCTCCCTGAGCTGACTTGGAGGCATGACTCCAGGGGACACCAGCATGAAGCAATCTTAAAATGGCTATTAGGACTCCGACGTGAAATAAGACACCATTGCTGTATGTCCCTCAAGGCAATTTAAAAAATGATACTAATTCATGTCAGGGAGGATGAAGGGAGGTATACATTCTAACACACTGTTAGTGGGAGGATAATTTAATAAAGCCTTTTAGGAAGCAATACGGCAGTCAGCATCTATCAAAAGGACAAATGGGCATAACCTTTGACCTGACAATTCCACCTCCAAGAACCCATACTATGGAAAAAACTTGCACATGTGCACAGAGATTTGTTCAAAAAGATATTCCACTTTAGCGTTATTTGCAACAGTAAAAAATCAGAAATCTGTATGGAAGATGCCAGACAAATTATGGTGGTGGAGGTACAGTAAAAGGAATACTATGCAGCCATTTAAAAGAATGAAGTTGGCCTATCCAGTCTGACATGGAAGCTCTCTAAGACACATTGTTGGGGGTGGGGAAACTAAGGCACAGAACGATCCCTAGAGTATGGTGACATTTGAATTAGACTCTAGGAGTGTAAACTAAATTCTGCTAATGATAAGGAGAGAAGGGAAGAAGATGAAACAGAGAGGGTATGGTGCAGGGCAGCTTCTCTGCAGAAGTAACAATGGGGCAGAGAAGTGAATGCCAAGGCATCCACCACACAGAGATCTGGAAGGAATGTGTGGCAGAGCAGAGACAGCAGCTGGTACAAAGCCCTGGAAATGGAATAGCCAGGCTGATGCTGAAGTCAGAAGGTTTGAGGGAGACCCACGGGGAAGGGCCTTGTAAGTAGGGAAGACTTTTGGGCTTTTATGCTAAGTACTTGGAGGCCTGTGGGCAGGAGGCCTGTGGGCAGGAGAACAATCTGAGTCACATTTTTGAAAGTTTACAGATCAGCTGTTGGGTGGAAAATGAATAGTGAGGGGGCAAGAGTGGAGTCAGTGAGGCCAATTAAGCGACAGCCACAGGAGTCCAGGTGAGAAATAGACATGGCCCTGCCAATCACCAGGGTTCCTGTCATGTACTTCTGGAAGAGATATGTTCGTCTGCATCTTACAAGGCTGTTGGTAACTATGATATTATTTTTAAAAGTAAAAAGACCTATGTTAAGTGGAGAGAAATATTATGGGAGAATTATAGTAATAATTATAGGAAAATAATATAGGAGAATTAAATTTTGTTAATCAATTACGTGGATTATTTTGTTAGGACCCTATCTTGATCTGGTCAAATCCTTTCCCCAGAACACAGCAATTTATTCAACAACCTGATATTATATTGTTAGTTTATGAAATGGGTAGCAGGACTGTTCCCCTAACCCAAGAGTCAAAAGGGACCCCAGGGGACTTCCTTGGTGATCTAGTGGCTAGGACTCCATTCTCCCAACACAGGGGCCCGGGTTTGATCCCTGGTCAGGAAACTAGATCCCACAGGCTGCAGCTAAGACTGGTGAAGCCAAATAAATAAATAAATACTAAAGCCCAAACAAAAACAAAAGGAGACCCCAGGAATTAGGAAAACCTGTACAAAATTCCTAAGTCCCACAGTCTCATGCTCTTAACTGCATGCACTCTGTATGAGCTTAAGCATACTTCTCTGGCTTCTGTTCCTTTTTTTAACTAAAGTTACAGTGCCCTCTAGAAGGCCAGACTATTTTTTTTTTTTTTAAATCCTAGTTTTAAGCATAGCCAATACTTTCTCTTGGATGAACCTTTTCAGCACTTTTCTGAAAATATAAAGCAGACATTCGAAGAATCATAGAAATTCACCCCGGGTGGCCTATAGCTCTGTTCTTGGAATGTAAAAGATGAGTTTCGTGACCTTCCACAGAGAAGGCAGCTCTAATTAGAGAGGAAAGAGCCCACCAAAATCAGGTAAATCTGCAATCAACCTAGGTGGGGTTCAGATGGACTCTCCCAAACATTCTTAGGATGCCATATTTCTGATTATTCAAAACCCTTGACCTGGCAATCTGAATCTCAGTATGTCTAAGTTAGCTTCCCATACTGCCCTGCTCCCAGGACCTCTTTCCAACACCGTGTGAACAGCCAGTGCAGAATATGACACCGCCCTAATGCTTTAGAACCAGGACTCGGTGTCATACAGCAAATCCCGACTTCCAGAATGCCTCTGATACCAAGTCACAGCTATTTCTCTCCCCCCTCATTAGCCCAACCTTGAATCAAACTCCCTCCAATTTGTTCCCATCCCTCGCCTGTCCCCAGCGGTTTCCCAAGAAGGTCAGAAAGACCCTGATTCTTATGGAAGTTTCTAGATTAGTTGTTCATAACTGGGGTTGATTTTGCTCCCAGGAGACATTTGTTGATCATCACACTTGGAAGGTGTGACATAGCTAAAGTGGTGGTTTTCCCAGTAGTCATGTACAGATGTGAGAGTTGCACCATAAAGACGGCTGAGCACTGAAGAATTGATACTTTCAAACTGTGGTGCTGGAGGAGGCTCTTGAGAGTCCCTTGGACAGCAAGGAGATCAAACCTGTCAATCCTAAAGGAAATCCACCTTGAATATTCATTAGAAGGACTGATGCTGAAGCTGAAGCTCCAACACTTTGGCCACCTGATATGAAGAGTCGGTTTCTTGAAAAATACCCTGATGCTGGGAAAGACTGAAGGCAGGAGGAGAAGAGGGTGACAAAGGATGAGATGGTTGGATGGCATCACTGACTAAATAGACATGAGTTTGAGCAAACTCTAGGAGACAGTGAAGGACAGGGAAGCCTGACGTGCTGCAGTCCATGGGGTCCCAAAAGTTGAACATGCCTGAGCGACTGAACAACAACACTGGGAAAGAGGGGACTGCTGGCTTTTAGTTGGTAGAGGCTAAGGGAGCTGCTAAACATCTTGCAATGCACAGGATCACCTCCTACAACAAAGAATGACCTGGTCCAATATATCAATAGTACCAAGGTTGAGAAAGCCTGTTCTAGATAAACAAAACAAGGCCTCTGTTTTGGTAAAGTAGAAACTAACAATGGTAACCCAGGTGGAAAAATTACAACCCCAAGAGGCTAAAAAAATGGCGATGGGATTTCAGAGTCTGCCTTTCTGCTGGTTTTAGCACAAGGGACTGTTATTGGAAAAAACAACCAAGTCATATACCATTATGACAAAATCCTGTGTGACAAAGGGATTTCCAAGCCATTCAGGAGGGTTTTGTGTGATTAGGCCTACGATTCCTGCTCACCCCAAGAGGCTGCACGTAGAGATTCGTCCCTGCTAGAGTGAAGGACAGGGATCTGGGACACGCTTTGTTCTGTTCACCTGCCTTCTTCCTCTCTATTAGCTCCATCCCCTTTGCTCTCATAAACTGAATTCCTCTAGGGAGTCCTGCATCTCAGCTTCAAATATCCCCCTGAGCTGACAGACGAATGGCTTCTGTGCACAGTAGTTAAAGAGCACAGGATTTTGGAAGAAGCAAAGATTTAGGGACTCCTGGCTAGAGATCAAGGGAGAGAGACCCTTTCTCCTTGCAAGTCCTAATTAATTAATTGGCTCTTTATGAAAAGTTGTGAGGGAATAGTTCAGACAAGCAGCATCAAAAGGAATTTTCAGCAACCTATTTTCTAGACTGAAAATAATATTATATAATCATCAGGCTAACCGAATTGCACTATTTCCTAGCACACTCCTGGTAACGAATTTTTCTTTTGAAAGTTCAAATGACATGAACCTTTTTGCACCCTCTTGGCAGGAGTGGACAAAGAGGCCTGTCCCTAGGGAGGCTCCCTGGAAGGACCTGCTTACTGACTCTCAGGTTGGAGGACAGAAGGGGCTGCTTTATAACCTGATGACTAATAGCCGTGAAATGTAGTTATGACTTTTTTTTGTCACGTGGACCCCAAGAAGTGGGCTGCTGCCCAGATCAGAGTAAGCAGTTGTATGATACATCTTAGACTTCAGGCCCCCTATGTCCACGCATCACCTTCATCACCACCATCATCACCATCACCATTATCGTCTTAGTGTTCTGCCCAGTTCAACCAAACACATTTAGAAATCCATGAGCATTTTATAAAACAGAAAAAGACAGAATTATTTTTTCTAGGCATGTTAGTCACAGGCTTTTGTTGTTTTGGTGTAGTTTTTAAAAATTTTAATTTCAGACTTAGAAACAAGTTGTAGGAATAGTACAACGAACTCCATATACCATTCACCTAGATTCCTTACTTGTTAATATCTTACCACATTTGCTTTATTACTTTTTCTTTCTGTATATTCATAGTATTGCTGTTCAGTTGCTAAGTTGTGTCTGACTCTTTGCAACCCTATAGACTATAGCACGCCAGGCTTCCCTGTCCTTCACTATCTCCCAGAGTTTGCTCAAACGCATGTCCATTGAATTGGTGATGCCATCCAACCATCTCATCCCCTGTCATCCCCTTCTCCTTCTGCCTTCATTCTTTCCCAGCATCAGTGTCTTTTCTAATGAGTTGGCTCTTCGAATCAGGGGGCCAAAGTAGTGCAGCTTCAGCTTCAGTTCTTCCAGTGAATATTCAGGGTTCATTTCCTTTAGAATTGACTGGTTTGATCTTGCAATCCAAAGGACTCTTAAGAGACTTCTCTAGCACCACAGTTCAAAAGCATCCATTCTTTGGCACTCAGCCTCCTTATGGTCCAACTCTCACATTCGTACATGACTACTGGAAAAACCATATTTTAACTGTACGGACCTTTGTCAGCAAAGTGATGTCTCTGCTTTTTAATATGCTGTTGAGGTTTGTCATAGCTTTTCTTCCAAGGAGCAAGCATAGTATTATTACTTTTGAAACTTTTTGATAGTAAGTTGCCTTTTTGCTCTCCTAAATACATTGATGTCTCAGTTCAGCTCAGTTCAGTCACTCAGTTGTGTCCGACTCTTTGTGACTCCCTGAATTGCAGCACGCCAAGCCTCCCTGTCCATCACCATCTCCCGGAGTTCACTCAAACTCACGTCCATCAAGTCGGTGATGCCATCCAGCCATCTCATCCTCTGTCGTCCCCTTCTCCTCCTGCCCCCAATCCCTCCCAGCATCAGAGTCTTTTCCAATGAGTCAACTCTTCACATGAGGTGGCCAAGTACTGGAGTTTCAGCTTTAGCATCATTCCTTCCAAAGTACACCAACTATTTCCCAACAAAAAGGACATTTTAGTGACAATTAATTAAACTCCTACTTTTCCTGTTGAAGGAAGGCTGAATGTGGTTTCAAAGACTGAACCTGCAAAACAGTCTTTTCCAAGGATCTCCTGGAATATCTGGGTCCAAATCCTGGCTTTACTGCTCTCCAGGAATGTGACTACTTTCTGAAGTCTCAGTTTCTTTATCTGTAAAATGGAGACAGTGCCAGCATCTCTTTCACAGGTTGGTATGAGGATCAAATGAACTAAGTCACAAAATAGGCCTATAGTGGACAGGCTGAGCATGCAAATATTATTGAGAAATAATCTATTTTAAAGTGACACAATGCTCAATAACAATAGTGCTTTTGCTTGTAATTATTCAGAATGGTTACTTGCCAACATTTCTCCAACCAGGGTCCTTTCCTATGAAACCCAATCCCTCAGTTTTCATTGATGACACTGGCAACAAATGTATAACTGTCCTAATTTCTCCCTCTCCACTGCCAGCAACCCTCCCCCAACACACACACACACACACACACACACACACACACATACACACCCATCAGTGCTCTGTTCAATTTAACTATGACAAATTTAGAAATTTATGAGCATACTATAGAATAGAAAAGAACAAAATCATTTCTTGTAAAGTTATAAAAATATTGTGCTTTAAAGTGGAACAGCCACAGAGATTCAAGCATGTCTTTGATCATATCTCTTAAGGAGCAACAGACAGCAATGTGAGTAATTACCACCAAAGAGACTGAGATACCCGGCTTCTGGATATTTGGGTAACTAGTGGTACTTACTGTCTTTCTCTAGGCACGGATAACTGGGTATTTGGTTAGTAAGGAAAAAAGAAAACTAATGTTCACAATATGGGGCTTCCCATATGGCACAGTGGTAAACAACCCGCCTGCCAAGGCAAAAGACGCAGGAGAGGAGGGTTCAATCTTTGGGTCGAGAAGATCCCCTAGAGAAGGAAATGGTAACCCACTCCAGTATTCTTGCCTGGGAAATTCCATGGACAGAGGATCCGGGCAGGCTACAGTCGTCCATGGGGTTGTAAAGAGTCAGACATGACTGAGTGCCCACACACACATACATGTGCATGCGCGCGTGCGCACACACACACACACACACACAATGTTCAAAACATACTGTGTTCCTGCCATTTTCACAAGATACTTAGATATTTCTACTTTCAAGCATCTCCTTTTGAGAAACATACCTCTTAAAATCCAACAACAATCACGTATGAATTAATCACTAATTATTACCAACGGCAGCCCCGAAGGGGAAGGTTGGCAGAGACGCCTTGAATCAGAAAGCTACGGTTTGGCGCCAGCCACGGCTGGGTTTTCTCTCCAGGGCCCTGCTGGGTGAGCAGCTATGGGGAACGGGTGGTTTGTGCTGAGCTACAGCTCTGGGCCTTCTGTTTATGAGGCAGACTCTGCAGGCAGCGATCTGGGCTGAAAGTCAGAAGCTGCCTGCAGGGTGTCCCTTGTGGAACCTTTTAACAGTCTCCAGGGTCACCCATTCAGCCTCCAGTATGCCTTCAAACTTTTCACAACTTGCCTGCAGGATGAGGCCCAGACTCCCAAGTAGAGCGTATCTGGCCCTTAAATCTGAACCCTCCTCCTCTGCTTCTGCTGCAGCCTCAGGCATGCCCTCGTCCCCGGCGATGTGGATCCGTGAACATAGCCCCTTCACCCCTGTGTTCCTTCTGCCTCAGATGTCCTTCCCCTGCTGGTAACACCTGCCCACCCTTCAAAGTCCAATTCACCTTGCCACCTCCTTGGGCTTTTAGTAGCAAAATTCATTCTTTCCACAGCTCTGTGTATATCACCAATAACAAGTCTGATCCCATTTTCTTTGGTGAAACTGTAGTTTAGGGCTATGGTTTACTATTTTTTACATCTCTATGTACCTGGCCCCTCCTTACCAACTGAAACACTTGATAATACTCTTAGATACTCATCATATACACAGCTCTGAGCGGAATTGCAGCACAGATATAGATAAAAGTGCAAGCACCTAAAAACTAGAATTTCCAGTCTGAAAGTGAAAATTACCAAAATTCTATGCTTTGTACATGATAGTTTTGAGAATTTAAAATCCTAATATCACCTCATACAGATTTTAAGAGATTAAAAACTATAATAATTCAGTCAAAAGTTTAAATTAACGCTCTATCTTAATATTCTATCCAAGTTTTTTCTCTTGTTATCTAGAACATTCGCCTACCTCAACAAAAAGATGCTGCTTATCATTTAAAAAAAATAGAAGAGCATATTTAATGGACTATCCCTCATACTGTGATGACCATCTGTACCTGGCTGAAATCACTCAGGGCAGACAGAAAGATAGAAATAAAATGCTTTTGCACATGCTTTTCAAAGGGTCCATTTATATTTCAACTGTTTTAACAAAATAAAGGATAAGCACCAAGTTCCCCATTGACACAGCATCTCCATGCGAACATGTCCATGCATCATGCGTGTTTGGTAGCACGTGTGTGACTAGTTCCGCGTTCCTTTAGTGGGTGCTATACCACTGAGGACAGCTACTGTGGGAGTGTGTGTGCATTTAACTCAAGGCAAATTAAAGACATCACATCCTAACGGCTTTTAATATATGAGAGGAGCCTATGAACTGAGCGAACCACCAAATTCAGAATAACCAGAGCCTTTAATCTTTGATATGTAGAGGTTTCTAATTCAGTGATTAGTGAAAGAAGGCCCACTCTGGGGGAGGATTCAGCCTGTTTTTCTCTTCCTGGGCTCAGTTTCTGCCCATCCTGACACCATCTGTAGGTGGGGGCTGGAGGCAGCTTTCCTTGGGAATGTTGGTGACATCACAGGCCCAGGGTCCCCTCTGACACCCTGTGCTCGGGTTCCCAGGGATGTCCCCCTTGGAATCTGGAACTCATTATGACACAGGTCATGGAGAGCCATGTGAACAATGAGGAGGGAGTGGGCGCTGGCTGAGCGTCTGTCTCCCTGACTCCTCCCTGAGACCAGCAGCCCCACTGTGGAATGGGAGCAGAGGGGAGCGGGGAGCGGGGCTGGCTCCTTCTCTCCTGCAGGCTCTCCAGCTTGGAAAGGGAGTGGATTCACACCAAGCGCATTCCTTCTGACCCATTTTTCTCTTTTGTGTCTGTGAAGATCATGTGCTGAGCCAAACAAGAGCCCCGGATTTCTTCCCAGGCTGCTGTTAATATCAGCCGCAGACCCAGGGCAGGCCAGCTCTGCCGGGCATCCTGGGCCTTGGAGCTGGTCGGCCATGGGTCTCCGATGGACTGTCCAGGACTGCTGACGCTGCACTTGTGCTCTGGAGGGCAGGACTGGATCTCATCGGGCTCGCCGCCTTGCCCACCCACCCCCAGCCCTTAGCAGATCATCTTCAGTATTGACACCCAACAGTAAGGGGGTGGGGGAGGGAGGGAATAAACTCAGGAGACGAAAGAGACGCAGGTTCAGTCCCTGGGTCAGGAAGATCCCCTGGAGGAAGGCAAGGAGAATACCATGGATAGGGGAGCCTGGTGAGCTACAGTCCATGGGGTCACAAAGAGTCAGACATGACTGAGCAACTTAGCATGCACGCACCCCATGGGGATACAGTATACTGTGTGTGTGTGTGTGTGTGTGTGTGTGTGCACTCAGTCATATCCGACTCTGTGACCCCGTGGACTGCAGCCCGCCAGGCTTCTCCATCATGGAATTCTCCAGGCAAGTATACTGGAGTGGGTTGCCATTTCCTCCTCCAGAGGCTCTTCCCGACCCGGGGATTGAACCTGTGTCTCCTGCCTTGCCCACATCGACAGGTGGGTTCTCACCATTGTGCTACCTGGGAAACCAGTATATTGTATACTAGTTGGAAATAGTGCCCTCTCTGATCCTCTTTCCTCCCACCTGAGGAAACTGAGGTTTTTCACAGCAGTTCTCACGCTGGGCCCTGGCTCTGCGTGTTGGAATTTCATTCACCTTCTTGGGTGGGTGCCATGATCCGACCTCAGAGCCTCCCTCTGGCCTGGCTAGTGGCCACCCAGGATTCTGGAACTGCTAATCACTAGACAGGTGTGGATTTCATAAATGTTACCCAATCCATCTGTAACACATATATTTTGACAAGAGCCCTCAGGCGTCTCTCTCTAGAAAAGTGACTCTAAAATGGGAAATTCAGGAACCTGTGTCAAGGTAAGGCAGCTCTCTCTAGAAATTGGGGCCCTTGGGTCATATCTCAAAAGTAGCATCCACAGGGCTGTGTGGCCAGGCTGGTCAGCCCTTTAACTACACACAGTCGTCCCAGCTTCACCCTGCATTTCTCAGCCTCATATCCCCAACCCCAGTGTTAGCCTGACCCCTGGTTTTCTAAAAACTCGGATTCCCCAGCCCTTACCACCTGCAATCAACTCACCTTCAGACAGTCTCTGGAATCAGGGAAGCCCTGCTAGAGTTGACTCAGTTTCCCTATCTTTCATTAACCCCAGAAATGCTGTCACTCGTCAAGGGACAGGCCTCTGCCCAAGTCAATGCTAAGTTATTCAAAGCGTCTTGACTAGTGTCCCAAAATATTTTGTTTTAATTAGTATCAACTATGAGCTGGATATTCTGCTAAGCGCAAAAGATACAAACAGAGCACCCAGTGTGGGCGCGAGATACATAATAGACAAGCCAGCAAGTGTTGTAAGTAAGAGTCATGACAACAGGCCAGGTTTCCGGTGTTGAATATGTGCCCAGTGCTGCGCTACAGGCTTTACAACCACTATTTTAATGACAGAGGTGAGCTCCTGGAGCTATGGGAGCTGAGTTCCACTGACAGCGGGGAATTGAGCCTCTAATCCTGGGCACTGGGCCCAGGTTAACCCTGTTGCTGCCTCACCTACCCTGCAGGCCCCAGGATCCCAGCCCTGGATCCCAGGAGCTCCCTTCACTCTGGCTTTCTTGGGCCTTCTGGTCCCCCATCGTGAAGCTCTCCTACCTATCTGCAGACACAAGCCTGGTCTGTGAGAGAAAAGCCCGGGTCAGATGGAGAATCAGGGCGCCTTTGGAGCTGGCTTCTTACTTGGTGGGGGTGGGGGGTGGCGTGCAGAGGTGATGCCCAAAGGAAAGGAGCATTTGCATTGAGTTCTGTGTTTAGAAGACAGGTCAGCTCTGGAAGATTTATTCCCGCTTGATTTTGGAATTCCAAAACCGGAGCGAGGTCATCTTGCTTTCCTTGAGAAAGGAAATCCCCCAAAGAGGGTGGAGGGGGAGGAATTTCTGAGGGCCGGGCATCTCCTGAACAGGGAAGGGAGGGTTGGGGAAAGAGAGGGCAGCAGAACACAGTCCAGCCTCCTCCCCCTGGGAAAAGGCCTAAGTCTGGCTTGCCTTGGGTGAGCCAGAGGCGGCGGGCTCCATCTGCTGAGACCTTGTAGATACACACATCACCGGACAAGCCCCAAACTGCTGATCTCTACTTTTACCTTCACTGGACTTTCTAAAATTAGATCCAGGAACAGAGGGTGTTGGTCATCCAGACACAGAACAGTGTTCTGGGGTCCGGGTGCCTGGGGCAGGAAGGAGGGAAGGGCCAAGAAGTGGAAAGCTGCTAAGGATTTTTTTTTTTTCCATAATTTTTTTTGGCTGCACTGGGTCTTCATTGCTTTGCACGGGCTTTCTCTAGTCATAGTGAGCAAGGGCTACTCTTCGTTGCAGTGTGTGGGCTCTGGGGCACACGGGCTCTGATAGCTGCACGTGGGCTCAGTAGTTGCAGTGCACGGGCTTAGTTCCTCCGAGGCATATGGAATCTTCTCAGACCAAGGATCAAACCCACGTCCCCTGCATTGGCAGGCATATTCTTAGCTACTGCGCCACCAGGGAAAGTCCAAGATTTTTAAAATATTTATTTTTACTTATTTGGCTTTGCCAGGTTTCTGTTGCAGCACACAGGATCTCTTAGTTGTGGCATGTAGGATTTAATTCCCTGACCAGGGATCGAACCTGGGCCCCCTTACACTGGGAGTCTTAGCCAATGGACCACCAGGGAAGTCCTCTGCTAAGGATTTTTAAAATCACCTTCTTGTTGTTACTGTTTATTTTATCATCACATCTGCTCTACTGGGACAGGGATCATTAAGCACAGTTTACAAATGAGAAGCTAAGGACTTGCTTTAAGCGTCAGAGTCAGGAATCACACCAAGTCTGGACTCAGAAGCCTGTGCACTGGGACGCAGGTGAGCACACACCTCTACACGATATGACCCAGCCTGAAACTGGTTGGTGGCTCTGGATTTCAGTTGACTCACTTAAAAAATATTTACTCTGCTTACTTTCATTCCACCAGCATGGAGCATCTACTATTATGTGCCAGTGGGCTAGGCTGAGTGCCAGGAATGCAAGGATCTACAAAATCAACGTCCTGCCAAGAGTAGTTTATATACCAGTGTGGAAGAAAGACTCACCCACAGATCACCTCAGTGCAGTGTCTACACAATGCCCAGGCGGTACTAAAGTTTAGATGAGATGATACATGCAAGCATTGAGCAAAGCCAAGGGTTACCCTGATCTCCCCGAGGCTGAGCCAGCTCTCTTAGGAGTGGAAGGAGAAACAAGAACAGGATGGGAAACTCTTGCAGAGAATCTCAAGGCAGTTCTTCCCTCTCAGCAGTGCCTCCATCCACCTAGGATGGTAACAGGGCCATCCTTTTCTTCCCTTTTTCTCCTTCCTCCCTTCTTTTCTTTCTTTTCTTCCTTCTTCCACTGTTCTATGCGTGTCCAGAGAGGTCCTTGGTGGCGGGACCCATCCGACAACAGTAAGCAACTGGGGAACTTCTCAGCTGGGGAGTTCAGGATGATATACAACCTAAGAAGACCTCAGAGGGAGTTTTCCACCATCTGCTCTGTCTTTGAGTGTCTGCGATGTGAAGGAGTTCCCATGCTCTCGCATTTTCCTTGATATGTCCCAATGTAATAGGAAAATCATTACTCATCTCTAATAACAACCTCTCCTCTTCTCTGCCTATCATGGAGAATTCTGGGACAACACTGTATTCTCTGCTGAATTGGGGTAAAGGGAAAGGAGGGAATTTAGAGAAACCAGACTGGGTAGATTGATTTCCTCTGGAAAGTAACTCTCTGTGTTACTGGTGGAAGAGAAATAAAAAGACCTTGAAAGTGAGATGAGAAGAAAAGAAAAATGCAAGTATTTGTGCTTAGGGAGAAGTTTAGGAGTGTGGAGAGAGGTGATGGTTCTTGAGAGAGAGAGAGAGTTGTATTTGAAATGTACATGGTGAGACAGACTTTTTAAAAAGTGTTGCTCTATTTTGAGCTGACTGCAGTTTTGGTATTCTTTGAGGGATTTCAGCTGAGACTAAGATTTCTTTGTGAATTACTTTTTGTCTATCTGACAGTTGTTTCCCTGAGTACATCACCGTGTCAGGACTGGGTCACGAGGCAGCCTTGCTTTCTGTGACTTACACCAGTGTTCACAGGATTCAATCCAAAGTCATCAGTTCTAAGCTCTTCATTTTATTACAGATAAAGACTCAGAGAAACGCCAGATAGATCCCAGTTCCTTGTTTCACATCTAATTTCCTAACAAGGCAGTGGAGCTGCCCCGGTCCTTCTGCTACTGAAAAAGAATGAGGGGAGACTGGCAAACAGAGGAGAAAAGGGAGAGCAGAGAGAGAGAAACTATCTCCCTCCATTTCTTTCATTGGTATATCCCACATTTGAGCCACCTTCATGCTGGCAGGCAGCGCACGTCCTGTCTCTCTGCCATTTTTTAAGCTACGTGGCTTTGGGAAAGTCATCTCCTATCTGAGCCTTAGTTTGAAATTGGATTGGATTAATAAGAACAACTAACCTTAGGGTAGCTGGGGATTTCGAATGAGAGCACTTAAGTGTAATTTGACCTGTAAGCTACAAGTCGTGGTGTGATGAGACAAACATGTCCATCCTTTCATCCCACCAAAGAGAATCCTTTCATTTCAACCTAATTTCACAAACCTCTTTCTCCACGCTAAAAAAAAATGATGCATTCTTTTCTCCTAGGAGAGAGGTCAAATCATAATAAAAGGTTGAGAGAGAGGGGAAAGTTCAGAGGCTGGGGTAGAAGAGTTTATCTAAGGGAAAGGTTTGAAAATGGTGCCAAAGCAGCTTTAGGGTGAAAACTACCTGAATACAAAAAGAAATAAAATTTGAATTAATCTTACTGGGAGCATACATTTGAGTGCCTTTAACATCCCAGACTCTTGAGAGTCCCCTGGACTGCAAGGAGATCAAACCAGTCAATCTTAAAAGAAACCAACCCTGAATGTTCATTGGAAGGACTGATGCTGAAGCTGAAACTCCAATACTTTGGCCACCTGATGAGAACAGCCTACTCATTGGAAAAGACCCTGATGCTGGGAAAGGTTGAAGGAAGGAGAAGAAGGTGATGACAGAGGATGAGATGGTTGGATGGCATCACCGACTCAGCTGACATGAGTTTGAACAAGCTTTGGAAGATAGTGAAGGACAGGGAAGCCATGGTTTGCGATCCATGGGGTCACAAAGAGTTGGACATGACTTAGCGACTGAACAACAACAACATCCTTGATGATAAAGATGGAATTTCCTTTAAGTTATAAGTAAATGTGGAACTGAGTTTTCTGAGTATGATGGCCCTCTGAGATTGTACTGTCTGGGTTTATGCAGGGTATGAACATAAGATATGCCTGAGAGACCTTTGAGGGAAGAACACGTCCAAGTGTGTGGTCCCAGGTCTCCTTAGACCTGAATCCAGTGGGCCTTGACCTCTGCTCCATCAAGCTCCTGGGCTGCACCCACAGCCCTGGGCTTAGGGAACCACCACCACCATCTAGGGTGAGGCTTCTCCTTCTCATCTAGAAAGATCCCCTCCACCCACTCCCTCCAGCTGGGCAGACCATTCCCTCCTCCTGCCCTTATTCCTCATGAGCTGGATGTGTCCCAAGCACTGTCCCCAGCTGGCAGCTCTCACCTGTCAGCAGACTAAGGAGAGTCTACAGAGGGGGCAGCAGTAGCCGTCAGGGGATCACGGAACCACCACCCGGGGCCCCGGAGCAGCCACCTGGAGACGAAACTCTTATGCAAATCACAGGATGAAATTTTTAGGACCACACAGTGAAGTCTAAGCCCTCCCTGAGCACTTGAGACTATTTAGTGTCCATTCCTCATGATTTTAGCTTCCCTGGTGGCTCAGCGGTAAAGAATCCGCCTGCAATGCAGGAGATCCGGATTCTATTCCTGGGTTGGGAAGATCCCCTGGGGAAGGAAATGGCAACCCACTCCAATATTCTTGCCTGGAAAGTCCCATGGACAGAGGAGCCTGGTGGGCTACAGTCCATGGGGTTGCACAGAGTTGGACACAACTTAGCAACTAAAGCACCAGCACACTCACCATTTTAAAAGCCATCTGTCTGCTGACACCTTTCAAATATCTATCACTTTGCAGACTTTGCCTCTGAGCTCTAATCTCAGAAATCTAATTACCTGCTTGACATCTCTCCCTTGACTGTGTCTCACAAACATCTCAAACCTGAGATGCATACAACAGTAGATTCTTCGTAGCCATTCCCAAATCTGAGCCACCACCACTCCCCACAACAATGACACTGCCAGATGCTGAAGCCAGAAAGCAGGGAGGTATCTTTGGTTCCTCCCTCTCCCTTAATTCCCATATCTGATCCATCAACAGCCTCTAAAACCCACCAGCATCTTTCCATCTCCATTCCCCCCACCACACTCCAAGTGACCCTTCTCTCCTGTCTGTATGACTGGGGCATGGAGCTTAGAAGAGAAGGGGGTTGAAAAGGAGGTCTTTTTTTTTAATTAATTTTTATTGAAATATAATTGCTTTATAAAGTTTTGTTAGTTTCTACTGTACAGCAAAATGAATCAGTCATTCGTATAACTATATCTCCTCGCTTTTGGACTTCGTCCCCATTCAGGTCACCATGGTGCATTAAATGAGTTCCCTGTGCTCTCTATCACGTTCTCATTAGTTATCTATTTTGGGCTCAGTCACTCAGTCATGTCGAACTCTTTGTGGCCCCATGGACTGTAGCCCACCAGGCTCCTCTGCCATGGAATTTTCCAGGCAAGAACACTGGAGTGGGGTGCCATTTTCTACTCCAGGGGATTCTCCTGGAGTAGAATCTTCCAGGGATTGAACCTGTGTCTCCTGCACTGGTAGGCAGATTCTTTACCACTAGCGCCACCTGGCAAGTCCTATCTATTTTGTACATAGTATTAATACTGTATATGTGTCAATCTCAGTCTCTACGTTCATCCCTTGGTATCCATACATCTGTTCTCTATGTCTATGTCTCTATTTCTGCTTTGTAAATAAGGATCATCTATACCATTTTGCTAGATTTCGCATACATGCATTAATATATGGTATTTGTTTTTCTCTTTCTGACTCACTTCACTCTGTATGACATTCTCTAGGTCCATCCATGTCTCTACAAATGACCCAATTTCTTTTTTATGGCTGAGTAACACTCCACTGGAAAGAGGGCACTTTAAACACAAGGATAGAGCCTTGCTCCCTCTGCCGCACCCCTCAGTACTGTTGTGTGAGGTCAAAATTGAAAGTTTGAAAATCTGAGAATGGAAAGGACTTGGCTCTACTGCCCTCTGCAACTTGGGAGGGAGACAGAGATTCCAGCACTGACAAGGGGGCCCTGTTAATGCAGATGAGCAGGCCTAGGCAGAGAGAGGGCCCGAGATACTACCTTCCCCACAGATTTCCCCTTGCCCTACTCCGTTATCTTGGCTTCCTAGAAGATGGGGAGTAGATCTGATAAACCCTCATGTATAAAGTAGGACAAAGGTTATCTAGGGATCGAGAGCTTAGGGACCTGATAGGGGATCATCAAAAAGGGGGCAAGGGGCCCCAATGTGGGAAGCTTCAGGGCGGCTGACCAAACTGGAAACCAAGGATGGGGCACAGTGGTAAGAGCTAAGATGAGGACAGATTCCTCAGCAGTCACTTCCTGTTGCCTGGGGCAAGGGGACAAATGACAAGGTACATGAAAACAGCAGATACCAGCCAATGTGGGTCAGAGGCATCTCCTTCAACATCGGGAAAGATACAAGCCCCTTGGAATTTTGAGCAAATTCAGAGAGAAAGAGAGAAGGAAAAAGAGGGAAAGATCCTTTGCTTTTTCAAAATTTACTCTTTTTTATTTACTTTTGGCTGTGCTGGGTCTTCATTGTTGTGTGTGGGCTGTCTCTAGTTTCCGCTAGTTGGGGCTACTCTCTAGTTGCGGTGGCGGGGCTCCTCATTTATTTCTCTTGCTGCGGAGCACAGGCTCTATATACCAGTGGCTCAGTAGTTGCACCTCATGAGCGTAGTTGCTCTGTAACACGTGGGATCTTAGTTCCTGGACCAGGGATCTAACCCATATCCCCTGCACTGGCAGGTGGATTCTTAACCACTGGACCACCAGGCAAGTCCGAGGGGAAGAATTCTGAAACCGCTGAAAGAGTGTTCAAAAGAGTCTCAGAACTCACTGTCCCTGCACAAGGAGGACGTGGACTCTCAGTAGCTGAGTTTCATCACAGGAAAATAAACAAAATTAAGTGTTTGCAGTGGGAAGTTTTACACTGGTGAAATGTGGGTCCAATCACAGTTTCCTTTACTTAAAATAATCCAGCCCCCTTGCTTTGAGCCCTAAGGTCCTGCATGGCCTGGCTTCTACCCTCTTACCAGCCTTATTTCAAACTTCTCTTCCTGGACCACTAAATGCCAGCTGCCCTGGCTTTCTTTGAGTTCCTCCAATACTCTATCTAAGCCTTTTCCTGCCTTTGGATGTGTGCTCTATCGCCCCGCCTCTTTTTTGATCCTTCAGAAAGACAACACCTTCTCAGGGATGTCTTCTCTGGCTATGTTCTAAATGATTTTATGTCATTCTCTGCCTCTGCACTGGGTTCCGTATTCCTCACATAGTGCTTCTTTCATCCTTTCTTTTCTTTCTTTCTTCGTCTGTTTCGTTTTTGTTTTTGAATGTTGGCTGTGCTGGATCTTCAATTGCAGTATGTAGGCTTTCTCTAGCTGTCATGCACATGGACTTCTCTAGCTGCAGTTCATGGGTGTGGGCTTGGTTGCCCAGCAGTATGTGTGATTTTAGTTCCCCAAGCAGGGATAGAAACAGCGTCCCCCGCACTGCAAGATGGATTCTTAACCACTGGACCACCACGGAAGTCCCCTCTTTCTTTCTCTCTTGAGTTGCAGTTAACATACAATATTTTGTTACTTTCAAGTGTATAACATAGTGATTCAATATTTTTATATATTATGAAATGATTACTATAATATGACCAGTTACCGTCTGTCACCATACAATGTTACTCCACTGTTATTGACAGCATTCCCCATGTTGAACATTATATCCTCATGACTTATCTACGGCTGGAAATTTGTAATTCTTGATCCCCTTTCACCTACCCATCCCCTCTAGCAACCAGCAGTGTGTTCCCTGTATCTGTGTTCGTTTCTATTTTGTTTGGTTTGGTTTTAGGATTCCACACTGAAGTGAAATAATGGTATTTGTCTTTCTCTATCTGAATTAACCTAACACACTACCCTCCAGGTCCATCCATGTTATATTAAATGGCAAGATTTCATTAGGCTGAATAATATGAATATTCCAGATATTGTATTTATATGTGTATATATACATTCTTTGCCCATTCATCTGTTGATGGACATTTAGATTGTCTCCATATCTTGGCTATTGTGAATAATGCTGCTAAACACATAGGAGTGCATATTTCTTTTCAAGTTAGTGTTTTCAAATTTTCTTTGGCTAAATACACAAAAGTGAATTGCTGGATCATGTGGTAGTTATATTTTTTAATTTTTTGAGGCTCCTCCATACTGTTTTCCATTGTGACTGCACCAATTTACATGCCCACCAACAGTGTAGGAGGGTTCACTTTTCTCCACCTCCTCACCAACACTTTTTTCTGCGCCACTGTCTTTCTTTCTGGCTTGCTGCCTTTCTCCCCACTAGGGAAAGTCTCAGCCTAGAGTCCCTGCACCTGCCGTCCCTCCACAAGAACTCCCCAAAGACAGAGACTTAGACATTCCATCATTATACGTACAAAGCTCCTGGCACTGCGTGTAGTAGGTACTTAATAAATCTCTGTTGACTGACTCTCTGAGCCCCTAGAACACACCCAGTAGAGTGTGTAATGCAGGGTAAATGTGGGTTCAGTGACTGTGGTCCAACCGAGCCGTCCCTGAGGTTACTCAGGAATCACAAGTCATACCACGCCCCTCTCTGACTACAGAGTATGTTACTAGGGGCACCTGTCTCAGGGTTTCCCATCTCACCATCATTCATTTGGACCTCCTGGAGGGAACACCTCACTGACTTTCCAAGTGAGAAACTTGAGGCCCATTGAGATGACTGCTCTCCAGTTACTTCATGATGGAACTGGACTCCGTGTCTGAGCCTCTGACTCCTAGTCAGTGCTGTTTCTCCCACATCAGACAGCTTTATCCTAAATTCAATTTCTTCCTCAGTGTAAGTAAAGGAATTTTATTCCCTCTCCTTCGATAAAATGCCAACATGGCCAACTAGTAAAGAGACTAAAATTCATGAATACTCTGGAGACATACATACATTTATCTGCCTGAAAAAAAGGAATAGTGTCATGTTCTTTAAGAGACTCAGGGAAATCTTTAAGGTTTTCTTTAAACTACTTTAATGCTTTGATGGTTTGAAGAAAGCATATCGGAAATCTCTGGAGAAAATGGCTAAGTGGGCCTAAGGTATTATACCTGGGCTGGAGTTGCTTTAAATAAAACCTTCGTTCACCTCATATTGTTTCCTGAGTAGAGCAAAACAGATAAGCCTCTTGTCACTACTTTGGTTTTAATGTGATTTCAATGTGCTTTGGATATTAACAGAGCCATCAGCTTTACTCCCCTCACACTCAAATACTAGTTAAATCACGGGTGGTACGAACATCAGCTCTACCTGGGCAGTCTGTTTTATTTCTTCACTATTTGCCCAGCATATGTTACAATTCTTCACATGTAGCAGGTGCTCAAAAAAGACGTGGATAAAAATTTATTGACCATCTGCTATAGCCTGGGTACCCAGCCTGTGTGCTGAGGGTCAGAGGTGGACCAAAGACACATGTCCCTGCCCTCATGGAGCCTGGAGAAGGGAGACAGACAAGACAGGTCTTTATTTTAAAGCACACACGCAAACACACAAAGAAATACACATTGAGAAAAAAGTCATGAACATAATGAACAGACTGCAGTAATCAGGCACACACGAAACGTGCAAACAAAGCTACTTAGATATGGTTGTCCGGGAAGGTATATTGGAGAAAGTAATTTTTCTTTGAGGCATGAATGAAGAGGAGGGGCAGGGGCAGAGACTCAGAGGTTTAGCACTCCAAGTGGAGGTCCAGCGGGTACAAAGACTCTAGAACAGGATGAAGTTCAATGTGCCCTAGACCATGAAGAGTCTGGCGTCATGGCAGTTGCTCAGCAGGCGGCATGTCACATTGGGTGTACTCTAAGGGAAATGTAAAGTCATTGATGGGATTTAAGAAAAGGAGTGACATGATCTCACTTATGTTATAAGAAAAGCACTCTGGGCTGTGAGGAGAAAGGATTAAGAAGCTAGAGGACCAGTATCGCAACAGATACTGTGGAAGATACAGATGAGGTGGAAGTGGGTAAGGGAGATATTAATAGATGGAAAGGAGACAATGGTCTCAAGGTACATGTTGGAGGAAAAATGACCAGGTTATCTGAAAATGTGGCTCTGGGGGTTAGGGAAGGGCTGGGATTGCCAGGAGGATGGGAAAAGACTTTGGAAGGACCAAGCTAAGGAGAAGAACAGAATCAGTCTGCAAATGTATTCAATAGGGCTCCCCTGATGGCTCAGTGGTAAAGAATCTGCCTGCAGTGTGGGAGACCTGGGTTCGATGGCTGGGTTGGGAAGATCCCCTAGAGAAGGGAAAGGTTACCCACTCCAGTATTCTGGTCTGGAGAATTCCATGGATTGTATATAGTCCATGAATTTGCAAAGAGTTGGACACAATTGAGCGACTTTCACTTTCATATTCAATAAGGGTAAAAGGGCTGGAATGACTTTTACCCTTACCATTTCCCAACAGTATTCATAGCTTTATCCTTTCCATAATAGGAAAACAGAGACAAAAATCAGTGAAATTTCAGTTCCCATGTGAATTATGAAGATGGGTTGGCACAAGAATGACCCATCTAGCAAACCTAATAAACCGTATTTCCCTGTGGTTCTTCTTATTGGCTGAGTTGATAGTTCATAGTATATCAGGGCCTCGCACGGTCGGTGTTCCAACAGCTCTTCCCAGTTTGAATGAGTGCACGAGGCACAGAGACTAGTATTTCCCGGAATCGTTCAGCATGGAGTGGGTGGCAGGGTGAGTGGCCAAGGAAGAGAGGGATGTTCATTTGGCAGCTCAGAGCTCTCTGTGCCCCCAAACCAGGTGATTTCTTGGTGTACAAGGACATTCATGAGTCACTTGGGCAGGCCTCTTGGGAGTAGTGCCTAAAAGAGTGGAAAATAAAAATAGTGCTTTCGGCTTTTGGTTTTCTTCTTTTGTCCTGGGAAGCCCCTGCTTTCCCTGGCTGCTCCTCCCTGCCCCCGTCTGCTCCCTGGCTCCCCCGGCTTTCAGAGGAGCTGGTACTGGACACTAACTACCCTTTCTCACTTGACATCTTCTCCTGCAGAGCAAGCTACTTTCCTGCCAAATCTCTAGGTCGGTGGCTCATCAGATGTCAGCTGCCCCCACGGCTTCTAGGGCGAGCAGGGAGGGTGCTGCAGCCAGTGCTCAGGGCCAGAGAGGAAGGTGTCATGTGAGGGGCTCATCACCTGGTCCCGGAACTGAAGACCACAGAGCTCTGCAGCTGGACCCCAGCCACTCAAACCCAGCTGGCAGGTCCCTGAAGAAGGTGAGGAGCCAGAAACACCACAGGACAGGACCCTGGCTTCCTCCCCACCCAGCTGCCCCATCCTGACTCCCCTCCAGAAACTGGAGAGGCTGTGCTTTCTTTGGACATAGTCTGAGGCTGAGATCAGCAAAATCTGGACCCTTCGACAGTATTCCAGAAAAAGCCTCTGCTGTGCTGACCTAAAGGCTAATGAGCCTTTCTAGGAGGTCCTCTTCTCTGATTCACCAGCTCTGCCTCTCCGCCACTCTGATGTCCTTGGGCAGTGGCCCTTTGTCTTGGAGCCTTTCTCAGAAAGAAGGGAAAGAAGGAGATCAGTGCCAAGCCTGGGCAGCCCTCGCAGTGAGCCGGCATGGCCAGATCAGGGCAACCTCAGTTTGTTTTCAGAGCTAGCTGTCCTCCCAGATCTGGCCTAGGTGACTTGTCTCCGGGTGCCCTGCCTACTGTCCTTCCCAGTCCCAACACTTAGCGCTGTTGGCATGATCTTCTGCAGTAGCCTGCAGAAGTCTGCCTCCCGCAAGGGAGATCTTACGGAAGTCTACCCAATTTTACTGACCCAAGGACCCCCAGGGACAGGAAGCTGGCTGCTGTCCTGTGAAATAGTACCCTACACCCTGACTCCACTCATGGTTGATTGGACGAGAGGGCCAATAGGAATCTTTACCCTGTTATTAGGATTAGAGGCGAGAGAGACAGAAAAACACAGAGACAGAGAGATTTGGTCCTTCCGGGAAGCTGTGGTTGGCCTTTCTCTGCTGTGACGCTTGAGATGTAGAGGCAGCAAGTCAGCAGAAAGAATGAACAATGAGTCGGATACACAGAAAGAGGCAAAGACGACAGATAAAAATACTTCAAAGATTCCCCACAGCATTCCAGATTTGGGTTTCTAGCCTCCCTGAGGCTCATTCTTGCCCACAGGGGTTCATGACTATTCAAATAAAGTCCCTGTTCTTCCTAAAGTGATTTTTCTCCCCACCACCAACATAGACTGAAGCAATAATAATGCTATTATATTTCTTTAATTCTAACACACACCATCAATTTGAATAATGTTTGTGTGTCTGTCTATGTGTGTGTGTGTTGGGGGAGAAACACGACATTAAAAATAAATATTGTCTGTATGACTTATTCCAATTTCAAAAATGTTCAACATGAAAAGCATGCATCTTAACATTGAGGAAATAGGCCACTTCACTTACAGTCTCTGGTCCTGACTCTTAATTAGGTAAAATGGTCCATTTAAATGCAATTAAATTGTGTATGTCTCCAAGTCATTAAGGAGTAGCTGGAATCTATGTGTTATGATTTACACGAGAGCCACTTGGGTTAGTGTTTAGCTGGTCAGGAATAGCCTTAGGCAGTTTCCTACCGACCCTGCCGTGGGTATCACAACCATGATCATAACTGCGGGACTCATTATGGATCATAATCGTAAGAGGATTTTCCTGTTAAGAGCATTATCCAAGCTCTTATTGTCGCTCTCATGGAGGGACACAGTCAGAGAGCCACATTAAGCTGTCCATTTTTTCCAGGGAGGCTGCCCACCCACTGCCTGTCTGCCGACTGTGTTCACTTTCCTCCCGGCCTCCAACTTCCTCTGGCGACCCCCAAGATGAGGTACAGATGGAATGGGTTGGCCCGAGCATAACTGAGCACTCCACGGAGGCACTGCAAACACTCAATCTTAGAGTGGTTTGGAAGCCATCGAATCCCCTGCCTCCTCTGCTAGATGCAGAACTGTGGCTCAGAGAGTTTGAGCAAGTTGCATGGGGTCACTTGGCCAGATGGCGGCACAACCCAGACTCGAGACAGGTCCATCGACCTCCCATGCTGGGCTCCACTCACTCTTATCACCACGCTATACATGTGTGCTAAGTCGCTGCAGCCGTGTCCAACTCTGTGCAACCCCATGGACTGTAGCCCACCAGGCTCCTCTGTCCATGGGTTTCTCCAAGCAAGAATACTGGAGTGGGTTGCCATTGCCTTCTCCAGAGGATCTTCCCAACCCAGGGATCAAACCCACGACTCTTACGTCTCCTGCATTGACAAGCAGGGTTCTTTACCCCTAGCGCCACCTGGGAAGCCCTACCACCACCACTCCTCTTCCCCCACAAAGCAGGGAGGCTGGGCATCCAGCATGGGTACATGAGATGAAGTCTGACAAGTGACTAAGAGCATGGAGCTGGAGCCAGAGTGCCCAGGTTTAAATCCCAGCTCCACCACTCCCCGGCGGCCTGCACTCAGCCCAGCTACCTAACAGCTCTATGCCTCAGTCATCCTATCTGTAAAATGGAGATAAAAACAGCATCTATTGCTTAAGAGTGTTGTAGCATTATTAAGTTAATGAGTAAAGCATTTTGACCACTGCCTGGCACGTGGTACACTCTATATGTATGTTTGCTAAATAAAGTCAAGCAGCCTCTGATGCCCCGGGGTCTGAGGAGTTGTCTGGAGGTAGAGCCATCTCAGGCCATGAGGTGGACAGAGTCCCTCAGCCCCAGGCTGAGGGGCTGCGTTGCAAAAGTGGCCAGGAGCAGAGCCGAGGAAAGAAGGAATAGGACAGGTGCTGCAGCCTGGGTAACCTCAGCGGATGCCCCATCCCCATTCCTCCCAGAAACCTCCATGTCCTCTCTAAGCACACCTCAGCTAGTGGTGTCCCCCAGGAGCACTACTGGTGGCAGGGAGGCCGCCTGCTGAGTGGCCAGCTCCCTCCACCTCCCGAAGCTGGGCTTGGGAGAGGAGAAGGTTCCAGAGACTCCTGCTGAGGCGGCGGTGAAAGCGTCCAGAAGTCTGGGTCCACCTGCTGAAAGCGCTTAAGGTGTGGGGCAGGGTCACAAAAGGAACTCCTAAAAAAGGAGGCATTTCTTACTGGGGGTTTTTTGTTTGTTTTTACCAACTTGCATCTTTAAGGGTTAAATCACACAGGAACAGTGAGGTGAATTCCATTCCAGCTGGCAGTGCTTCTCCCTTCAGGGTCCTCTCAGAGGCTCGTGGGAAATATGCAGGTCTCGGAGATCCTCATCCCTGGCTTCATGATCCTAACATCCCCTTCAGATCTTCATGCAACCTCTCAGAAATATGGGAAGAATCTTCTCTTGTTTTCCTGAGCATGCTCTCCCTCTCCCCACCCCCTTTCTTTCTTTCTTCCCTCTCCCCTCACTTCCCCAGGTTTATTCAAGGTCCAGGCTTGATGTTCAGGCAGAGACACCATCTGAGACTCAGCTGCGGTCCCCTCCAACCTGAACCGCTCCCTGTAATTCCAGGGAGACGACAGAGGACGGTGGAATCGGGGAGAGGGGCAGTGGTGCGCTGAGCACTCGCTCTCTCGGTGGAAAAGGCAGCCATCAGTCACAGCTGCTCTTTTAAAATACACCTCGAAGCCAGGGGAGGGGGCTGCCTCAGGCTGCCAGGCCTGTATTCCAGCTCACTGCTGGGGACTTGAGGAGGAGTGTTGATGGGGAAGCCTGAAGGGAAGAGAAGGAGGCTGGAGCAGGAGGAGCTGGCAGGGGACCCTGCTGGACAGACAAGACGAAAGGAAAGGAGATACGGAGGGGCTGAGTGACTGAGGGAAGAGGAGGCAGGCTGGCCCAGGGGTGGGCCAAGGGAATTCAGGAGCCAGCCGGGAAGGTAAACACCTGCTTTCTCCTAATAGAAAGCCACCAGGCTTCCTTTAAGAACCGCCTTCCTCTCTGGAAGCCTGTGCTGCTCTCTCTGTGGGGCCCTCCTGCTGTCGCCTCAGGCCTGAGTCCTTCAGAGAGTGAAACACACAGAGCTGGTAACTCAGGGCTGCTCCCCAGGGGGGACACAAACGCCCCCCCCCAGCCCCACCCCCACGCCTCCGGGCAACCCTCCCACTCAGCATGCCCACTTTGTATCCGGTTTTAATCCTCCAAACTGAACCAGTGTCAGATAAGAGCTCTGCCAAGGCACCACACTTACCTCTCAGGCCCAGCTTTCTGTTAGAGAACTGCTTATGTTAGCAAACAAAGGGCCAGTGGGCCTTTTCTAGAATTTGTATGCAGGGCCCAGGTTTGCATAGTTAAACCTACTTCTGTGTATTCTGATCTCACCAACATTGGATTTTTTTTTTTTTCAGACAACTTTATCTTATCTGTCTTTTGGGGATGTAATAACCCAAGATACACTGCAGACTTAAATGGTAAGAGTCAGGATGTGATATTAATCACTGAGAATACTCAGCTTTAAAAGCACCAAATGCTGAATAAATTAAAGCACTCAGTCATGCAGACCAGACCAAAGGGAGGGGAAACTTAGGGCAACTACAATGGAGACAAGACTTAAAAGGAGCTTTGGAATCTGCCTGAGCACGAGGATAGAACGGAGATGCAAGCAGACACTGCCACCAGCCAGCCCTGCACTGAGTTGGGAAAAGGGATTCTAAAAGGTCAAAAGGACGGCCCTTGAGTCTGAGAGACAGAATGCTAGCTAAGCCCACGAGGACCCACCCCAGGATCACTCTTAAATTATTCTGGACCAGAAGGAAATTCCACAACTTGCTTGGATCTCATCGTTTCTCTGGGGATGCAAACTCACCATGGAAAATTCCCAGCCTCACCCAGGTCTGGGCACCCTGCCTTGCCACTCTCCCCGCTGGTTTCTGGGCCTTGAAAACCTCCGCACATTTTCCCTCGTCTTGTTGGCAGCAGTGACAACTATCCACTTGTTGGGAACCAGAAGGTGGTGGCAAACTTGGAGATGATGATCAAAGGAAGGTGCCACCAGACCTATGGTGTCAGCGTCACCAGGCAGGGCCGTCTGTCCCAGCACAGAGCTGGGATGCATGGGCTCCCACGGTGGAGACCCCAGAGAGAAGGCCTCCACCCATCTGTCCAAATTCCTTTTGAGGGGAAGGAACAAAACCCGAAGGAGGCCAGTGCCCAGAGAACCCTCCAGGGGATACTCAGAGTTGGTAAAATAAGTTCTAGCTATCCCAGCACTCAGAGGTGTTACTGAACATTTCTAGATAAATGCAAAGGAAAACTCAAACTGCAGGTGGGTTGAGAAGGTCACCTCTGCTGTGGAGGCAGAATATCAGCCCCCTCAAATGCTGACATCCTATTTCCTGGAACCTGGGCATGTGTCACCTTGTATGGCAAAAAGGACTTTGCAGATGCGATGAAGTTAAGGATCTCAGGATGGGGAGATTATCCTTGATTATTCAGATAGACCCAGAGTAATATCCAGGTCCCTCTAAGAGGGAGACAAGAGGGCCAGAGTCAAAAGGTGTGACAAGGAAAGCAAAGGTCGAGTGGGTTCCATTCGTGGTCCGGGAAGACTCCACATGCCGTGGGGTAACTAGATGCACCGCCACTGCTGAGGCCCGTGTTCCCTAGAGCCTGTGCTCTGCAACAAGAGAAGCCGCTAAAGTTAGAAGCCCGCGGCTGGAGAGCAGCCTCCTCTCTCGGCAACTAGAGAAAGCCAGCACACAGCAATGAAGCCCCAGCTCAGTCATAAAGAAAGAAAGAGATAATTTTTTTTTTAAAAAAAAGGAAAGATGGAATGGGCAAGGGAACATATTCCTCCACAACGTCTAGAAGAGGAAGCAGCCCACACGACCCATTTTAGACTTCTGGCCTTCAGAAGTGTACGGTGATGCATGTATATTGATTTAAACCACTAAGTGTGTGGTGATTCATTATAGCAGTGAGAGGAAACCAATACTCTTCTAAGCTACATGACTTTCCCATGAGGGTGAGCCTAAAACGTGGCGCCCCTCTTGCCTGTCTCCACAGATGACCTTTGCCTGGTGCTCCCCTCTCCTGACTTGTTAATGCTGCCATTCATTCTCTCATTTCCAGCTATGAAAAAATTTGTTCTCCTCAGCTATCTGAAGGACCCACCAGTGTCATCTCATCGTTCCCAGTAAGAAAGCTGGAGGGAGAAACACAAGTCCACGGGCTTTGAAGAATGTGCATGATGCCTTTTCCTCACCGACTGAAGGAGACACTGGGAAGGGTCCCTCCAGCACAAGAGTCAGTCATAGGTTTCTCCACTGGCCCTCCCAGACGCACCCAGAGTGATGTATTGCATGTCTGTGTCATGTAGACTGTAGCTGTCTGTCACAGGATGCCACCCCTGCGGATGGCCAGGGCCCTGGGCCTCCCCAAGAGGTGTGCTGGAAGGCCACAGATTATGTATCCCCCCCACCCTCCCTCCCATCCCTGCCCCAACTGTCATCTGGGTCATCTGTCCAGACAAATATCCAAGGAGACCTTTCTTGGCCTTCTATACAGCCTCCTCCAGGGAAAGGGGTTTGTCTCTACTCCCCACTGCTCAGACACAAGGCCACTGCAAGATCCTCTGAGCCCCAGTTGGCACAAGCCACTCTCTTCTGCTCCAAGTTTCACACCACAGGCAGTGGCTCGCAGGCCTCAGGGCCCCACCAACCTTTGATGTAAATTCTGTTCCATTTCAGCACACTCTGTGCTTCCCCTGAAAGCCACATTCAACTGAATTTATTTCACCCCAGAGTCTGTCTGGGCCTTACTGAATAGGTACTGTGGTGGGCATAAGAATACCCCACCCAGTCTTCCTGGCCCCAATTTAGATGCCCATGGACAGCTGAGCACTGGTGTGTGGGAGGCTCCCAGGGTACCTTAGGGAGACGGCTCTGGGCCCACTTCCTGTCTGCTCTGGTCAAGGAGTCAGAAATAGGTCACATATTAAGTGGAGAGAATTGAGGAACTAGAACACAGTTTGGGATTAGGTTATCACTTCTCCCAACTCCTCACCATGTTGATTAATAGTAATTATCCAGTGTAACTTCCCAGGCACTTTTAGAGATGCCTTCTCATCCAGTTCATTCAACTACTCCATGATTCTACTGGGCTTCTGTGAAAAGTCACCAGCTTCAACCAAAATAACAAGCCCCACCCAGGAGTTTTCCTCCTCCTTCTTACTCCTTCTTAGATCCTGTCTCTGTTAACGCCACCACATCCATTCAGACACCTAGACAGAAATGTCTAGTAGAAACCATAGGGTCTCATCCTATTCTACATGTGCCTAATCCATCTCCAAGTCCTGGAAAACCGACATCTTTGGCTGCGGATGCAGGTGGGAAGGAGACAGCCCTTCAGGCGTGAATGTAAAAAAACAAGAATGAAGCACCAAACGATCATCCACTACCCACCCCTGAGGCGGGTGGTTGGGAGTGAAGGGGCTCTTTTTCTGATCCATGGCTGCTTTTGCTGCAGCCGGGTTTGAAGATGTTTCTGCTCAGGTCATCTCCAGTTACAGCTTGGCTTTGTCTCCTCGGGCTGAACATTTCTCCCATCTAATATGATGCTTTCCTGAAGCTTAAGGAAAAATACAGCTTCCCAGAAGGGACACATCCGTTCCTCTGGACGCCTTCTCTGTGACCCAGGTGAAGTAGATCAACCCTTCTCTGTGCTCCCATGGTAACACGTGCATGCCTCTTTTTGCAATTATCCCAAGCACTGCCATTTATTTCATTGCATCCGTTTCTATATATGGTTCATCAACTAGACTGTAGGCTCTTGGAAGTCAGGACCAGGTTTACCTTCTAATCTTCATCCTAATTAATGCTTGGCGCATTACAGATGCTCATCAATGTTTGTTGGACAATCTCTGAATGTAAGAGGCTGGCCCATCCTCTGTGCACAGGATGTTCTCAGAGATGAAGGTTTACAAGGATAGTAGGAGGCAGAGACCTTCAATGGCAAGAGTGTCTGAACTCTATGAAATTCGTTCCTGGGAAGAACTAAAGCCAAATCAGAAATTACTCTCTGATTTTATGTGATTTCCTCTAATACCAACTTTATTCCCTGGCAACAGACTTTCATGGCTTCCTATTTCAACACAGCAAAACTCAGCTTGTTGGTTTTTAACCAGTATCTGCACTATTGTGTCACTAGAATAGCACCACGATCAAATGTAAGCCTAACAGAGTAGATTAGGAATGAAGCTAGGAGGATGAGATTAAATTTGACAACTGTTAACATCATGAGTCATTGTCTCCTCTTTTCTTTGAATCCTTACATCAGGCTTCTGTTACACATGGCAGACTGAATACATGCATTTATTGCCACTCTCTTGAAACCCCACTAAAATGATGTTACAGGAATAAAAAAGTAAAATTGTCAAGGACAGAGAAACTGGGAGGGGAGACAGAAGATGCCTACACATTTTTTGGAAGGTCAAAATACATGCGTGAGTGGTGATTGACATGGCAGAGTGGAGAGAGCCAAAGCTTAAACATCTAGAGCTAATTTGCACCGTTGAACCTAAGAATGACTCGGGATCTGAGACACCATTACCTTAGAAAGCATGGAGCGGAACAGAGAATGAGTAAAAACTGATACAACGGGCTGTTACACCTGCACAGCCCCTGGCCTCTGGAGCAGGTTTGCTGCCCCTCCTTGACCCTGGCGGGAAATGAGAATAGTATCCTCTGGAACAAATGATCCTAAAAGGTTCTAGACTCTGGGAAACTGGACACAGTGAAGGGCAGAAGGAAAGTGCCTTCTGGAACGCAAGGGGATTAAGAGGGTCTCCATGCTAAAGAGTGATATCCATAGTTTCCTTTCTTATGAGGCTCCCAGAACTCTGGTTCATGTTCCTCAAGCAGAAGACTGAAGACTCTTTTTTTTTATGATATTTTTATTTATTACTTTTTAAGTTTTTTTATTTATTACTTTTTAAGTTCATTTATTTAGTTTTGACTGTGCCAGGTCTTCCCTGCTGCCTGGGTCTTTCTGTAGTTTTGGCAGCAGGACTACTCTCCAGTCGCAGCTCGCAGACTCTAGAGCACAGGCTTAGTTTACTTGCAGCATGTTGGTTCTTCCTGCATCAGGGATCGAACCCGTGTCTCCTGCATTGGCAGGTGGATTCTTTACCACTGAGCCACCAGGGAAGCCCAGAAGATTAAGAACTCTTCTTTAGAGAAGCTGATGGGCTCAAGAGAAACATGGATTGACACTGATGGAACCACTTGTGCATATTCCTAAAGCCCACTAGTCAACAGGCTCCAACTGGGACTCAACAAGGCCCGGCTTATGAATGGGCAGTCAAGGATCACCAGTTATTTGAGGAAAGCATTCAATATAAAGGCAGAAAATCATAATAAACAAATGGGGTTTGGGGTGGGGCTCAAAGAAACAGAGGAAATGCAGAAAACAGGGGGAAAAAATGAAAGATGTAATATCCTCAGAGAGACATAAGATCTTGCTTTCATGAAATGAGAAGAAAATTCTATACCAAACAATCATTCATTCATTCGCTATTTACTGTGCTAATTGTGGATGGCACTATTCTAGGTCCTAGAAACACAGAAACAGCACTAAAAGAGAAAACATTTAAACATCCCTGTCCTCATGGAGCTTTCATTTCAGTGAGAAAGAAAGACACCAAACAAAAAGTAAATAAAATATAGTATGTCTTATTATGATATATACTATGGAGGAAAAAAAGATAGCAGGGAAATAAGTTAGGAAGAGCTAGCAGAAAGGGATTATATGAATTTAACCATGATGATCAGGGAAGACCTGAAGGAGGAGGTGCATTTGAACAAAAAATATAAAGGAAGCTAGGTAGCAAATATGATAAAGAAAGACTCGTACCAGTTAAAAATATTATGGCCAAAAGTTGAAATTATAAGAAAAGTTAGAAGATTAGGTTGAAGAAATCACATAAAGTAAACCATAAAAACAAACAGCAATAGGAGAGAGGGGGAAAAAAGGTAGAAGGTAAAAGATGAATCCAGGAGGTTCAATCTGACTAAAAGGTTTCCCAGAGACACACGCATGTATGGTGTACTAATTCTCAGTAAAAGCAGAGGAATGGGGTAGGAAGCGTCTCTACAACAACATCACTGAAAGCACTAGGTGCTGAAACTGCGGGATACATGCAGAGGGAAGAGAGAGCTTCAGCTCCTGCCTAACACTCGTAAAGAGTAAATCTGACACAAGGTTTAGCATATTTACCTAAATACACAGGCTGAAAACCATAGAGCCTCAAGAAGAAAATTTAAGAGAATAAATTTGTAATTTTGCAATAGTCAAAGATTTCTCAGAACAGAAAAAGTACTAACTGTAACAGAAAAAAATGATAAATTGAACTTCTGACAGGTCTTAAAACTTCTGCTCATCAAAAGATACTTTTAAGAAAATGAATAGGTAAGCTGACCAATCGGAGAAAATACTTGCAATTTATGTTACCAAGGACTTCTATCTAAAATACATAAAGAACTCCTACAACTCAATAATAAAAAGTTAAACCAATGAAAAGAACATGCATGAAAACTTGAATATATATTGAATACATATTTTTAAACCTTTTTTATTTTGAAAATAATTATAGATTATAGGAAGTTGCAAAGAGAGTACAGAAAGGTCCCATGTACTCTTCACTGACTATCCCCCCTTAGTTATATTTTACATGATTTTGTAACATTTTGAAGACTGACAATTTAAAAGATTGACAATGCCCAATGTTGGTGGTGATGTGGGAAAACTGAAACCTTCATAAATTGCTGATGAGATTGTAAAATGGCTATCACTTCGGAAAACGATTTGAAAGTTCTTTATAAAGTTAAACAGATACGTATTGCGTAACTCAGAAATTCTATTCTTAAGTACTTACCAAAGAGAAACAAAATCATATGTCCGCAAAAATACTTCTACAAGAATGTTTATAGCCAGTGTATTCACAATACCCCCAAATCAGAAGCAACCCAAATGTTAATCAACAGATTATATAGTATTCATATAATGGAATAGTACTCAGCAAAGGATAAACTGTGCTAATCCCAAGAACATGGAGAAATCTCAGTAACATTACGCTGAGCAAAGAAAGCCAAATGCAAAACAATATATAAAGTATAATTCCATTTACATCAAGTTCAGCAATGCAAAACCAAAATCTGATGATAGAAATCAGAACTATGGCTTTGTGTTGAGGATAAGGATTGCCTGGAAGGGGGCATGAGGAAACTTTCTGGGGAGATGGAAATTGTCTGTATCTTGATTGGGGAGTTAGTTACACAGGGGTATCTATTTATCAAAATTCACTGGGTTGTACATTTCAACTTGTTGCTCTATGTAAACTTTATGTCTGTTTTCAAAAGTGCAAAGAATGAGGGGAAAAAAGATTTCCACAATGAGAAAAAGAATGAGATAATGAAAGGAATGAAATAAGGGGAAAAACACAAATTAAGTTTTTAATTTTTAAACCCTCATATCACTTTTTGATATATTATTTAGTGTTATTATTACAACATAGATGGTATAAATAAAAACCCAAGACATAAAGAGGTAAGTAATTTACTAAAAAAAAAAAAAAAAAAGTCCTGGATCTAGGTTTTCTTACTACCAATAAACTTAACCACCTCCCCTCTGTGGCAAGAAAAATACCATATGTTTGAGAAGCATCTATAATTGAGAGCTGCCATCAGTCTGTGGCTATTATAATTATCCCTTCAAGAGTAATGGACCAAGGATTCAGCTGAAGCCTCTCTGTTGGCAGCAATCATTTCCTGCTCCATTTTTGAATTCTTAATCACTTAGATACCTTAAGCCATCAATATTCTCTATCCATTTGCACTATTACTGCCATTCTCCAAAGATCTAAACGCCTTGTGGATGATGCTGGAAGATGTCACAAACCAGGCTTCTCTACGGAGAGAGCAGCTGTGCTGTGCTCAGAGCTTTTACACCCAAGGAATGGGACGGCTGGAGCATGCACACACTGATTCTTTATTTGCTCTCCAAATCTAAGGAATAAACTTAGTTCTCTTGCTACTGATTTCATCTAGGTCCCCTTCCTGAAGAAAGTGTATGTACTGCTATATTTAAAATAGATAACCAACAAGGACCTACTATCTAGCACAGGGAACTCTGCTCAGTATTCCTAACAACCTAAATGGGCAAAGAGTTGGAAAAAGAATAAATATGTGTATGTGTATCACCGAATCACTTTGCTGTACACCTGAAGCTAATGCAACATTATTAATTAACTATACTCCAATATAAGATAAAAAAAAATTTAAAAAGAAGTGTATACTGTGAACTACAGAAAATGAAATGTTACAGGATACAGACAGAAGAGTAGGAATACATCTGAAAGCTCATAACCCTGATACAACTATCAGAACCCTGAGTTCGTCAAATGAATAACGATTCATCAGAAAACTGACAGCTAAGAGGGTTCTCAGAGATCATTTATTCCAAACACCCTCTCTTTACACATGAAAAAAATTAGGTTCATTTTGTGTGTGTGTGAAGGTGGGGACGGGGGAAAAGAGAGACAAAGGGAGAGAGGGAGAAGGAGGTGACAATGTGGAAATAGCATTGAAATTTCAATTAGGAAATCTTGGTTTCACATCCTGGTTTTCACTTGGAAGCACAATCTTGGCCAAGTGCTTAACTGAACCTCTGGTTCTCTCCATGCAATGACCATAAGAGAATCTGTCCTGATTACTCGCCTGTTCATATCAGAATCAAATAAAAAGGTCTGAGAAGCTGTTTTGTCAAGCCTGTGTTAATGCTTGTTACTACTATTGCCCAAGTTGGCAAACGGGAAAGTTACAACTAGAAGTCAGGTCTCCAGAGTGCACTCCGTTTGTCTGGAAACCACCCCTCGACTCCTCAGCTGACCTTGGGGAGCTCGGTGTGATGAACCTCACGGCTTAGGAGGGAGCATCTGGCTTCAGGGGGTTGTGGGGGAGGAGCAGTGGCAGCTGACTGTTAGTGAGACAATGTGGGCTTGGGAAAGAGCAGGAAGTAACTAGAAACTAATGACCCAATCAAAAAATGGGCCAAAGAACTAAATAGACATTTCTCCAAAGAAGACATACAGATGGCTAACAAACACATGAAAAGATGCTCAACATCACTCATTATCAGAGAAATGCAAATCAAAACCACTATGAGGTACCACTTCACACCAGTCAGAATGGCTGCGATCCAAAAGTCTACAAGTAATAAATGCTGGAGAGGGTGTGGAGAAAAGGGAACCCTCTTACACTGTTGGTGGGAATGCAAACTAGTACAGCCACTATGGAGAACAGTGTGGAGATTCCTTAAAAAACTGGAAATAGACCTGCCTTATGATCCAGCAATCCCACTGCTGGGCATACACACTGAGGAAACCAGAAGGGAAAGAGACACGTGTACCCCATTGTTCATCACAGCACTGTTTATAATAGCCAGGACATGGAAGCAACCTAGATGTCCATCAGCAGATGAATGGATAAGAAAGCTGTGGTACATATACACAATGGAGTATTATTCAGCCATTAAAAAGAATACATTTGAATCAGTTCTAATGAGGTGGATGAAACTGGAGCCTATTATACAGAGTGAAGTAAGCCAGAAAGAGAAACACCAATACAGTATACTAACGCATATATATGGAATTTAGAAAGATGGTAACAATAACCCTGTGTACGAGACAGCAAAAGAGACACTGATGTATAGAACAGTCTTATGGACTCTGTGGGAGAGGGAGAGGGTGGGAAGATTTGGGAGAATGGCATTGAAACATGTAAAATATCATGTATGAAACGAGTTGCCAGTCTAGGTTCGATGCACGATACTGGATGCTTGGGGCTGGTGCACTGGGACAACCCAGAGGGATGGTATGGGGAGGGAGGAGGGAGGAGGGTTCAGGATGGGGAACACATGTATACCTGTGGCGGATTCATTTTGATATTTGGCAAAACTAATACAATTATGTAAAATTTAAAAATAAAATAAAATTATTAAAAAAAAAAGTAACTAGAAACTGTCCCATGTCAGAGGATTTGGCCAGGCAACCTTTTGGAGACTGCCCTGCCCCATCTCCGGCAAAGAAGACCGATGGGGAGGGCAGAACTGCGAAGACAGAAGGAAATGTCTGCGGGGATCAGGACCAAGGGCCTCCAGGGCTTCTCATTCCCTGCTGGCTGAGTTTGAAGGGTCCTGCCAGTTGCCCCTTCTCCCCCAGCCTTCTGCCAAGGTCCCACGAAGGGCAGGAGCAGCAGCTCCCGGAAATCACCGCTTTAAATCTTCAGGGATTGACGTCCAGAGAACGTGCTTGGAGAGCATTGCTGAATCCCTTTTGGCATTTTTGAAAAGAGTTTAGGTTAACAGCTTTCCTGTGGGAAGAACCCCAGCTCAGAGAAACCCTGGATGCAAATCCTGAGCCATCACTCACAAGCTGAAAGTCCCTGTAACATATTCACCTTGTCTGAACTCTAATGTCCTTGTACTTACAGTTGGGATAAAAACAATACCGTCTTCTTTTTTTCAATTTTATTTTATTTATTTGATTTAAAAAATTTTTTTGGCCATGCCGCAAAGCATGTGGGATCTTAATTCCCTGACCAGGGATCGAACCCACCACCCCTCCCCACATGGGAAGCGTGGAGTCTTAACCCACTGGACCGCCAGGGAAGTCCCAACAATACCTTCTTCATAGAATTATTGTGAGGAAGGTAATGATAATGGTTAATGCTAATTGAACTACGTGCTGTGCATTGTTCTAAGCTCTCGACATGGATTATTTCAGTTGTCACACAGTGTGTTTTTGATAACTCTTCTGGCACCTGGGAGCTACCATGCTCACAAGTAAAATGAAGCTCCTTTTGAGCGAGCATCTTCGTCTCTGTCTCCTAGGGAGCCGGTGAGAGGCTGGGAAGGGGATGCGCCTGCCTTAGGGAGAGGGTGGAAGCATTCATTAATGCCTGAACTCACTCCTGGGAGGTGAGGCCGTTATTATTATTAAAAATCAAGACGCTGTAAGCACAAACATATGACAGGAGAGTGGTCCCTTTGAACATCAAGAGAGCCAGCTGGACTGATTAGAATGATTACAATGAGTAGGAAGTCTGGCCGTTCCCTCCATCTTCCTTAGGGTCCACTGCCAGTCAGCCTTGCAAGGTGCCTCAGCCCAGTGAATCACACTCGGGCTTCTCCCTTCCTGGGCGCTGTGTCCCTGTAGGGAGTGCCGAAGAGCAACGGCTGTGCTAGCAAGCCAGCCTCTCCCACGGCTACCACTGGAGACACATCCTCAGGTGCACACAGCTGACTGGCTGGTCCCCCGGACGTGGAGCAGCTGCTGCGATGGCCGTTTGGATCCTGACGCTCTTTGCTCTGGTTAGCTGCTTCTTGGGAAGAGCCGGACTGGGGAGTCTTTCCAAACACCTGGCGACTTAGGTGTGAACATCCCTGCTCGGATGCTGGCAGGATTTATCCGCCAGGCCTGCCAAGCTGGGCTGAGGTAGATTAACCCAAGGATGACCTGCGAGGTTACTGTTTAATTACCACACCCAGAAAGTGCCCTAATGGTGAGGGAGGAAAATGATCATGACCCAGAAGCCCCACCTAACAACATGAATTTATCCTAAGGGTGGGTCATGGTTATTAAGAGTATTATCTTTAGCTGAGGTGGGCTGGAGTTCACCAAGGCTGCAAATGGGTTATTACATTAGATCCTGATGACAACCTATGAGCTAAAGCAAGATGTGTCTTTATTTTACCGACAAAGAAACTGAGGTTCTCTGCCCGGCTAAGGAACTTGGCCCAAGGTCATACAGTTAATGGGCAGCTGAGCTAGCATGCTGCTTAGAGCTGGCACTTAGTAGGTGCTTTAAGAATAAGAAAAGACTGGATTAAGGTAGGTTTTCTCAGCCTCGGCACTGCTGACACGTTGGATCAGATGATTCTTTGATACGGGAACCATCCTGTACGTTGTAAGATGTTTAGCCGCATCCCTGGCCTCTATCACTAGATTTCGGCAGTTCCCTAACCCATTCAAATGTGGGACTTGCCCAGTGGCCCAGTGGTTAGGATTCCGTGCTGAGACTGCAGGGGAGCACAGATTCTATCCCTAGTTGGGAAACTAAGATCTTGCATGCCACGTAGCAAGGCCTAAAAAAAAAAAAAAAAAGGTTCCCCAGAAAAGAAAACTGCCCCAGACTGAGAACCAGGGAGTTAGGGCAGTAGTAAGTGAAAGTCAGCCAAGGGCCCAATCCCAGGACTTCATCTGACTCTGCAGCCCAAATTGTGAGCCACCCGGGATCAGGTGAGGACTAGCTTCTGACATGTGATCATGACATCAAAATAGATCTCATAGTTAAGAAGTAATTCTCTCCTGCATGCCAGTTGTAATGAAAATGGAATGGATCTCATTTCCCTTAACAATTCTACCGCTACCTCCATTAGTAAAACGAAACCTCACTTTCATCTGGCCCTCTTATTCCTGAAGGAATCCATCCGGGCTGGAGATGGAACTCCTTTAGTCTACTCAGACTTCCTTTTGAGAGAAGAAAAGACATAAATAATCTCTGGAAACACTTTCTGATGATACAGAATAAAATATTCAGAATATTTAGAGCCCTCACTAAATACCACTAAATACTGTACTTAGCACTTTATATGCTGTCTCATTTAAACATTATTTTCTAGATATGGAAACTGAAGCTGAGAAAGTCAAAGTATCTTTCCCAGGACCACAGAGCTAGCAATGACGAAGCTAAGGTTTGAGCTCAGGCCTGACCCAGGCAGCGCTTCCTTCCATCCTAGGGCCACTGGAACTCCCCCAAGCTCTTCCAGGTCTGCTCTCAGCTGGTTCAGAACCCCAGAATGGAGAAGAAACATGAGAGCTGTCATCCAATCCCATCCTCCCTGCCAAGGCCCATCTCCTGATTCCATATGGTGGAAACCTTCCCCTGGATAAAAATGAAATTGTGAAAGTGTTAGTCACTCAGTTGTGTCTAATTCTTGTGACCCCCAAGGACTGCAGCCACCAGGCTCTTCTGTTCCTAGGGATTCTCCAGGCAAGAATACTGGAGTGGGTTGCCATTCCCTTCTCCAGGGGAGCTTCTCAACCCAGAGATCAAAACTGTGTCTCCTGCATTGTAGGCAGATTACTTACCATCTGAGCCAATGGGGAAGCCCTCCATTGGACAGCCTATGGTCAATTAAAATTACTCTCCTAATACACCACCTCATCCTCTCCCCACTCCCACCCCCACCATTTAACCTCCTCCTGGCTGACTTGTCTCTGTCAATAAAATCACTCAATTTACCAAGTTATTAAGCCCTTGAAATCATCTTTGACTCTTCCCATGCACTCCCTTCTCCCCCACACCCAATCATTCGCCATGTCTTATACCTGTCCCGAGTCCCAGTCCCAATTCTGTCTCTAGACTCAGTTCTCTTTGCCTCTCACCTGGGCTCTTCTCTTTTTGGGGGCTGTACTGGGCAGTTTGTGGAATCTTAGTTCCCAACCAGGGACTGAACCGGCATCTTTAGCAGTGAAATGGAGGAGTCCAAATCTCTTGACTGCCAGAGAATTTCCCTACCTGGACCGTTAACAGCCTCTCACTGTGATCCCCTCCAGGCCTTTAACCTTCAATCTCACTGTACCCACTGCCTCCAGAACATCAGCAGCTAACTCTGATCTTGACCTTCAGTGGCTCCCAAGGTCAACATGGTTGACTCCAGACTCCAGATGTGCCTTGACTTGACCCTCCTCTACTTTTCTGGCCTCTGTCCCACTGATCCCCAGACAAATGAACATCTTGTCACCCCAGTGTTCTACAACCTCTGTGTTTCTGCCTACTGTCCTGTCTGGAACAATCCTGCAACCCCACACTCACCCCTGGGATAGTCATTTCTTTCTCCCTTTCTTCTTGTGACAAAGCAAAGAGTCAAACATATGGAAACCCTCTCTACCCTTTAAGACCAAGCTCAGATGCTACCTCCTCCATGAAGCCTTCCTTGATTTTCCCAGTTGGAAGTGATCTTTCCTTCCTATTTTTATATATATATATTATATATACATATATAATACATATGTATCATAATACATATATAATGTAGCATATAGGTATTATATACAATACAATATAATTCTATTATATTGATGTTTTCCAATTGCGGTGCTGGAGAAGACTCTCGAGAGTCCCTTGAACAGCAAGGAGATCAAACCAGGCAATCCTAAAGGAAATCAACTCTGAATAGTCATTGGAAGGACTGATGCTGAAGCTGAAGTTCCAATACTTTGGCCACCTGATGCAAAGAGCTGACACATTGCAAAAGACCCTGATGCTCAGAAAGACTGAAGACAAAAGGTGAAGAGGGCGGCAGAGGATGAGATGGTTAGGTAGAATCACCGATTCAATGGATATGAGTTTCAGCAAACTCTGGGAGATAATGAAGGACAGGGAAGCCTGGTGTGCTGCAGTTGATGGGGTCACAGAGAGTCAGACATGACTGAGTGACTGAACGACAACAAATATGACATACTACAAACTACCATAATACATCCCTTGTATCTTTCCTCTGGCATTTTATCACTATCTCTGTGAGTGTTCCCTCCTTACTGCACAGAAAAACTCCTGATTCATAATCTGTAAAATGGGGATGATAATAATGGAAACTCTTTCATGGAACTGTTGAAAGGATTAAATTAGATAAAAGAAATTATTACATGGAAAATGCTTAGGAAATTTAATACACGTTAAGCATTCTAAAAATGCTTGCTATTATTATATTCATGTCTTTGAGGCACTTAGTGGACATATGAATTATTAAAAAATATTTTTGAACATATGAATGACTGTAATATCACTCTTCTTTGAAGATGCAACACAGCTGATCAGCATGTAGCCGGGGCTCCAGTTACATCCCAGATTTGAACAGAAGCCATTCTTTTCTTGAGTTCTGCCTTTCTCCTCATGGTAGATGGACCCTGAAACATCCTTTTCTTTTAGGCCAGTTGACTTGAACCCTTTTTTTCCCCCATGCCAGTGCCCTGAGAGATAGCATAGTTTACTTTACTAGCAAATTCAGGCCAGGAGGAGTAAGTGAGGAGGTGTACACCGAAAATCATCCCCAAGGGAATTCCTGATACACCTCCCTCCTCCTGTTGCAAAATATCTGTCCTCATCTGCTTTTCTTGGAGCTAGGACTTATAAAGAAAATACCTGTTCCTTCATTTTCCCAACAGGGTGACATATTTTCTCCTCTTCAATTCAGCCTGAGGTTTCATTAAAACAGTAGCAATCCAGCAAAGACATCTTTTAGAGCAGGGGTCCCCAACTTCCAGGATCTACTTCCTGATGGCCTGAGGTGGAGCTCATGTAATAATAATAGAAATAGAGTGCACAATGTAATGCGCTTGAGTCATCACGAAACCATCCCCTCCCCCTACTCAGATTTGTGGAAAAATTGTCTTCCACGAAATTGATCTCTGGTGCCAAAAAGGTGGGGGAATCACTGTAGAGGTTTCTCAGTCCTTTGAAATAATAAGCAACGTGGCCCTAATCTGCGTGTGCTCACGTGTGCTCACATGCATGAGTACGTGAGTGCACATACAGGCAGCAGAGGGGATGGAAATAATTTATTCTGGCGATGCCGAGGGAGTTACTGTTAACCATTTCTGTCTTCCCTCACCATCAATGTCCATCCATGTGATCCCCTGTGGACAAGCAGCTGAGCCCAGCACAGAAAATAGTAGTCACAAAGATATTTATGTTCTTTGCCCCTAAGACCTTTGTAATGATATGAGTATAACAGAAAAAATAAAAGGAGGAGATGAGTAGAAGGGTGAAAGAGAAAATGTAAATGTTTTTGCATAATACCTCATACCAGCCTTGCAGCCCAGACGATTTGGAGATTAGCTGGAACAAAGGGTCTTTCATGGCGCATATAAGATAAGGGGCGTTTCAGCAAGGTTCTTTTGCTTTAAAAAAACAAAACCCCAAATCCCTCTTCTTCATAGCTCCTGCTCGCAGATATATCTAAGGAAGATATGCTTTCTGAAATGCCTTGGGTTTTGGTGAGATCGTGATGCTTGACTTATTGAATTCACTATTTGAGCTCTGATCCCTTCATCAACTCATAAGCATAACTTTTCCTTGAAATGACAGCCTCAGCAGAGCACCAGGAAGCAAATCTGTGCAAGTCGTTGGGAGTTTCTTCTCACGTCATGCGTAGGAGAGCCTGTGACACGGGTCAGGTCCTTGCCAGGAGAAAGGAACACTGACGTGAACACGGTGAGGACGCGTGCTGCCCACAGTACATCTGCTGCAAAGACCGAGTCAGGCAGTGAGAGCAATGTGCATGAAACCCGGGCCAGTGGCTCCTGACCCATGGGGCCTGGCTCACCTGCTTTCTGACCTACACTGTCCTGGGCACTGGTTTCTAGTGTTCAAAAATAGCCCACATGAAATCTGTCATATGGGTTATATTTCTCCCAAAGGACAGCTCTGCTGGTTTGCAGTCCTGAATCATCATCTCAATGACACCTTTCTGCATAGTAGAATTGGAAGCAGGCTTGGAAATGTTTGCTGCCAAGTTCAGGTGCCTCTGCTCCTTCGGGCAGTCTGGGAGGAGCCTGGAAGAAGGGTCCACAGTCAGGGTCAACATCTCAAACTCCTGGCCTGCTCACAAAAGGACCAGTCATCCTTAAATGGTCACATAGATAGAGAAGGGGCAGGGCAACTCTCAGGCAGCTCTGATGCTGAAGGCAAGGGAAGAGAAAGAAATGGAAAGACTTTAAAAGCATTCTCTTTCCAGCCCCCGCTGAGAATTTTAAATGCCTTCTACCCTGACATGTTTGAAGTCTGCATTTTATTGTCTGTTTAACTTACCCAGCAAGCTTCTGGGGCGGGCGAGAGCGATGTGGTTGTAAGTTTGTGTCTATAGCTGAAGATCTTGATGACACTCAGAGCAGCAGAAAATAATGATACAGCTAACATTCACCACAGCAGTGGGTAGCCTGGGCCCAGAATGTAAAAGCTAAAGGAGAAATCACCTATCTGGATGGTGTGAAGAGGGCATGAGATTTCCGAAACTGCAAATGCAAACCCCGGGGATGGAAAGAAATATCAAATATTGGGTTGGCCTAAAAGTTCATTTGGATTTGTCTGTAGCATCTTATGGCAAAACCAAACAAACTTTTGGGCCAATCTTATACATACTGAATTCCTGCTGAAAATTACCTTGACCTTGCTGCCTGGGAACCTGGCAGAGAGAACTGGGAGGCTCATCCTTCTAGGGAAGAAGGTACAGAAACCATCCCTCCTTAGAAGAGGGGTGTGCTAAGTCGCTTCTGTAGTGTCCGACTCTTTGCAACTCTGTGGACGATAGCCCATCAGGCTCCTCTGTCCATAGGATTCTCCAGGCAAGGACACTGGAGTGGTTGCCATGCCCTCCTTCAGGGGATCTTTCCAACCGAAGGATTGAACTCTCATCCTTTATGTCTCTTGCATTAGCAGGTTTTTTGTTGTTGTTGTTGTTTTACCACTAGTGATACCTGGGAAGCCCCAGAAGAGGCATGACTCAATCCAAAACAGCAGGCCCCCTTGCTGGGCCTGGCAGAGTGTAGTTGGAGGTTCCTGAGCACAGCTCTTTCAAGACTTGCCTTGTGACCTCACCCCACTAGCCCACAACCACACACATCCATGCACTCAGTTACCCTTCATTTACTGAATTCCTGCTATGCACCAGGCACTGTGCAAATACCCGAGCACATAAAGGTACACAGAATACGCACAACTCCCGCACGGAGCTTGCCTTCTGAGGAAGACAACTACAGAGGATGATAAGTGCTATGAAGAAATAAATGGAAGAACAAGACAGCTGGGGTCTTCCTGCTTGTCCCCTCCCTCACACAGCAGGCAAGGGCCATGACCCAGAGCATCCAGGAAGACAAGGGGTTCCCTGTTCTCACCCACCGACTGAGACCAGGGAACTATCGTGGTCAGCCTTGGTCAGTTTGGGAGGGAAAACTGAGATAAACTCGATACCCTGTAGGCTGGAGGCTTTGATGATAAAGGAAGGAAGGAAAAGAGAAGGAAGGCAGAAGGAAAGAAAAGGACCCTCTTTCTATTACCACAGCTTTGTAACTTGAAGTACAGGTTAATAAGGTGTCTTCAGTAAGAAATATACATGTCTGACTTGCTCTATTGAGAGATTCTTGAGAATGAACCACCCTGTAGACTGGTTATAAAGACTGGTTTCTTTTCTTTTCAATTCAGGTAAACTTAACTATTGGCCTTTAAAAAAAAAATTAAAAAGCAAATCATTAAAAACAGAAAGAAGAAAGAAATACGCACGTCTGACTTTCAAAGCCCAATGCTAATGCGTCAGAATTCATTTGTGTTACTAGGCTTGATCACAATTCAGCTCCAGGAATAGAGTGAACGATTTAAAATCTAGATAAAGACCCTTGGGAGTGGAGCAGAAGGAGTTCTTGATGGACACATTAGAGGGAGCAGCTATAGAAATGAAAGGAGAAAGGATAATTTCCATTGATTGCGTGTCTACCACATGCCACACAGTACATGTAATTTCATTTAATCTTCACAAATAGTATGTATTATCTTCTCTTTCTTACAGCAGAGTGAACTAAGGCTTAAGGAAATTAAATACCTTACTTAAGATCACAAAGCTATTAAGTGGTACAGCTGGGATTTGAAAACTTCTCACTTCTAGAATTGTGTCAGCAAAAATGGCAATGAAATCTCCCCATGGCATCTTGTACTGAGGGTTGGGGAGAGGAATGTTCTTGGGAGCCATGTTCCATCATTATTACCAGCCGACCTACTACTGCTAAGTCACTTCAGTCGTGTCCGACTCTGCGACCCCATAGACAGCAGCCCACCAGGCTCCCCCGTCCCTGGGATTCTCCAGGCAAGAACACTGGAGTGGGTTGCCATTTCCTTCCCCAATTTCCCCAGTGAAAAGTGAAAGTGAAGTCATTCAGTCGTGTCCAACCCTCAGCGATCCCATGGACTGCAGCCTTCCAGGCTTCTCCATCCATGGGATTTTCCAGGCAAGAGCACTGGAGTGGGGTGCCATTGCCTTCTCCAGCCAGCCAACCCACCATCACATAAAATCTCTCTTCTTCTCGTTAGAAGAGTGTGTCATACTCCAGATCAGTGCTCCGGCACCTGGCCCCATTTGCTTTGGGTCTTGCTCTTTGCTCAGCCACTTATGTGTTTATCTGCCACAGATTTCATTTAAAATGACTTGCATTATAATAGAACCTCCCTCATAGAACAGCCTCATGGGGCCCTGCGTGCTAAGTCACTTCAGTCGGACTTTATGTGACGCTATGGTAGCCTGCCAGGCCCCTCTGTCCATGGGATTTTCCAGGCAAGAATACTGGAGTGGGTTGCCATACCCTCCTCCAGGGGATCTTCCTGACCCAGGGATCGAAATTGCGTCTCTTATGTCTCCTGCATTGGCAGGCGGGTTCTTTATCACTAACGCCACCAGGGAAGCCCCATGGGGCCCTACTAGCAGACTATTCTCTCCACGATAGGCCCAACCTTGCTCTCAAAACTCTTCACATAGGCCACACGGTTCAGCTCTTTTCATCAAAGTAGCAAGCTCTCAGAACCCTGTATAGACAGAAATTGGTGACTGAACAAGCTCCAAGGATGCTGAGGATACAAAGGGCTGAATTTGTGAAAGTCTGAGCCTCCCTCCTCTGCAGAACTTTAGAAACAACCAGCTACCCATTCCTTTTTCTTTTTTCTTTCTTTGGCTGCACTGGGTCATCGTTGCAGGTCTTGGGTTTTCTCTAGCTGTGACACGCTGACTTACTATGCCCTGGGGCATGTGGGATCTTAGTTCCCAGACCAGGGATTGAACCCACATCCCCTGCTTTGGAAGGTGGATTCTTAACCACTGGACCACCAGCGAAGACCCCAGCCACCCATTCCTGAGCTTACTTCTTCTCTCATATCCCCTGCAGCACCTAGGAAAAAAAAACCTTACCCACTGGTCAGGTGCTAGACACACAAGTACACTGATAATATCTTCTGCTTGGTTTAGTCCTTTCAGTCTAGGGTCTTGGTTGAAAGGATTGAACCCTCAGAAGCTGGTGACTTCCCCACACTTGGCAGCATTCAAGACAAGGAGGGCTTGGAATAGGGCACTGGGAACTTATGTTCTGTTGGACTGGAAGAGCTGCTGGTCCTTCTACAGTTCTGCAGGAGCCTCTAGTGTGTGCATGCTCTAGTGTGTGCATGCGTGTGTGCTCAGGCACTCAGTTGTGTCCGACTCTTTGCAACCCCATGGACTGCAGCCTTAAAGTCCACCATTCTCTGTGAATAGTGCAGTGGACAATGGGGAAAGACACATACGCAATGGTGCTTCCAGGGCTTCAACTCCAAGACCACATCACCGTGTGGAAAATCACCTGAAACTCTATCAAATGCCTGGGAACCATGGTATCACAGGCATTTCCAATATGAGACATGAAAATGAATACAACATGTTTTCAAAGCAGTAGTTGACTCACCCCCATATTGCTGGGTTACTGATCTCAAAAAAGAGGTGGCATTACCATTGCTATGGGAACTTCCAGTTTCACTCATTGGTATTCAGGCCTCCAGCTGGGAACATCCTGTTCCGGTCCCTAATTGCAGCTCATGACCTACTTCTACTTGCTTGAGCGAGAGGCCCTGGTGAGATACCTTGGAGTCAGGATGCCCCAAACCCTCATTCTGGAATCGGCTTCATTCCCCTCCCCGGCAGAGGGCAAGACACACTATTCCATCGTTCAGTGTTGTACCAGTGAAATAAGGATGACAGTGTCAGGCTTTCGCTGGTAATGTTTCAAGAGTTTTAACAGCTAAAGCTTGAGAGGATAGAGCATGTGGATGTGTGGACAGTCCTTTCTTCCCACTAGGTTTGTCGAGCTGGGAACCCAAGCTTGATCAAACTTGCCAGAGCCTTGCACTCATCTTCAAATAGCCGACTGTCCCAGCACACAGCTTAACTAGAAGAGGTGGATGGGTGTAGACTGGCTTGAAGACAGAGCTGTGAGAGGAAAAATGGGGGAGGAAGGCTGAGGGGAGTAAAGTTAAATAACTGCTGGTGTGAATACAAGACTTGCATCCCTTTCTCAGGAAGATCATCAGAACCATCCCACTGCTCTTCATCCCGCTTAACCTCTGATCATCCTTAACATTTTCCTTTTCTCCTCTCTTGCCCGTCTCCAATCCTTCAGCAAATGCTATTGATTCTACTTCCAAATAATATCCCTGATATACCTACTCCTCTTCGCATAGTGGTAATGTTACATTTTAAAACCATGAATCAGAATGTATCATTTTTCCTTTCAACAAAGGCTTCCTGCTGTAATTAGCACATAACCTGCAGCCTCTCTGCTCGCCCACCAGGCCCTGATGACCTCTCTTGGCTCCTGCCCCTTTGGCTTTGCCTCAACAGCTCTTGTACCACCCACCATGCCCCAGCCACACCGGCCTCCTTGCTCCGACTCACCACACACTACTCCTCCTCATGGCCCTTCCCTTTCCTCAACCCCCAACTCTTTCCTTCCTGTTCACCTTCAGATTTCAGTTTAAATGCCCTTTACTCAGAGAGGACTTCTAAGACTCTTCCAATCTGAGTGAAGACCCTCTACTAGACTCTCCCAGAACTCCCGATATTTCTCCCCCAGAGAAAGTATCACACTTTGTTATTATGTATTAGTGGTTCTCTAAATGTAGTTTCTAGGGACTTCCCTTGTGGTCCAATGGCTAAGATTCTCACTCCCAAAGCAGGGGGCACAGGTTTGATCCCTGGTCAGGAAACTAGATTTCACATGCTGCAATAAAATATCCCACATTCCACAACAAAGATAGAGACTGCTTGTGCTACAACTAAGACCTAGCAAATAAACTAAGACATAGCCAAATAAAAAGCAAACAAAAACAACAAAAAACAAATATAGCTTCTAGACCAACAGTATCAGCATTACCTGGAAACTCATTGGAAAATGCAAATGATTGGGCCCCACTCTAGACCTACTGAATCAGAAACTGAGGGTGGGCCTCAAATCTGTGGTCTACCAAACCTCTGCGGGAGTCTAATGCACACTAAGGTTTGAGGGCCAGAACTTATTGCTATTCCTGTGACAAGCTGATTGACATCTGTCTCCCCCACTTGACTGAAAACCCCATGAGCTCAGTGCCTGGCACAGAGCAGGTACTCAATACAACTTTTGTGAATGAATGAATTCATAAATGAGTGTTATATGGATTGGCCAGGAGGGGTGCCAAGGAAGCCCAGATCAAAAATGTAGCCCTGCCCTGGGCTCCCACAGGTTGCTCTGTTCACAGACCTCAATGGTGAACTCACCAGTCAGGCCCCAGCTCCTGTCCAGCTCACAGAGTGTGTTTCAGGGCCCATCGAGGTTACAGTGTTCTAACCAATGGAGTCCCTGCTGTAGACACAACACATCCGCTGGCCTTCTCCAGTCTCAGGTACTTGAAAAAGCTCTGGACAGCTTTTTTCTCTATACGTTTTTTTGAAAAAAAAACAAAAACAAAAAAAAAACCACCTTTTTATTTTATATTGGCGTATAGCCAGTTAACAATGTTGTGAAGGTTGCAGGTGGACAGCAAAGGGACTCTACACACACATGTATCTGAGCTCCCTTAAGCTCCCCTCCCAGCCAGGCTGCCACATAACATTAGGTGGCAGCAGCTCCCATTCACTATACATTTTAAATCCTTCTTTTGGAAACCTCAGAGCTCCCCTGAGGGTAGACTGGGTTGAGCTTAGTCTTTTGAGAGCACTGCTTCCTGCCTAAAAGGCAGAACCAACAAAGAACTGCTTCCAGAGGGGCTAAGTATCTATTATGAAGCACATGGGATAGTCAACTCCCAAGAGCTGGCATGCGTCAAGCACGTGTCCAACACTATCAAGAGATGCGCAATTCCATACGATCCTCAGAATGATGCCGTGAAGTGGGCTATCACTCCACTTTACTGATTTTTAAAGAACCTTAATGAGATTAAATACCTTGTTTTACATCACTCCTTTAGCAGTGGTAGAGCCAGGACTTTAACCTAGTTCTGTCCAAACACTCCTCCTTCTTAACCCATTACATTATACAATTCCCCATAAGTCAGAGAGAGCCTCAGACTCTTAGAGCCACTTCTGGTGAACAACCAGCATGTTGAGTGCATTTCATTGGCTCCAAAGGCTTTCCAATTAGTAATACTAGGGAGTGCCCCAGGGTGCCAGGGTACCACCCAGCCAGTGTGTAGTTTAGCATGTACCTGCTAAATTACAGAGAACAGAACTGTAGCATCATCACCATGGGTGTTTGACCCAGATCTCAAATTTTGATTAAACTTGTGCTCAGACCAGACTCCCATTAGACCACAGACCCCACTAAGCCCATGCCAGAGACAAGACCTGCTGGATCAACCTTGAGCCTGAAACAACTGGTGAAGACTATCTGTGTTCACAGTATACACACGAGCAGAGTTAACCAGCAAGGAGGTGAGAAATGTTCACCTTGGCGGGGTGCTAAAATTCCTTCAAGCTGCCAGGGGGCTATTTATGGCAGTGGAAGATGGCATTTTCTAGATTAAACTGGACGTGTCTGAAAATTGGCCTCTAAAACCCAAGCAACTTTTCACTAACAAAAATCAGGTCTATGGTTACAATTCATAGCCAATATTCTATTCAGTTTTAGTGCCCTCAGTGGTCTGGGTCTCTGCCATGTGCTATGGATAATATAAAAATGAATAAGACACATATCTGCCCTCATAAAGTTTATGATTGACGACACATGATGTTTATGGGGGCAGTGGGCAGAACAGAGAGTGGAGGACGTTGGTGAGGATAGAACAAGTGCACTGAAATAATTGAGGTGCCAGAACCTCAGGCACATGGGCACATGGTGCCCAGGCCATGGTGCCCAGGCCGTGTGCTTGGGTGGGTAAGGGAGGAGAGACATCAAGTGCAATAGAACCTTGCAGGGAAGCCCTCACAAAGAACATGACTCTCTGAGCTGGGCTTTGAAGGAAGAAAGAGGAAAAGGCTCAAGCAAAGCACAAAGGTGAAGACACTGCAGACATACTCTGCAAGATCTTGAGCTGAGGGTCCTGACTGAGAACAGAGAACTGGAGAGCAAGCCAGAGGGGCAGGGGAGCACCCGCCCTGTCGTTCCCTGCCCCCATCATTTGGTCTAAGATTTCCGTTTCCTAAACATGCTAGGTCTAAACTGTTTCTAGAATCTTCCAACATGCTAAGAATGCACAGCATTCTTCTTTTTCTGCTGTCTCATGTTCCTATCCTCCTTTCTGGATGGCAGCAAATTGAAAGATTAAGGGAACACACTCAAGCTCATGCATGCCCCCTGACAAACCACTGCCAACTTACTCAGGCATGAATGAGCCAAAGGCAGCAGCATCCAACGATTCAGGGGACAGGGAGGGAGCGGACGTGACATCGGGTGTCTCGGCCACTAGCTCTGTGGAACCTTGGGCAAATGACCTAACCTCAGTTTCATCGATTGTAACAAGAGGGTTAGATCAAGTGATTGTGGAGGTCTTTCCCCATTATGAGATTTTCTGGCTCCTTCCATTTTATCATTTGCAGTCTCTTTAAGGAGGACCAATACCTTCTTCCTGAAGTGAATTATCACATAATCAAAACAAGATTAATAGCATAAATAAAATGCCCAAGGGTTGGAAATAGAAGGGAGGAGCTCAAATGACTTGAATATAATAGTGGCAGGTCAGTTCATCATTGAAGGAATGTACGTGCATCATAATACGGAAATATGCAAGTGTCAATACGAACAGAGCTTGTGCAAGCACGCTGGCAGAAAACAGCTGGGTAGAGATGGCACGATTAAAGTGGCATTGTTGGTTGAGTTGTTCAAATATAGAATTTTCTTTCTAACTTGATTTTTCTTTTAAAACGTTATGCCTGTTGCAGAACAGTCTTGTGGTTGCCAAGGCGGAGGGGAGGAGGGAGAAGGGGGACTGGGAGTTTGGGGTGAGTAGATGCAAACTGCTACATTTAGAATAGATAAACAACAAGGTACTACTATATAGCAGAGAGATTTATACCCAAATCTCCTGGGATAAACCATAAAATGGAAAAACAATATTAAAAGAGAATGTATATTTGTGTATAAGTGACTCACTGCTGTACAGCAGAAATTGGCACAACACTGTAAATCAACAATACTTCAATATAAAATAAAAACAAAACAAAAATGTATGACTATGAATGGGCTTCCCAGGTGGCTCGGTGGTAAAGAATCTGCCTGCGATACGGGAGACACGGGTTTGATTCCTGGGTCTGGAAGATCCCCTGAAGGAAGAAATGGCAACCCACTTCAGTATTCTTGCCTGGAGAATTCCATGGACAGAGGAGCCTGGTGGGCTACCATCCATGGGGTCACAGAGTTGGACAAGACTGAGCATGCCCTCACACACACACACACACGATTATTAATACCAATTATACATTATATGAAACTGATTTTATCATGCAGTTCATTTTATTATATAAGTTTTATACTTATATAACATCTCCCCAGAAGGCCCTTTGTTTTGGAAGTGGGAGGCAGGGCATATCCTGGGTCTCTCCAGCCCTCTCCAACATCACATTTACCAACACATTACGTTAGTAAAATGAGAACTTCTTCATAACACACATACAGTGCCACCATTCAGAACCTTTCCATAAGAAATTGTGGAACTCTCCGGAACTGGAAATCCCTTTTTTCCCCCATCACCCACCCAACAGACAGGAAAGAGAAGACACAGTGGTACATGAACCAGCAGATTTGTTCGTCAGCAGGAACGACACCTCAGCCCATTGCCTTGTCTGCGTGCTGTGAGATGAGAACAGAAGAAGGCCCTGCAGGTGCCAGTCATTTTTGTCTCTTCATTTCTTGGATCAGTTTATATCTTGAACCATGTGAGTTCTGAACTCTGCCCTTTCCCTGTGTGAGGCTGCACTGGCCTTGGGTGAAGCTTTTTTTCAAGCAGAGGCGAGCAAGACAGAAGGCATCTGTGCTGTGTGTGAGGGATATGTGACATGGAGCCAGCTCAGAGCTGGTGGGAACTTCCTCCCTCCTTCCCCTTCCCAACATCTGGCTCAGCAGTGAGAGAGGAGAAATGGGGAGATGCGTGACCCAGAGGCCAGCTTAGGTGGGACACGGGTGTGGTTTACAGGCAGGAAGCGCTGGGAGGCATTTGTTCTCACGACTTTAGCCTAGATACGAACAACTACTGGTTATTCTTCCCTGCAGAGAAATCTGCAGGATAAAGAGTGGGTTTTTAAAATATATATTTATTTATTTGGCTGTGCCAAGTCTTAGTTGTGGCATGTGCGATCTAGTTTCCTGACCAGGGATCAAACCCTGGCCCCCTGTATTGGGAGTACAAAGTCTTAAGCCACTGGACCACCAGAGAATCCAAAGACACTGGTTCTGCGATAACATCGAGCCAGCTTTCTTCTTGTGTCCTTGTTGTCGGCCCAAGCAGACCCTTGTCCTTATATAAAGTTACGTGTAAAACACTGAATTTTTGCTGACTTTGGACTCTTCTCTGACAGGCTGTTAAGTCTAAATGAATTAAGTACCTTCACACACTCCTGGGTTCTTCCGCACACGGAGATGGGTCGCCCTGCTGTACCTTGTTTTTATTTCTCTATCAAATTTCACACTTTGTTTCCCAGAAGCCTGTATGATACATTTCAGGTCAAAGCTAATTCAGTCAGTTCAGTTCAGTTCAGTTGCTCAGTCGTGTCCGACTCTTTGCGACCCCATGAATCGCAGCACACCAGGCCTCCCTGTCCATCACCAACTCCCAGAGTTCACTCGGACTCATGTCCATCGATTCAGGGATGCCATCCAGCCATCTCAGCCTCTGTCATTCCCTTCTCCTCCTGCCCCCAATCCCTCCCAGCATCAGAGTCTTCTCCAATGAGTCAACTCTTCGCATAAGGTGGCCAAAGTACTGGAGTTTCAGCTTTAGCATCATTCCTTCCAAAGAAATCCCAGGGCTGATCTCCTTCAGAATGGACTGGTTGGATCTCCTTGCAGTCCAAGGGACTCTCAAGAGTCTTCTCCAACACCACAATTCAAAAGCATTGATTCTTCGGCGCTCAGCTTTCTTCACAGTCCAACTCTCACATCCATACATGACCACTGGAAAAACCATAGCCTTGACTAGATGGACCTTTGTTAGCAAAGTAATGTCTCTGCTTTTGAATATGCTATCTAGGTTGGTCATAACTTTCCTTCCAAGGAGTAAGCGTCTTTTATTTTCATGGCTGCAATCACCATCTGCAGTGATTCTGGAGCCTCAAAAATAAAGTCTGACACTGTTTCTACTGTTTCCCCATCTATTTCCCATGAAGTGATGGGACCAGATGCCATGATCTTTGTCTTCTGAATGTTGAGCTTTAAGCCAACTTTTTCATTCTCCTCTTTCACTTTCATCAAGAGGCTTTTTAGTTTCTCTTCACTTTCTGCCATAAGGGTGGTGTCATCTGCATATCTGAGGTTATTGATATTTCTCCCGGCAATCTTGATTCCAGCTTGTGCTTCTTCCAGCCCAGCGTTTCTTATGATGTACTCTGCATATAAGTTAAATAAGCAGGGTGACAATATACAGCCTTGACGTACTCCTTTTCCTATTTGGAACCAGTCTGTTGTTCCATGGCCAGTTCTAACTGTTGCTTCCTGACCTGCATATAGGTTTCTCAAGAGGCAGATCAGGTGGTCTGGTATTCCCATCTCTTTCAGAATTTTCCACAGTTTATTGTGATCCACACAGTCAAAAGCTTTGGCATAGTCAATAAAGCAGAAATAGATGTTTTTCTGGAACTCTCTTGCTTTTTTGATGATCCAGCGGATGTTGGCAATTTGATCTCTAGATCTCCCCAAATCCTTGCAACAGGGGAAATATGAAACCCATTTCAGAGATGAGAAAGCCAAATCTCAGCTAAGGCAAAGAACCTTGTAAGAGTTGATGGGGGAAACTGGGACAGGCAGATCCCCGCCACACCCCAGCCCAGGGTGAGATGGTGGAGACACCTTGTCTTTTCCCATCTGAAGAAAGCTGGCTGCTCACTTCTTCCTTTCTTTCCTCAGCCCCAATTCCACCCGTTATCAAAATTCTCAGACTCCTATATCCACAAGTCTCCCCATCACCCTTGAATCTCCTAGAGGAAAGACCTGCTTGTAGACTCCTGTAAGTATCACTGATCTAAGGATACCCAGCAGGCAGGAATCTGAGCAGTGCCCTCGGCAGAGCTGAGGTCTAAAAAAGCTTGCCAGGTCATCTATCAAGATCAAATTACCGGCAAATTTGCCCCTAATGAAAAACAGGCTGAAGGAGCAAGGTGAGTGAGTCTGTAAAACTGGCGCTGGGCCTGCCCCTCACTGCAAAGACTCCGGTTTGTGGGTTGCATATAGAAGACTGACTTCGGGTTTCTGGAGAATTCAAATAAACACAGGTGCCCCAGGTTTTGATCTGTGTTTTTTTCCCCAAGTACAAGTGCTCTTTTCTTGAGGGAAGCACTTTTACCTGCTGTGTTTTCATTTTAAAAAAAGTAATGCATGATTGTAAAGAATTCAAACATAAAAATAACAGAGAGTGAAAACATACTTCCTCTTTCTTTACACAACCCACTCCCCAGAGATAATCACCACATCCACTGTAAATCTTGGAGAAGATTTTCTGCCCTTTTGGTGACAGTCCCTAACCTCAGAGCCATGACCACCTGCACGAGTGCAGAAGAGGCAATAATAAAAAAATACGCTCTGCACGTTTCGAGTTCACTCTGTGCCGTGCGCTGTTGGAAGCATTTTTGCATGCACAGCTTATTCAGCCTGCATGACATTCCCCCCAGGCTGGCAGAGGCAAGAATCAAACTCAGGCATCTGAATCCAGGATCTGGGCTGGACAGAACTCACTCCACCACTGCATGTATCGTCCCCATCCTTGTGTGCCTTGACTCTTCAATCCAACCCTTAGCTTTGTAGTCAGACAAATCTTGGTACATCTGTCTCTACCACTCACTAGCTCTGTGACTCTGGGCAGATCTTTTAACCTCTACGTGCATCAGTTTTCTCATTTGTAAAACAGGGAGACTTGTCTGTGAGGGAAGAAAGGTAAGAAATGCTAACACCATTAACAAAATACCCAGTACACTCTCATGTTGTGTGCTCAGTTGCTTCAGTTGTGTCCAGCTCTGTGCGACCCCAGGGACTGGGACCCACAACGTTTCTCTGTCCATGGGATTCTCCTGGCAAGAATACTGGAGTGGGTTGTCATTTCCTTCTCCAGGGTATCTTCCCAACCCAGGGATCAAACCCGCATCTTTTATGTCTTCTGCATTGGCAGGTGGGTTCTTTACCACTAGCGCCACCTGGGAGGTTGTACACTCTACATTCTAGATGTTCAAATTTTTTTTGATGTGGACCATTTTTTTTTAAAGTCTTTATTGAATTTGTTACAATATTGCTTTAGCTTTATGTTTTGTTTTTTGGTGTCTAGGCGTCTTGGACCAGGGATTGAACCCATGCCCCTTCATTGGAAAACAAAGTGTTAATCACTGGACTGTCAGGAAAGTCGCTTGATAAATATTTCTTAATGAATATTTGTTCAAATGAAAGTGGCAATAGTGGGTCCTCTCACTGGGTTTACTTTTATTATACTATCATGTTGATATTATAAATAATAGGCTATTGTCTCCTATTGACACTACACTCCTTGCACCTTAATCTCTGTGAGAGATATTAAGATTATTTGTATTGAGTGATGTATCTCATACCAGAGCCAAAAGAGACATTCTTTTTGTTACAGTTATTGTTTACTATTTTTTTTATTTTTACTGGAGTATAGTTGATTTACAGTGTTGTGTTAGTTTCCGGTGTATAGCAAAGTGAATAGGAGAAGGCAATGGCACCCCACTCCAGTACTCTTGCCTGGAAAATCCCATGGACGGAGGAGCCTGGTGGGCTGCAGTCCATGGGGTCGCTGAGGGTCGGACACGACTGAGCGACTTCACTTTCACTTTTCTGTATTGGAGAAGGAAATGGCAACCCACTCCAGTGTTCTTGCCTGGAGAATCCCAGGGACGGGGGAGCCTGGTGGGCTGCCGTCTATGGGGTCGTACAGAGTCGGACACGACTGAAGCGACTTAGCAGCAGCAGCAGCAGCAGCAAAGTGAATCCGCTATACATATACATATATCCACTCTTTTTTTCTTTTTTTAGATTCTTTTCCCATATAGGCCATTAAGGAGTATTGAGTAGAGTTCCCTGTGCTATCCAGTAGGTCTTTATTAGTTATCTGTTTTATATCTAGTAGTGTGTACAGATCAATCCCACTCTCCCAGTTTATCCTCCCCTCCCTACTTCCTGGCAACCAGAGTTTTGTTTTCTACATTTGTGACCATTCTTTCTTTTTTGGCTATTTATCAAGAATTTCATTCGCAAGCACGTCACATATGGACACTCCCAGCAAGTGTCCTATTGGTCATTTTATTGTTAAATCCTAAATCTTGGCAGCATGTACCCAGTGAGTTAGGGTTTTTCCTAAGTATGGTACCTGACACTTGCTTAAGCCAATCTGGCCTCAGATATATATTTTTACAACAACTTTATTGAGATATAACTTGCTTACCATGAAATTCACTCTTAATTTTAAAGTGTACAAATCAGGGGGTTTAGTGTATTAACAAAGTTGGGCACCTATCAGATCAGATCAGATCAGTCGCTCAGTCGTGTCCGACTCTTTGCGACCCCATGAATCGCAGCATGCCAGGGCACCCATCACCACTAATTCTAGAAGCTTTTCATCACTGGAAAAAAAATTCCATACTCCTAAGCAGCCACACTCCATTCCTCCTGCCCGCTAATGCCTAGCATCCATTCACCTACTTTCTGTCTCTGTGGATCTGCCCATTCTGGACACTTCATATGAATGGAATCGTACAATATGTGGCCTTTTGTGACTGGCTTTTTTCACTTAGCATAATGTTTTTGAGGTTCCTTTATGATGCAGGATATAGTAGTACGTCATTTCTTTTATTATCAGAAATAACCCTGAATAACATTCCATTATATAGCATAATGCATTTATATATTTATCAGTTCAGTTCAGTCGCTCAGTCATGTCCAACTCTTTGTGACCCCATGGACTGTAGCATGTCAGGCTTCCCTGTCCATCACCAACTCCCCGAGCTTGCTCAAACTCATGTCCATTGAGTCTGTGATGCCATCCAACCATCTCATCCTCTGCTGTCCCCTTCTCTTCCTGTCTTCAATTTTTCCCAGCATCAGGGTCTTTTCTAATGAGTCAGTTCTTTGCATCAGGTGGCCAAAGTATTGGAGCTTCAGTTTCACCATCAGTCCTTCCAATGAATATTCAGGGCTGATTTCCTTTAGAATTAACTGGTTTGATCTCCTTGCAGTCCAAGGGACTCTCAAGAGTCTTCTCCAACACACAGTTCAAAGCATCAATTCTTTGGCGCTCAGCTTTCTTTATGGTCCAACTGTCACATCCATACATGACTACTGGAAAAACCATACCTTTGACTAGATGGACCTTTATCAGCAAAGTAACGTCTCTGCTTTATAATATGCTGTCTAGGTTTGTCACAGTTTTTCCTCCAAGGAGCAAGCGTCTTTTATTTTAGCCATTCTAGTGGGTGTGAAATGGGATCTCACTGTGGTTTTGACTTGCATTTTCCAAACAACTAGTAATGTTGAGCATATTTCAGGGGCTAAATGGCCATTTGCATATCTTTGGAAAAATGCTATTCAAACATTTTAAAATGTGGGTTATTTGTTGGCCTCAGGTATTTTTGTAACAGCTGTTGCATGTAAGCAAGAATCACAGGTTTACCTGTGTCTGACCTATACTTGATTCTGACTCCATCATTTACATATGTGACCTCAAGCAAGATTAGTTCATTTCTTTGACGTGTTAGTTGCTCAGTCGTGTCTGACTCTTTGCAACTCCATGGACTGTAACCCATCCATGGAATTCCCCAGGCAAGAATACTTGAGTAGCTTGTCATTTCCTACTCCATTCATTTCTTTCAACCTTAGCTTAATTATCCATAAGAAGGGGGTCCACACTTCTCTCCCAAGACTGTTTTGAGGAGCAAATGAGATGTAGAAGCATCAAGCACAGATTGGGGAACCCAATGGACACTCAAAAATTTGTTAGACCCTTTGATCACTCCACCCACATCTTGGACATGTTTTCCCTTAGGAAGATAGTATTTGACCCTGATGGAGTTTGAGTAAGCTCCGGGAGTTGGTGATGGACAAGGGAAGCCTGGCATGCTGCGGTCCATGGTGTCTCAAGGAGTCAGACACGACTGAGCGACTGAACTGCACTGAACTGAACTGGACCAAATTCAACATGGCCAATGGAGTGGACTGAAGTCTAAAAGGCAGGGCCTCCAGCTGGAAAAGGTCATTGAGTTTTCTATGTGTTTTCAACACACACAACAATGTCTCCACTTTGGGGTGAGGGGTATCATGGCCTTGCTGACCTCTGCATGAGATAATCTGAACAAATATAAGCCATCTCAGTAACCTAAAAAATAAGACAGAGACAGTTATCAAAGAGGAATTGTAACCCCTTCTGTCAGCACCAGTATTCTGTAAAATCGTCCTAGTTTTGAATAGTAAGAGTTTAAGAACGGGTGGCTTGAGAGCTTTGGGTAACATGACATTCAGAGTCTGCCTTTTCATAAGAGCAAGTCTGGCTCTTGCTTATTAACAGTCTGGTAATGCACAAGGCCTGTCATTTGTTCTTTCTCTAATGAATGGATAGACTATTTAATTTCCTGATAGGCAACCTAGTAATTTTAGTCTCGCGCACCAAGCCTTTGTCTGGCTTGTTCCATGTGTGTAAAAACAACCTTCTTCCTCTTGCTATCATGTGCTGTTTTTCTTCCCATTATAGCTCAGCTCAAAGGCCATTTCCTCCAAGTAGTCTTCTCTATTAGGGGAGTATAAGCCCTGAAGGAGTGGTCAGGCTGATAAGTGAACTCTGTTATTAATCCTGTAATCATTGATTGAGCATGTATTTTGGGTAAGACATTGTGCGTGTCCTGGGAAAGGAATATGACATAGTCTGTGCCTTCAAAGGCTCACAATGTGTTGGATAAAATGGATGTATAAACAGATATTTACAAATAACCTCATGTTTCAATGATTGCCACAAAGTGATTTTTTATCACCACAGCATAGGGAGTAGAGTTTGCAAGAATAGTAGACTCTAAAGTTTCATCTTTGTTTAGATGTCCTTTGGGGAACCCCTTCATTTACATACAACCATTAGAAGGGAAGACAAAAACGTATACATTTTTTTCATTTTTTTGTGTCAAAGCATACTTTGGAGAAGGGAACCAGCAGAGAAGAAACAAAATAAAATAGATTTTAAATATTATTTCTCTAAATAGAAAAATATAAGGAGAAATCACAGGAAAGTATTACAATTGATCTATGGTATTATTTTGTTATGTTTAAGCAAAAGCTGCAGGGAGAAATTTAGGCAAGGAGAGGACAATGTCATTTTCAACGTCCCCCAGAACCTGACAGAGGATTTCCTGTAACCCCATGTACAGGGTCCTCAGTGTTCTCTAGACTTCCTTCTGCTCATATTTAAAATGAAGAGGTTGAACCAGCAGGTCTTGACAATTCCTGATGGTTCTAAGAGCCTATGAATCAGAGTGGGCAGTCTATTCATGGGTTTATTTTTAGCTGTGAGAAAGGAAGAAAATATGAATAGGAGGAAAAATGGAGGTGTCTTAATGTTTATTTGGACATAGAGGGCAGCGAAGGAAGAAGAATGGCACTGTTCGTTGCTTTTCTTCCTCGGTGGTGGGTCAGAACCACAGAACCGGGACACAGAGCCTGATGGAAACAGAGAGGAAGCTCAGGAAGACTAGGAACTGAGGAAGACAGCCATCGGGCCCAGGCAGCATCATTTTTCTAGATTAGGAAACGTTCAACCAAGTGTAGTAACCAGGCTCTAATGTGATAGAAAAGATGTGGACATCAAGAACAGTTTTTTCTAAAATAAAGGACAATGGCAGGTGGCCAGCAGCCCCCGAAAGATGTCCAGGACAGTGTGCTATATAAATCCCGGGAGGCAGCTCCCTGGGGGACGCTGGTCACGATGTTTGTGTAGCAAGGGCTGGAGGAGGCAGGACGCCAACAGCACTCAGCAGGCACAGACTGAAGACAAGCCACCCCTGACTCACGTCTCCAGCTGCAAGAACACCTTGGGCCAGCCGAGCCTTTCCCTCTCCACCGAGAATGTTTCATCCTCTTACATCTTTTGATCACATCTATCAGATTCCTATTCTCTCTGCTGCATCACTACACCTGGGTCAAAGTACAACTGTCAAAACAATTAGTGTCCTCTTAGAAAGATCCTCAAGAAATACCTCCCAGTCTAACAACTACACAGGTGGCCCACAGTACCATTATATGCCCTAACCCAGCCTTCTGGCCTCATTGATTTATTCTCCCATGTAAGTTTTCATTCATTTATTCATTCAGTACTGAGCTTCTAAAGTTGGGGACCTTGGGCAAGTCACTTAACCTCTCTGTACCCCAGCTTTTCATCTGCAAATGGAATCATGGTAGCTATATTATAGCTGTCAGAAGTAAGTGAGTTATTATATGAGCAGTGCTTAGAACAGTGCTTGGCACATACTAAGCACCATATAAGCATTAGATTTTATCATTGTTATTGTTCATTCATCTTACTACTATGCAACAGGCTAGCTAAGCACTGTGCTATGTTAGCGACTCCAAGATATGCCTTCAAAGAGCACGCTGTGGCCCAAAATAGTAGCCTTGTAAAGTATTATCATTATTAATATTGAAAGGAAAAATACTCTACACATGACCAGGAGAGAGAATTGAATGGAGAGTAACAGAAGAGATGTCGGAGGGGAGAGAGGGGACAGACTGATGTGGGCGCAGGGATAGATGAGGGTGCCACTGATATATGCAGTGTGAGCTGATGGAGAGACACTCGAGTCAGATGTGTTCCTGGATTCTGTGCTGAGATGAGAGACCTGGAATAAAGACCTCACTTTGGGAGTCACTGAAAGGTAAACAACCGCAGGAGGGAATGAGAGACAGCAAGAGGAGAGAACCCAAGATGGAGCCCTGCGAGGGACATCTTCATGAAAAGATAAGTGGAGAAAGAGAAGCGTTCAGAAGACATGGAGATGAAACACAGTAAGTAGGAGGAAAACCAGAAGAGTGACAGCAAAGAGATCTCTAGAGAGGGGAGTTCCAACGAGAAGCGTGTGATCGGTAGAGTCGAGAAGACTGAAAAGTTCATGGGATTTAGCACGATGGAGGCCACTACGAGCCTTCCACCTTTGGGGAAGGTGGAGGGACCACATCCATTCCTGCGTGAGTCCAGATGTGGATGAAGGTGAAGTGGCTACAACGAGGTATGACTCTCCTAGAACCTGGCAGCTCAGGCAGGGAGGAAAAGGAGTGAGCAGCTGGAGAGGGAGGCAGGCTAGAGGAATCTCACCTCCCACCTCTCCTCTCTTCCCTCCTTACAGCTCAGGGTCCAGCCAGTGAAGTGCAGAAAACGCCATGCTCTGAACATGCTGTGTCATTTGTAACTTCATGCATTTTTCAAAGCATTGTGGTAAAATATATATAACATAAGATTTACCATTTTGACCATTTTTAAGTATGTACAGTTCAGTGGCATTAAGACCATTCACATCATTACACAACCATCACCACCACTCATCTCCAGAACATTTTCATCCTCCCCAGCTGAAACTCCATCCCCATTAAACAGGAACTCCCCATTCCCTTCTGCCCCAGCCCCTGATAACTACCAATCTACTATTTGTCTATAGTTTTGACTACTCTAGGCACCTCATATATGGGCTTCTCTGGTGGCTCAGACAGTAAAAGATCTGCCTGCAATGTGGGAGACCTGGGTTCAATCCCTGGGTGGGGGAGATCCCCTGGCATCTCATATAGAGTGGAATCATACAACATCTGTCCTTCTGTGACTGGTTTATTTCACCATGTCTTCAGTGTTCATCCATGTCATAGCATATGTCTGAATGTCTTCTTAAGGCTGAATAATATTCCATTGTATATATGTATATACCACAATTTGTCCATTAATGGGTATGTTGATTGCTTCCACCTTTTTGGTCTTGAAAATGCTTCTCTAAACATGGGTGTACAGAGTACCATTCCTTTCTCCTTTTCCCTTTATAGCTCTCACTATCCCAGTGATCCACCACCTGGAAGGAACTTACAACCCCGGAAATTAAGCTCCTCACATGGTTATTTTTCTTATGTTCTTAAATTGTAGCTGTTTATACTCTTAGTACAAAGGGTCTAGCAATTGTTCTTGTTAAAAAAAAAATGGTGTACAAATATCTGTTTGAGTTCCTGCTTTAGCTCCTTTGGGTATATACCTACAAGTGGAATTGCTGGATCAAACTGTAATTCACTGTTTAATTTTTGAGGAATCGTACCATTTTCTGTAGCGGCTGCACCATTTTACACTCCCAGCGACAGTGCAATTCCAAAAAGCGTTCCAATTTCTCTATATCCTCATCAACACTTGTTATTTTCTGTTGCTTTAAAAAAAAATAATAGCCATCTTAACAGGCATGAAGACCTTTGTGCCTTTTTTTTTTTAATTTTATTTTATTTTTAAACTTTACATAACTGTATTAGTTTTGCCAAATATCAAAATGAATCCGGTGCCTTTTTATGTGTTAATTTTATTTCAAAATATCCTGCCTCCTCCTGTCATCCATGCAAAGTCTAGTTATTCACCAAGAACTTCTCAGTGCCTTTGAGTGGATTCTGAGAACCACTCCCAACAGAGTTAACCACTCTTTTAAACTTTATTTATTTATTTGTCTGTGCCAGGTCTTTTAGTTGTGGCATGCTAATTCTTAGCTGTGGCATGTGGGATCTAATTCCCTGACCAGGGATTGAACCTGGGCCCCTTGCATTGGGAGTGTAGAGTCTTAGCCACTGAACCACCAAAGAAGTCCCTTCACAGCAATTTAACTGGGTACATTCACGTCTGTTGAACATCCAAATTTTACAAGTGGCCTTGTATTGTGTGCTCTTTCCTTCTTATTTCACCTAATTTATTATTTACTTATTAAATACATTTACTAATTAACCTTTATCATATTTTATAAAACTATTCACTCACAATGGATTGGAAATTAAAAACAAAACATAAACCTGGCCTTTCACCACAGAGAGCTTGGGAAGAATAAATGGTAAATCTTAGGGCCCTGAACTGAAGGCCCTCCCCAGAGAGCTGTCTGTGCAGGGCTCAGACCTCGGGGAGCAAGGTGGCTGCACTGGACTAGGAAGGGGCCCTTGTCTCCTGACTGCTCCCTGCCCTGGATCGGGTTGTCTGCTCTTTCTTGCACTCCCAGAGGCCTCTGTACATCACACAAAAAAACGTAACTGTTCTGAAGTAAACTGGGATGTCTGGGGAGAATCACAGGTGAGGAGTCTGAAGGGATGCCCGTCCCCAGATCCAGCAGGACCCAGGGGCGGCCAGGATGTGTGTCTGCTTTCCCTCCTCTGTTCCACGCCACGCCACTCTGCTGTTCTCTGCTGAGTGCTCTGCATTCTCCCTTCACTATGAACACTCCATAAATATTTGTGGGCAAGCCCAGTGAAAACATTAAAACACCATTCTCTTCTCAGACATACTGTGTTGATGCCATTTAATTGAATGTTTTCGTCCCTGGGTTCGCAATTCTTTTGTTCTAACTTAACCATCAAATTTAGCTGCGCATCAGAGCCTGCAGCTCCTGGCGTGAGTCTGTATAAAATGGGGCAATTTAGTAAGCGGTGTTCTATTTATAATCCTGGTGTTTGACCTGGGCAGTGAGGGCTCTTCCGTTAACACATGAAGTCACCAGCCCCTGTCCTGATGCAGCTGAACCACAAACTGCTCCAGACACCGGGTGTGAGATCCCCCTCTCACGGCAATCTGGAGCCAAGTCATAGGCGTGTGCTTGCAAGGTTCTGCCCTTGGCTCTGCAGACCTCCCCAGAAAAGGCCAGGGCTGGGGCATGTAAGAGCTCCCGTTTATGAAGCATTTACTATATGGGCTCTGTTCTAAGTGCTAAACAAGCACCAGCTCATTCAGTTTCCCCCCAGATCCTTTGAGGAAGGTACCCTTTTGTTTTTTTAAACTGTGGTAAAATATAGGTAACATAAAACTTAATCATTGTAACCATTTTCAGTTCAGTAAGATTTAGTATACATTCACATTGTGCAACTATCCTCACCACCCATCTCCAGCACTTTTTCATCTTCCCAAACTGAAACTCTATATCCAGTAAACAGCAACTCCCCACTCTCCTCCTTCCTCCCCTCCCTGGCAAAAATCATTCTACCTTCTGTTTCTATGAATCTGACACCTCTAGAAATGAGGACTGTATTTTTATTATTACCCCCTTTACAGAGAAGGAAACTAAAGCACAGAAACTAAGTCACTTGCCCAAGGTAACAGCTGGCAAACGGAAGAGCAGGCAGTCTGGCTCTGGAGCCCATGAAGCTCCAGGTGAAAGTGAACAGAAGTCCCTCTGGGGAGACAGCCAGATACCTCATTTCTTAATGTCCCAATCGTCCACAACACGTGGCTGTACCCTGATCAGAAGAGCAGCAGGATACTCTTCGGGTTCAAGACTCAAGGTGGGACAAAAAGAAACTGGGATGATTCTTACCATTCAATTTATCCTCTTCCAGTCCATTCCACCACACACATGTGCACGCACGCACACACACACACACATACATGTACACACACACACATACACACACACACAGAGGCTGTAGTGGCAAGAATCTGACTTTTGGATTCAAACAGATCTGGGTTCCAGAAACAGTTCTGTGATGTACTAAATATCTGCTCTTGGACAACCTGCCTGACCTTTTCTGAATTTCCATTTCTTCTTCATTAATGTGGGAATGACATTATCTACCTTATAGGTAGACTGAGAATAAGGGTTAAAAGAAATGAATTTAGAAAACCATCAGGCACAGAATCTGACACAGACAGGAAGCTCAGTCATTCTAACTTCTGTCCCCCTTCCTTCGCCACTTCACCCTTTCTTGAAAAGAAAACTGGAAAAACCTCCATGAATGTGCTGGAGTCTGGCCAGTCGAGTTACCAAGGGCACGGGGAAGAGAAGAGTGAGCAAGAGGAAGAGGTGTGGTTGAGGGGAAGGAAAGGTTGGTACTTGTTCATCCTGGAGGAGGGAACGAAATGAAATCCCCAGAAAAAAATGTGCTGCCTCTTTCATCTCAAATATTGGCAGGAAAGTTAGAACAATGGGACTGGTGGGCTCACAATAAAACTGATGCTGTAAAGACCAAATCCTTGCCTGAATTCCCATCTCCCTGGCCAGCAGGCAGGCTGGACAGCTCCTGCAGAGCCCAGTGTACTCCCCACTGGCTCCCCAGAGCCTCCAGCGTGCCAAACACACAGGAGTGTGCAGGAAACACCTACTGAATCAGTGAGTGAGACAATACATGTCACTTGAGCACAGACCCTAGAGTGCGTTTTTACTTAAGAAGGGTAAACTGCCTGGACAAATATTTCAGGGTGGATTCCCCCATGCCCTCCACAAGAAAAAAAAGTAAAATTTGGAGAGAGGGATGATTGATGGCTTTCAGCCACCGAGGCAGGAGACAAACTTTCTGAAACAGTAAAGCTAACTAGTTTAAAAGGTCTGAAACTCTGGGGTGATCTAAGTTCTGCTGAGATTGCTTGTAGCTGGAGGGCAAGGAAAGGGGGAGCTGCTGTGCCCCCCAAATTCCTTCTCTTCTTTGCAACGATCCATGCTATTAAAGAAACAAAAAGTGAGCCATGGGGACCTTCCTGGTGGTCCAGTGCTGGAGAGCCCGCCTTGCAATGCAGGGGACGCAGGCTCAATCCCTGATTGGGGACCTGGGATCCCACAACCATGGAACAACTAGGCCCGTGCACCACATCTACTGAGCCCGTGTGTCACAACTAGAGAGCCCACGCACTGCAACAAAGATCCACGTACTGCAATTAGGACCCCACACAGCCAAATAAGTAAATATGTTGTTTTTAAAAAAGAACCAATGAGATGGTTCTTTTAAAAAATTATCTTAAAAAAAAAAAAAAGAACTACACATGCTATGCCCGCTTCTTTGGAGAAACAAGGGGTGGCTTCAGGAGAACATCTGAAACAGCTAAGGGGTTCCATAAACAAAGGCATGTTTCTCAAGGAACTGGGGTGCTAGGCTTTGGTTAGTGGAAAAAAAAAATAGGAGAGAGATAGTTAGCAAAGCAGAAACACAGAGACACAGAAAAGAAAGAGTGCAGCAATGGAAACAATGATGATAGAGAAATAAACTCCACACTAGGGAAAGCCACATAAGAAAGTCAAGGAGAAGGGAACAGCAAGGACAGGGAGTGGAGGAGACTAAGCGAGGGGGTGAAGACGAGGCTCCAAGATGGAGCTGGGAAAGGGAGACAGGGAACAAAGCTCCGCCTTCAGCTTTAGAAAATGAAACATTGTGTGGAGTCACCTGTGTGAAACAGCAGATGGAAAGCCAGGTTCTTCCTGTGCCTCAAAACAGACTTTTTAGTAAGACTAAAATTCAGTAACTCACTGCAGAATTGCTTGGTCCCTTGTGCTCTTCTCTTCAATGTTTTGCTTCTGCCAACAAAACAGTAAAAATGCCCCCATCCTTTAACAGCTAGATAATTTCCGAGGAGATTTTGGAAATGAAAATCCCAAAGTGTGATCCTGGAAAGTGACCAAGCAGAAGAGCTGGGTCTAAAGGGATGTTGTTATAAGGATAAGACACTCCGTGACAGCAGTCCTCAGCCTTTTAGCCATCAGGGGCCAGTTTCATGGGGGACAGTGTTTCATGGACCCGGAGTCGGGGCGGGAGGGGGGATGGTTTCCGGATGATTCAAGGGCACAAGCTTTACTGTGCACTTTGTTTCTAAGCGAATGCTGCCACTGATCTGACGTTTTATTTCTAATCTAATGCCGCCACTGATCTGAACAGGAGGCACAAGTACGCGGCCTGGAGGTTGGGGACCCCTGCTCTACGACTTCTAATGTCATCTGAGCAGCTCAGCCTAGGAAATGGGGCAGAAGTGAGTATCAAAGTTTAATCCCTGAGGTTTCAGAGGTGGGAGATACCCTCCATGGATTCATTCTCCTTGTGAACCAGGGAGTACAAATGTCTTTCATTTTCTGGGTTCCATGAGGAACCCCAGGGAGCCAGTCCAGGCCCAGATGTCCCATCCCTGGAGCTGACAGGCTCTAAACAGAGCTACAGGGCCAAAGTGCCTTGGGATGCTTCCTGAGGCTCTGGGCTCTAGATCGGATGAGGGGAGCCTGGGTCATCCCCTCCAGCCAAGATGGCTTCCCTGCTCACCTCACTATGCTCTTCAAATGGTCACTTCCAGTAACGCTTGAAAGGAAAAGTTCAAACACTGCCAAATGAAATGTCTGCCTCTCTTTAAAAATCAGTGCTGTCTCTGGGGCAGACACCTGCAGTTCCATCTGTGGGGCTGGATTGCAAACGACCTCTCTAGGTGGGCTTAACCCACCACCAGATTCTTCTCCCCTCTCCTCCCTCCAGGAGCGCAGTGGTCAGAGAATGAGCACAGCAGTAACAGAGTCTGACTGTCGTGGGGCAGCCGTCTCTCAGGTCTAACTGGGCCCTCTTGACCCTCTGGGCCTCTTCTGCAATCCCTCGGGGAAAAGCTTTAGAACAGCCATGAAATTCCAGAGTCACCATGGAGAGAACAAGTGTCCACAAGTGCCTGTGCTTATTCTAAGACTTCCGACTTCTCCTTTGAGATAACTGGACTTTACTCTTTATCAATAATAACTTAAGTGCTCACCATGTGCCCCTTTGCTAAGTACATTATATGTATTATTTCATATAATCCTGATGCAATACTCCAGGTGTTGGATGTTACTATCCCCAAATTATAGGACAGGAAATTGTAGTTCAAAGAATCTAACACATTATTGACTGGAGGCGTATCAACACTACAAGTGTTAGTTTCTGCAAAAATCCCCTGGTCAATAATATATTAACTAACTCCTCCCAAGGACATTCACATAGGGATGAGGGTCTGAACCAGTTCTCTCTAACCTTAAGGCCACACTGGGAATTTTATACTATGACGCCATTTAAGAATTTTAGGGACTTAACTAGTGGTTAAGACTTTGCCCTCTAATGCAGAGTGCAGGTTCAATCCCTGGCCGGGGAACTAAGATCCCACACGCCTTAGTATCAAAAAACCAAAAAATATAAAACAGAAGCAATATTGTAACAAATTCAACAAAGACTTTAAAAACAGTCCACATTAAAAAAATATTAAAAAAAAAGAATTTTAATAAGGTGATTTAACAAAATTTTAAAAATACAATGATGGGTTCATCAAAAGGAAAAATAGACTCACTGTTCTGTTTTCATCCCCACATCCCAGCTCCAGACATCCTCACCCGGACACTTGCACGCTTGGCTCTCTGCCCTTGAGAGGCTGTATCCTCAACACTCCTACCTCATGGAGGAGAGCCTCACTCCCCACACTTGTAGGGGATCATCTGCTTAAACTAGGCCACAGCCAGAATCATTCATTCCAGAAGGGGCTGTGATTCATGTTTGAGCTTTGGAAAATGGTGTTGGTTTAATTTAAAGGGGAGAAGAAAGCAAAATAAAATGTTCAGATGCTGACAGATTTCTTTGGGGCTTAATTTGCATTCATTTTGTTTCCAGAGCATTTGATTTGATTTGTTTTTTTATTTTCAAACTGTGTTGTACCACATGCAAGAAAAATAGATTTACTTAATCTGGATCCTGTGATTTCATTGTTTATTGATGTCAATATGGAACAGACGAGGAGTACGAAGAGAGGAATATCAGATGGTTTTCCATCTTCCCTCTGCAAAGCAAGGACCAGAATCACCAAGCCCAGGACTTCTAGAGGCTTCGACAAACTTCAGGGCTGACAGCCACTCTATGTGTCACCTCCCCAGATCCTTCCTGGGAGCCATGTCAACCTTCACACAACTGCAATTAGGAGACCTTATTCCTCTCCTTAGGAATAGGATATGTGTTGATGTTCCCAGTGTGTGTTTAAACACACTCCGCATGTAACCTGAGTGTTGACATTCACTGACCCACAAATATTTCAAAAGAGGGAAGCATTGGAGCCTGGCTTCTTACAGAGGCAGAGAAGCAGGCTTTCCGGGATGATGGGAAGTGGGGGGCAGGGCACGCAGTCCATCATTTAGGACAATCACCATGGTTTCTTAGATCATGTCCCTGCTTGTGGTTGACCTTGTTCTCCACAGAGCTATCATCATAATACAATTATACCAGCTTCTTTTTAAAACTTCACCATTTCTTACCAAAATAAATAAACAAACAAAACAATACCCCATGTCTGATGCTGCCATTTACCTATGCAATCATTTGACAATTATTTATTAAGTACCTGCTCTGTGCCAGCGCAACCTAATTCTTTTTTCTAATCTTTAAAAAAAATTTTTTTTAATTTATTTACCTATTTTTGGCTGTGCTGGGTCTTCACTGATTTGCACGGGCTTTCTCTAGTTTTGGCGAGTGGGGGGCTACTCTTCGCTGCGGTGCGCATCCTTCTCACGGAGGTTGCTTCCCTTATTGCCGAGCACAGGCTCTAGATGCCGGCTTCAGTAGTTCGGGCTCAGGGGCTCTAGAGCACGGGCTCAGCAGTCCTGAAGCATGGGCTTAGTTACTCGCCAGCATATGGAATCTTTCTGGACCATGGATCGAATCCGCTGTCCCCTGCAATGGCAGGTGGCTTCTCATCCACTGCGCCACCAGGGAAGTCCAGAACAACCTAATTCTGATAGGCTCTCCAGGCATGTCTTCTCCGCCCCTTTCCCTCCACACACCAGCACATTCCCCCTCTAGGCCCTCGTCCAGGCTGTTCCCTCCCCCACACCTATACATCCGAGTTCTACCCAGCCTCAAGGACAACTCTTTCATCCCACTTTCTCTAAGAAACCTTCCCATTTCCCCCCTGGGCAGCATTCATCACTTCTCTGACCACCTGCCACTCCTCCATCCCAGGAAGAAGCAGCTGTTCCCCACTCCGAGCTCCTGGACCATCATGCTCTTTCCACACCCTTCTGTTTTGGAAGAAGCAGCTGTTCCCCACTCCGAGCTCCTGGACCGTCATGCTCTTTCCACACCCTTCTGTTCTTTCTTCGTGACTTGGCAGTATTTCTTTACTACTGTCCATCGAAAGCAAAGTGCATGCTTATTCTCCTCCCTCCACCTTAAGAACAGAATCAAGCAACCATTCAGAGTATTCTGAGTAAACGGCCACAGGAATACTTTCTGCTCAATTCCCACACCCCCCGTACTCATAATTAGGTCATTGATCACACTCTGCTTAATATTATAAATACCTGTGTACATAATAATTATAAACCACTGAAGGCCTTATTTATCTCTTGATTTATTTATCTTTTTATCTCCTACAGCATCTAAAAAGAAACTCCTTTCTCAAAGTGGGTACTCACTAAATGCTACTGAAATGAAAGAAAATAAAAGTAAATTCCTATCCTTCCAGGTGGGATTAGGGAGATACTGGAAGATGACCTAAATAGTTGAGGGGGGGGGGGAGGTGCATGCCAGATTGTCAGTTCAATTCAGCTAACATTTAATAGCTACATATATATATATATGTACAATAATATAGTGTGGTATTAATAATTAATATTAATCATTATTATTAGCTGAACACCTATTAAGTGGGCTACATTTGAGGGTCAAGTTAGAAAAACAAAGGTGAATGTGACCTGCCTCTGCTTTCCAGGAGGTCACAACAGAAATACAGAAGACAGAACTACATGACAAGGCAGCCAGACTCTACAGCAAACCCCTGAGTGCTAGACTGAGGGCTTGTGCTGGTCCATAACTAAGCATCCAGGGTCTATGATGATAAAGATAAAAAATCAAGCTGGCTTTATTGAGTTTTTTAATATGGCTAAATTTATTCCAAATAAAAGGACTGTTCATTACTCTAAGAGTACATTCTGTGGGAAGGCGGTGGACATTAAACATCCTTTCATATTGAAATAATGGGATAGCAAATGGGTGCTATTTGGTCTGAAAAAGAAAAGGCTGAGAGCCTGATGTTGACCCTCCTAACTACTTTTGTTTTAATTTTGCTGCTTCATGAAACCCACACCTGGGATCCAACATACTGAACTTCATAAAGTTGAGGTGCGTTCGACTGTGTGGTGCGTAGACTGAAGACAAACCTTGGAAGACATTTTCCAAGAAATATCACGGCCCTGTCTGCAGGGGCTCCATCAGTCCCCCGCATGCTGGGGTACAGGGGTCCTAACTTCAGGCTGAGAACTGTTTGGAAACCTTAACTTTCATAAGAAGAGTCTGATTGTGTTCAGTGGACTGTCAAAAATAAGGCTCTCTTTGCAAATTTTTCCTCCAGGAACCCCATCAAAGGTTTTCAGCAAAGATCAGGGATAAAGTTCCCTTCTTGGTGCTAGTTGGGAGAGAACAGTAACCAGTGTTAAAATTCCACCTCCTTTCTGCTCTCTAAAGAAGAAAATATTCACGAACAAAGACAATAGAACAATAGTCTGATAGCACTGGTGGAAATTTACCGAAGCTCAAGTAACAGATTAGGGGGAAAAAAAGAAGAAGAAAAGCTCTACCTGGAATGAAGGGGCAGAAATGCATGCTGTTTACAAACCTGCATTTGGAGGGAGGCTAAGAACACTTGAGAAAGCCACATCCTGAGTTCCAGATTGATAGTGTCTGCCTACAGCTGAGACAGAACATCAGAGAACGGCCTCTCCCACTCCTATCTTCTCCACACTAGCAAGTATCAAGTAAAAACAACACGGGCATACAGCTGGGAGCACTGCAAAAGGCAGATTCTCTCTGAGTAGCAGTGCAAATGGAGACTCAAATCCAATCAGAAAGATTAAAAGTCCAGCAGAGAACAGACTTTGAAAAAACCTTGTAAATTAGTCTATACCATAAACAGAAGTCATCATTAGAGGAATTTGAAGATTTTGGTGCACTAAGGGTAACCACAGCAACAGCAAACCAAACAGCCCAACTTCAACTAGATTAACATGAACTTCCAACACTAAAGGTCTAAAAGGAAAGGAGTGGTCATCTCCAAGTGTTAAAAAAAATTGGACTCATCTCAATATCTACTGTACTATATACATCTGGCCTTCCACGAAAAATTATAAGACATACAAAAAGACAAAGAAAAACAGAGCTTGAGGAGAAAAGCAATCATTAGAACCAGATTCATAAATGATACAGATGTTGGAGCTATCAGATTAGTAATTTAAAATAACTATGATTAATGTGCTAAAGGTTCTAATGGAAAAAAGCAAACAACATGGAAAATCAGATAAATAATTTCACTAGAAGGTTGAAAAGTATGAGAAAGAACTAATGAAAATACAAAAAATCAAAAATGTAGGAGCAGAGATAATGAATGTTATCAATGAGCTAATCAGTAGACTTGACATAGCTGAAGGAAGAATCAGCAAATCAGTAAACCTGAAAATAGGTCAAAAGAAATTATCAAACTGAAACACAAAGAAAATGCATAAATAGCAGAAATAAACCCAGCAGAAATAGCTTTCAAAAGTGAGGGAGAAAAAGAGAGTTTCTTAGACAAACAAACAAAAAAACTTAGGAAATTCACTATCAGCAGACCTACTCTAAAAGAAATGTTAAATCTTCAAGCAGAAGACATATAGTTCTTAAATTTGAATCTAAATAAAGAAATGAAGAAGCAAAATAATTTTTCCTTATTTTTAATTGTCCTAAAAGATACCTCACTGTTTAATGCAAAAAGAGTAGCAAGGTATTATATGTTTGCAGCATAGGTTAAAGTGAAATAATATAACTACAACCGCACAAAGAATGGGAAGAAAGAGTTGGGAATATAGTGTTATGAGGGTCTTTACATTTCACTTGAAATGGTATAATGTTATTTTAAGATAGACTCAGATTATATTTAAATCTGTATTATAACCCTAGGACAATCACTAATATAAATAATATGTCAATAAAGGAGATAAGAGTAGAATTGTAAAAAAAAAAAAATTCTAATTAAACACAGAAGGTAGAAAAAGGAAATGTAAGCAAAGAATAACTGGAACAGACAAAAATCAAGAAGCAAGATGGTAAGTTTTAGTCCAACCATATAAATAACCACATTAAACACAAATGGTGTAAATACACCAGTTAAAAAGGCAGATATTATCAGACAGGATTTAAAAAAAAAAGACCAAATTCTATATTATCTTCCAGAATCCTACTTTTAATATAAAAGCACAGGTTAAAAGTAAAAGGATAGAGAAAGACACACATGCAAACATAACCAAAAGGGAGCTGGAGGCACTGTATCAATTTCGCATAAAGTAGACTTCAGATCAAGGAGTACTGTCAGATAAAGAGAGATATGACATAGTGATAAAGGGGTCAGTTCAACAACATAACAATTATAAATGTGTATGCACCTAGCAACAGGTCTTCAAAAACAAAGATCTGTTCTTGATTGGTAACAGAAGTTACTTGCACTCTAGGATCTGGCCACAGATCCTACAGCCTTGAACTCTCAAATATTAATGAAAGATATATGCATGATATATTCATATCGATTCAAAGAATTTCTTGAAGGATAAGCAGCCTACTCATTTCTATAGCTATTTTAAATTTTATTTCCTAATCTAGTCAAACCATTAGAAAGTTGTGCTCTTGAGAAGCACTATTTTAGTTCCTTAAGGAACTGTTTTCTTAATTGTACTTTGATGTTCTGCCAGCAACTTGAACTTAGAGATGTTATAAGAAACGGCCCTATAAAAATCCTTATTGGGTTTAACATAGGGTTATTGTTGAGAAACCTATCCTTTAGAGCACATAGTGTTCTCTTCATAGGGTCTCCTGAAAGAGATTTTTTTTTAGGTTTATAAACTAGGAAAATCTCTATTTCTCTGGTCAAAATTCTCTACTTCTTTTGGTTTCTGGGAAATTTGGTCACAGGCAAATTTTAGCCCATGGAAATTGATAGCATGCTTGTTTATACTAACTTTACCCCTGAATTTATTTTATTTTCCCATCATCCCAATTTTCCCATCTGTTTATTTTTCTTCTGCTATGCCTTTACTGTACTTATCTTTTAAAATCAAACTTATTGAGGTATAATCTGCATGCAACAAAATAAACCCATCTTAAGTGTACTGTTCAATGAGTTTTGGCAAGTATTACCATTTTGTTATTGTTAGCCATTTGAAAGCAAATTTGAAATAAGCAAAAGTAAAACTGAATGTCACAAGGCAGTCTGTGCTAAGCATTATCATAGAGATATAAACAAATTACTATGGGAGTATGAGAGAGGATAAAAAAAATTCTGACTGGAGGGATAGTGGAGTGAAGGATGAGGGATCTTAGAGAAAAAGTCTCATTTTAAAACATAGTATCTCACCTTAAAATTTAAAGATGGAATTGAAAAGATCGAAGTACCAGGAAAGGCAATTTGGATAAGAAAATGTCTGAGTAAAAGAATCACGCGAAAGACATAGGCACTGGTTCAGTTTGGCTGGAGTGGAAAGTGAGCAAAAAAGGAGTAAGGGGAAGGAGCCTCTAGCCATATGGCAGGAGGTTCTGAAAGCCACATGGTGTCTTCTTACATCATTGTGCAGGCGATAGGGAGCCACTGGAGGTATTCAACAGAGAAGAAACACAACGGGATTTATTTCATTTATTTTTAAAATACGTTTATTTTGTGGCCGCACTGGGTCTGAGCTGCAGCATGTGGGATCTAGCTTCCCGACCAGGGAACAAACCCGGGTCCCCTGCATTGGGAGGGTGGAGTCTTCGTCACTAGGCCACCAGGGAAGTCCCTGAGAAGTATTTTAGAAAGATCACTTTAGAAGCAGTGTGAGAACTAGATGGGAAGCTTTGATGGGAGGTAGATAGAGCAGCGGGGAGGCAGCTTCTTCACTGGTCCAGGAGAGAGAGAAAGAGGACCTGGAGCAATCATTGAGAGCTAGAGATGGAAGGGGGTGCCCTATAACGGGAAATCTCTAGGCAGGGTCAAAGAATTAGTTGTGAGAATGAGTGAGAGAGACATTGACTATACAGATGAATGAGGGACAGGCATTCGCATGACTCCTGCTCCAGAAAGAAGATTGCCAGGCCCTGGTGTCTTCCTTCTTCCAACCTCAGCCAGCAGAGAAAGCACAAGTTCCCAGCCCCAAACTAACCCCTAGTTTTCTGGTGGGAGTAAGAGGGATAACCCAGTCAGGGCTGGTCATGGTAGTCAGTTCCTTTACAGTTAACCAGAGCCAATAGTATATATAATAATAATAGCTAGTTGTTGTTGTTCAGTTGCTAAGTCATGTCTGACTCTCTGTGACCCCATGAACTGCAGCACGCCAGGCTTCCCTGTCCTTCACTATCTCCTGGAGTTTGCTCAAACTCATGTCCATTGAGTCAGTGATGCCATCCAACCATCTCATCCTCTGTCACCCACTTCTTCTCCTGTCCTCAATCTTTCCCAGCATCAGGGTCTTTTCCAAGGAGTCAGTTCTTTGCATCAGGTGGCCAAAGTATTGGAGCTTCAGCTTCAGCATCAGTCCCTCCAATGAATATTGAGGGTTGATTTCCTTTAGGATTGACTGGTTTGATTTCCTTGTGGTCCAAGGGACTCTCAAGAGTCTTCTCCAGCACCACAGTTTGAAAGCATCAATTCTGCGGCACTCAGCAGTACTTTACTTCAATTTTTAAAAGTAAAACGATAATAACTAACACTTAAAATAACAGTCTATGTGTGGTACTTCACATATTTTAACTCATTACTTCCCACAGAATTCCTACGATTAGGAACTATTATATACCCATTTAACAGATGGAAGAATTGAGGCACAGGAAAATAAGAGTCTTGCTTGAAATGCATAGCTGGTAAATAGCAGAGCCAAGAATCAAACCAGGCATGTGATTTCAAAGTTCAGGCTCTGTGTCATTATGTTCTAATCATGATTGCTCTGGACCCTGTAATAATTTCCCAACTCACATGTTCACCCAGAGAGTGAAAGCCTCTCACTGCCTTACAGTAGGAGGTGCTGATATTTCTGGCAGAAAGATTAATAAGAACATGAGGAAAAGCATTGAAGGTCGGTATCTATGGTATGTTTGGTGCCCCATCAGTCATCAGGTATGAGCACAGAGTATTAGGCAAGATGCTATATATGAACTGCAACCAAGACTATTGCAAAATATGGAATAGACATAATAAAAATACTGTTAAAATCAATGGCCATAGGTATACATGAGTATATGTATTCTTGTGTGTCTGGAAAATGTGTTATTGACGATGGTTGATATTGGCTGAAGCAATGGCCTATCACTTACAGACACCAGAAATTCCTGGAAAGCCATCCACCAGCTAGTTAATGATCTAAAAATACACTTTTGAAAGACAGCCTTGGAAGGTTGAAGGTCTAGTTGAGCTAAAACAAACTCAAAGCAGATTACCAGTCTACAGAAATGCTGGACTTGGACATATTCTGTGAAAACATAATGGTGACCCAAGCCATCACAAAACCAAAGTCACACAATTTTAAAAAGTAGACTAAGCCTGGATTGTTTTTTTTTTTTTTTTCTTTTTTAGAAAAGCCTCCACATTTAAGCTGTAGGCAATGCCTGTCCTCCTTTCATCACCTCATGTATGAGATTTGGCCACCCATACATTTAAGCAACAGATGGGAACTATCTGAATGTGTGCACATAGTTGGAATCAACAAATATTAAAGTCTGCATATGGCATCATTTGAAATTTATACCAACTCTCTAAGATACTGGAATGATTCCTTATCACAGAAGATCGTGTGGTTACTTGTTCATTGTGCCAGGAACTGAGGGAGTGAACAAAATATCATCTGAGAGTCTGCCCTCAGGACACCTAGTGTCTAGTTAGAGAGCCAGGTAAGTAAACAGGTGCATGTGAGGCCAGCTGAAGAGGGCCCCAAGGTCGCTGACAGCACAGAAGGAGGGGCACTGAGCTGTTGTGTCAGGGCAGCTCTGGGGAGGAAGGGACTTTAGGAGAACCCATGAAGCCCATTGGGAGAATTGTATTAGGGAATTAAACTTTTTGTGTTCTTTCCTGTTTGTCTAATTCTGCTATAACATTTTGTTACCTAAAGGACTATCCTTTAAGCAAAAATTATACTCTCAGGGGGGAAAAGAACAGAACAAAAAGCTAGGCTGGGAGGAAAGGGATAACAAGACTAGACATTGCCAATGGAAGAGAAGAGATCACATATGTGCAAACATAAGTTGTCCAGAAAAATTCCCTCAGGAAAGAAAGGGCCATCCCATGTATAAACTTTCACAAAATCTCTATTTTGAGGGGCCGTTTCAAGTATTTTGAACATTAAAATTGTACTACTGAGGGAGGTTGCCCAAAATCTCTAATATTTTGAGGGGCCGTTTCAAGTATTTTGAACATTAAAATTGTACTACTAAGGGAGGCTGTGCTGTGTGCTTAGTTGCTCAGTTGTGTCCTGCTCTTCACGACACCATGGACTGTAGCCCTCCAGGCTCCTCTGTCCATGGGGATTCTCCAGACAAGAATACTGGAGTGAGTTGCCAGGCCCTCCTCCAGGGGATCTTCCCAACCCAGGGGTTAAACCAGGTTCTCCTGTATTGCAAGCAGATTCTTTACCAGCTGAGCTACCAGGGAAGCCCTTGAGGGAGATTCAGTTCAGTTCAGTCACTCAGTCATGTCCGACTCTTTGCAACTCCATGGACTGCAGCACGCCAGGCCTCTCTGTCCATCACCACTTCCCAGAGTTTACTCAAACTCATGTCCATTGACTTGGTGATGCCATCCAACCATCTCATCCTCTGACATCCCCTTCTCCTCCTGCCTTCAATCTTTCCTAGCATCAGGGTCTTTTCCATTGAGTCAGTTCTTCACATCAGGTGGCCAAAGTATTGGAGTTTCAGCTTCAGCATCAGTCCTTCCAATGAAGACCCAGGACTGATCTCCTTTAGGATGGACTGGTTGGATCTCCTTGCAGTCCAAGGGACTCTCAAGAGTCTTCTCTAACACCACAGTTCAAAAGCATCAATTCTTCGGATCTCAGCTTTCTTTATAGTCCAACTCTCACATCCATATATGACTACTGGAAAAACCATAGCTTTGACTAGGCGGACCTTTGTTGGCAAAGTAATGTCTCTGTTTTTTAATATGCTGTCTAGGTTAGTCATAACTTTCCTTCTAAGGAGCAAGTGTCTTTTAATTTCATAGCTGCAGTCTCCATCTGCAGTGATTTTGGAGCCCCAAAAAATAAAGTGTCACTGTTTCCATTGTTTCCCCATCTATTTGCCATGAAGTGATGGGACCAGATGCCATGCTCTTCGTTTTCTGAATGTTGAGTTTTAAGGCAACTTTCTCACTCTCCTCTTTCATTTTCATCAAGAGGCTCTTTAATTCTTCTTCGCTCTCTGCCATAAGGGTGGTGTCATCTGCATATCTGAGGTTGTTGATATTTCTCCCAGCAATCTTGATTCCAGCTTGTGCTTCATCCAGCCCAGTGTTTCTCATGAAAACAACCACAAACTATGACTTCCCTGGTGGCTCAGATGGTAAAGCATCTGCCTACAATGCGGGAGACCCAGGTTCAATCCTTGGGTTGAGAAGATCTCCTGGAGAAGGAAATGGCAACCCATTCCAGTATTTTTGCCTGGAAAATCCTATAGATGGAGGAGCCTGGTAGGCTACAGTCCATGGGATTGAAAAGAGTCGGACACGACTGACTGACTTCACTCACTTCCACTTTCATGCTAAATCTTGGTGCTTATACAAAACATTTGATGAAACTGGGTTGGATGTTGTACATGAAGTTTTTTAAGATCAGTTTTTGAAAGTGACAAAAGGAATTCCCTGGTGGTCTAGTGGTTAAGGCTCTGTGCTCCCAATGCAAGGGGTCAGGGTTCGATCCCCGGTCAGGGAACTAGACCCCACATGCTACAACTAAGAGTTTATATGCCATAACTAAAAGATCCTGCATAATGCTACCTAGACCCAGTAGAACCAAATAAATAAACATTTTTAAAAATTAAAGCAATATAGTTGTTTTGAATATTATTTCTTCATAGGTGAAGTCATACTATATTTATATAATTACATATCCTGCCTTTTTCACTTGATATTACAGTGTCAATATTTCACACAAAATTCAAAACTCTTTAAAAATTAAAAAATATCCAGGTAGTATGTAGTCATTTGAGGAGATCGTGACTAGCTAGCAATAGAAAAAATGAAAAATCCAAACCATTCTTATGCAAATAGGCACATAGCTTAGGATAAAATTTTATTATACACACATGCAAAAAGGGCTTTACATCAAACAACTTAGACAAATGTGAAAATATTATGCTCTGAAAAACTATTAGATGATTCAAAAATTCACTTCAGCAATGACAAAGACATTGATGCTGATATCTGCAATGAGTTAAATAAAACTGATGAAATGAACATGAAGAAAGGTAATATTTATAAACTTATATACTATGCCACAGAATATATGCTTTGAATCTTCAAGAGTAAATATAACATAAATTAAACTTTACTTTAAATGTCATCTATAGCCTTAAATGGCAACCCACTCCAGTATTCTTGCCTGGAGAATCCCATGGACGGAGGAGCTTGGTGGGCTACAGTCCACGGGTCGCAAAGAGTCGGACACGACTGAGCGACTTCACTTTCACCTTATAGCCCTAAAAGTAAATATATCACTCTCTCTGATGGGAAAACCCTATTTTTTGGTATCTTCTTATTGAGAAAATATGGAATTCCCTTGATTTGGGATAAATGAGTCATTTAGGCTTTCTTGACCAATCCCTGTGGAATATCTAATAAATACAAGTAGTAAAAAAAATTAGTTAACTCAAAAGCTTGCAGTAGCTTTGGCTCATTTAACATTGGGGTAAACAACTCTTACACCTATATGCCTACATGATAGCAGAGGACAAAGTTGGATGCCTGAAAGTCCGCAATAGTTCCCCCATTTGCCTATAGGGTAAATCGAACACCAACAACTTAACATTCACGTGCCTCCACAATTTGTCAACTGATCTTACATGTTTCCACATCTGTCTTTCAGTCTTTGTCTCATCCATTCAATGTCCAGACAAATGAAACCACCCAGCATTTCGGTGCCAGTTCCAAAGGTTCAGCTTCTGTTCTGCTCACGTTGTCCTCTCTGACTATAACAATGGCTTTCCCCTCCTACTCCCCACCATTTCCAGATGTCTACATCTTTTCCCTTTCCAAGGTCCATCTCAAATACCTCTGTATCATTTTACACGTCTTGAATAAAAGGAGGCTTCTTTTCCGTAATCCCAAATCCAGATCCCAAGGGCTCTGCACCAGTGGCCTCTCTGCTTGGGTGGGAGTCGAGAGGTAGATTCTCAGCAGGAGTGGTCTTGAAGGTGAGTGAGTTCAGTCCAAGTAATAATAACAAGCACTTAGATAACACCAGAAGGATAATAGCTAACTCTAATACAAAATTTGCTGTGCGTTAGGCACTCTTTTAATTATTTCACATAGATGAATTCATTCCATCTTCACAAGAATCTCATGAACCATAGTTTATGGATGAGGAAACTACAATCCAATGTAAGTAACTTACCCACGGTGGCTGGGCTACAAGTAACAGAGCTGAGAAAATACGAACTTGACCATTATGCTTTTCCACCTTTGGACTACTACAAAAAAAAGAAATCAGTTGTGGGCAGGAAGATAGCTGGTAACTGGGCGGTATGGAGGCCCGCGCATTTAGTTGGGTGAAAAAAGGGACGAACAATAAGCATGCCGGGAGATAACAAGTGAGGGAACAGAGTGGGATCCACCCAGGGCTTTCTTCCCGCTCTGGACTAATTTCAGGATCCTAAGGAAATACACTCCTGCCAGCTGTATTGGAAGATGCATAACATTTTAGGTACCTCATTACTTTTAAAATTACTAATAAGCCTGTCACATCTCCCCCATTAACCAGATGCTCCTTGAGGATCCATATTCAATTCACTTACTAGAGTATCTAAAACTATACTTTGCACATGGTAATTAATCAATAAAATATTGTTAAATATCACAAACCATCAGTCCTCAGTTCAACTGGCTCTTTTTAATAAAGTGAACACATGTTAAAAGTATTTTAGGAAGATTTATATCCAACACTTTAAAAATAATTCCTAATTATATTTTTTCTTTATTGTATTTCGTTAGTTTTTTTAATTGTCTTCCCCAAGTAGTATATAAGCTACACAAGGGCAGAGACGTCATTCTTGTTTATCACTGTATTTCTGGCATGCTAGAACAAGGCTTGACAGAAAAGAACTTGGTAAATACTCATGAATATTTGAAAAAGAATGGACTTTGGAAATGCTCGCCAGATCTTTGTTGGGCAGTTTTTATTCTTGTCAACCAATCCTGACTTCGTGTATCAATACTATTCCATTACCCCTAAAGCGAGCACATGCCATGAAGTACAAGGAAAAGAAAGGGTATGGCTGGAGTGGGTTGGGGGGCGGAGGATAGACACAGTCTTACACGGAGCACAGCGTTTTGTCCCTTTTCAAATCTCCATTGCACATCTCTGTCCACACGGAGCTCCAGACCTGCCAACTGGTCATCCCTCCACCCTCTCAGGCCGCTACCTCTATCACTGCAGGTTCCCAGGTGTCCCTCCTCCCAGACTCTACCCTGCCACTTGGCCCTGAAAAATTCAGGCTCTCCAGTTTACCTCTTCACACCTGTGGGCCCTCAGGATCCATTCTCCTTAGAAGGAAGCATGGGAACTAAAAGAGAATTTTTCTCTTTTACAAATAGCTTCGTTTTTTTTTCCTGCCACCTACAAAGACCTGAATTTGAATTCAAGTTTTTCCGTTTTATAAGTGTATGCATGCTCAGTCGCTTAGTCATGTCTGGCTCTTGGCAGCCCCATGGACTGTAACCCACCAGGCTCCCCTGTCCATGCGATTCTCCAGGCAAGAATACTGGACTGGGTTGATCTTCCCGACCCAGGGATGGAACTCGTGTCTTGTGCATGTGTGCGTCTCCTGCATTGGCAGGTGGATTCCTCACCATTGCGCCACCTGGGAAGCCCAGTTTCCTGATTATGAGGTGGCTACAGATGGTGACTGCAGCCATGAAATTAAAAGACGCTTGCTCCTTAGAAGAAAAGCTATGACAAACCTAGACAGCATATTAAAAAGCAGAGACATTACTTTGCCAACAAAGGTCCATATAGTCAAAGCTAAGGTTTCTTCAGTAGTCATGTATGAATGTGAGAGCTGAACCATAAAGAAAGCTGAGCACCAAAGAATTGATGCTTTTGGTCTGTGGTGTTGGAGAAGACTCTTGAGAGGCCCTTGAACAGCAAGGAGATCCAACCAGTCCATCCTCAAGGAAATCAGTGCTGAATATTCATTGGAAGGACTGATGCTGAAGCTGAAACTCCAATACTTTGGCCACCTGATGTGAAGAACTGACTCAATGGAAAAGACCCTGATGCTGGGAAAGACTGAAGGCAGGAGGAGAAGGGGACGAAAGAGGATGAGATGGTTGGATGGCATCATGGACTCAGTGGACACAAGTTTGAGCAAGTTTGGGGAGTTGGTGATGGACAGGGAAGCCTGGCATGCTGTAGTCCATAGGGTCGCAAAGAGTCGGATGCAACTGAGCAACTGAACTGAACTGAAGTGAGCCTAAGAAAGCATCCCATTCTGCCTTTGTTGGCAGATTGTTAATGCCAAGTGCATAAGAGCCATGATAAGAGCACAGGATGATTTTCGGCTAGTACATCATAATTGCCTCACAAATACTTGTCAGCTGCTTGATTCTAATGGTAGTTATACAAATTATACTTAAAACCAAAATTGAAGACTCTTGGCTGCTGTCTAAAAGGTAGTCATTCGAGGCAGCACTTAAGAATTTGTAAAAAAAGATAACTCAGGCTAGGAATGCCTGACCAGATAAACCAAAGTCACTTTGGCAGAGAGAAATGTGAAGGAGAGGACGTTTATCCAAAACAAAAGAAATAAAGAATTCCTCTCTAAGGCCAAGATGGGCTCCCTAACTAACGATGTGAAAGAGAAATTAAACCATGTGATGCTGCATATAGTTTGGAACATTTGAAAGGTCAGCTTGGATCAGAGCATAACATTTTTTCTTTTTACTTTTTATGAAGTCAGTTTTTGCGGAGACATGACAGTTCTGATAGCTCCTACAATCGGAATCATTCAAGTGATGCACCGGTAAGTTTTAAGTCTCAAAACTTATGCCTAAAAATCCATTAAAATCTGACTAGGAAATCTGGAAGGAGGGACAGAGACATCTGATATTTGGCACAGAGATAGCACTGATGAAGTTCTCTCACACACAAGTGCAGGGCCATAGTCCTGAGAGAAATACCTCCACCACCTCAGTCATGCTCTGTCCCTGCTCCTTTGGCATATTTCTCTTCTCTCAGCACTTCCTTCCCCACCTGACCTTTCTCCCTATCTCACTGAGAAAACAGAAACTCTCAGAAGAGAGCTTCCCACGCTTCCACCATCACGTCTGTCTACAGGCTGGCACAGTGACTCAGTATCCTCCACTTCCTCTCCTCCTCTGATGGATGGACTTCCGGTGCTCCTAAACAAAGCCAACTCCCCTGTTTTGCCTTGACCCAACCCCTCTCGCCTATTCAAGGACATCCTTCCAAGATCTCTCTCTTCTCTTTCTTGCACTAGCAGTTCTTCATATCCATTGGCTGATTCCCATCAGTCTAAAAACATGGTATTATTTCTCTCATCTTAAAAAGAAAAAACACAGAGAACTTCTGACCCATGTCCCCCTCCAACCACATACTTTTCGTCTGCTCACTTTTGGAGTAACACTCCTCAAAAGAGCATCTGAATTTGCTCTCTCCAATTACACTCCTCTTTCTTGCTTATGTTCACTCCAGTCCAGCTGCTGCCCCTACCACTGCAGCAGGTCTGCTCTTGTCAATGTCTCCAGTGGCCTCTGCTTTGCGAGACCAAGCATCAGTTGTGGTGTTCATCTTACGTGACCTCTCAGCAACATGTGACATGGTTGATCTTGTCCCCCTTGAAGCACCAACCTCACACGTCTTCCTGGATATCATACTCTCCTGATTTTTTAAAATTTACTTTATCTTATTTTTGACAGGGCTGGGTCTTTGTTGCCTTGTGAGGTCCTTCTCTAGCTCTGGCTAACAGGTTGCCGTGCACTGGCGTCTCACTGTAGTGGCTTCTCTTGTTGCAGAGCACTGGCTCCAGGAGCGTGGGTTTTGGTAGTGCCGCATGTGGGCTCAGTTGTTGTGGCTCATGGGCTCTAGAATGTAGGCTTAGTTCCTCCAAGACATGTGGATTCCTCCTGGACCAGGGATCGAACCCATGTCTCCTACATGTGGATTCCCAACCAATGCACCAGTAGGGAAGTCCCACACACTCTCTGATTGTTGTCTGCCTCATTAGCTGATGTTTCACAGTCAATGGCTGTTGACTTATGTCCCCCATCTTACCAGTCCCTGAACACTGCAGTGTCCTGAATGCTGAGTCCTTGATCTCTGCTCCATCGATGCTCACTTCCTCAGTATTCTCAGCCAGTCTCGTGGCTCTAAATACCTACTCTAGGCTGATGATTCCCAAATTATTTTTTTTATTTTTACCTTTTATTTAGTAACAGTATATGCTTAGTCAACATGTCCATCTGAACGTCCAACCATCCTCCCAGAGGTAACATGCCCAAGACTCAGCTCCTGCTCATCCCTCCTGTTCACCCCACATAAACGGCGATTCCATCTTTCCAGTGTCTCAGGCCAAAAACCTTGGCTCATTCTTGATTCCTTTTCCTTTTTCCACCAAAACAGATCCATTAACCAATCCTACTGGTGCTTCCTGCAAAATATATCCTGAATCCTATCACTTCTTGCCACCTCTACCTCCCTGGTCCAAACTGCCATCATTCCTCCTCTGGATTACATGCACCCACCTTCTAAATGGCTTGCCTATTTCTAGTCTCAGTCCCAATGGTCTATTCTTATCATTGCAGTCAGAGTAAGTCCCTGGAGGTCTGATCAGGTAGCACTTCTCTTCAAGAGGTTCGAAAGCCTCTGCTTCCTTGGAGTGAAAGTCAGTGTCCTGTGTGGCTCTACACACTCTGTCATCTCTCTAACCTCACCTGTCACTCCCCCTCTCTCCCTCTATTCCAAACACACTAGTTCCCTTATTTTTGTCTTGGGCCTTTGAGGGAAGTGCTCAGTTTAGGACTTTTACGGTTGCCATTCCCTCTGCCTGGAATGGTTTCCCCCCAGCATCCATAAGGCTAAGTCCTCATCTTCAAGTTTCTGCTTAAGTGTCAGCATCTACTGAGGTCTCTCCCAAACACCCTTTAAAATTGCAACCCCCACCTTTGGAACTCCCTATTCCTCTTTCTTGCTTTTTTCAAAAACTCCCTCTCTCTCTCTCTGTTGTATTCTTTGGCACTTATAACCCTAACACACTACACAGTTACTCATTGCCTTCCTGCCTCCTATAGGCTGTAAATGCCACAAAGGCAGGGATTTTTGTCTGTTCTGTTCTCTGATGTACCTCCAGCAACTGGGCTAGTGCCTACACATAGCAGGCAATTTAGATAAGCATTGGTGGTGGTGGTATTGGTAAGCAGACTCATAAAGAGCATCTCTGGAAAACAAATACTCTCTCGCTGCTCCAGAAATTAATTCATCTCAAGTAGAAGATAAATTCATTCTCAGGCTAAATATACTTTTGCTGTACTGAGATTATACAACATCAATCACAATAACAGCAGTTGTAACTCTCATGTTGTGCTTTCCAGTTTGCAGTGTTCTTCTCCCATACAGCTGTATTTTATCCTCAGAAAAACTCTGAAATTGAACAGGGCAGAGTGTGTTGATCCCATTTTGCAGATGAGGAAGATAAGCCCCAGAGCAGTGAAATGTGCCCCTTAAGGGTTATCCAGGCAATGAGTACAAAACTGGTAGGAAACCTGGTCCCCTGACTCCAAGATCAGGACTATTGTTGCTATACCAGTCAGCTTCTAAAGAAATAATCGGTCCTTCCCTGAGTATTCAGATGAGTCCTAACAGGATCTGGGGCCATCACTATCCTAATTCAGGTCTTGATTAATTCAACGTGTATTAAGTGAGCACTTCCTATGTTCCAGCCTTGTTCTAAACACTGGGCATACAGTACAGAATAATACAGAGCAGGACAAGTTATGCCCTCACAGAGTCTATATTCTTTTTTTTTTTAAATTTTATTTATTTATGGCTGCACTGGATCTGTTTTTGCTGCATGGGCTGCATGTGCTTTTCTCCAGTTACAGTGAGCAGGTGCTACTCTCTAGGTGCAATGCACACTCGTTTCTCATTGCGGCGGCTTCTCTTGTTGCACAGCATGGGCTCTAGGGCACTCGGGCTGTGATGGTTTCGGCATGGAGACTCAGTGGTTGTGGCTCCCAGGCTCTAGAGCACAAGTTCAGCAGCTCTGGCCCATGGGCTCAGTTGTTCCTCAGCCTGTGGGATCCTTCTGGACCAGGGGTCAAACCCATGTCTCCTGCATTGGTAGGTGGATTCTTCACCACTGAGCCCCCAGGGAAGCCTACAGAGAGATGTCAATAAACAAATAAACATCACCTAAAATATGTTGGGGTGAGAGTGCTATGATGAGGAAAGGAATAGAAATTGATGGGGAATGAAGGAGATGAGCTATTTAGAGATGCCCAGTAATAGTTTATTAACAACCCACAAATCCTTCCTCTGCCAGTGAGGTGGACAATGCTTCAGATTCTCTGGTGGAAACATGACAGAATGTGTGATTATACATTTGAATAACAAAGATGTTCAAGATTCTCTTTCTAGATGCTAGAAAAGCTAAATAAAATAGCCTAGTGGACAGTTTGAGAAGCTGGAATTAGGAGAGACAGCCCTGAGTTACAGAAATACAGATTTTGTTGAAGACAGAAGAGCTTTCTAACAAATGAAGTTGCCCAGCAATCAAACAGCCTGGACGTGAGCTCCCTGTCATCAAAAGTATCCAATAAGTGACTGAATGACCTCTGGAGCTTCTTCCAACTGCAAATATGATTATTTCCTATTCTGTGGAGCCTCTCTCTACCCAAAGTCACCATTAGCTCTGCTGGCAATGGGGTGAAGACAGGCATGAAAATCTGGCCCCAAACCATGGTTCTCTTGCCAGCCCTCCCAGGGGGCGAGCAGTCACCTGACTGTTGGCCCTAGATCCTTCCAGCAGCAGCTCCAGCTGACTCTCTGCAGGGAGAGTAGGGGCACATTCTCTCCTAGCTGTGTCCTGCAGGACTTACCAAGGACTCACAGCTAAAAGAGGTGCTCTGCCTGGGTCATTTGTCTTTGCCAGTCTCTCTACACTCACTGACAGTTCAGCCACCAGTGATTACAAAAGGGAGAATTATAAATTGTCCCAGACAGGAGGCCTTCCTCTCTGGATGTTCACTTGGCAATGTCCACCCCTACAGGTTCGAGATCCCTACCTGCTAACAACATCCCTGGATGATAGTCACCCACCCTCCTCTGCCTTTCAGTCATTTCCCATTTCCTCCACAAATCCTGGCAACCAGACTTCCAGGGTGACTACATGCTGGCCCAGGAAAAACATCATGAGACAGACACTGGCAACAACTACTAATATTATCCCATTTATTCATCACTTCCTGCGGGCCAGAGTTTGCCAAAAACTCTGTATGTGGCAAGATGGACTATAACCTCTATCTTAGAGCCAAAGAATTGATGCTTTTGAACTGTGGTGTTGGAGAAGACTCTTGAGAGTCCCTTGGACTGCAAGGAGATCCAGCCAGTCAATCCTAAAGGAAATCAGTCCTCAATATTCATTGGAAGGACTGATGCTGAAGCTGAAACTCCAATACTTTGGCCACTTGATGGGAAGAACTGACTCATTAGAAAAGACCCTGATGCTGGGAAAGATTGAAAGCAGGAGAAGGGGATGACAGAGGATGAGATTGTTGGATGGCATCACCGACTCAATGGACATGAGTTTGAGCAAGCTCGGGGAGTTGGCGATGGACAGGAAAGCCTGGCCTGCTGCAGTCCATTGGGTCACAAAGACACGACTGAGCAACTGAACTGAACTGAACTGATGTGGCTGGGACATACTTAGAGAACTCCAGCTGGGCAGAGTCTGACTAGCGGTGGTGGCTTTTGCTTGCTGAGTGGGATATGCCAGTCGTGGGACTTAGAGAGGTGGGAAAGGGAATGGAGGGGCTGGAGAGGGAGCTGGGCCAGGGAAGCTGAGAAAAGTGAGGGCAGGGGGACCGTGGTATTTTGTAGGGAGCACATGGGGATGTGGGGAGCAGTTGTTGGAAGAAGAGATATGAACCTGCTGCCATAAGGGGAAGAACCAAATTTCTCCCTAATGTTGCACGGAACATTTTGGAAATTTTTGGTGATTTAGACTGTAACGCCTGCTATCTCTTGGTAAAATGTTTGGTAAAATCTATATCAATTAGTACCTAGAGACTGGATCTGTGATTTTCAGGGGGTACAATTAATGCACCAGGGTTCAACGTGAGAGTCAAGTGGTCAAAAGAGGTGGTATTACAATATATTCACATTATCTCATTCAATCAACAGTCCAAAAAGGTAGGCATTATTATACTCATTCTACAGAGAGTGGGAGGAAGAAGATTACTGAATAATTATCTGTAGATGCTCTTGCCAACTACAGTGTAAAAGAAGGGAGACAATTTTACACTTATATCCGTCCATTCTGACTCTGTGCCTATAAGTAAGGAGAATGGTGAACGGGGATACTTCATTCTGTTTATGGTCATTGCCCAGGTCCTTCTTTTTGTTTTCAATTTTTATTTATTTGGCTGTGCCAGAGTCTTAGTTGTGGCACGTGGGAACCTAGTTCCCCAACCAGGGATCGAACCCAGACCCCCTGCATTAGACGTGTGGAGTCTTGGCCACTGGACCACCAGGGAAGCCCCAGGCCCTTCCTGATTTGCTCCAGATCTTCTCCTGTTTCCCTCTAGCATCTCCTCATTCTGGGCCAGGTCCTTCTCTGTGCTTCTCACTCTGCCCCATGGACTGTCCACAGGTCTCCTTGGTGGCCTCCAGAGTCCTCTGGCCTATGCACACTTGGTGGCCTCAGGCAGGCTCCCAAGAATGGTGCCAGCCCCCTGCAAACAACCCTGGTTCTGGCCCACACAGGAGAGGCAGGTGCTAGATGTGACCTAGTCTCTGTTTCTGCATGTCACAGCTCCTAACACAGTGCTGAGTGGCCCTTTTCACACAGATGAGCAAGGCAATGTCTTGCCGTTGTTAAAACAGTAATCTCCAAAGTCAGAGCACATGGGTTTAACATTTCTGCCCACCATGCCCTTAGAGTGCGACTTGACACAAGTTACCCAAGCTCTCTGATCATTAGCTGAATGGGAATGACAATAGGATGGTTGTAAGGATTAAACGAGGTAAGGCAAGGAGAGCCCTTAGTGCCTGGCACAACATCCATGCTTGATAAGTGGTAGCTCATGTGTTAGTTTGCAGTGATTATTTATTGGAGATGGACAGAGTTGGTCACGACACAAGTCAGAGTGTCTATCGATGGTATCCTTTCCCACAAAGGCCTTTGGGCAAATGCCTTCTGGAGAGAGTTCAAGCAGACAGAAAGGGAATGGAAAAGGAAGCTGAGAAGATCACCTTATTGTCAAATTGGGTTTTTCTTTTTTCTTCCCCATCCCTTTAATTTATAAAGTTCAAACTTTTCCCCACAGCTGTTGTCATACAATAAAACAAGAGTCCTCATAAGCAATCTCATTGCTTATTCCTTTTCCCTTTGCCAGCCTTTTCAAACACAATGTGTTTCTGCATGTCTTTAAACAAACAAACAAAAATTGTTATCACAATAGACTGAAATAACCCAGTTTGCATCTAAAAAAAAAATGTGTGTGTGTGTAAATGACTGTGGGTTGTATTGAGTGGAGGATGGAAGCAAGTGAAGCAAAGCAACGCCAGAAAGACTGCATTAAATGTCCATGATGGGTGGCCCGCTCAGGAGATAGGGCTTCCCAGGTGACGATAGTAGTAAAGAAGCGGCCTGCCAATGAAGGAGACTTAAAAGATACGTGGGTTCGGCCTCTGGGTCAGGAAGATCCCCTGGAGAAGAGCATGGCAACCCATTAGTATTCTTGCCTGGAGAATCCCATGGACACAGGAGACTGGCAGGCTACAGTCCATGGGGTCTCAAAGAGGCAAACTCAACTGAAGCGACTGAGCACGCACGCACTCAGGAGACAGTCTTTACCAGGTCCCCATCATGCCTGCTCCACCCACTGTTAGAGCTCAAAAAAACCAAGAATGAAACCATGAAGAACACATATTAACAAAACAAATGCAGCTGGGAAGAGCAATTCCATATGGAGAAGTGATTCAAGCCTCTTATATGAATATTCAGAGCCATAAGATTTACTGGGCAAACTGGGATGTTAGGCTTAAACATCTCCCCCCAACACCACCCCCACCCCCCAAAAACACTGAGAGCTTCAGCTGGGAGATCTTTATTCACTACATTTAAATGCAAATGATAACACAACTGCATGACAATACACTTTGAAAAGCTGATTTAAAGCAGCATAAGGGAAGGATTAAGAGACCAATAAGAAGGGTTTTATTTTAATGTTTCTGCAGAGGTTAAAGGCAGACCAAATAGAAGCCCAGAATTCAAATGCTATAGCAGGAGCCAAACTTGTCCCCAGACAGAATGCATTTAATTATTTTCCTCCTCTATTGAAGAAATGGAAGAGAAAAAAAAAAAAAAAAAAAATCACTTTTTTTTTTTTTTTTTTTTGCTCATAGAAATCATTTCTAGCTACCAAGCAGGACTCTTGATCATTATGAGATGATCTCACCAAACTAACAATAATATTAATACAAACAGAAGTCCAGAAACTCGATACATAGCCTGTGCCATATTGAGGGTGATTATAAGCTTAAGAGATACTGAAAACAGTCCCCAGATCCTTATTCTGGTCTATGAGAAACCCTGGTTGTTTAGAGTCCCCAGGTTGGGAACCACTGATGTGAGAAGGAACATCTAACACAGACATTCATGGCTCTGAATGACAAGGAATAAAGAGCCGAATGTTGCATGTCATGGAAGAATGGCTCATTGTGCCCAGTGTGAGCTCCACTCTGGAGGGGAGCCTTGGAGGTCCTATATGATGTGAGAAAGAATGGAGAGGCCATAAATCCCTTGCAGTAAAAGTAATGCCAATGCTAAAGAGTCCCTTACTGTTTACTGGGATGAAAGAATTATTATATCTGCTCAAAGATGGAAATTAGACATTGTCCCCATACCAGCCCTGTCTGCAACTGAAACTGTCAAGCAAACAAACAAGAAATGAAGAGGAGAAAGCTCCAGTCTGCACACGGAAATCATATAGACAGAGAAGTAATTATGCGTTAGTTGAAAGGACCTCACCTTGAAACAATAGGATGCCTGGGATTTGCTTCAAAAGAATATAGGGCAGGGGTAGGGGTAGGAGTATTAATGAATCAAGACTGGAAATGCATCTGTAATTATTGAAGTTGGGTGACAAGTACTTTGGGGGCTTCCCTGGTGGCTCAGTGGATAGGAATCTGCCTGCCAATGCAGAGGACATGGGTTCAATCGCTGGTCTGGGGAGATCCTACATGCCTTGAAGCAGCTAAGCCCATGCGCTGTTTACTCTGGCATATTTGGAAATTTCCATAAGGAAAATGACCTATTTGTTATATATACATATTTTTAAGATTCCATATGCCCAATTTAAATGTGTCACTGCTCATCTCTGTTGGGACAAAGTCACCACTGCAGGGAACAAGAGCATTTTTTCACTCTCATGGGAGCGCTGGGAATAGGGGAGCGCCAATGGCACAATCATGAGGAGAAGAGCCGGACAGGATAGGGAAAAAGTTAGAGTTCAGTCCCCAAACCAGGACTTTGAAACATGGACAAGAATTGATGTGGAACTCTCGATAGAACCCATTGAAAAAGTAAGTAATAGCCCTTACAATGAAATACTAAGAAACTTGGGACCTCCCTGACCATCCAGTGGCTAAGTCTCCATGCTCCCAACATGGATCTCACATTCCGCAACTAAGATCTGACACAGCCAAATAAATAAATAAACTTGATACATCAGCAATTTAGAGATGTGTAGTGTTAGCCCCATCCTGGAACCTGAGAAATTTCTTCCTTATCCTGAAAGGAACATGTGACTCTCAGTGTGTGGCTGACATCTCACACAACCAAGCATGTGCACTGACCTACAAAGTTCCAGAAGATACCATCTTCAGTTCAGTTCAGTTCAGTTGCTCAGTCGTGTCCGACTCTTTGTGACCCCATGAATCACAGCACGCCAGGCCTCCCTGTCCATCACCAACTCCCAGAGTTCACTGAGACTCACGTCCATCGAGTCAGTGATGCCATCCAGCCATCTCATCCTCCGTTGTCCCCTTCTCCTCCTGCCCCCAATCCCTCCCAGCATTAGTCTTTTCCAATGAGTCAACTCTTCGCATGAGGTGGCCAAAGTACTGGAGTTTCAGCTTCAGCATCATTCCTTCCAAAGAAATCCCAGGGCTGATCTCCTTCACAATGGACTGGTTGGATCTCCTTGCAGTCCAAGGGACTCTCAAGAGACTTCTCCAACACCATAGTTCAAAAGCATCAATTCTTTGGCACTCAGCTTTCTTCACAGTCCAACTCTCACATCCATACATGACCACAGGAAAAACCATAGCCTTGACTAGACGGACCTTTGTTGGCAAAGGAATGTCTCTGCTTTTGAATATGCTATCTAGGTTGGTCATAACTTTCCTTCCAAGGAGTAAGCGTCTTTTATTTTCATGGCTGCAATCACCATCTGCAGTGATTCTGGAGCCCCAAAAAATAAAGTCTGACACTGTTTCCACTGTTTCCCCATCTATTCCCCATGAAGTGATGGGACTGGATGCCATGATCTTCGTTTTATGAATGTTGAGCTTTAAGCCAACTTTTCACTCTCCTCTTTCACTTTCATCAAGAGGCTTTTTAGCTCCTCTTCACTTTCTGCCATAAGGGTGGTGTCATCTGCATATCTGAGGTTATTGATATTTCTCCCGGAAATCTTGATTCCAGATTGTGCTTCTTCCAGCCCAGTGTTTCTCATGATGTACTCTGCATATAAGTTAAATAAGCAGGGTGACAATACGCAGCCTTGACGTACTCCTTTTCCTATTTGGAACCAGTCTGTTGTTCCATGTCCAGTTCTAACTGTTGCTTCTTGACCTGCATATAGGTTGGCACTGTACTAATCAGATTTGTTTTACCAGCCAGACTTTTAAATAAATTGAACTAATGGTACTACGTCATTTCGTGCACCAAATTGATTGATTAGTCAGAGTGTCAGGACATTTCAGCATGAAGCTAACCATAACTTGTCTTACCTGATTCCATTAGAGAGACACAGTGCCACCCATAAGGGGAACATACCATAAGCTACATTCAATCATAGGTAAGAGAGCTCACCGCATCAGAAGGCTGCATCACAAACTGGCAGGACATTTAAAGAGGGATGTAGACAATGAAGATATGTTCAAAGAGGATGAACCAGAACGTTATGAAAACTAGAAACAGTAATTGATGTTCAGCTGAAGGAACTTGTTAGCCTAAGGAGAAGACTAGTGAGGAGGGCAGAGTAGCTATCTTCAGCTATCTGAATGTCTCACGAGCAGAGCAAGACAGATTAGACCTGTTGCGTGAATCTCAAGGAAAAGAACTAGGGCCAACATATGGAAGTCTCAGGAAGGTCAATGTCAGCCCAAGAGAAGAAATAATCTTGAAAAAAGTAAAACTGTGCCAAGAGCTATTTGGCTGCCTCTGAAAAGAGAGCTTTCCTTGGCTCTGGAAGATCTTAAGCCAAAGTCTGGACAAATACTTGTGAAAGTGTTTTAAAAGGGATTTGGGGACTGGATGAGTGGTTTTTGAAATCTTCCCTGAATGGAGATTCTGTGATTTCTGAAGCGAAATCTTACAGTTGACAAACCAAAGTTTTTTGTTCATGATGCTTATCTGAGCTAAGCTCCCCTGTGTCAAGTGCCATGCACATGAAACCCTTTTCAAACCATGACTAAATAAAATTTAACTCCTCCCTCATCCCCCAGCCTACTTTTGCCTCACTGAGAAACCACTGCTGGACGTACTAAAGCATCTGACTGTAGCATCCAGTGGATAGTTTGAGGATTCACCTTCATCCTTGACCCCACATTTTCCATTCCTGCCAAGTCACAAATTTAATAGCTCCCAAACATGACTTGCAGGCTCCCTTGTGAGTGCCTGGAAAGGCTACACATGACACATGAGCCTTCCTACCTTGAGGCAACAATCCGTCTGTTTTATTTATTTTTTTTTTTAATTTTATTTTATTTTTAAACTTTACATAATTGTATTAGTTTTGCCAAATATCAAAATGAATCCGCCACAGGTCCATCTCAGTTTTAAAGTCACTAAATGGATGCTGTTTCTCCTGTTTTCTGACTCTGGCATACATGAAATTCTGTTTTCCTTTGTTTCCTGATTTCCAAATTCTTGTCTGATTCCCAATGACCTATTTTGCCTAAAATTTGAGATTCTGAATATTGCCAACCATTCAATCATTCATTCATTTGCTAAATATTTATAGTACCTTCCATTTGCCTAGAGCGCTTTAGGAGATACAAAAAGCCCTATGACATAGGCAACAGCCTAAATCTGATAGAGAATATGAAACATGGACTGAAATAGCTGCAACCCACAGCACAATGTGCTAAGTGCTATAACAGAGGTACAGACCAAGTGCTAGCAGAGTTCAGAAAGAGGTGAGATCCTGCAGAAAACTGAGATGTGACTGCAAGAGCAGCCTGTAAAAGCCCAGTGCAATTGCTGTGCTATTTTTTTTAAATCCTCAAATATAAAGTATACAAAATATTAGATTGAAAGAAGGAAGTAGCTGTGAATCAGGAAAAGGATGTTCTGGGAAAGTACATCAAGTGTTCAGCACCACATAAACGCCCAACATTAGCCAGAGGGGCTAATCGATGCCCAATGTAAACCAAACACCAGAAAATCATCCCCATTGTGAACACAGTCATTTAGTCAGTCGGCCAGAAAAATTACAATTATGAAATTGAAACTACATTTGCTGCTTAAATGAGTCCTTTCAGAGATTTAGTTTAGACTGAAAATTGTTCATTAAAGAGTTCCACTGGGTAATGAACTTCAACTGTACTTTATATTTTTAGAACCCTTCAAATTCACTCCCCATTCCAACCCCCAGAGGTAGGTTACATCAGGGATAGGCAAACTTTTTCTGTAAACAGTCAGACAGCAGTCTATAAACAGTTTCCATCACAACTACTCAACTCTACTGTTGTCATATGAAAATAAGCAGAGACAATATTCACGTGAACGAGTATGGTGGGATGAATGGAGAAAGTAGCATGGAAACATATACATTACTATATGTAAGAGAAACAGCCAGTGGGAATTTGCTGTATAACTCAGGAAGCTTAAACCTGTGCTCTGTGGCAACCTAGAGAGATGGGATGGGGTGGGAGGTGGGAGCGAGCTTCAAGAGGGAGGGGACATATGTGTACCTATGACTGATTCAAGTCATTTTTATGGCAGAAACCAACACAATATTGCAAAGCAATTATCTTTCAATTAAAAATAAATAAAATAAAAAACACTTTATTTATGAATGCTCATATTTAAATTTCAGAAAATTTTCATGTGCTTCAAGTATCTTTCTTGTATGTTTTCTCCAACATTTAAAAATGTAATAGCTATTGTTAGCTTGCACATCACATTTGTCTGGCAGGCTGGAGTTTTGTTGACCCCTGACTTATATCAATTGCCCTATTTGCAGACGATAAAACAAAGGTTAAAGGAGACTAAGTATATTCTAAAATCAATAGAAATTCAGTTTATTATGTTCCGTATACAGAGAAATAATGAAGCAATAGAAAAAAACGGAGACATTTATCTACTCTTTATCCATGTGATTCACAGCGTGGGAAAATCATGTATTATCTATAAACTTTGATTCCCTGGGGCATAACAAGTAAATAATTTTTAAACTGTGCTTAGCAAGATTGGTTCATGGTAAACGAGGCAATTATGTCTTAAATTTATACATATAATACTTTATTGTCTTTCTTAATTTTAATTTATAATGGGTGACAGTCTCTAAGTTGAAAAAAAAAGTTGTCTTATTTTAAAGATATTATAGTTCTTCTGATAAGCCATATGCTGCTAAGTATTCATCAGCACATAAATGTCTTAAAAAAGATGTGAATAATTATTGATGTAAGTTAATCTCAGTACTTCATGGAATGAGGATCTCTGTGGGTACCAAGATGAAGGCTTAGAAAAATATTCAGGAATAAAGCAATGAGAAACCCAACCACCACCGCTCCCCACTCACATACTCACACACTGGAATGTCATTTATTTGGGGCTTTAAAATCATATAATAATAAATTTAAAAGTCACAAAACCCCATAGCTTTGAGCAAGAACAGATATACAGTATACTCATTCAAGACCTCCCAAAATTATTACAGCAGAAAACCAGTGTCAAAGAAAAAGATCTCCAACAGTCCTCACTCTTCAGACAATTAAGCCTAGAGAAAAAGAGAGCAGGCACGTGATGCAAAAGCTACAAAATCACGGAAGATCACACAAGGGTGATCTGAGGTCACCAAACCTGAAAATACTCTAACAGCAGTGAGAGAGCACCCCACTGAAGTACAGAAGGGTTACCTTTAGAACCTAGGTGAGAACAACTTTTATCAGAGAAGTGATTGTTTGATTGTTTATCTGCTTAGGTGGGTTGTACAGCAGTATAATTTCCCACTTATTTATTCCTCAGTAGAATGGACAATGGTTCCATTTCAGAAAACAAAAATTAAAAAGTAAATAAATTTTTTCAATCGTGGGAGAAAAAGTACTCCATATTTTTTTTTAATTTCTGAATTTTTTGCTTGCTCCATGTGGCTTTTGGGGTTTTAGTTCCTCAACCAAGGATTGCACCCAGGCCCTCAGCAGTGAAGGCGCAGAATCTTAACCACTGGCCCACCAGGGAATTCCCCTTCCATATTTAGACGAGTGAAAGGAAATAATAACTTTAAAATGCTTATATAAAATCATGGTGTCAGAATCCTATAAAGACAACATTGACATTTGGGAGGTAGGTCCCACATCTGCAATGCACTTCTCTGCCTGGGTAAAGTCTAAACTCTTTGGTGTCCACCCCCTACCCCTGCCAGACCTGTTTTCTGGCTCTCTCATCTCCTGCCCTTTCCTGTCTCCACCCACACTCCAGTCACCTAGCAAGCTCCCTGAAGGTCCCTTCATGTGTGAAGCTGTTTGGGGCCTTTTCACATACTAGCTCTTGGCCCAGAATGACTCCTACCTTCAAGCTCACTCTCACTACACCTGCCCTGGTGGTCCTCCCACCATACCTGGAGGGATCACTTTTCCCTCTGTGTTCCCACTTTACGTCATTCTCCCCTCTTTTAAGGCACTTTGACTCAAACGGCTATGTACAGCTTATCTCCTCTACAGAAGATGGTCTCCCTGAGGCATAAGAAGGAATGCCTTTAATTGAGGCCTAGCACAGTGCCTGAGACATATTCATAACTCAATAATCATCTATTGAATGAATTAATGCTCACTGATCCCTCGTAAAGACTTTACCTTCTCTGCCACAGAAAGAATGTAGAACTGAGGTTGGAATAGTAGGTAATTCTAACATTTCATTCATTCACTCATTCAACAGACATTTATTGAGCATTATGGCTAGGCAGTCTTCAAGGAGCCTGAGATATATGAGTGAGCAGAGCAAATGAAGATTCCCTGTATTTGAAGAGCTCACATGCTAGCTGGGGATACAGACATTAAACAATAAAGGGTGAAAGATAACATCTATCTTTGTTAAAGCTATCAGAGCTTCCCTGATAGCTCAGTTGGTAAAGAATCTGCCTGCAAAGCAGGAGACCCTGGTTCGATTCCTGGGTCGGGAAGATCCACTGGAGAAGGAATAGGTTACCCCCTCCAGAATTCTTGGGCTTCCCTGTGGCTCAGCTGGTAAAGAATCTGCCTGCAATGTGGGAGACCTGGGTTTTATCCCTGGGTTGGGAAGATCCCCTGGAGAAAGGAAAGGGTACTTACTCCAGTATTCTGGCCTGGAGAATTCCATGGACTGTATGGTCCATGGGGCCACAAAGAGTCGGACACGACTGAGTGACTTTCACTTCACTTCACTTTGTCTTTTTTAAAAGGGGACAAGAGACAAGAGAAAAAGATATAAGTAGAGTATGATAAAGGGGATTGGGAGTGTATGAGCTGTGATGTCAAATTATGTGATCAGGGAAGCAGGACCTGTCAAGTAGACAGTGAGAGGTTGCATTTGGACAAAGACTTAGAGAGTGAAATAGACATGGGGGTATATGGCGGAAGGGCATTCTAGGCAGTGAGAACATTCAGTGAAGGCTCTAAGGATAAAACAAGAGGTCAGTGAGGTTGGCTAAAAGTGAGATGGCAAAGAGATGTGTTGATGTAGGGAGACAAGGGGGGAAAGGTGGCGGGTCTTGGAGACCTTGTAAATCATTCAAATGACTTTGACCCTGAATGAAATAGGGAACCGTTGGAGAGTTTTCAGCAGAGGAGCAACATGATCTGACTTACATCTGACTTACATTTTACAAGGATCACTCAGCTATTTTGTTGAGAATTTAATATTGGGCCAAGGGTAGAGAAAAACTATAAGCATTTAGTCTTATCTAGGGGCTAGATTTCACTCCCTCTCCTACTGTCTGGTAAATATTATATGAGGTCAATATGTCTGAGCATAGTTACCCATGTGGAGGCAACCTGATGAAGGAGAAAGCAGAAAAATAATGCAATTCAGCTGTTACCACTTTCCAGGTTAGCCTCTGAGTCTTGCTCCTTTTCTACCTCTTCCTTTTACTCCCTTATCACCAAAATTACAAGAATTTCCCTGGTTGGCTCACTTGTTCAGAACAAAAGAGAATTATGCCATAGATTTAGTGGAAAACAGTTTAATGGTAGTAGAGTTTAAAGAGGCTCAAATAAGGTTAACTCCATTATTAAAATGATCATGGGGAAGACGATGATGCTGGTAGTCTTTATAATATTTGCCTTTGCTGCAGAGTTTGTAGATCATTGAGATACTGCACAAAAGGAGGAGGGAGCCAATGCCAGGAAGATGGCCTTAGTCATACCATGTAAGCCATTGAACATCTTTTTTAGTCTAAAATATTTCTGAGGCTATCTGCCAAACTGTATTTTTTTTTTAAAAGCAAATGTGATCCAGGCATTTGAATGCTTATAATTGGAAAACCTATGACAATGGAAAATTGCATTCTTTGTAAACTGACACTGCATTTACCTATATTGAGATATGGAACACATATCTATAAAGTTGTATAAGTGAAAGTGAAGTCGCTCAGTCGTGTCCGACTCTTTGCGACCCCATGGACTGTAGCCTATCAGGCTCCTCCGTCCATGGGATTTTCCAGGCAAGAGTGCTGGAGTGGATTGCCATTTCCTTCTCCAGGGGATCTTCCCGACCCAGGAATCAAACCCGGGTCTCCCACATTGCAGGCAGATGCTTTAACATCTGAGTCACCAGGGAAATAAAATGCATTCCTATATCCCAGTTCTTAGTTTGTTAGATCAGATCCTTAAAAATTATTTTAAATGCCTTTGTTTAACCAAAATTTGGTGTGCTGAGTATTTTTTTTAAACCAGTGTTAAAAAAAAATATTTAGGGACTTCCCCAGCAGTCCAGTGGTTAAGACTCCGCCTTCTAATGCAAGGAGTGTGGGTTTGATCCCTGGTTAGGGAAGTAAGGTCCCACATGCCATGGGGTGTGGCCAAAAATTAAAGAAAAAAATTAATGCATTCCTTTGTTCCTTTAGAATCTTTCTTGAGCAATTCAGGATGAGTTGAACACTTTAAAAATGAACTGAGAACTCTACTAGAAAGTGTGTATTTCATAGTATCATTAAATATTGATTAAGTATCCACTACACATACAGCACTGTATTAGTAGCTAAGAGGACCATGATATTATAAAACTTAGATTTGAATCTTTTTAAAGAAACACTTGCAAAATGGGGTTTTCATTCTCTTTCCCGGTCATGCATAGTTTACTTTTACAATTATTGCCTATCAACAGAAAAATAACAGAAAATAGAGATTATCCACCTAGTTGTGCATTTTCCTTTCATGTCTGAGGATCTCTCTAAAGCAGAGGGAGATCCAGGCTTGAGGGTTGACAGGTTACGTTTCCAGTTGAGTTTGCCTCCACACTTTAGGCTGTTCATTTGACTTGGTCTAAAATTGGAAATTTGTGTAGAAGTGTTTCTCTTGAGACTTGCAACATTTTAAAGGATGTTCCTACTAAGCAGCAATGCAAACTAAAAGTCATAGAAACCTCTTAATTCTGATAGTTCTAAGCATAATCATTTGGATATGTAGAATAAGATCAAGGAAAATGAAAAGAGAAACTTAAAATTAATATTTCTTCATTTCAAAATTTTTAGCACATCAACCTTCTGGGTTATATCCTATTCCTTGGTTTGAGACACGTTCTAGATGGGAGAGTTGCCTATCATAATTAGCATAATTACGTCCACTCAGGGTTCAGTCAATCAGTTCAGCAGGAGAAAGTAAACCTGTTCATGTAGGCAAAAATATCTACATTTTTTTTTCAGCCATTATTCTCATGTCATGAGCAGACACAGCCCTTGCCAATGAAACTACCATGAGTGATGCATGCGTTTCCATTATTGAACCTTCAACTTACCAGTGAATTAGAATTTCCAAGCATCCACCTAAATGTATTAGGTTGGCCAAAAAGTTTGCTTGGGTTTTTCGTAACACTGTATGAAAAAACCTGAATGAGATTTTTGGTCAGCCTTATATTGTATTATTACAGCTCTCATCATAATGATGGGTAAGTTTTGGAATGGCCTTTTGAACTGCATCAACTGTTTTCAGTTTCACAGCCTCAACATTACAGAAGAGTCAACTTTAGGGTTATAAAAAAGCTAGCAAACTCTTTATCTTTTTATTTCCATAATGTTAATGAATTTCAATATATTTCTTGAATGAAGAGCTTTGAATAATCCAAATGGAACCTACTGGGAGTTTTCATTTGAAGTTTCAGATGTCTCAGGCTACAAAGAACCTTTGAATTTAAGTATTTCCTTCTTTTGCATTAGGCTTCCCTGGTGGCTCAGACAGTAAAGAAATCTGCCTACAGCGCAGGAGACCCAGGCTCAATCCATGGGTTAGGAAGACCCCCTGGAGATGGGAATGACAACCCAGTTCAGTATTTTGCCTGGAGATTCCAAGGCCAGAGGAGGTTGGCATGCTATAGTCCACAGGGTTGCAAAGAGTCAGACATGACTGAATGACTTTCACTTTCTTTGGCATTAGTATTAATACTTGGTTAGAATGCATATTCCCAAAATTTTAGAGTAGGAAATATGAATCTTCACTTTCCTCACCAAACCCAAACCTGCTTCTTTTCCATAATGTTCTTTATCCATCCACCTTGGATTAAAACCCGCCAATCACACTAGACTATTTTGCCATCACCTACCCATCAAATCACAAAATAAGGATCTTTTACCTTCTAAATATTTTTAAATACACATTCACTCTCCATCCCAAATCCCACCAACCTGGGCAAGGTAATAGTCTTTTCTGACTTGAACTCTGTACTGCTGAAATAGGTTCCTAGCTGGTCATCACATCTCCATCCTTTCCCTTCACCAATTTATATTCAAAATTCAATTAAATCACAATTTCATGAATATGATTATTACATCTCTTTTCTTAAAATATGCAATATTTGTCATTGTCATTGGCATAAACTCTAAATTTTTTAATAGGACGTAAAGTCTTCATGATTGATCAGAATTCCACCTAACTTTCCAGTCTTATCTCTTACTCTGACCCCGCATCTTGAATCCTCCTGAGCTCTTTTGTTCTAATATGTCATGGCTCTCTATCTCATCACCCCAGCCCTTATGCATGCTTGATTCCTCCATCAGGAACAACATTCTACACATTCTTTTTTTTTTTTTTTAATTCAACAACTATTATGAAGCAAAGACTTGCTTTTTGCAGTTGTTATTATACTATACTATTGGGTTGGCCAAAGAGTTTGTTCAGGTTTTTCTGGAACATCATACAAAAACTCAAATGAACTTTTTGGCCAATCCCATATGCAGCTGTGCTGTGCTTAGTCGCTCATTTGTGTCTGACTCTTTGTCATCCCGTGGACTCTAGCCCTCCAGGCTCCTCTGTCCATGGGGATTCTCCAGGCAAGAATACTGGAGTGGGTTGCCATGCCTTCCTCCAGGGGATCTTCCCAGCCCAGTGATCAAACCCAGGTCTCCCACACTGCAGGTGGATTCTTTATTGTCTGAGCCCCCAGGGAAGCCTAAGAATACTGGAGTGGGTAGCAGATTCCTTCTCCAGGGGAACTTCCTGACCCAGGAATTGAACTGGGGTCACCTGTATTGCAGGTGGATTCTTTACCAGATGAGCTACCAGGGAAGCCCCAACCCCATATTATGGAGAGCCTATTCCATGTTAGGTACTAGTAAGTAAATCAATAGTTAAACCAAGCATAGTTTCTGTCTCAGTAAAGTTTATTGTCTAGCATGGGAAATAGTCATGAAACAAAGAACGAGATTAGAGTTATGACATGGAAAATATAAAGTTATGCAGGATCAAATGTCAGGTAACCACACTTAATGTAGGAGTCAGTGGAGGTTCCCTGAGGAAGTTCTGCTGGGGCTAAAATCTGAAGGATGAGTAGGAGCTAGTTGTGGTAACAGAATAGTGGAGAAGGAGGAGAAATGGTGAAAGAAATGTCCCAGCCACACAGTTAAATGGACAATACACAAATACTGAGAAAAGAAATAACTTGTCCTCATTATAAGACTTCCTTGGTGGCTCAGATGGTAAAGAATCCGCCTGCAATGTGGGAGACTTGGGTTGGGAAGATTCCTTGGAGAAGGGAACAGCTACCCACTCCAGTATCCTGGCTTGGAGAATTCCATGGACAGAGGAGCCTGGTAGACTACAGTTCATGGGGTCGCAAAGAGTCAAACATGACTGAGGCTTTCACTTTCACTTTTTCCTTATTATAAGCATAAGATATTGGGAACAGATATCTTTACTGAATATACTTTGTTGGTGGTTTGTGTTGCAAAGGTAAACAATTTATAAAGTTCTCATTACCCTTTGTTGATAACTAAGTTCAATGGCTCCTCTTTTCATAAATGCTGTTGTAATTAAAGGAATAAAAAAGCATCTGTGGTGAGATACAGAGTCTGTATATCAGGAAATTGATTCTATTTGACTTTTGCTTTATGAGTGTGAACAAATGACTTAAACCTGTTCCTCTGCTTTGTTGTTTATAAAAGAGTGATGATAACACTATCCAGTTTAACTTACAGGGTGGTATCAAATAGTGGTGCAAAAGCACCACTTAATGAGCCATACTGCTTAATGATCTTTTTTAAAATATGCATTTCAGACACACTATATAATTTCTTGATTTTAGACTGACGGAGGAGCCTGGTAGGCCGCAGTCCATGGGGTTGCTAAGAGTCGTACACGACTGAGCGACTTCACTTTCACTTTTCACTTTTATGCATTGGAGAAGGAAATGGCAACCCACTCCAGTGTTCTTGCCTTGAGAATCCCAGGGACAGGGGAGCCTGGTGGGCTGCTGTCTATGGGGTCGCACAGAGTCGGACACAACTGAAGTGACTTAGCAGCAGCAGCTACATATTGGTAGCAACTCAAATTAATTTTTCTTATGATTCTAGCTGTAGCAATAGGGGCTGCAATTCCAATTTCACAGCAAGTAGAAAGTCGTCTTCATTAGCTTTCAAGAGAAACAGAATTGGATTATGTCTCTTTTCAAAACACCCAACTGTTCAATTCAAAAATATTTTGAAGCAGAAAAACTGGAAAATCCAGTTATTTTGCACTCATCAAATAAACAGGACACATTTCTTCTGTGATCAAGTCCCTCAATTCCTTTACTTTTCATGGAAGTTAATCTGATCAGTCTTTCCTTACTTTTCTGTTTAAACTTACTATCTGATCTCCCACTAGCATTCACGCATGCATGTGTGCCAAGTCGCTTCAGTCATGTCCAACTCTTTGCGGCCCCATGGACTGTAGGCCGCCAGGCCCCTCTGTCCATGGGGATTCTCCAGGCAAAAATACTGGAGTGGGTTGCCGTTGCCTCCTCCAGGGGATCTTCCTGACCCAGAGATCTCTCCCACTGGCATATTTATTGACAAACATGGCAATACAAATGCAAAGAAAGTTTTACTGAAATATAATCTCTCATGCTTAATAACTAAGAATTTACAGGTTAAAAAGAAAAAGAGAGACTTTCTAGCCTCATGTTATTTTTGTATGTAATAAGGCAGACATGAAATAAGACACCATGGGTTTAGGGGTCTACTTAGCCAAAACCTTTTATTCATCCCTGAAAGCATTTTAGTTACAGTTAAATATATAGGTGTCAAATATCTCTATCACAAATATTGATCTTTTCTTACATATTTCCATAGTCATAAACAAGAATAATGTCAATTCCCCTTTCAGAATCAAAGGACAAGTTCATTCCGAAATATTTTATACATGTTGAGAACTGTACAAGTACTACTTTACAGAGATGAAGAGTGAGTTTTTAGTTCTGAATGTCACTTTTTTTTTTGTTTGTTTACAGTCTCTTTTTTCTTTGGTGAGCAAAATTGGATTTCAAAATATAGGAGCTCTATTAAAGGTGTCTAATTTCAAAGTCCTATTTGGGTCTTTAATTAAATTTATTTTTTGCTGTTTGTTGTTTAGTCTCTCAGCCATATTCAATTCTTTTGCAACCCCACGGACTGTAGCCCTCTGTCCATGGATTTCCCAGGCAAGAACACTGGAGTGGGTTGTCATGCCCTCCTCCAGGGGATCTTCCTGACCCAGGGATTGAACCCGCAGCTCCTGTTGAGGCTCCTGCCACATCTCGTGTACTGCAGGTGGATTTTTTTTTTTTTTTTACCTCTAAGCTATGGGGGAATCTTTTTTTATTTGACTGTGGCGGGTCTTATTTGCAGCCTATGGGATTTTTCATCTTCACTGGGGCATGCAGGTTCTTTTAGTTGCAGCATGTGAACTCAGGTGTAGTACGTGGGATCTAGTTCTCTGACCAGGGATGGAATCCAGGCACCCTGCATTGGGATGGCAGGGTCTTAGTCACTGGACCACCAGGGAAGTCCTTGTTTGGGTCTTTTAAAAGTTTTTCTATTACTAATTTCAAGAATCTTTAAGAAGCTTGATCATTTTATTGCATTAATTCTGTATTGTTGGGGGAAATTTTTTAAAAGTCATTTAAAAGGAGAAAATAGATCATGGATGATTGGTTTCTTTAGAAATGGGGAACAGCTCTTAAGGAAATGCATATTTAGGAAACTTAGTTAGTTGATGGCAAATTTAATTCTAATCTGTTAGTATATGCTTGAAGAAAATAGAGTTCATGGAATTATACAGTCAGAAGATTAGTGAGCGCTTCTTTCTGCTTTTGGTACAGTGCAAAGACCTATTCAAGAGGAATCTGAAATGTGGGGTTCAAGTCTCATTTCTGCCACCCACTCTCCATGTCACTTAAGCTACTTAAGAAAGCCACTTGGCCTCTGAACATCAGTTTCTTGTTTGTAAAATGGAGATAATGATGCCTTTCTTATAAGCTTCTTACTAGGAATAAGAGACATACACAATGAAAATGCTTTGTAAATCAGAAGCTGCTTTACAAAAATAAATTAACAAAACTTATCACTAGCTCAAAGATTCCCATAAGAGAGTCTACAAAAAATAGCTTAATATGTACTTTGGGTTCTTGTTCCCTTTTCAATGTATATGTGCTAAATCCTTCATTAGGTTATAAGCTCCTTAAAGCCACAGTGGGCACACCATATCCTCTTTGACGTTGCTCTCTGGACTACACATAATGGACACTCAAAAGGCTTTGTTGACAGATATTCTCTCCTCTTCCTCAGTTCCACTGGCAAGCAAAAATCACTACTGTCAAAAAGCCTAAACCTCTCTGCTGTAATCCATATTTATTTCCTTATATTCTCTCCTCTAAAGTCATGGAGAATTGGCAGGTCAGCAGCAACTTAACAAAGCCTCAAGGCAAAATCCTTTGTACTCAATCTAAATCTTCCCCTTTTGCAATACAAAACAAGTGGAATTAAGTACATCCTTGGCTCCAGGAAGAAAGGGAGAGTACCTGCTGGCCCACTAAAGATTTCTAGAGCCACGGAATTCCACAAGAAAGTCCCCCCATCTCTGGGTAACTGAGAGGAATAAAGTATAACAACATAAAATGGCTAGAGGAAAGACTCACAGAGAAGAACAGGAGTGAAGACACCAAAATCAAAAGAAGGTGAAAAGAAAGTGTTCCCAGGGCACTGATACTCTCTTAGAAGGCTGATGACATGCTCTGCTCTACCCTCATGCTTGAACAACAGTCTTTAATAGGTAAGTTGGAACCAGCTCCTGACCCAACGCTTTTAAAAGTGAAAGTACCGCGATGAGGAAGAGATGGCTACCTCAGTCTCCCTCCTAGGATCCTATGAATGTGCCTATACGATGCGCACTCTGCTCAAAGTATACTCTTTTCATGAGGTTTTTATTAGGGGTGCCCAGTTCAACTCACCTGTTAGTTTAAAAAAGGAATATTTTTCTTCGAAGCCACCTTGCCCTGTCTTTACCGATACATCGTGGCTTTCATTAAACAGCCCTTAGGAGGGCCCACGCATTCCTCAGGCTCGGGGTAAACACGTGTGTCAGCAGGCAGCTCCGGCGCACCCTGCGTTTCAGCACCACTGTCTCCGGACAGCGCCTCGCTGGCCGACCGGGTTGAGGCCTCCCGTCCTTCACTCATCCACCCCCGGCCCACTCGCTTTCCTCTTTTCCCTCAGTGCCAGAAAAAAAGCACCCCAACTTCTAACTTCTCAATCCTTGCTACTACAGTGACCTCCGCGTCCCTTCCTCGGAGTCTAAACGCGCACGCCCCGGCACCTTCGGGTCCTTCGGCACCAGCACCCGAGCAGCATCGGTGGCCCGAGACCGCCCCCAGGCAAGGATCACCTTTCCCTCGCCACTTCTGCATCCCAACCCAACAGCCAGGAGCCCCGGTTCGCTCCGTCTCTCTATTCGCCCCAAAGCCTCTGAAAAAAAAAAAAAAAGCGCGACAATGCCCTCTCCCCACGCCCCAACACACAACACACGCGCACACACACACACACACACACACACTCATACATACACTCGCACAACGCAAGCCTTGCGGGTGCCATCACCGCCCTGGGCAGAGCCTCAGCCAACTTGGGCCCCATCCTTCAACACCGGCTCGCAGAGGGCCGCCCGCAGCGACCGCCCCGCCTCCTCCCCTTCCTAGGCGACTGGTCCCGGCAGCGGAGCCCAGGCCCCCGCCCCCTGTCCCCCCACCTCCACATTCACTAAGCCTTCCGCCTCGCGCGGGCAATACACGGTCCACAACCCTCAAACATTTGCCCCGGGCCGCCCCCCAAACCATCAGCCAAACCATAAACGAATCTCCTTGGGCCCAGCCCAGTTCCTGGTGTGTTGTGTGTGTGTGTTTGTGTCTCCGAAGCCTATACATCATTAACTCCTTCGAGCTTTCAGCCCAACCTAAACAAATAGCACGTTATCTCCGACCCTCTTCTACCTTCTCCGCGCCCCAGCTTCTTCCCCCATCCGGATCCTCACTCGCCAAGTCGCCAAACGAACCACCGCACCCCAGCCCTCAAACCTCGACCTCCCACCCAACCCAAAACAACACTCGCCTCCAGCCCCTCCCATCCCCCACCCCATGGCCCCCCAGCAAGCCGGGTCTGGCCCGAGCGAGTGACGCCTCGAAAGAGCAGCTGGCATCCCCTGCCGGGAGCCCAGGATAGGGGAGCTGGCCTCTCACCAGCTGAATCAGCCAGCACACCCCTCCGGATGGGCACTCGCCAAACCGTCACACGCCCTGGAAAACACAGGTGCCGGGGAAAGGAGAGAGGCGGAAGCAGTCTCGGGGGTGGGCGGGAGGACTCACCGAACATCTGAATGTGCCCTTTGGTGATGGGATTGAAGCTGCCGCAGGCCAGCAAGATAACGTGCGTCTTGGTGGTCTCGGTCATGGCGCGGGCGGGTCCCTCGCGCTGGCCCAGGGGTCGCTTCTCTTTCTGTGTCTCGATGTGTCTGCAGAGGGAGAAAGGAAGGCGAGGCTCCGGCGGTGGATGCTGTGGACTCCGAGGAGCCGCTCCAGACGCAAACCGCGTCACTCCCCGCCTCCCTTTAACGCTTGCAGCTCCGGCAAGATCCGAGGCTGCCTTTGTATATGCTAAGCTCCGTTCTGCTTTCCTTCTAGCTTCTTTCGCGTCTCTCGAGCTGGTCTCCGTCTCCTCCCTTTCTCTGACCCTACCCCACCTCACCTCTCTTCCTTAGTGTTTATCTACAAATCAAGACGTGGTACCCAAGCCCAACCCTGAACACTCCAACAGGCAACGATCAGCACGATGTGAACCCTTTCTCTTTTCTCCATCTGAATTAGTTTTCCTCCCCTAATCGAACATTTTTTTTTTTTCTGTCGACATCAACTTTCTCTAACATTTCCAGCTCCAAAAGTGTTTGATTTTAAGAACTGTTCTCTTTCTCTCCCTCTCAAAATTTTAAGTGAGAAATGACAATTGATCAATTGGGGAGTATTCATTTCTTCTTGTCTTTCCCCCCTTATCTCATGGTTTTGAACTACTAAACTGAGTCCAGAGCTTGACAAAGTGGTTGCCAAGATATAGGAGGAAGCTGAATCCTTCTCCTGGCATACTGCTCCTTTTGTGCGTTGAAGCAATGAGAACACGGATGTCACAGAGTTACTAAAGCTGTGTTTAAAACTACTGTGATCTTACATAAGCTATCAAAATTCAGACAAAGATTTACCCATTCATAACTGTTTGAGTGTCCACGATGTGTTAGACTCTGATATAAACCCTGCTGATAAAGCAAAGTCTCAGTCTTCATCAAGTTTACATTCTACTGGAAAGAGACAATAAACAGAGAAGGAACATATTAGATGGTGATTGTGCCATGCACAATAAGTGAATGCAGTTCACTCTCTGACAGAACAAAGGGTGAACGAGGAGAGGGGACTAATTGAAATGAAGAAGTTAGGGAAGGCCTCTCTGCGGTGGTGAAATTTAAACTGTGACCCAAATGACAAGGAGTTGCTAGTATAAATATTCTGGGGCAAGGAGGATTTCATTGTCCTCCTAGAAATGAAAGGCCAGAGAGACTTGAGTGTATGAATAATGGGGAAAATGCTAAAAGGGAAGATTGGACTGGTGATCAGGACCAAATCAAGTAGGGCTTGTAGGCTAGGGTAGGGTTTGGATGTTTTTCTAAAAGAAATAACTTAGAGAGGAATAACAAAAGGAAACCACTGAAGCTTTTAGGCAGGGAAATGACAAGTAATTTACATTTTTATAAGATCACTCTGGCTTCTCAGTGGAAAAATGGGAAGACAAGGAAAGCATTTAGGAAATCCCGCTGGTAGGTTGGCAGGTGGAGTTGTCCTTGGCCTAGGTTTTATAGAGGTAACGCTGATGAGAAGAAAATGGTCTCAGGATAAATTTTGTTGGTAAAGTTTACAATCTTTGCAAATGAACTAGATGTGAAGGAAGGGAAAAAGAACAATCTAAAAAAGTGTCTAGAAATTTGGCTTAAGTAAATGAGTAGACAGAGAATAAGAAAGATGGGGAAAGAAAGTTTCAGGGATGACCAAGTGTTCTAGTCTGATACAAAAAATAGACCTAATAACTCGAGATATTTTTAAAATGGAATTAAAACAATGAGATATAATTGACATATACCATTGCATTAGTTTTAGTTGCATGTAATAACTCTGAACTTAGAGATCCATAAGTACAAATATTTACCTTTCTTGGGCTTCTAGATTCTTAGGTAAATTTCTACCTATTTTAATGGGTTAATTTCTACCTACTTTAATGGGTTGGTCATTGTTTCGTATTTAAGAGCATGTATTTGTGGTGTACAGTAAATATTTGTTAAATTATACTGAACAGCAAATCAATCTTAATATGCATAAAATTTCTAATTTAAAGACAAGTATCAGAATCGATGTATATTTTAATGGTTTTGTATCTTTCCTGATATGGGATACAGACTAGTGCTGTAGACAAGCAGGAGATATTTAGGGGGGCCTGACTTGGGTTTGAAACTCTGATACTTACTAGCTGAACAAAAAATATTTATTGAATGTCTGCCATGTGCCAGGCACTTGATTTAGGGGCTGTGAACAAACCAAAGTTCCTGCTTTAATACAGCTCACATTCTAGAGGGCAAAACAGATCATTAAAAAAACAAAATAAACATAATGGTAATAGATACCATAGGCTTCTCTGGTGATAAAGAATCTGCCTGTTGATGCAGGAAATGCAGGTTCGATCCCTAGATTGGGAAGATCCCCTGGAGAAGGAAATGGCAACCCACTCCAGTATTCTTGCCTTGGAAACCCCAGGGACAGAAGATCCTGGCAGGCTACAGTCAATGGGGTCGCAAAACGTCGAACACAACTTAGCAACTGAAGAACAACAATGACAACAGACATCACAATGGGAAGGAAAAAAAAGCTAGGTGAGAAGAAAAAGAAAGGGAAACCCTCCTCTATTTAAGTGGTCATAGATGGCCTCTCCAGTAAGATGCGATCTGAACAAGGACCTGAAAGAAGTGAAGGAATGTGTCATTTGAACATCTGGGGAAGAACATAACCTGAAAGAAAGTGAAAGTGAAAGTCGCTCAGTCGTGTCCAACTCTTTTGGACCCCATGGACTATATATATAGTCCATGGAATTCCATGGAAGGGAAGTAGCCATTCCCTTCTGCAGGGGATCTTCCCAACCTAGGAATCAAACCCAGGTCTCCCACATTGCAGGTGGAGTCTTTGCCAGCTGAGCCACCAGGGAAGCCCGATGCAAAAAGCCTGAGGAGCAAGAGTGTTTGGGAGTCTTCAACAAGCACACCTGTACGGCTGGAGCAAAGAAAGTGAGTGGAAAATGGTGGGAGACAGATTGGAAAAGTAGGACAGATCAGATAGGGCCTTACAGGCCCTTGTTAGGGCTTTGGCTTTTTCAGAGATAAGAAGTCACTGGAGGGTTTTGAATGGAGAAGTGACATGAGATGACTTACACTTGAAAAGTATCATTTTGGCAGGAAATATAAATTTTGGAGTCATCCGTATAGTTTTATATTTAAAACCATGGGAGTAAATGAGGTCACTTTGGGAGTAACAGATGTACATAAAAAGAAGAAAAAGAGGTGCTCAGACTCAGCTCCAGGACACACCAAATGAATAGCTGACATTCACTATCAACAAGCCCTGGTACTGTAAGCCATCTACAGATGTTAATTCATTTAACACCAAAATCCTGTGAGTTCAAATAATTTTATCCCATTTTAGAGATGTGCGTAAGGGAGAAGACAGAAATGAAATAACTGGTAGGAGTAAGTATGGAGCCAGGTTCAATCCCAGGTACTTTTAATTGAAGGCCCTGCTGTTGATCCAAGGCTATCTCATCTAGTTTCACTGCTATGCTGTACAGGCATACCTTGTTTTGCTGAACTTCACAGAGACTGTTTCTTCTTCAGATTGAACGTTTGTGGTAACCCTGAGTTGAGCATGTGTACCCATACTGTTTTTTCCAACAGCATTTGCTCACTTCGAGTCTCTGTGTCACCGTATTCAAGCTTTTCCATCATTATTATATTTATTACAGTGCTGTGCAATCAGTTGTCTATGGTAATTGTTTAGGAGCACTATGAACCACACCATGTAAGATGGCAAACTTAAATGATAAATCTGTGTTTTGAATGCTCATCTCCCTCCCTCTCCTCAGGCCTCCTTATTTCCTGAGACACAATAACATTGAAATTAGGCCAATTAATAACTCTCCAGTGGCCTGTAAGTGTTCGGGTGAAAGGAAGGGTTGACTGATGTAGCAAACTCCATTGCTGTCTTATTTCAAAAAGCTGCCAGAGCCACCCCAAACTCAGCAATCACCACCTTGATCAGTCAGCAGCTATCAGCATCCAAGACCCTTCATTAGCAAAAACTTTATGACTTGCTGAAGGTACAGATGATGGCTATCATTTTTTTAAGCCAAAAAAAGCATTTTTAAAAATTGAGGCATGTACATTTTTTAAGACATAATGCAATTTCAAAGTTAACTGACCATGCTGCTGCTGCTGCTAAGTCGCTTCAGTTGTGTCCGACTCTGTGCAACCCAATAGATGGCAGCCCACCAGGCTCCCTCATCCGTGGGATTCTCCAGGCAAGAATACCGGAGTGGGTTGCCATTTCCTTCTCCAATGCATGAAAGTGAAAAGTGAAAAGTGAAAGTGAAGTCATTTAGTCGTGTCCGACTCTAGGCGACCCCATGGACTGCAGCCTACCAGGCTCCTCCGTCCATGGGATTTTCCAGGCAAGAGTACTGGAGTGGGGTGCCATTGCCTTCTCCATAACTGACCATAGTACAGTGTAAACATGAATTTTATATGCTTTGAGAAACCAAAAAAATCCATGTGACTCACTTTATTGCCACATTCCTTTATTGTGGTAGTCTAGAACCAAACTTGCAATATTTCTGAGGTATGTCTGGACATTTTTATACATTCATAAAAATAAGGATGACTAGTACTCTTGCCTGGAAAATCTCATGGACGGAGGAGCCTGGTGGGCTGCAGTCCATGGGGTCCATAGTTGGACACGACTGAGCGACTTCACTTTCACTTTTCAATTGGAGAAGGAAATGGCAACCCAGTCCAGTCTTCTTGCCTGGAGAATCCCAGGGATGGTGGAGCCTGGTGGGCTGCAGTCCATGGGGTTGCTAAGAGTCGGACACGACTGAAGCTACTTAGCAGCAGCAGCAGCATACCCACACCAAGCCACAGAGATGTGAAGGTTACCAGTAATATATGTAGAACACCTAGCATATAGTAGATGGTCAATAGGTGATACCCATTTTATAAATGGAACTTTGTAACAGCATTTGAAGAACAGAGAATCACCTTACCAAGTCTTCAGGCCTTCCCCTCCTCTATAGAGGAAAAATGGAAAAGTAGGCAACAAAATACTTGCTGGAATGACTGGGCACTCACTCTACAAGTTAATTTCAATAAAAGGAAAGAAAACAATGTCTAATTCAATATTCCCACACAGAATAGTGGTCAGTAAATATTCACTGATGAATTAAATACAAAATGCTCAGAGAGTAACAATGAAATGTGAATTTGTAATACAATGCAATAAATATGTTTCAGTCTTGTAGGTTATGTCTTAAGGCATAGTTTAAATTCTATAGATTAGATTAATTGGTTGTGATTCTAATTGACTCTTGTAATTTTCTTTGCTGAGGATCTCTAATTTGTGTATCCCCAAAGAGGGCTCTGGAACTGAAACAGAAAAACACTGAAAACAAATCTTGGTTCTGCCACTTGCCAATTGTTTGGCTTTGGGTCATTTATTGCTAAGACTGGAGATACAGTGGTCCACCCTCATCCCTGGTTTCAGCTGCTTATGGTCAATGTTGGTCTGAAAATATTAAATGGAAAATTCTAGAGATAAACAATTCATAAGTTTTAAATTACATGCTGTTTTGATTAGCAGGATGAAATCTTGCGCCCTCTGGCTCCATCTTTCTGGGACCCCCAACCACCAACAAAATCTGTTCCTGACATCCAAACGATGATCCAGGATCATCCAAAGCAGACAATCCTTCTTTGGAAAAATCCTCAGAATGTCAATAGTAGCCTAATGCTCGGTCATTCACTTCACTCATCTCATCATGTGTTTCATTATGTTACATCATCACAAGAAGGGTAATACAGTACAAGAAGAAATTTTTGAGAGAGGGACCACATTCACATAATTTTTATTACAGTACATTGTTGTAGCTATTCTATATTATTATTGTTGTTAATCTCTTACTGTGCCTAATTTATAAATTAAATTTTATGATAGGTATTCACATATAGGGTAAAATATAGTATATATAGGATTCAGTACTATCTTCAGTTTCAGGCATCCACTGGGAGTCTTGGCGTATCCCCCCATTGATAAGGGGGGACTGCTGTACTATATATATAATACACGTCCTGTGTACTTACAGGGGTTCTATATGGTTTAAATAAGACCATGTGAGAATAAATGAGTTTTTTTTTTTTAAAGCATATCATCAGCTTTAGGCCAAACTCTGTAGTTGTTATATACAAAATACTTATTGTTTTTGAGCATTTAATTATTCTGTTGATGACTTTATCAAGGGTATTTCTGCAAGTTCCAATCTTAACGGGTAATGACTTTGGGAATGTGCTAATGTGCTAATAGTGTATATATATCTCAACCAATGAAAACAAATACCAAAAAAACGTACTAACAACACACTTATTCTCAGGGAAGATTCCAAGGCTGGTTCACAAGATATAGAAATACTAATAGGAATGTTAATCATTGCATAATACATGTACCTTAGTATATATCATGATCTATTCTCAGGGGTGTTTATTTTAACTTAGGTAATATAATTTGGATCAATATTTCAACTTTCCAACAGCTGGGTAATTGCTTTAGGCTGAAAAAGAACCTGAGTCATTCTCCTACAGACTAAACCTTGCAATCTGCTCCAGCCAGTTCAGTTTCCAAAAGGCTCAAGGCACATAGTCCAACCCAGAACATTCCTGGAAATAAATATCTATTTTGATGGGCAAGCTAAAGTGTCTACTGGGTCTGATTTGAAATGTGCATATGTGAAGTCTAGCAGAGCGGGTCTGTATGCTCACGTATCTCCCTATTTACTTAGTCTGGGTTAATCATCCATGGAGGCTCAGATGATAAAGAATCTGCCTGGGAGACCTGGATTCAATCCCTGGGTTGGAAAGATCCCTAGAGTAAAGGAATGGCAACCCACTCCAGTATTTTTGCCTGGAGAATTCCATGGACAGAGGCAGGCTACAGTCCATAGGTCCTAAAGAGTTGGACATGACTAACATTTTTTGTTTTTACACACATCACAAGTCAGGGTAAAACAATTCCATGTTTATGAAGCTGGGTTCCTAAGTAATATTAGGAATCATCCTTTATAGGAAGTGCACACACACAAATGTAGCTCCCTAGTTTCTGGGATCATGTTAGATATTGAATATTTATTTCATGTTTCTTGGTAAAAATATGATTATGAGAAAAAAACATATTATTCTGAGAAAACCATGACTCCTTGGGATTCTCTTCACTTCTCCACATTTGTATAGTTCTCTCTGCTTTCTCCACTTCTCTTCAAAATAAACATCTTCAGGGATACAGCTAAAGTGACTGGTTTTATTCTCTCATTTTCCTTACAAGCAAATATTTTTATGTCTCTGGGGTGAAAAATATCCTAAAAATTAAGATCCCCCTTTCTCCAGCTCTAAATCCCCAGACTCTTACTCAGACTTGTAATTTCTCTAATTATTCTAATCATGTTTCAAAAACAAAAGATGTTTCCAAATTTTAAAACCTGATTATCAATTATAAACATACCAATTCTTCTGGCACCACAGTGAAAGAAAAAAAATGTACATGGGTCTTTATAACCAAAAAGCATTGTATACCATTAAAAATAAAAAATTTCTTCAACTAGTTCAGAAATTTGCTGCTTTATCTATCATGGCTTCTTTCAGATAATGGGGTGAAGGGCACATACGAGTCACTGCTTTCATCCTGAGACCAAAGACTTCACTACTTATCATAAAGTTTTCCCAAGAGAAATGGGAGGTAGGAAAATCAGTTCTAACAGACTTAGCAAGAAGTATAATTGATTAAGAAGTAAAATAATTCCCTGAAATGACATCTGAGACTATCTCTGCCTCCCTCCTTTAAGTCACCCAAATGGAAAACACATTTGGCTCAAGGGAGCATTAAATAAAGGATAGAGGACTTAAAATACAAAATATTTTTTCCATTACATCAATACCTCACAATTTGGTTAAGTCAGATAGAACCAGAATTTCAATCCCATCATTCCTCAAATTTAGGAGATGTAGAAAACAAGTGGAGGTTACACTTCTAATATACCAAACACCCCAATATCAAACTCCCCCAGGAAAAACAGGTGTACGAACTAGACAAGGAATGCCAAAGATGGTGTGGCACGATACTTTTTATTACCTCTGTGACGGCTCTAGAGATGTAGCTCAGATTAAAGATTATCCTGGGATGTGACGAATAGCATGGTAACTATAGTTAACAATAATGTATTGCATATTTGAAAGCTGCTGGGAGAGTACATCTCAACAGTTCTCATCAAAAGAAAAAAAATTTTTTTTGTAACTATGTATGGGGACAGATGTTAACTAGACTTACTGTGATCATTTTGCAATACATGCATATAATCAAATCATTATGTTGTACCTGAAATGACTACAATGTATTTTTTTGGTCTGCTGTTGTTTTTACAGGATCTTAGTTCCCCAACCAGGGATCAAACTTGTGCCCCCTGCAGTTGAAGCACAAAGCCCTAACCACTGGACCACCAGGGAAATCCCTAATATAATGTTATATGTCAATTATATCCCATTATTATTATTATTTTGGATGCACCATGCAACTTGTGGGATCTTAGTTCCCTGACCAGGGGCTGAATCTGGCCCTCGGCAGTGAAAGCATGGAGCCTTAACCACTGCACTGCCAGGGAATTCCCCTTTATATTTCACTTAAAAAAAAAGAAAAAAAAAAAAAAAGACTATGCTAACAAGAGAATGGATGGTGATCACTAAACTATGCTGCAGAATTTGAGGGTCACCAAAGCAAAAGCCAAATGCAAATACAGGCCCCACTCCACTTTTTTTTTTCCATGCCCTAAATTTTCAATACTAATGTCTCCTATGTTAAAAAAACTAGCATGGGTTATCTGCACATGGAGACCACTGTTACAGCACTGATCTGTTATCTAAGAAAGTAAGTTTGCTAAAGAATTTTTGTTTCCCAATTTGATTTTTTTGACTTGGCTGCGCCCGATCTTAGCTGTGGCACACGGCATCTTCACTGTTTGCTGCCGCATGTGGGATTTTGTGGTTGTGGTGTATGGGATCTAGTTCCTTGACCAGGGATCGAACCTGTGCTCCCTGCTTTGGGAGCACACAGTTTTAGCCACTGGACCACCAGGGAAGCCCTTGTTTCTCAATTTAAATGAACAAAGAAATGAATAAAGCAAGACAAAGCAAGATACAGGAAAAAAAAACTGTGTATCTTACTTTCCAGCCAATTACTTTCTAAATATCTCCAGAATTGTTCCATTTTCCTTTATCTTTCTGCTATTTTTCAGCTTCAGGCCACCTTTCTCTCTCTTTCTCTCTAATTACCAAAGAATTCTGGCTGGATTTCCTGCCAGTAATCTTTCCCTTCCCTAAGGCATCTTTCATATTCCAGCCAAAGGGATATTTCTCTAAAATATAAATCAAATCGTATCACTCTCTAGCTTTGACTCCTTCAGTGGCTTCCCATGATCCTCAGAATACTATCCAAACTCTTAAGCATCTAACAAGTTGTCTCAGGATCCGGCTCCTAATTGCCCCCTCTCCACACCCTATCTCTTTACTCCAGCCATATGGAACTTCTTTTAGGCTTCAAATGTAGCATGCCCTCTTAGCCAGTAGATGCAAACTTGAATCTACTTAATCTACTTCCAGAGCCTTCTGTGAGCCCCATAGGTGTGAGTGAACGCCTCTCCTCACAAGTACTGTTTTTCTTGTATCACAGCATTATCACTGTGTCCTGCATTGTGACTGCCTTTTGACTTGCTCACCTTCTTCACCAACGTTTATTCGGACCCTACCACGTACCAGACAGTACGCTTAGCACTCTGCATTCATTATACCACTTAATTTTCACAGAATCTCAGTTAAGTAGGTTCTTTGATTATACCTTACAGATGAGGTAACTGGGACTTAGACAAGTAACCTGTCCAAGTTCACACAGCTAATAAGTGGGGGAGGCAGGCTTTGAACCTGGGTAATCAATCTGATGCTTCTATTATCCAACTTGCCCCAAACTTCCATAAGAACAGGAACAGCTTCTGTCTTGTTCATTGTTATACCCCAATGACCGTCACAGTCTGGTATATAGCAAGATTTCCTAAGTGTGGGACATTTTTTGCTTATGGTTGGCTCCACTCTGTAGTTAAATTTTAACTCCTACTCTGAGTTGGATCCACCCAGTCAAAGGCTTTGGCATAGTCAATAAAGCAGAAATAGATGTTTTTCTGGAACTCTCTTGCTTTTTCCATGATCCAGCGGATGTTGGCAATTTGATCTCTGTTTCCTCTGCCTTTTCTAAAACCAGCTTGAACATCTGGAAGTTCACGGTTGACTTATTGCTGAAGCCTGGGTTGGAGAATTTTGAGCATTACTTTACTAGCGTGTGAGATGAGTGCAATTGTGCGGTAGTTTGAGCATTCTTTGGCATTGCCTTTGGGATTGGAATGAAGACTGACCTTTTCCAGTCCTGTGGCCACTGCTGAGTGTTCCAAATTTGCTGACATATTGAGTGCAGCACTTTCACAGCATCATCTTTTAGGATTTGAAATAGCTCAACTGGAATTTCATCATCTCCACTAGCTTTGTTCATAGTGATGCTTTCTAAGGCCCACTTGACTTCACATTCCAGGATGTCTGACTCTAGGTAAGTGTGAGTGATCACACCTTTATGATTATCTGGGTCATGAAGATGTTTTTTGTACAATTCTACTGTGTATTCTTTCCACCTCTTCTTACTATCTTCTGCTTCTATTAGGTCCATACCATTTCTGTCCTTTATTGAGCCCATCTTTGCATGAAATGTTCCTTTGGTATTTCTAATTTTCTTGAAGAGATCTCTAGTCTTTCCCATTCTATTGTTTTCCTTTATTTATTTGCATTGATTGCTGAGGAAGGCTTTCTTATCTCTCCTTGCTATTCTTTGGAACTCTGCATTCAAATGGATATATCTTTCCTTTTCTTCCTTGCTTTTCACTTCTCTTCTTTTCACAGCTATTTGTAAGCCCTCCTCGTACAGCCATTTTGCTTTTTTGCATTTCTTTTCCATGGGGATGGTCTTGTTCCCTGTCTCCTGTACAATGTCACGAACCTGCATCCATAGTTCATCAGGCACTCTATCTATCATATCTAGTCCCTTAAATCTATTTCTCACTTCCACTGTATAATCATAAGGGATTTGATTTAAGTCATACCTGAATGGTCTAGTGGTTTTCCCCACTTTCTTCAATTTAAGTCTGAATTTGGCAATAAGGAGTTCATGATCTGAGCCACAGTCTGCTCCTGGTCTTGTTTTTGCTGATTGGATAGAGCTTCTCCACCTTTGGCTGCAAAGGATATAATCAATCTGATTTCGGTATTGACCACCTGGTGATGTCCATGTGTAGAGTCTTCTCTTGTGTTGTTGGAAGAGGGTGTTTACTATGACCTGCTTTATTGACAATGCCAAAGCCTTTGACTGTGTGGATCACAATAAACTGTGGAAAATTCTGAGAGAGATGGGAATACCAGATCAACTGACCTGCCTCTTGAGAAACCTATATGCAGGTCAGGAAGCAACAGTTAGAACTGGACATGGAACAACAGACTGGTTCCAAATAGGAAAAGGAGTCCGTCAAAGCTGTATATTGTCACCCTGCTTATTTAACTTATATGCGGAGTACATCATGAGAAACGTTGGGCTGGAGGAAACACAAGTTGGAATCAAGATTGCTGGGAGAAATATCAATAACCTCAGATATGCAGATGACACCACCCTTATGGCAGAAAGTGAAGAGGAACTAAAAAGCCTCTTGATGAAAGTGAAAGAGGAGAGTGAAAAAGTTGACTTAAAGCTCAACATTCAGAAAATGAAGATCATGGCATCTGGTCCCATCACTTCATGGGAAATAGATGGGGAAACAGTGGAAACAGTGTCAGACTTTATTTTCTGGGGCTCCAAAATCACTGCAGATGGTGACTGCAGCCATGAAATTAAAAAATGCTTACTCCTTGGAAGTAAAGTTATGACCAACCTAGATAGCATATTCAAAAGCAGAGACATTACTTTGCCAACACAGGTCCGTCTTAGTCAAGGCTATGGTTTTTCCAGTAGTCATGTATGGATGTGAGAGTTGGACTATAAAGAAAGCTGAGCACTGAAGAACTGATGCTTTTGAACTGTGGTGCTGGAGAGTCCCTTGGACTGCAAGGAGATCCAATTAGTCCATCCTAAAGGAGATCAGTCCTGGGTGTGCACTGGAGGGACTGATGTTGAAACTGAAACTCCAATATTTTGGCCACCTGATGCTGAGAGCCGACTCATTTGAAAAGACCCTGACGTTGGGAAAGATTGAGGGCAGGAGGAGAAGGGGATGTCAGAGGATGAGATGGTTGGGTGGCATCACTGACACAAAGGACATGGGTTTGGGTGACTCCGGGAGTTGGTGATGGACAGGGAGTCCTGGCGTGCTGTGGTTCATGGGGTCACAAAGAGTCGGACACGACTCAGGGACTGAACTGAACTAAACTGAGTTGGATGTTTTAAAAACGAAGAAAAGGGTTGCCCCAAATAAATCCGAACAGGTATTTGTAAAGCCTGTTAACTATAAGATCTGTGCACCTTTTCTTCCCCTCTCCTGTCAAGATGTCTTTAGACCATAGTTGCATTGTTCATTCTGGAAGGAATAGAGTCACTCCCTGGGACAGGTTATTGCCAGCTGGAAGTAAAGATCCATCCTCCAAGCCCTCTATGTATGTTCCTGAATTTTAGGGCCTGGAAAGAAAGATATAACATTTCTTACACTCCCTTGCAATAAGACTTCTGGATACTAATTACATTCTATCAGGGGGATGTCCTGTGTGGGATTTAGAAGGCAAAAGTGATGTGAAAGCCATCTTATTACTGTTCTTGCTGCTAAGCGACAGAGTTGATGTGTGTGTGAAGGCAGAACCCACATTCAGTAGTCCACAAATTCTTGTCGCCAAAGTCAAGGGGGTTGAGGGGCAGTTTGACAGCTTCCTGTGGACTACAGCTGTCATGCTGTACCCCTGAAATCTGGAGTCACGTGATGGCCCCTAACTTCAGCTTCTTTAGCACTCCCAGTGAATTTTGTAAGCACTTTTGTTTTTAATCCCTTTCTGCTTGAACTACCTATTGTTGTTTCTGTTTCCTGAATTGAAACCTACCTGACACATCGCCTTAAATGCCATATTTAACTGTACCCACTTTTTGTGTAGGCAAGAGCAAATTACATATAAATGCAGTTATTTTGGAAGTGTAAATATGCAATGAATAATAAATTGATTGACAGGAATTAGAATAATGGGTGAAACAATTATAGGGTTTGTGTGTGTGTTCCACAAGTAGGGGAAGGGAGATGATGGGAAGGATGAATCAAGCAGAATGAAAGATGATGACCAGTAAAAGAGAGAGAAAAATGAGCAGAGAACCCTAGGGTTCTACGAGGAAACAGCAGAGCAGAACTAATCATCAGTTTTTTATGAAGAACCAATAATTGTTTACATGTATGGAACCTTTTACAGCTCACAGTGCTTTTGTGTGTATTATTCTATTTGATTCTTGTAATAAATGATGTTGTGAACTAAGCTTTTGTAGGTTCCGTTATGGACTTTTCATATGAGGAAAGAAAGCAAGGCTCAGGGAGTTTAAGTGACTTCCTCAAGGTTACAGCTAGTAAGTAAGGAGATCAGAGCCTTGATTCCAAATTCCAGTGTTCTCCTTGAGGCTGCTGGCTACAAAAATCACTTTGGCTTAAGAAAGAGGCAGAATTGAGGAATGATTAGCATACTATTTTAAATCTGAATATAAAAGCTGCAGAGCCCAGTCATAAAGACCTTTGCCTTACTCAGGATTAGGATGTGCCTTTCTTTGTTTTATTCCCAGTCCCTAAGCCCTGAGAAGTAGGGCCCTGGTGGCCTGGTAGGGGAGTTGAGGAGCAAAGTGAGCTCAGTTTTCTATGCTGGATAGGTAAAATCTGGTATTTTGTAAATAGTCTTGGCTTAATGGTCCCATACTGTAGTAAAGTCACTCTTGTGCTTAAAAGTCTGACTGAGTTCTCACAACTTATCATAGGAAAAGACACTGGGGCAAAGTAAGGGTAAGTTTTGGTTCTAAGGTCATGTTAAAGACAGGACCCCTTTAGTTCTCCAGCAAGACTCATGGTGAATGGGATGCCTTCTTTGCAGGGGCCGCTGATGTCTGTGTCCACCTTCCACACAGCCCGCCCTCAGCTCTCATACTTCCTATCATCTCTGTCAGTCCTACTCTAAGGGAAGATAGGCAAGACGTCTTGTTTGGGGTACAGAGAGAGCTGTCTCCACTAGGGCAGTGTCACGTACAAAGAGCTACTCAGAAGTGGCAGGGGAGAGAGAAGGATGAACAAGCTGTCATTCAGGGGAATCTCAAGGAGCTGTGCTATTACTTATTCCTTCTGCCTGGAGGACACCTCAGTATCTGGTAAAAGGATGACCGTCCTCAGTCCCCTGGGTAACTGGCATGCATCTGGCCCTGATTTTGGAATTGTGGGGATGAGGGAAGTTTCCTGTAGTTGCTCCCTTGATTAACCACTCCTCCACCCTACACACATAAAAGATGCACACCTTAAACAGGTTGCAGGGGGAGTACAGAAAAAAAAATTCTTAAGAAGCTTGGTAAGGCTTTGGGTACAAAGACTACACTTATCCCAGGTGCTTAGCGTTCATTCATTAAAGCCTCCTCCGCAGGATTAGCTCTTAACCTCTGGCTAGCCCAGTCTTCATTGAAAAGGTGCTGTTTAAAGTGATAAGGCATTCAAGTTACTAAAATTATTCTGTATTTTTATATCAAACTATCAGAATCTGCCTGCAGTGCAGAAGACCTGGGTTTGATCCCTAGGTCAAGAAGATCCCCTAGAGAAGGGAATGGCAACCCACTCCAGTATTCTTGTCTGGAGAATCCCCTGGACAGGCTACAGTTCATGGAGTTGCAAAGAGTTGGATACAATGAGCAACTAACACTAACTCAATTTATCTTCTTTCTAATTAGTCAGAATGAGTGTGATAATATAGAGATTGCAAAGTTGTTTAAGAAAGAAATTCCAGAGTTAAAGAAGAGAGTGGTTGAGACCCTGTTTTTTAAAGCTCATCAGACTTGGAGGTTGCCTTTGAAACAGATGGTAGGAAAGATACTCTTCCTTTCATGTGTGTGGTAGACACTGTTGTTTGCCAATTCTCTTCTTCCTTTTTTAGACTGTCATTCCCAGCTCTCTTGGAAGCTAGTGTGGCTATGTGACCCAGTTCTGGCCAATGATACATGAGGGAAATTAGGCTGGGGTGGGAGGAGCAATTTACTCCTGGGAATGATTTCTATTTCTGATAAAAATAGAGATGGGAGTTCAATACAACTGTACGAAAATGTGATGTTGGAGCTGCAGCAGCAATTTTGTTACCATGAGATGAAAAATCTGAGGATGAACATTCAACACTCAAGGATGTCAGAGTAGAAAGATATATATATATATATATATTTTTTTTTTTTTTTAATTGAGCAGCTTCCCACACCTGGAACTATCTCCAGATAAATGTGTTAATTGCTTAAGCCATTCTTTGTCACTTATTCAGTGATTTGCAACAATATGTATCCTGACTGATACAACAGAACTGGCAAAGAAAAGGATTCTTCAAGTAGAGTTGCCATTACCCCATTTGACACCTCTGTGTCAATTAGATAAGGTGCTTCTTCCTCTAGATGGATTTCAAGTCCTAATTATTTCCTTTGCCGAGTGTCCTGGTGCCTTATAGATCACCAGCTTGCCTCCTTAAGTACATCATAAGGCTGCCTCTGTTCAAAGGGTTTGGGTGCCAATTCCAAACAAGAGGGAGAAGGCAAGAATTCCTTTTGCTTGCTGACTTAATTTACTTTTGAGACTGACTGACTAAAATCTGGGCTGTTGTTATTGTTATTGCCTTTCATTTTAAACAATGAAATTGTTTTTAACTCCAAATTCAATATTGGATTTTTCCATTCAATAGTGTACCCCAAAACAGAATTCTGGGAAAAATACTAGTTAGTACGAAATTCTTTTTTAAGTGTGTACTATCACACTTCTGCTAATAATCTGTTAAGACTGAGCTGATGAAAACTGTATCAGAGGAATATAACCATCTGCAGTATGAAATTGTTATGTGTAGATTATTTAATTCTCTTACTCCTCTGTTAAAACTGCTAGAAGCATTACTTTTGTATAATTAGCATGACATCATTTATCCTTCACCTGATGCAAATAAGTTTACATATTAGGTTAGTGGCTTCTCATTAGTTGGCACTATGTCATTTTCATCATGTCCAATCAAAGTTTCAAATTATTTACATAAGCCAAAGTATTTTTCTGTGAAAATACCTTTCCAATTAATGTTATCACTACAAAATCTTAGTTTTGCCTACATAACTGATAAAATTAATCAATATGAGTATAGTAATATATGCAGAACAATTACTATCACTTTGAGATGCAAAGTAACAGGAATTTTCACTCATTTAATATTATATGCTGTTACCTTAGGTATTCATTAGTGCAAACTCACCCAGAAACAAACATGAGTACTAACATATGGCAAGACTGAGAATACTCTTAGATGATCATAAAATATAAACACAACATTTAGAAATTCTCTTTGAACTCCTAGATATGTTGGAGAATTTGGGGATAATGCATTTAATACAATAGGATGATGGCCTGAATAGACAAAACAATCATCATAAGTAGACTCAGATGTTATAACTAAACAGGGTAATATATATATATATGTATTATAATACATATAACAGGTAGGACTTCCCTGGTGGCTCAGAAGGTAAGGAGTCTGCCTGCAATGCGTGAGACCTGGGTTTGATTCCTGGGTCAGGAAGATCCCCTGGAGAAGGAAATGGCAACCCACTCCAGGATTCTTGCCTGGAAAATCCCATGGACGGAGGAGCCTGGCAGGCTACAGTCTATGGGGTGGCAAAGAGACAGACATGACTGAGTGACTTTATTATTCACTATAATGTATATTATACATTGTATATATGCACTTATATATATATATCAATTTATGATTTACCATAAAGCTAGAGTAATAAAGACTGTGTGGAACTGGCAAAAGGATACACATATAGGTCAATGGAACAGAAGAGGCCAGAAATGATCAACTGATTTTTAACAATGTGCAAAAGCACTTCAATGGAGAAAGCATACTCTTTGTAATAAATGGTGCTGAAGCAACTCAGCATACATACATACGCAAAAGAAATAAAGGGGGAAAAAAGAACCATGTCATAGACGTCATACCTTATGCAAAAATTAACTCAAAATGGACCATATACCCCAATGTAAAATAGAAAAAACAAGTTTCTAGAAGAAAAATATAGACATTTTCATCATCTTTGATTTAGTGATAAGTTTTAGATATAACAACAAAAGCATAATCCACAAAAAGAAAGAATTGATAAACTGGACTTATCAAAATTACAGAGTTTAACTTTTCAAACAAACAAACAAGAAAACAACCATGTTTAAGAATGACAAGACAAGCTATAGAGCTGGAGAAAATACTTGCAAATCACATGTCCAATAAAGGACTTAAAGTCTGAATATAAAAAAACTGTTGTAATTCAATAAGAAAACAACCCCCCAAAAAGCTACTTTTCAGAGGAATTATACAAATGGCAATATAAATATATGAAAAGATGCCCAAGTCACTAATCATCAGGAAAATGAGAATGAAAATCACAGTAAGATACCTCTATTCACCTACTAGAATGTTTAAAAAATTTTTTAACTCAGCAATTCCAAATGCTGGTTAAAATGTGGTACAACAAGCACTCTCAGTCATTGCTTGTGGAAATACAAAATGGTACTAGTTTGGCAGTTTCTTGACAAAGAAAAACATGTGGTTATAATATGGCCCAGCAATCCCAATTCTAGGTAATTACAAAAGTGAACTGAAAACCTTGTACATATAGGGGTCTGTAGTGAATATTTATAGTAGCTGTATTCATAATCACTAAAACTGGATGTAATTGAGATGGCCTCAGAGGTAAACAGATTCACAAATTATAATACATCCATACAATGGACTGTTACTCAGCAATTTTTACAAAATGAACTCTCGATTCACACAATAACATAAATACATTTGTTATGAGAAAGAAGCCAGACCTCAAAGATTACCTGCTGTATGGTTCTATTTCACTGGCATTCTGCAAAAGGCAAAACTGTAGAGACAGAAACTACAGATCATTGGTTGCCAGGATTTGGGAAGAGATTGAGTGTAAAGGGGCTGGCACAGAGCGCATCTTCGGTGTTGGAAATCACTGCGGTGGTGGATACGTGATTCTGTGCATTTGTCAACACCCATAGAATGTTACACATAGTGTAAGAAGGGTGTAAATCTAAGAGTGAAATTCAATGTATGCAAATTTGCAAAATCAACCAGGGTGGTGGGGGGGTAAGGAGGGGAGGGTCCCAGGATGTAAGGCAGACTAACAAATCCAACTGTATTACAAATACATGACATAACCTAACTGAAATGGATGGGAGAAAATGAGCTGACCAAAGTAATTTTGGAAATGTGTTCTGACCGGCTATCACAAGGCTAAAGTAAATGCAATTGTACATGAATTCCTTATTTCCATTGGTAAATGTGTTTCTCACACGGGTGTAAGTTAGCAATTCTGAAACTACAGGGCACAGTATACTAGGGTTGAACAAGTAAGGAAATAAACTGTAGCTAATTAAAGCCAGGTTTCTCACTGTCAAACAAAGAAGTTACAAATAAGCAGAGAGAGCTAGAATGAAACCTGTAGTTCTAGACGAAAATTGATTCTACATGTATGAATTTATGTGTGTATACACAGATAGAAAGATACAGAAATAAATATAAATTTGTGTACATATGAGTTAGCAAACATACATACATTTCCCTTTCTGTCTGCTCCAAGGGCCTAGAAGCAAGGGCACCCCATTAGCGATGAGTACCCAGATCTTGGTAGAAACCAAGATTCTTATCATTCTCCAATAAAGAAACAAAGACTCTGAAGCACTGGTTGATTCTATGTCTGGGACAAGGAAAATACAAGTCTGGAGCTTCCTGTAGTGCCATAAAGGAAGTGTTAGAAAAAAAAAAAAAAATAAGGGATAAGGCATGTTGCTTAAGGATAAGGTCTTTGGGGCATCCAAAACCTCTCACACCTTCTGTGGTATGCTAGAAGGACTTCATAGGACTCAGCATACCATGCACTAATGACTAAAATTTATTACAATGACAAAGTAAGGTTACATAGCAGATGCTTAAGGGGAAAAGGCACACTGATCAGAGTCCAGAGAAATTCACACACAGGCTTTTTATACTTTTCCCTTCTGGTCCAGGAGAAGACACACTAGGTATGTTCCCCTTGTGAGCAGTGAAAATGCAGTGGCACATGTACAGTGTTTCTTCTGGGAAGGCTCACTTAAGACTCAGAGTTCAGGGGTTTTATTGGGGACAAGTCATGTAGGCATGCTCTGGCTGGCATCTACCAAAATCCCAGGCTCTCAGAAGGAAATAGGTACTCAGTGTCTTATGTGAGCAGCAAAACCTTACCAGTATAGAGAATTTTTCATGTCACTGTGGGGAATTTTCACAAGCCAAGTTCACACATGCCAGCCAAGGGCAACCCTGCAAACAGGCCCTTCTAAAGACAGCAGCTCTGGCCTGCTTTGTTAACTCTTTACTGTACAGGACATATCAAAAGGACACAGGACCCACGGCCAAAATGGGAACAATCTGAACAACAAAATACGTAATTATAGCACTGGATTTTAATTCAAAGAATAAAACAGATATCTATGAGTATATACATAGCTATAAATAAGTGAAACAAATAAATAAATTAGGTGAGGGGACAAACCCTTGTTACTGGAGAATTCCAAATAATCATATAGAAGGAATTAAGAAAATTGAAAATCACCATTAGAGCACCACAGTGATAACTGCTGCAAGATCCCCTAAAATTAGTAGATGAAACTAAGAAGAAATAGAACATTTGCATAGTTTCAAAGTATCTCACCAAAAAAAAAAGAGAAAGAGAAAATTAATTATTATGGTGGTTTATGCATTTGTTCACAAATTCTTTAATAATCAACCTTCTAAAAAGTGAAGCCTAATTCCATTTTCTTTGAGTATGGACTGGACTTATTGACTTGTTCTGGAAAATAGAGTATGGAAAAGGAAAAACAATAACTTTACAGTACAGAAAATGGCAGACCCCAGCTTAATAATGTGATCAGAGTTAACACCATCAGTTATAAGTCATGTTGATACCATGTACGCCTGACATGACGTAATCAGAAGGGCACATCATTCCGTGATATCATTTCCAAAAAATCCGTTAAGTTTAGTCATGAGAAAGCATCAGAAAGATCCCAGTTTAGGAATATTCTACAATATACCTGATCAGTCAGTAGTCTCTAAAATTGTCAAGGTCGTAAAAAACAAGGAAAGACTGAGAAATTATCACAGATTTAAGGGAACTTAGATGCAATGACTAAGTGTAACATGGACTGGGTCTTAAAAACAAAAAGGACATTAATTAAAGGACATTAAAAACATGTGAAATCAGAATTTAGCTAGTAGTTTAGTTAGTAGTATTGTACCAATGTCAATTTCACAGTGTATAACTATGATTATATAACATGTTAACATTAAGGGAAGTTAGCTGAAGAGTATCTGTGAACTCTCTGACGATATCTACAACTCTTCTGTAAATCTAAAGTTATTTCAAAACAACTCAAAAGAATTCTAAGCACTTAAGCTGGCATGTACTAGCTGCTAACTCATGTTAGCTTCTCTTAGCTCATTTACTTGCTAATCATTCCCAGAATGATATTGATTGGAAAATGTCTCTTGTTGCCTTTTGTGTGTGCGCTCAATTGCTCAGTCATGTCTGATGCTTTGCGACCACATGGACTGAACCCCTTCAGGGTCCTCTGTCCATGGGATTTTCAGGCAAGAATACCAGAGTGGGTTGCCATTTCCTACTCCAGGGGAATCTTCCCTACCCAGGGACTGAATCATGTCTCTTGCATGTCCTGCTTTGGTAGGCAGATTCTTTACCACTGCATCACCCGGGAAGTCCCTTGTTGTCTTTACTCCAAATAAAAAGTGTATTTCTTCCTTTTTATTTTTTAAATTATGAAAGTATGATAACACATTTACAGGAGACTTAAAAAAATACAGGACAGAGTTACATATAGTTCCACTATATATTACCATTATTTTTTTAAGTAGATAAATTAAGATTTTTAGTCAGAATTTCAATATAAAACTCTCAAAAATCAGTAGAAGGAATAGACAGAAAAGTAGAAGGATAGAGAAGATCTGAAAAGCACTATGAACCAATTCAATATAATTAAGATTTATATGAATTAAAAAGTGAATTTCTAAGGATGAGCGATTTTAGTGGCATTTATAAGCTTGGAGAATTACTTGTCCTTTAAAAGAACAATATCATAATGGAAAAATACCAGGCTGACAGTTCTACATGCTAGTGCACGTGCATGCATGCTCAGTCGTGTCCAACTCTTTGTGACCCCATAGACTGTAGTCCGCCAGGCTCCTCTGTCCATGGAATTCTCCAAACAAGAACACCGGAGTGGGTTGCCATGTCTTTCTCCAGGGGATCTTCCTGACCCAGGGATCGAAACATCTCTTGCACCTCCTGCATTGGCAGGTGGATTCTTTACAACTGAGCCACCTGGGAAGCCCTACATGTTACTGCTTTTGGTCAGTTTTTGAGCCGCTGGGGACACCTTGGCTGTGCTGTCCTATCAGTGGAGATTATTGTCCAGAGTGCCAACATGGCTGGAGAATTAGGTCTGGACCTGTGACCACCCAGGGGTAAGACAAACTAGCTACATATACCACTATGCTGCTGCTGCTAAGTCGCTTCAGTCGTGTCCGACTCTGTGCGACCCCAGAGACGGCAGCCCACCCGTCCCTGTGATTCTCCAGGCAAGAACACTGGAGTGGGTTGCCATTTCCTTCTCCAATGCATGAAAGTGAAAAGTGAAAGTGAAGTCGCGCAGTCGTGTCCAACTCTTAGCGACCCCATGGACTGCAGCCTACCAGGCTCCTCCGTCCATGGGATTTTCCAGGCAGGAGTACTGGAGTGGGGTGCCATTGCCTTCTCCAATATATACCACTATAGCAGGTCTCAATGCTCCTAGCCAAACTGTTCAAGCTTGTGTTTTGAGGCTGTTTGGAAATGTATGACTCAGGATGCCAGAATCAAACCAACACTGAAGCCAGACATACTTAAAAATGGGACAGTGTGAAAAAAATGTGGCCAACATGGGCCTTACTGCTGGCACCAAGGTCTCCAGATAGTACTAACTTCAGTAGTGGTCAAGTAAGAGACTGGTGAAGGATGAAGAGACAGTTTTGGAATATTGTAAGTTGTACTGTGTTCTGACCTGTGCTTCATCTCACATTAAAATGTTTTTCTCCCATTGGAAGAAATGAACTTTGTGGTTCTACCTGCCTAAGCTCTTTCTTGCTCAGTGGCTTTTGTAAAACTACAGTGGGAAATAGTTTTTGCTTATTATTTATGCTCCCACCTACTTCCAAAAAGGATCTAAGATCCCCAAACAATTTTGCTAACCCTCGGCCTTCATTCTCTCCCAGACCATCTGTTCCTTTTCACCATGAAGTCATAGTACTAAATTTATGACAGTACAATCATTTCCATGGCAACAGGATATGGTCCTCACCACCGAATCCTTATTTCACTCTGACCAAGATCAAGCAGCAGGAAGATCAGGAAGTATATGCTCACATTTTCTATTCTTTTTCAAGTTTTGTTTCTCTCTGAAGAAGTTCTTACTTTTGATTCTAAAATCTTATACTCAGCCTAGATAATGTTTTTGCATAGCTTATATACAAAACATTCTTCCAGTAAATAATCAGATATGTAAACCAAAAAAGAAGTTGAGAAAAATCACACAAGCCTACACACACACACACACACACACACACACACACACACACACACACTATGATGTATAAACTGGCTTGACAGTGAGATGACTAGTAAATACCTTTCTAGTTTGTACAGAAGAAAAGAGAACACAGAATCTGTTTAAAAGACATGAGACTTTGAAGCCTGAGAAATCTGCTTTGATGACTGTGATAAGCAATGGAAGGCAGCTGACCTAGTTCCTACTCAATGCTTTCCTTATCTTGCGGAGTACAAATAAAACATCAGCGGGTCTTCCCACGTGAGCTCAGGCCATCTGACCAGAGGAAGACAGACAGATGTTCACCTTTATTTATAGAGATGACTAATATCTGGGTATTTCTTCCATTTGTGTTAACCACACTCAGCTTAATTACACAATCTTTGGAGAGACTCCCTAGAATACCATTTGCTACACTGTGAAACTGAGTGAAGGGCATGAACTCTGAAAAGAGAACTAGTTACTAGAATATCAGAAAATACCTGATTGGGGGATTAAGTTAGCAGTCTTATAGGACAGATGGCAAGGTATGTTATAATGAGGTTCTGCTGGACAGTCCAGATAACATATTAATATATAACTATATATGTATAATATGTCATATTATATAATACACACAACATATTAAATATGTGGGCTTCCCTGGTGGCTCAGATGATAAAGCATCTGCCTGCAATGCAGGAGACCCAGGTTTGATTCCTGGGTCGGGAAGATCCCCTGAAGAAGGGAATGGCCACCTACTCCAGTATTTTTGCCATGGAGAATCCCATGGACAGAGGAGCCTAGTGGGCTATAGTCCATGGTGTTGCAAACAGTCAGACACGACTGAGCGACTAAGCACGAAGCACAGTTAAATATGTACCATAACATATACCATATGTTATGTGTATTATATGTATATAAGAGAAGAAAAGTGTAACATGTAAGAACTATCTTCTCTTTACTATTCTTCCCCAGCTTCCATGTAGACAGGGTAAGTGGGGGAAGGGAGTGGGAAAATGGGTGATAAGGGCTAGAAAGAGCTGGAGGAAAGGTTAGAGTGATTTATATTAATCTTTTTTTGGCCACTCCATGTGGCTTGTGGGATCTTACTTCCATGACCAGGGATTGAACTTGGGCCCTTTGCAGTGAAAGCACGGAGTCCCAACCACTGGACTGCCAGGAAATTCCCCTATATTAATTCTTTAAAAGGTAAAAAATCACCTACAGTGGAAAAGATTGGGAAGGAAGAGGAAGTGGAGAGACAAAGTAGACAAGTGAGAGAGAAGGGAAGTGACTGAAAAGCTGAGGAGCGGTATTTTGACAGCAGTTCCTCTGTGATATAGGTGCTTTGGGGGAAATAGATAGGAAAGCGGATTAGCTAACTTCTGTTGTTTGTTATATGATTTACCACTTTGCTACCTCTCCTAAATTTCAGTGAAGACAAACATTTTTCAGAGCTCATTATAGATGAATTCGTAATTCTTATGAAATGAGATAAAATGTTCAGATGGACACTAAGGCTGAAGTAAGCCCTATCCTAATTTTACAAATATGTACATAATAAGACTCTCTTGAGGAAAATGACCAGCAGGGCCACCATTACTGCTATCTTTTACCCTTGGGAAATATGTCCCACTGCCAAGTCATGTCATATTTGTAGTAGGCACTGACTGGCCAGAGATGGGTGGCATTCTACAATCTGGAGTTTTTAACTCTAATGAAATTCAATTTTAGCCTTAAAGAATCTAGGAACTTAGATGATCAAACATGAAAGAGTGGGGGGAAAAGGCACTATGACTGCTTCAGGGAAGCCTAAGGCCAAGCCCTAAACCTAGCCTTTGAGGACTGAGAGAAGGCAAGACCAGACTCCAGAGAGTGCCATGACACCTGAAGGACAGGCCTCACTGACAGTGAGACGTCACATTCAGGCTTGCTCCAATCTGACACTGATCTCTCTGTCTTGTTACAGATAGTGATGGGTCGGAAAATGCAGAATCTCCTGCTGTACTCATGCATAGGATTATGGCAGTGAGTGGTAAGGAAACCTTTGCAAGAAGGTCATCATCACTCTTGATGACATCAACATTTTCTAAGCATAGACATCATAATGGAGAATATGTAATGATTTGGGGGAAGGTAAGGTAAAACAAGATGGAAGAGATCATCAGGATAGAAATGGGAGGCCAGGGGAGGAAGAGGAAGGCTCAACTATTCCCTACTGTCCTGTATAACATTAGTTCACAAGATGTGCTGTGACTTTTTTTTTAAGGTTCTGTGGAAACCTAATTTTGGACATTGCATAGTTTTTTTTCCCTTGTGGAAATACATACTCGCATGTGAAAGGCTCTGAGATGTCTCACCAAGAAAAAATAAAATCTGTTAAACTATTGTTTAACAATAGTTGCCCAAACTTATTTGGTGATGCGTTGTATGTGCCAAGTTGCTTCAGTCGTGTCGGACTGTAGCCTATGCGACCCTATGGACTGTAGCCTGCCAGGCTCCTCTGTCCATGGTATTCTCCAGGCAAGGATACTGGAGTGGGTTGCCATGCCTTCCTCCCGGGGATCTTCCTGACTCAGGGATCAAACCTGGGTCTCTGTAATTTTCAGAGAAGAGTTTTGCTTCACAAAAACTGTGTGGACTTTATGTTCGTTTTCTCTATAAAGATATACACTTTCTCCATTTCTCCTAAATGCTCAGTGCCTTTTAAAAAATTTCTTTATTAATGGCTGCACTGGGTCTTTGTTGCTGCATGTGGGCTTTCTCTAGTTTCTGCAAGTGGGGGCTACCCTTCGCTGTGATGTGCAGGTTCCTCAGTGTGGTAGATTCTCTTGATCCAAAGCATGGGGCTCTAGGATGTGGGCTTGGAAGCTGTGACACGTTGGCTTAGCTGCCCCGCAGCATGTGGAATCAAACCCAGGGATCAAACCCATGTCCTCTGCATTGATAGGCAGATTCTTAACCAGTGAACCACCAGGGAAGTCTGCTCACTTTATAATGCCTGTTACCACCCGGGAACTATCATTTGGAAAATCTCTAGGATACTAACTTTTCATTGTAGAATTGCATGCACCAGAGTTTGTTTTTTTTTTTAAACTCCCTCTCACCAAAACCAACTTGATTCCTCAGGAAACTGCTTTCTCCTAGGGAACCACTACAAACGAATCCACTTCGATGTTGCTGTTGTTCAGTCGCTAAGTCATGTCCAACTCTTTGCAGCCCCATGGATTGTAGCAAGCCAAGCTTCTCTGTCCTCCATCATCTCCTGAAGTTTGCTCAGATTTATGTCTCTTGAGTCGGTGATGCTATCTAACCATCTCATCCCTTGCCAAGTTGTTCTTTTGCCTTCGATCTTAGCCAGCATCAGGGTCTTTTCCAATGAGTCAGCTCTTGGCATCAGGTAGCCAATGTATTGGAGCTTCAGAAACAGTCCTTCCAATAAATATTCAGGGTTGACTTCTTTTATAATTGACTAGTTTGATCTCCTTGCAGTCTGAGGGTCTCTCAAGAGTTTTCTACAGACCCAGAATTTGAAAGCATCAATTCTTCACTGCCCAGCCTGCTTTATGATCCAGCTCTCAGCATCTGTACATAACTACTGGAAAAGCCATAGCTTTGACTATACGGACCTTTGTCAGCCAAGTAATGTCTCTGCTTTTTAATATGCTGTCTAGGTTTTTCACCAGGTTTAGGTGTGCTGTCTAGGCTTGTCTTGGTTTATCTAGGTAAAAGTAAAGTCTCCCATACAAGTACTAACCAGGCCCGACCCTGCTTAGCTTCCGAGATCAGACGAGATCGGGCGCGTCCAGGGTGGCATGGCCGTAGACAAAAGTAAAGTCTGATGCTGTAAAGAACAATATTGCATAGGAACCTGTAATGTGAGGTCCATGAATCAAGGTAAATTGGATGTGATCAAGTAGGAGATGGCAAGAGTGAATATTGACATCTTAGGAATCAGTGAACTAAGATGGACTGGAATGGGTGAATTTAACTGAGATGACCATTATGTCTATTGCTGTGGGCAAGAATCCCCTAAAAGAAATGGAGTACCCCTCATAGCCAACAAAAGAGACAGATGCTAGCATAATATACATCCTGCTGTCTACCTTGATTTTTTCACATATCAATATATCATATTCTTCCATATTAGTACATGGAGAGCTAGCGCCTTGGTTATTTAATCACTGTGTGGTGTTCACTGAATGCCTGGGTTGTTTTATTTCATGATTCTATTGAAAGATATAATGTTGCCAATCTTTCATATTATTAACAATATTGAATTAATAGACTCACTGAATAAACACCTAGAAATGGAATTTGTGTCCATGGGTATGCACATTTTTACTTTTGAAAGATATTTGCTCTTTATCCCTATATACTCATCAACTACATAGGAGCAGTTACTTCCTTAAATCTGTATTAAATCAGTATTTTATCAAATGTTTTGATCTTTGACAATTTGATTTGGGAAAAATTGTACATATTTTTATAACTTGAGATCCAACGATAGAGAAGTCACAACTCAGGATAAGTGTAAAGGGCATTTACCTATCTTTTCCATTTGTAATTTGAGACAGAATTCCTCATCTTACTGAACTCAAGAATTCGTTCCTAAGCAGAGAGGTATTAGATTAAAATAATTAACTTAGCTTAAATCAAAAGTGATTGATATTTAAGTAGGTTGCCTCGAAAAGTTAGACTTTTTATACTAAGATGTCCTTACATATACATAATGCTGGCCTTGACACTTTGGAGGTAGTGGGAAGGAAGACTACCACCTCTCCAGGGTTTTCTAGTTTCATGACTCTCTGATTTCTGTAATTCTGCAGACACATGAAATATTAAACAATGAGCAGAATACTTTAACCACCAGCCCATTCACAATTACAGTCTATAAAATAAAGAGACAACCCTTTCTTTTATACATCGCCAAATATAAATCAGGAGAAAAGCAAGGTGATCCCAGCTGTTTCCACCTTCCCTCTCCGAGTCCTATAGTCACACCCAGTTGGAGCCATTCAGCCTCACATACTATAAATTAACACCTCTCTCCAGAACCACAGCTCCTGGTCTTCCAGTTACCTCATTCCATTATTCTTGCCACACTTATTCTCTCAATGCATCAGGCCACCTCCCCTGCCTTTCCCGACCCAAGACAACCCACTCTTCTCCTCAATGAGAAATTTATTTACATCACTATCCATCCTTGCTTTCTTCTTTCCTAACATAAAAATGAGCCACTATGGAGAATGATATGGAGATTCCTTTAAAAACTAGGCATAGAAGTACCATATGACCCAACAATCCCTCTACTGGGCATATACCCTGAGAAAGCCATAATTGAAAGAGACGCAAGTACCCCAGTGTTTGCTGCAGCACTATTTACAACAGTTAGGACATGGAAGCAACCTAAATATCCACCGACAGATGAATGGATAGAGAAGTTGTGGTATATACAGACAATGAAATATTACTCAGCCATAAAAAGAACACATTTGAGTCAGTCCTAATGAGTGGCTCAGCTGGTAAAGAATCCACCTGCAATGCAGGAGACCTGGGTTTGATCCCTGGGTTGGGAAGATCCCCTGGAGAAGGGAATGGCTACCCACTCCAGTATTCTGACCTGGAGAATTCCACGGACACTACAGCCCATGGGGTTGCAAAGAGTCGGACACAACTGAGTGACTTTCACTTCACTTCACTTCAGTGAGGTAGATGAACCTAGAGCCTATTGTACAGAGTGAAGTGAGTCAGAAAGAGAAAAACAAATATCATATATTAGCACATATATATCGGAGAAGGCAATGGCACCCCACTCCAGTACTCTTGCCTGGAAAATCCCATGGACGGGGAGCCTGGTGGGCTGCAGTTCATGGGGTCACTGAGGGTCGGACACGACTGAGCGACTTCACTTTCACTTTTCACTTTCATGTGTTGGAGAAGGAAATGGCAACCCACTCCAGTGTTCTTGCCTGGAGAATCCCAGGGACGGGGGAGCCTGGTGGGCTGCCGTCTATGGCGTCGTATAGAGTCGGACACGACTGAAATGATTTAGCAGTAGCAGCAGCAGCACATATATATGGAATGTAGAAAGACGGCACCGATGAACCTATTGGCAGGGCAGCAACAGAAATACAGACATAGAGAACAGACATATGGACACAGTGGGGGAAGAAGAGGGTGGAATGAATTGAGAGTAGCCCTGAGACATATACGTTACCACATGCAAAATAGATAGCCAGTGGAAATTTGCTGTATGATGCAGGGAGCTCAAATCAGGTGCTCTGTGATAACCGAGAGGAGTGGGATGGGGTGGGAGGTGGGAGGGAGGTTCAAGAGGGAGGGGACATACTGTGTCTATGGCTTATTCATGTTGATGTATGGCAGAGACTAACACAATCTTGTAAAGCAATTATCCTCCAATTAAAAGTAAATTTAAAAAAATTCGGCATAAACTCAATGTCTATCCTGACACTGGCAGAAATATAACCTAGGTCAATCTTCTCCCTTTCTCTGGGTTGGATCTAAATTTCAGTTTGGGTGCTGCATTTACACTATGAGCTGGAGTCAGGTGTGGACATGGCTTGGGGACCCATGGGATGTAGACGGCAGTCACCATCTTAATAGCACTGGCAGCCAGTGAATCACCCTCATCTGTCAGTCCATGCTGGGTGCCGCTGTGTCATCAGTTCATTCAAGCTTTTAAGTGCTATTAAAGTCATTCCACTGGAGAAGGCAATGGTACCCCATTCCAGTACTCTTGCCTGGAAAATCCCATGGACGGAGGAGCCTGGGGGGCTGCAGTCCATGGGGTCGAGAAGAGTCGGACGTGACTGAGCGACTTCACTTTCACTTTTCACTTTCATGCATTGGAGAAGGAAATGGCAACCCACTCCAGTGTTCTTGCCTGGAGAATCCCAGGGACGGTGGAGCCTGGTGGGCTGCTGTCTATGGGGTTGCACAGAGTCGGACACGACTGACGCGACTTAGCTTAGCAAAGTCATTCCACTGATGCATGGATGGGAGTGGCTTGGGCCTGTCTTCCTAGACACTGGTCAGTCTTTCTTTGCCCTTCTTCCATGAAAACACATTTTTAAAAGTACATTTGATAAAGTCATGGCTGCTGTGGGGAAGGATAGGGGGAAGGAATAGTTAGGGAGTTTGGGACGGACATGTACACACTTCTATATTTTAAATGGTCAACCAATAAGGACCTACTGTAGAGCACAAGGAACTCTGCTCAATGTTATGTGGCAGCCTGGATGGGAGGGGAGTGGGGGAGAATGGGTGCATGTACATGTATGACCGAGTCCCTTCACTATTCACCTGAAACTATCACATCATTGTTAACCGGCTATGCGTGTGGTGCTAAGGAGCTTAGTCATATCTGACTCTTTGTGACTCCACAGACTGCAGTCCACCAGGTCCTCTGTCCATGGGATTCTCCAGGCAAGAATACTGGAGTGGGTTGCCATGCCCTCCTCCAGGGGATCTTCCCAACCCAGGGGTCTAACCTGTGTCTCTTATGTCTCCTGCATCAGCAGGTGGGTTCTTTACCACTAGCACCACCTGGGAAGCCCTGTTAATCAGCTATATCCCAATACAAAATAAAAAAGTTTTTTTTTTTTAAAGTACATTCGATAATACAAACGATCCATGTACTTATCATGCAAAATGAACAAATGTCACTCTTTCATATTTCTCTTCAGTAAAGGGGAAGTCCCTTATGTGCCCTTCCCATCTTCACTCCCTATCTCCCTCATTCCCCAGAGACAACCAGTAACATCAATTTTGCACAAATCTAGTCCATGTTGCTATGCTTTTGCTTGATATATTTATAGCCAAAAACAGTATCTGGTATCTGTATTTTCAAATAGTATCATACTGAATATAAAATTCTGCAATTTGATATTGCAGAGTATTGTTAAGACTCATTCATGTACTGATACTAGTTATTATAACTTCTGTATAGTATTTCATCAAATGCATATACCCTACTTTGTCTGCACTCGAGCCATTCAGCCTTGAGGGTATTTCCAGTGGTTTTTTAATACCAACAATACTGTAGTGACTATCCTTTCCTGCCTCCTTTTACCACCTGCTACTCCTTAATTATTTCTATCTTCATAAATGGCTTCACCAGGCACATTTGCCAAAAACCTCAGTCGGCCTTGAACCTTTTCCCTGACACCTCAAATCCCCATCCAAGCTGTCTGCTCTGTATCCTGAATCCAATCACTTCTCAATACTTTATTTTTGGCTGTGTGGGGTCTTCGTTGCTGTGAAGGCTTTTCTCTAGTTGTGGTGAGCGGGGCTACTTGGCTAGTTATGGTGCACCGGCTTCTCATTGCACTGGCTTCTCTTGTGGAGCATGGGTTCTAGGCGCACGGGCTTCAGTAGATGGGGCACAAGGGCTCCGGAGTTGTGGCTCCTGGGCTGGAGGACAGGCTCAACAGTGGTGCTGCACTGGCTTAGTTGCTCCACAGCACGTGGGATCTTCCTGGATCATGGATCAAATCCGTGTTTCCTACACTGGCAGGATTCTCAACCACTGAGCCGCCAGGGAAGCCCTCTCAACACTTTTAAACAAGCCTCAACCACCACCGTCTCTCTCCCACTACTACAATAGTTTCCTACCGTACCCCACACACTGATTCCACTTTACCTCGTGGGCTTCTTTCTTCCAATATTCCAAGTCATTTCTGCTTCAGAGAATTTGTGTTTGCCATGCTTTCTTTTCTGAAATGTACTTTCTCAGACCTTAAACACAGACCTTCTTCCCTCATTTCTCTGTCTTTCCTCAAACTCACCTTCTCAGGAAGGTCTTCCCTGTCCATCCTTCCTAAAATAGCACCTCCAGCCCCCACCCTTTCATGCTGCTCAATTTTGCTTCAAAGTACTCAATCCTGTTTGAATTGATACAGACTATTCTATAAAATATATATTTAATACTTATAAAATATCTATATCTCTATGTCTATATCTAATCTATATATCTCCATAAATGTCAGTTTCACTTAGTTTCTTGAGAGCAGTGTTGTCTACTTATTTATTCCCAAAACCTACTATGATTCTGGGTTCAGGTAGGAATTTGATAAATATTGAATATTTATTGAATATTGATTGATTGATATTTAATCAATCAATATTGATCGATAATCAATCAATCATTAAATATTATCTCATGCATTTAATGTTATCTCATGCATTTTTCACCATTTTTTTTAAATTATGTATCTGGAGGTGGAGTTTTGGATCATAGGACATGCACATTTTCAACTGGGCAAGGCATTTCTAAATTGCTCTCCTAAGTGGCCTTACCAATTTACATTTCCACCAGCAGTAGGTAAGATTTCTCACTTCCATATAACTAATTGTCAACACTTGGTATTGTGAACTTTAGAAATAGTTCCCAGTCTGATGGACTCTTTAATTTGTATTTCTCAAATTACTAGGGAGGTTGAGCATATTTTCTTTCCCCATATTTTTCTGTTAGATTGTCTTTCTCTTATTTATATAAGGAATTTATATTGTGTGAATATTAATCCTTTGTTTCATAGATATGCTACAACTATTTTCACCCAGACTGTGGCTTTCCTTTTAATACTGTGTGTGAGATATTTCGAGTTTCTCTGGTGCCTCAGGTGGTAACGCATCTGCCTGCAATGCAGGAGACCTGAGTTCAATCCCTGGCTTGGGAAGATCCCCTGGAGAAGGGAATTGGCAACCAACTCCAGTATTCTTGCCTGGAGAAACCCATGGACGGTGGAGCCTGGCAGGCTACAGTTCATGGGGTCGCAAACAGTCAGACACAACTGACGACTAACACACGTACACATGAGATATTTCATCAAACAGAAGTATTAAATTTGGAGTATTCAAATTTATAAAGCCTTTCCTTTATTATATTTGTGCTTTTGACTAACACTTAAATAATCCTTTCTTCCCCTGTGGCCACAATGTGTTCACCTATAATTTCTTTCAATAGTTATAAAATTTTTATTTTGTCCCAGTTTTAGATCCTTAATTCATCTGGAGTCTAGTTTATAGCTGTGGTTCTCAAACAGTGGTATGGGGATACCCTGGGGGTCCCCAAGACTTTTTTAGGAGACTTGGAAAACCAAAACTATTTTTCTAATAATATTAAGACATTATTCACTTTTTTTCACTCTCATTTTCTCATTGAGCAGGGGAGTTTTCCAGGGGCTACATGACCTGATGATGCCATCACTCTGATGGCTAATGGAATGCGTGCTTCCACTAGCATGTGTTCCACATGAACACAATCTGTTCATGTGTTTTACACATTTCTTAATTTTGATTTCTAATATAGTGTTTAAGTTGGTTCAGGCTGTTATAATAAAATATCCCAGACTGGGTAGCTCTTAAAGAGCAAACATTTACTGCTCACAGTTCTAGAGGCTGGAAATTTGAAGTCAGGGTGCTAACATGATTGCTTGATGCCCCTCTTTCTGGTCACAGGCTTTTCACTGTATTCTCACATTGAGGAAGGAGCTATATACAGCTTTGTGGGATCTCTTACAAGAACACTAAATTCATCCAGGAAAGCTCCACCCCCTGACCTAATCACCTCTCATAGGGCCCCACCTATTAAGGCCATCAATTAGGATTTCAACACAGGAATTTTGGGAGGACACAAAATTCAGATCATAGCCTATAGTAAATATCAACAGATACAACCCACATAAACAAAAACTCTGACATCTTCAATAATTTTTAACAGTGTAAATGAGTTCTGAGACCAAAAATTTTAAGAACTGCTGGCATAATGTATGGATTAGTGATCTAATCTCCTTTTTTCAGTACAGAAAGTCAGTAGCCCTCAAATTCACTAATGTTTCCTCTATCATATGCCAAGGTCCCACACGCACTTGTGTCTACTTCAGCGCTCTCCTTTGTATTACAATACCGCTTCATCTACTTACTATAGCTCTATGAGGAATCTTCCTATCTAGAGGAAAAAAAATCACACTTCCTTGGGCTTCTAGAATTTTCTCTTTTTAGATATTTTCTCTTTATAATTATCTTTAGGATTTGTCAAATTCCACAAAAAGTTTTGTTAGGACTTTGAAATTCCATTTAATTGTGGAGTTATCATAATACTTAAGGTATTGATTTTTCTGTGAATTTAGTATGACATAATTTTTACTAAGATCTTTATTTTTTGCCATTTGGCATTTTAGGTATTTTAACCACAAAGATCTTGCACATTTTTGTAAGATTTATTCCTGAGCATCTTTTTATTTCTATCGCAACTGTAAATGGGATGTTTACCACCACCACTACTCCATAATTACATAGGTCTATGGGTTTCCTATTAGGTATATAGAATTGATATTGATTTTTCACATTGATTGTAATTTAGCAAGGCTGCTGAACACTTAGGCTAAGTTTTTTTTTTTTTTTCTTGAATAGCTTCTTGGAGATTCTACTTAAAAAAATGACACCCGCAAATATTTTGCTCTCTTCCTTGCTAATGACTGCACCTTTTTTTTTTTTTTTCCTTTTAAATATAGAGGAGTAGAACTGGTAGTATTATGTTTAACTACAGAGGTTATAGCAGGCATGTCATGTTCTCAAATTTAATGGGAATACTTTTCTAGTCTCATAATTAAATATGATGTTTGTTATAGACTCAGTATATTTTTTGTTATGTAAGAGATTTTGTTTATATAGTTCTTGACATTTTAATGCTTTTTTGTAGCCACTGAGATGAGCATATGGGCCTTTTCCTTAATCTGGTAATAAACAGATTACAGATGCATTTAAAATTATTGTTGTTGTTTAGTCACTAAGTCACGTCCAAATCTTTGTGACCCCATGGACTACAGCCTGTCAGGCTCCTCTGTCTGTGTTCTTGTTCAGGCAAGAATACTGGAGTGGGTTGCCATATCCTTCTCCAGGAGATCTTCCCAACCCAGGGATTGAACCTGCATCTCCTGTATTGCAGGCAGATTCTTTACCACTGAGTCACATCTATATTTGAGGTAAACTTTATTTTTGTCTGATGTATTGCTCTGAATACACTTCTGGATTTGATTTTCTAATTACTTTCATTACAATGTCAAAAAAATGAGATTCATCTATAATTTCCTTTGCTTGCAGAGTTCTTCTATTTTGGTGTTAACAGCTTAGTAACTTAATGAAATAAGCTGGACTATCTTTACTTCTATTGTCTGGAACAACTATAGAGTATGGGATTGTCTGTTCCATTAAATATGGTAAACTGCTACTGCTGCTGCTAAGTCGCTTCAGTCGAGTCCCACTCTGTGCTACCCCATAGACGGCAGCCCAACAGGCTCCCCCGTTCCTGGGATTCTCCAGGCAAGAATACTGGAGTGGGTTGCCATTTCCTTCTCCAATGCTTGAAAGTGAAAAGTGAAAGTGAAGTCGCTCAGTCGTGTCTGACTCCTAGCTACCCCATGGACTGCAGCCCACCAGGCTCCTCCATCCATGGGGTTTTCCAGGCAAGAGTACTGGAGTGGGGTGCCATTGCCTTCTCCGAAATATGGTAAAACTTACCTATAAAACTAGGTGGCATTGTTTATTTGGCAACGGATCTAAGGATGGGTTGGGAGACTTTGGACTACTGATCTAATTTGTTGATGATTGATTTATTCAGATTTTCTATTTCTTCTTAAATAAATTTATGCTCTTCTGGTAAACTGTAGGTTTTACCTCAGTTTTCAATTTACTGACATAAAGCTCCTTAGTATTATATATTGTATAGCATAAACAATGATATTCTTCAGATCAAATCAGATCAGATCAGTCGCTCAGTTGTGTCCGACTCTTTGCGACCCCATGAATCGCAGCACACCAGGCCTCCCTGTCCATCACCAACTCCCGGAGTTCACTCAGACTCACATCCATTGAGTCAGTGATGCCATCCAGCCATTTCATCCTCTGTCATCCCCTTCTCCTCCTGCCCTCAATCCCTCCCAGCATCAGAGTCTTTTCCAATGAGTCAACTCTTAGCATCAGGTGGCCAAAGTACTGGAGTTTCAGCTTTAGCATCATTCCTTCCAAAGAAATCCCAGGGCTGATCTCCTTCAGAATCGACTGGTTGGATCTCCTTGCAGTCCAAGGGACTCTCAAGAGTCTTCTCCAACACCACAGTTCAAAAGCATCAATTCTTCGGCGCTCAGCCTTCTTCACAGTCCAACCCTCACATCCATACATGACCACAGGAAAAACCATAGCCTTGACTAGACGGACTTTTGTTGGCAAAGTAATGTCTCTGCTTTTGAATATGCTATCTAGGTTGGTCATAACTTTCCTTCCAAGGAGTAAGCGTCTTTTAATTTCATGGCTGCAGTCACCATCTGCAGTGATTTTGGAGCCCAGAAAAATAAAGTCTGACACTGTTTCCACTGTTTCCCCATCTATTTCCCATGAAGTGGTGGGACTGGATGCCATGATCTTCGTCTTCTGAATGTTGAGCTTTAAGCCAACTTTTTCACCCTCCACTTTCACTTTCATCAAGCGGCTTTTGAGTTCCTCTTCACTTTCTGCCATAAGGGTGGTGTCATCTGCATATCTGAGGTTATTGATATTTCTCCTGGAAATCTTGATTCCAGCTTGTGGTTCTTCCAGCCCAGTGTTTCTCATGATGTACTCTGCATATAAGTTAAATAAACAGGGTGACAATACACAGCCTTGACGTACTCCTTTTCCTATTTGGAACCAATCTGTTGTTCCATGTCCAGTTCTAACTGTTGCTTCCTGACCTGCATAGAAATTTCTCAAGAGGCAGATCAGGTGGTCTGGTATTCCCATCTCTTTCAGAATTTTCCACAGTTTATTGTGATACACACAGTCAAAGGCTTTGGCATAGTCAATAAAGCAGAAATAGATGTTTTTCTGGAACTCTCTTGCTTTTTCCACGATCCAGCGGATCTTGGAAATTTGATCTCTGGTTCCTCTGCCTTTTCGAAAACCAGCTTGAACATCAGGAAGTTCACGGTTCACATATTGCTGAAGCCTGGCTTGGAGAATTTTTAGCATTACTGATATTCTTAATCTCTACTAAATTTCCAATATGTCCCCTTTTGAATTTCTTATTCAAAAAATTCTATTTGAAAAAATAATATTGTTTATTTATCCTATCTTCTCTTCAGTGTGGCTTGCTAGAAATGTATTTTATTGGTCTTCTCAAAGAATCAAGTTTGGATTCATTGATCAGTTGTATTTTGGGGAGGCTGACTCTATTCACTTCCCAGGTTATTGAAGTGGATGCTTAGCTCATTCATTTGAAATAATTTTTAATAAGTGCATTTAATGCCATAAATTTCCTTCAATTTACCTGCATTACACAAGTATTTTTTATTTTTTAGACTTGATTTTATAATATTATCTGTTTTATTAACTTCGTCTGTAAAAATGTTATTATTGGAATATAATTGTTTTTCAATGTTATGTTAGTTTCTGCTGAACAACAAAATGAACCAACCATATGTATACACATATCCCTTCCCTCCTGAGCCTCACTCCCACCCCCCAAGTCAGGTTAATTTAAACCAGTAGTTCTCAAGGTGTTGCATTAGCCAAGTTTTATCATGTATTTTTCTTTGCTGCTGTTGTTGTGCTCAGTCACTCAGCTGCATCTGACTCTGCGACCTTATGGACTGTAGCCCATCAGGCTCAATTGTCCATGGGATTTTCCAGGCAAGAATACTGGAGTGGGTTGCCATTTCCTCCTCCAGAGGATCTTCCTAACCTAGGGACTGAACCCACATCTCCTTTATCTCCTGCATTGCAGGCAGACTCTTTACCACTGAGCCACCACAAAAGCCCATTTTCTTTGTTATTCTTCCCTAAATGGTGTGTAAATTTTATTTAAATCATGAGTTATTCAGGAATGTGTTTTTAAGTATTCAAACATATGAAAATTTCTAATTTAACTAAATTCTGATCAGAGAATGTGGTCTATACTATAGTAATTCATTAAAATATCTAGCCTGGTCAAATTTTTAAAATGTTTTATGTGTGTTTGAGAAGAGCATGAATTCTCTATTTGTTAGGTGGAGGGTTTTTATATACATACGTATATAATATTATTTTCCAAAGAAGACATACAGATGGCCTCAGTTCAGTTCAGTTTAGTTGCTCAGTCGTGTCCGACTCTTTGTGACCCCATGAATCGCAGCACGCCAGGCCTCCCTGTCCATCACCAACTCCCGGAGTCTACTCAAACTCATGTCCATCGAGTCGGTGATGCCATCCAGCCATTTCATCCTCTGTTGTCCCCTTCTCCTCCTGCCCCCAATCCCTCCCAGCATCAGGGTCTTTTCCAATGAGTCAACTCTTCGCATGAGGTGGCCAAAGTATCGGAGTTTCAGCTTTAGCATCAGTCCTTCTAATGAACACCCAGGACTGATTTCCTTTAGGATGGACTGGTTGGATATCCTTGCAGTCCAAAGGGATGCTCAAGAGTCTTCTCCAACACCACAGTTCAAAAGCATCAGTTCTTCGGCACTCAGCTTTCTTCACAGTCCAACTCTCACATCCATACATGACTACTGGAAAAACCATAGCCTTGACTAGATGGACCTTTGTTGACAAAGTAATGTCACTGCTTTTGAATATGCTATCTAGGTTGGTCATAACTTTCCTTTCAAGGAGTAACTACAAGCACATTAAAAGATGTTCAATATTGCTAATGCAAATAAAAAATGAGAGAGAAGTGCCAATCAAAACTACAATGAGGTATCACCCAGCACTGGTCAGAATGGCCATCATCAAAAATTTTACAAATAAAAAATGCTGGAGAGGGTATGGAGAAAAGTGAACCCTCCTATACTGTTAGTGGGAATGTTAAACAGGTACAGCTACTATGGAAAACAGTATGGAGCTTCCTTAAAAAACTAAAAATATACTTATTATATGATCCACTCCTGGGCATATATCCAGAAAAGACAAAAACTCTAATTCAGAAAGACATGCATCCCAATGTTCACAGCGCTATTTACAATAGCCAAGACACAGAAGCAACCTCAACATCTGTATCAACAGATGAATGGATAAAGAATATGGTGTACATATACAAAAGAATAGTACTCAGCCATAAAAAGAATGAAGTATTAACATGAATTTACCTAGAGATTATCACACTAAGTAAAATAAGTCATACAGAGAAAGACAAACATATAATATCACTTATACATGAAATCTTAAAAAATGATACAAATGAACTTATTTACAAAACAGAAATAGACTCACAGACATAGAAAACAAAGTTATGGTTACCAAAGGAGAAAGGGGAGGAGGAGTAAATTAAGAGTTTGGGATTAACAGATACACACTACTATATATAAAATAGATATACAACAAGGTCCTTACTGTAGAGCATTCAAAATCTTGTAAGAACCTATAATGGAAAAAAATCTGAAAAAAAAAAAAAAAGACAATAATTTTGCTGTACACCTGAAACTAACACAACATTGTAAATCAATTATACTTTAAAAAAGTATTGTTTAAATCTCTGTTCCCTGAAGATGATCCATTCCCACCGGAAAAGAAGTCCATATTGGCAAGTAATCTTAAACTGACTTTACAATAAATACATTCAAAGAAATAAAAAAAAAAATCTAAAAAAACCCAAAGCTTAAGAGACAAACACAGAAGATGTGCATTAAGTAAAGATGAATATGAAAAATAGCTAAACAGAGAAACAAACATTTGATTAAAAAAATATTCAATGAGATAAACTCTAAACTCATCACAGAGAACGAATTTTTTTAGTTTTGTTAGAGCTTTAATTGACAAAATCATAAGACATTTAAAGTGTACATTGTGATGATCTAATATACACACACATTGTAAAGGGATTACTCTCATCCAGTTAATTAAGGAAGAATTACTGAATTGGAAGATGAAGGAATTCATGCAGAATACAAATCTATTTTGAACTGTATTGTGGTAGCTTAAAATCGAAGCCACAAATTCTTTGATATGCCTTCTACTCAGAGGTGGGTGCAGCCCCTGCATTCCTCCCGTGTGGGCAGGTTCATTGTGTGCTTAGTGGCTCACTCGTTGTCTGACTCTTTGCAACCCCACGGACTGTAGCCCCCCAGGCTCCTCTGACCATGGGGATTCTCCAGGCAAGAATACTGGAGTGGGTTGCCGTGCTCTCCTTCAGGGGATCTTCCCAACCCAGGGATCAAACCCATATCTCTTGCATCTCCTGCATTGCAGGCAGGTTCTTTACCGTCTAAGTCACCTGGGAAGCCCAAGTATGGTCGAAGGGATACTATATGATTTCTGAGCCTAGATAATGAAAGTCTATATAGCTTTTGCCTCATTTCTGGAACAGTCACTATTGGAGCTCTGAGTTGCCATTAAATAGTATGATTACCATGACGAAATCATACTACATTGTGAGGAAATTCAAACCTCACAGAGAAGTCATGTGTCGGCATCCCACCTTACAGTTCCAGTAGAGTTCTGCCTTGCTCACTGTAGCCTAGACACGTGAACCAAAAAAACCCAGCTATTCAAATGATCACCAGCTGGTCACGTCTTCTCATCTGACACCCTGAACATCATGAAGCAGAGTCTAGCTATCCCTGAAGTACCTATCCAAATTCCTATCACACAGAAATCTTGGAGATTGTTTTATGCCACTGTGTTTTGGAAAGGTTTGTTTCACAGCAACACACAGAATACATGAAGCACGCATCTAATCAGTAGTTTTAGGAAGAGAATAAACAGTATGGTGGAAGTCATATTTGGAGAGACAATATACACTGAGAACTTTCTAAAGTTCTTGAAATAAAAGCAAATGGTAAAGAATCTGCCTATAATGCAGGAGACCTGGGTTCAATCCCTGGGTCGGGAAGATCCCCTGGAGAAGGGAATGACAACCTACTCTAGTATTCTTACCTGAAGAATCCCACGGACAGAGGAACCTGGCGGGCTGTGGTCCATGGGGTCGCAAAGAGTTGGACATGGCTAAGCATGCACACACTTCAGTGTAGCCTCCAGGTAGATCTGGAAACCCCTTTGTCCAGAACTAGGTATCTCAGACCTCCTGACCCTCAGGGATATTGGAGAAGATAGCAGATCTGTCAGGCAGGAAAGCAAGCAGACGGGGTGCCCTGGTTTCTCATCTTCCTTTCACCACTGCAGACAAGCCGGGGCTTGCTTTGTTCATTTTTTAAAACTCTAGGTCAGGGTGGAAACCATTTGGAAGGTTTTCCCAAACCCCAGTTTCACAGTGAGCCTGACTAAGGTGCGATACCCTATACAGGATGCTGTTGATCCCCACTACTCAGGAATTCAAACTCCTAGCCAACTTCTACTTGCTTCCAGACCTAGAAAACCATCAGGGCCACAGCTCTAGGTTCACTAAACTAGTGGTGCTGCTTTTTCACTTCGGATACCCAGAGATGATTCTCCTGTGACTGAACCCAGAGACATTTTTTAATTTAAAAAAGAAAATGTTTTTGTGACTGGAGTTCTTGGAGAAGATGTGGACATTCAAAGCATCGCTCACAATACCATTTTGACTATTTTCCTCTGCCTTTCTGGATGTGAGGAATTCTGTGGTCTTGCTACCGTCTTTGGCTTTTACTCAGTAATGGGGATTGAGGTTTCCTCTGTTCTCAAATGTCAAAAAACTATTCAGAATCTCTGTAAGTCTCCTCAGGATTCTGACTTGGGATGAAGGGAGGCAGAGTACAAAGTCCGTTTGTTTCTTGCTCTCCTCTCTGATTTTCTGTATATATCAATTTGAAGGACTTTTAATATATTCTGATGCTGAAAGCCTTGCCCTTAAATCATCAGTCTTTGTCCTGATTCTTCAGAATCTATGTGATTTTATAACCCGAAGTTTTAAAATCCTAGAGGGCAAGGGATAAAAGAAAATATTGGGGCTGGGGGGAGAAACTCCATAATTTACCATTTCATTATTATTCTATCAGAAAAAAGATTTCCATCTCTGCCTTTGTGTCCTGACAGTCTCTCTTCCCATTTCTTCAGAAGCCGCATTTCCTATCTCCTCAGCCTCTCTTTTATCTCTTATTTTTCTATCCTGGATCCTTTCTGCTGAAGGCTCTCACCTCTCTGTAAGACAAAACCTCTCCTAGCTCTCTTACTTTATAAACAAGCTTTTTGAAACCACTCAGGTATCTTCAGTTACATCTACATATTGATGACTCCCAAATTTACAACTCTAGTCAGATTTCTTTCAAGTTCTCCAGATCACAAGATCTCTCAACTCCAGACCACTCCAGTTCAACATGTCCACAAAAATTCATTATCTTCACGTCCACACATCACTCCAAACTATTTCTTATGATTTCTATTTTCATCTAGTTTCTCAAGCAGAAACCTAGAGTCTCCTGGATTTCTTCCTCTCCAGTGCTCACATCCAAGAAGTGACCAAGTCCTGTCATTATGTTTCCATTTACGGATTATTTATAGCCAAGTGTTTATTATGTATCACTAGAACCATAACAGTGTAATGAATTAAAGATGAGGTTAAGGTACTGAAATTAAAAAAAAAAATTAAAGTATCATTGGATTCAAAGTAAAAATAGTTTGGGTAAAGGAAACATGATTAGTATTACCCAATAGAACAGAAAGCTTAAAAGAATGAAAAATTTAAAAGAGAGTGTCAGATTTAATTAGAAGGTTCCAAGTCATCTTAAAAACACCTGAGGGGGAAAAAGAGGATTTTCAGCAGAGTGTCTAGTAGTTTTAACAACTGTTTCGACTGCACTACTCTGTACTTATATGGTGCTTTCACCATCACATGCGTAAGAGGTAAGAGAAGGGTAATACTCCACATTGTATCTGCAGGCTAAATTCAAATGATATGTTTTGTTTTGGGGAATATCAACTTTTAAAATGGCAATATAAAGTTTCTCATGGTCTGTACCAGCCTCAAAAAGGATCATTAAATGGAAAACATCTTGAACTTGTCAGACATCAAGAATCAGAGATGTCCCATTCAGCAGATAGAGATCACTGGGTCTGAAAGTATATTTCAGAGGTTGCCAAGTTCCTTTCTTGTTTTTAATTTGGACTGGGGATCTAGTCATTTCTTAGAGTTTCACAGAAAGTAGATTCTAATAGGTAAGTGTCTAACAACTATTACCATTACCAGGTAATGTGGTTCTTTGCTCATCCATCTCTTCTTTCGCTTCCTCTAGACTTTATAATTTCCCTTTTCTCTTTCTGTGCTCTTGCTTCTTTCTCTACTCAGTTTTCCTCCCTATCTTTCTCTTTCTCACTAGGAAAAAAAAAAAATAGCAAAGCAACTGTTGAGTTTCCTGACTGGTCACATTCCAGAGAAATGAGGAAATGCAGGTTGTTATACAACTGGGAGGGGTCAGGTATGACCTAAAGTTGAGGGATGAGAAGAGAATTCTAAAGAGAAGAGAAGGCAAAAAGGTTCAGGAAAGGTTTAATGTTAGACTTTTATTATATAAAATGATCCTTTGTGAATCCCATCTAGGGCATTTCATCCTTCTCAGGCTGTGATGGTTCCCAGTAGATCCAGAACTGCCAAAGAAGGTCAGCAATGATGTATTCAAAGATGATCACCTGCATCAACTTTTGTACAAAAGTATCAGTACCTGATATTGTGTTACAGTGAGCCTTAGGACATGTCTTAGGGAATGGCCTCTAATAAGGCCATTTTTTTTTTTAATCACCAGTATGCAAAAAGCCATTACATTTATTTATTTATTTATTTTGCCATTACATTTATTTTTAATCTATCTCCTATTCAGTTTCCCCATTACTCATAGGTTTCCGTAACTTGGCAGATAGTCCAGACATTCTTTAAGAACAGTGACAAACAATGAAACTCCTAGCAACAATAGCAACCACCACAACAATAAAATCTACTTTACTTTTTGGTTGGTGGGAGATCAATAAAAGCCTCCCATAAATAATCTGCCTCACAGAAATAACTGCTCTTAGTATTGTGTTTTTGGCCATTTTCTGTGCAAGTCTATGTCACAGTTAGACTTTACGTCTACTATTGCATACAACTTGTATAAGCTCTATTAACCTAACTATAACTGTGACACAGAATTACAAAGTTTGCATCCTTCAGCCATATTTTAGTCTAGAATACTTTTAGCTGTGGTTTGCCATCACTCTTCTGGTAGCTGAATTGTAAATATTCCTTTTCCTTCTGGGAAATAGAATTTGAAAAAGTTAACTCTGCAAAACCTCATTCTGAAAGACTTTGAAGCTGACGGGAACACTTAAGGACCATCTGATTGCATGTCTGTCTGCACCTGATCTCAAGATGGAATGGTTCCAAAGACCTCTAAAAGTTTTATCACTCTATACTACAACTGCCCCATAATTCTCCTCTAAGCTTTAAACACTTGAGAGCAAGACCGTATTGTTCACATTTGTACCCCAGTGACTAGCATATGACCCAACACACAGAAAATTCTCAATATGTTTTTGAGGATTGAGTGAATGAATAAACTGAATAAATAATTAAACACTAAAATTCTAGAGGATCCATAACTCATTAAGCTTTCTCCTTAGCATTAAATACACCCAGATTAAGGCTCTGAGAAGTAAAGGATTGGTTTAGATTTGTCTTTAAAGAGCAGAGAAAGATAGGAACGGACCATCAGTTGAACACTCCCTATGGACTCTAACATCTTTACCTAAAATTCCTATTGCACTTTAATGCTACAATTTAGCTGTCCAACAAATACTTACAGAAAACGGACTTCAACTTCACTTTCTACAAGCTGATTACCTTCTGTAACATCTAGGCCACTGCTGCCTACATTTTGGAAATGTTGGTATTCCAAGAGTTGGCATGCCTTATAGGTTTACCACAGGGTTATTTTTCAAGAAGCACTAAACCCTTGAACAACTTCTTGGACAAAGGGTCGGATCACTTTGGATACCATAAAGGAAAGCTCACAGCCACTGGTTGAGAGAGAGCAAGACAATGGGAGAGTGAGCCAGAGAGCCTTCTGGAAATGTCAGTTTGAAAGAGGGCAGGGAAAGCACAAGCAGGTGGTTTTGCTCCTTCTAAGCCTCCTTATCGTCTTCAGTGTTGACAGATCTTGGACCTCATCTCATTCAGATATGAAACTCCTAATGAACTGAGACATCCTCTGTAGGTAGATGAAAGCTGTTTTCTCTCTTGGCACTTTATACTTGGTCACGTGATACAACTGGTCATAGAGTTTTAAGGCAGCGTGCTGTGTACCTCTCTCTCTCCAAATGCAATTTTACATTATTTTTTTTAAATCTACATTATTTAGAATGTGAAGTTGAGTATGTGAAGTTCTGATTCACCTTATATGTGTAACAAGAGCAGCACCACCTGTTGAGTGCCTCCCAAGTGCCTAATGTTGCCAGGCACAGTATCTAGTTGTTAGGTCGCTAGGTGTTTAGTCACTAAGTTGTTTCCAACTCTTCTGCGACCCTGTGGACTGTGGCCCACAGGCTTCTCTGTCCATGGGATTTTTGTGGCAAGAATACCAGAGTGGGTTGCCATTTCCTTCTCCAGGGATCTCCTTGACCCAGGGATCAAACCTGCATCTCCTGCATTGTAGGCAGATTCTTGACCACTGAGCCACCATGAACTTAGATAACATGCCTGCCTCTAGAAATATAACTTAAATATAAATATCTCATTTACTTTGAAATTGCATATGACCCTCTCCTTAGGAAACATACATTAAATTTATTTAGCCCTATCCTGCTGCTGCTGCTGCTAAGTCGCTTCAGTTGTGTTCAACTCTGTGCGACCCCACAGATGGCAGCCCACCAGGGTCCCCTGTCCCTGGGATTCTCCAGGCAAGAACACTGGAGTGGGTTGCCATTTCCTTCTCCAATGCATGGAAGTGAAAAGTGAAAGTGAAGTCGCTCAGTCGTGTCCAACTCTTAGCGACCCCATGGACTGCAGCCTACCAGGCTCCTCTGTCCATGGGATTTTCCAGGCAAGAGTATTGGAGTGGGGTACCATCGCCTTCTTTACAGGAGAGAAAAAAAAATAACAATAATAATGCCAGAATTTTTAAACATCTTTCCAGTGAGCAATACAAAGACCACTGAGTTTTCTGTTCTACACTGTGACAATTTTCTAATTTTTTAAATCTAATTTTTCTATCCTATTTCCAACCTAGCTGATTGCCTGTCTTCTCTCTTGCCATCTTTCCCCATAAGTGTGCTTTTCTTTTGCCACACGATAAGAGGATTAACTGGTTCCCCTATCCCCAAAGTAGAAAATATAAAAGTTAAAAGTAATTTGGACACTGAAGACCTTTTTCCTACATTGAAGTATGAGACTTTGCTGTTAGATAATTGATGAGTTCAGTCAGTTCAGTTCATTCGCTCAGTCATGTCTGACTCTTTGCAACCCCATGAATTGCAGCACGCCAGGCCTCCCTGTCCATCACCAACTCCTGGAGTTCACTCAAACTCACGTCCATCGAGTCGGTGATGCCATCCAGCCATCTCATCCTCTATCGTCCCCTCTTCCTCCTGCCCCCAATCCCTCCCAGCATCAGAGTCTTTTTCAATGAGTCAACTCTTCGCATGAGGTGGCCAAAGTACTGGAGTTCCAGGTTTAGTATCACTCCTTTCAAAGATGAGCTATCCATAATTTTATAAGTGTGCTCTTTACTGACTGCCTAAGTAAATTACATATAATAGTTTCAATTTCTCAGACAGGCTGAAGGCCCAGAAAATTTCTTCTCTTATTGCTTAGTAATGCTTCTCTTATTGCTTAGACTTCGGTATTCCATAGAAAGGTGGTCAGGAATTTTAATCATTTATATGAAAAGTCAGGGTCCAAACTTCAAAATTTTCCCAAGATTGATTGATTCTACAAACATTTATAAGCATCCTTGTATCAGGCAACCTGCTGGGGGAGTGATAAACAGCAGCAAGCAAAAAACAGGTAGTGTCTGCACTTACAGTTTATAGCCAACTGGAGGCAACAGACATTGAATAAAGAATTACAAATATGACAAATGCCATGAAGAAGATGGGCAGGGTGCTATGGGAGTATGTAGTAGGTGTAGCTAACCTAGCATGATGGGGTGTAGGGCAGAGAAGACTTTTCCAAAGATGTTCTAGTTTAGGCTTGAAGCCTAAGAAGGGAGAAAAGTTATATAAATAAGGAAACAGCTGGTGTAAAGGCTCTGAGTAGAAAAGAATACCACTTATTTAAGGACCTAAAGGAAGGTCACTGTGGGTAAAGTGCTGACCTCAGGAAATGTTAGAGAAAAGGCAGGCAAGGACCAGATCATGTAGGTCATCATAAGGACTGGGGACTTTATTCTAAGAGCAATGGAAAGCCAATGGAAAATTCAAGCCAAGAATTTAAAATAAAAACTTTAAAGATTAACATGGCTAAAATATAGACTAAAATATATATTAATTCACTAATTTCTTCTGCAGCATGCTCTCATATCTTGTAACCCAATGATATTAAGGATTTTTATAAATGTGAGACAAACTATCTAGGTTTATAACATATAGAATTTTTCTGTGAATAGAAAACATCCTAGGATAGCAAAGCAAAGCAGAACAGTACTTGGGTACCTATCCATAGTAAGCCTTGAAGTAACAAATGCATATCGTGAGCTGCTTTGCTTTTCATCTATATCACATTTTAACTTCAACTGAAAATGGAAGTGGTAAAATAATAAAGGCAGGAAAAGAGGACTGTGTGCATGTGTATGAGCATGTGTGCACACGTGTGGTTTCCTATGGTTTTGAAGAAGAGCAGATTTATGACAGTGTCAGTTTCACATTCTCCGTGCTCAAAAATAGTTGACTATGCTCCAGATATAGGGAAAGAGGTGACTGTAAAATAGTGAAAAAATTGTTTTCCTTTTATTTGGGTGTTTTAAGAAAAAAAAAAAGACAGCTTCTGGGTAATACCACATATTTTGACATGAAATACATTGATTTTAGACTAGGGACCCCACGTTGGTTTCCGTAGTACTGTTCTTGGAGTAGTAAAGAAATCCATGAACACAAAGGCCTTTGGTCAACATAAAGTATAAGAGGCCAAGGTTTTAATTTAATACTCTTCAGTCTTCCCTATGGGCATTTCATCCTGACTTCTCCAGATGGTCTATATCCATTAAAACAGCAGATAGGATTTTAAAGTGTAGTTCTTTACCAGAAGTGTTTTCTTACTGGGAGTTAAGAGAAACTCTTGAAGATTAATAAGGTTTCCTTTGGGAATTATTAGGAGAGTGGAGGAGAGGGAGCAAGCTCTGACTACCACTGTCATCTCACTGTCTCCCAAACCAGAAGTTTCTTCTCTTAAATCTTGAACTGCAATGCTTCCTGACTGTTCTGGAGGCTCAGTGACTCCTTCTTGGAAATGAATGAATAAATTCACAGTGTTTGAGAAATAAATAAACTGTTTGAGAAAGGCTGCCAGTGAGTTTAATCAACTTGTATCCAACTCACTATTTGAAGAGAACGAATTACTCACTTGACTGAATCACTTAGTTCCATGTCTGAGGTGTGGTACTGAAGAGAAGGGCCAGCTTCCTATACATTGTGTCCTTGAGTCCTGTAATTGACAAATCATTCTCATCAAAATAGAAACACATTTATGAAGTATCTATTGTACACAAGATTTGTAAACAATCAGAATATGCAGGTTAATTATCAAAATAAATTAGTACTTGTTAAGGGTTCATGGAACAGGTGAGATGGGTATTATTAGTAAAAGGGAGGAGGCTTGCTATATATTAATTATCAGGTTACCAAAGCTCTGAGTAAATTCAATAGCAATGTTAAGAGTAGCTTCTTAGCAAGTACTTGGTGTCTGGTTGAAAACTGGCCACTCTATTTACTTGGGCAGAAGTGTGGTTATATTAAGCTGTTTTTAGTGATAAAAGGTTTTTTTTTTTTAAAGTTTCCACCCTCTGGAATCTGACTCATAATGTCCTGATACTGTATTCTTTTCTGTAATCAGAGTCGAGGACAAAGAAATCTATCTTCTAGCACTGAATGAGAATAAATTTGGGTGTATGGTCAGATTTATGAGTATTATAGACAAAGACGGGATAACCTATTTTTAAAAAAATAATTTTATGCTGCAGTAGTTCTATATTACTAGTTTTAGCTTGATAAAAGAGCAACAGATCAAAAAAATTAACATTCATCAAATGCCAGTGTTGTATGTCAGGCACTCATATATTCATGAAAGTAAAAAGTGAAAGTCACTCAGTTGTGTTCACCTCTTTGTGACCCCATGGACTATACAGTCCATGGAGTTCTCCAGGCCAGAATACTGGAGTGGGCAGCTGTTCCTTTCACCAGAGAATCTTCCCAACCCAGGGATTGAACCCAGGTTTCCCACACTGCAGGTGGATTCTTTATCAGCTGCTGCTGCTGCCAAGTCGCTTCAGTCGTGTCCGACTCTGTGGGACCCTAGGTGAGCCACCGTATATGCATACAGTTATCATTAAAGTTTACAGGAAGCCTGTGATAGGTAATGTTTCCTTTAGTCAAGGAAAAAACTGAAGTTCAGAGACTGAGATGGAAGACTTGGGATGCACTCAGATCTGCTAGCTTATGATTTTTCCATAAAATCACTTAGGCATAAAGTGAAAAACTTAAGATTAGGTAGGATGAAACAAAATGAAACAGCTTGTCTTCTATAATTTCTTTTAGTTTCAATGTAACCTTTTCCGGCAGGGGGAACAAGGTGAATACTATTGCAGGAAGATGCTTGTATTCTACAAACCTGTTGATGGGGGCTAATAGAAAGAGATGAAATTGGAAAATGTACATTAAGCAATATATAAACTTGGATCATAATCTTTCTGAATCCTATTGACTTTATTTTTTTTTTAATTTTATTTTATTTTTAAACTTTACATAACTGTATTAGTTTTGCCAAATATCAAAATGAATCCGCCACAGGTATACATGTGTTCCCCATCCTGAACCCTCCTCCCTCCTCCCTCCCCATACCATCCCTCTGGGTCGTCCCAGTGCACCAGCCCCAAGCATCCAGTATCGTGCATCGAACCTGGACTGGCAACTCGTTTCATACATGATATTTTACATGTTTCAATGCCATTCTCCCAAATCTTCCCACCCTCTCCCTCTCCCACAGAGTCCATAAGACTGTTCTATACATCAGTGTCTCTTTTGCTGTCTTGTACACAGGGTTATTGTTACCATCTTTCTAAATTCCATATATATGCGTTAGTATACTGTATTGGTGTTTTTCTTTCTGGCTTACTTCACTCTGTATAATAGGCTCCAGTTTCATCCACCTCATTAGAACTAATTCAAATGTATTCTTTTTAATGGCTGAGTAATACTCCATTGTGTATATGTACCACTGCTTTCTTATCCATTCATCTGCTGATGGACATCTAGGTTGCTTCCATGTCCTGGCTATTATAAACAGTGCTGCGATGAACATTGGGGTACATGTGTCTCTTTCCCTTCTGGTTTCCTCAGTGTGTATGCCCAGCAGTGGGATTGCTGGATCATAAGGCAGGTCTATTTCCAGTTTTTTAAGGAATCTCCACACTGTTCTCCATAGTGGCTGTACTAGTTTGCATTCCCACCAACAGTGTAAGAGGGTTCCCTTTTCTCCACACCCTCTCCAGCATTTATTACTTGTAGACTTTTGGATCGCAGCCATTCTGACTGGTGTGAAATGGTACCTCATAGTGGTTTTGATTTGCATTTCTCTGATAATGAGTGATGTTGAGCATCTTTTCATGTGTTTGTTAGCCATCTGTATGTCTTCTTTGGAGAAATGTCTATTTAGTTCTTTGGCCCATTTTTTGATTGGGTCATTTATTTTTCTGGAGTTGAGCTGTAGGAGTTGCTTGTATATTCTCGAGATTAGTTGTTTGTCAGTTGCTTCATTTGCTATTATCTTCTCCCATTCTGAAGGCTGTCTTTTCACCTTGCTAATAGTTTCCTTTGATGTGCAGAAGATTTTAAGGTTAATTAGGTCCCATTTGTTTATTTTTGCTTTTATTTCCAATATTCTGGGAGGTGGCTCATAGAGGATCCTGCTGTGATGTATGTCAGAGAGTGTTTTGCCTATGTTCTCCTCTAGGAGTTTTATAGTTTCTGGTCTTACGTTGAGATCTTTAATCCATTTTGAGTTTATTTTTGTGTATGGTGTTAGAAAGTGTTCTAGTTTCATTCTTTTACAAGTGGTTGACCAGAGTTCCCAGCACCACTTGTTAAAGAGATTGTCTTTAATCCATTGTATATTCTTGCCTCCTTTGTCAAAGATAAGGTGTCCATATGTGCATGGATTTATCTCTGGGCTTTCTATTTTGTTCCATTGATCTATATTTCTGTCTTTGTGCCAGTACCATACTGTCTTGATAACTGTGGCTTTGTAGTAGAGCCTGAAGTCAGGTAGGTTGATTCCTCCAGTTCCATTCTTCTTTCTCAAGATCGCTTTGGCTATTCGAGGTTTTTTGTTTTTCCATACAAATTGTAAAATTATTTGTTCTAGCTCTGTGAAGAATGCTGTTGGTAGCTTGATAGGGATTGCATTGAATCTATAGATGGCTTTGGGTAGTATACTCATTTTCACTATATTGATTCTTCCAATCCATGAACATGGTATATTTCTCCATCTGTTAGTGTCCTCTTTGATTTCTTTCACCAGTGTTTTATAGTTTTCTATATATAGGTCTTTAGATTCTAAGATGGGTATCAATGTTCTATAATCTGTAAAGTGTAAATGTTACTATTCTATCTGGTTTGTAGAGACACTAAAGCTATTGAAGAGTCTTGAAAAATTCTTAGGAAAGCTGCTATAAAATACAAAGAAGGCTTATATGTCTGAACTTCATCAGCACACTTAAAGCACTTTCTTCTTACCTTAACTGCTGCACTCATAATATTGCATCCAAATCCCATCTCTATTCTCTGGTATCTCTATCAAAAGGTGGGTTCCTCCCAGACAGGGAACATGTCTCTTCCACAGTGGTATCCATAGTAACCTGGACAGTGTCTGAAATATAATAGATGTTCAGTAATGTTTATTAAACAAACAACACAACAAAAAGATTCATTTTTCCGATCCCAGTTTTCAAAACGAGAAGATACTAATATTTTTCTAGATTGCTTGTTAGGTGTCATGATATGTGCCCATAAACTGTTGACTGGACATAGGAGCCATAGACATAAAAGGTGCTATTATGATAATTACTAAGGGGGTGGTTATTTTACATAATAAAAATTTTTATTCTGGCTAAGATCTTTAAAAAAATCTAACCAATATATTTCAGAAAGGAAATCTATGGTATTTTAGGTACTGTGTGCCTATGTGCTGTCGCTACAGACTCTGCGACCCTATGGACTGCAGACCGCCAGGCTCCTCTGTCCATGGTATTCTCCGGGCAAGAATACTAGAGTGGGTTGCTATTCCCTCCTCCAGGAGATCTTCCCGACCCACGGATTGAAGCCATGTCTCTTATGTCTCCTGCATTGGCAGTCAGATTCTTTACCGCTGAGCCACCGAGGAAACCCATTTTCAGTACTATGTAGCAATAATCTCCATCCTTGGGCTCGCAGGTTTAAGAAAAGTCGGATTCTAAACCAGATATGAGAACAATCTTTCACTAGGTGTCTCTCTTTCCCATGAGTGGGCGGCCTCTCGGTGGGAGAAGGGACGATAGGGGGCATTGTACAGCTGCAATCAAACCGCGTGTCACACCACATCACAGTAGACGCTTGCAGCACAAGGGGGCATAGTTCAGTTTCTATTTCATTAATGATAATCTCTCCTTGGGATTTAACTACAAGCAGCTTGCACTTTCATTTCCTCCAAACATACACATAGACATTGGTCCAGTCTTTTAATAGGATTTTGACAGTGCCTCTTCACCCAGCATGAAAGGATCAGGTATCCAGAGTCAAAAGAAAATAGCCCCTTAAAATTCTGATTATAACCGTGAAATGAGGCCGACATTCCTGGAGGGGTTTATCCGTTACACATCCTAAAGTACTTTGGGTCAGCTCCATAATACCAATGGAAAATATAATTTGTAAAATGCTAAATAATTCTTTCAAATCACTAGGATAACAACTTCTCCAGCTACTTCTCACACTCCATATTATGAAGAACCCATTCGTTACTGTTTTTTTTTTTTTTTTTCTTTTTTGCCTCAAACCTGAGATAAAATACAAATAAGCATTCAAAAAGACTGGGTCTAAGAATGAAAATCCATTTCCTAGAAACCTTTCACTGGAACTTTGCGCAAGTGTCTGTTTTTCTTGACACTATCTTACACAATGCGTTCCTCTCCAACCCAAAAGATACATAGTGATGAGTTCTAAAACACTGCAGACACACGACTGAAGGAAATTTGAAGAGGAGAAAGGAAATGGGACGTCTGCTTTTGATAAGCAAGTCCCGGGGACTCCCACTGCGGGGAGGGGTGCCTCTCAGAGGGATGGCGGCCCTGAACTTCGCACCATGTCCCCTGCCCTAAGTGCTGGAAAAACCACTTGTCAGCCTTCCAAGATGAGTTCCCACCCCCACTCCGGCCTCCTCGTGACAGGAGATGGCTCGTGAAGGCCGCGCGGGGAACTCCCGAGGAGGCTCCGTCGCCGAGTGCGATTGTGGGGTGGGGTCTCGGGGATTTCTGTGAGGGGCCGACCCGCTGGGGAAAGTCGGATGTCCCAGTCGGCAGAAGAGGGATCTCGGCAGTCGTGTGCCGTTCTCCTCCCTCAGGGACCCCGTCCTGGCGGGACCCCGCCTCCCAGAGCCCTCCCGGTGATGGGGAAACCCCTGGCCCGCCTCGCAGCCTAGCGCCGCCGCCTCGCCCAGTCGGCTCCAGCCCGCCGCCCACCAGCCTTCAGGCCCGGCATCTTTTTCGTAGGCCCGGCCCTCCCCGCGTCCGTCACCGAGAGGAAAACTATGGAGGCGGTTCCCGCCCGCAGGCGGGTGGAAAAGCCCATGGTGAATGCCTCGGGGTCTCCCCCATCGCTGCGGGAAAGGGAAAGGGGGGAGAAAATGAACCTCACTGCCCAGGAGAACTACCCGAATTCCCAACCTGGGGGAGGCCTTTATTATGGAAGGGAAGCCGAGGGGAAACCCTAGGCACTTTTCGGGGAATCCACTAAGCCAAGGAAGGGTCATTCAGCCTGCACACATTGGTTACTATGACAATACCAGCTACAGCCTCCAGTTGCCTTGGCAGCTGCTTATCCAATCCGATTGGTTTCTTTTCTCTCCATCCCTGGGCTCCACCCTAACCCCTCCAACAGAGTCCCTGCGTGCAGAGGGAGGGGCCCCAGAAAAGAGGAGGGGGTCCTTAGCGTCACTCTAGGGCGCGAGGGCGGGCCAGAGACAAGGGACTGGAGGCCGGAACTGTAAGAGGAAGAGGCGGCGTTTCCGGTCGGGAAGAGTGGAGGAAAGGAAAAAAGGAAGAGCGAAATCGGACGGAGTGGAAAGACGGGGGAAGACTTTGAGTGTAACTCCCGATTGATTTGGGCTCGATGTTCCCGGTGAGGCTGGGGCTGCCCCCTCGCGCGGGAGGAGAGGGGTGGGTTGGCCGGAAGCCGCCAAGCGCCTCCAGTGGGCCACTCAGCAGCCGCACAGGCGCCGCACGGCTAACTGATCCCAAGAGGGAGCGCTACAGAGAGGCGGAAATCACCCGAAGGGACCGGCGCCGCTGAAATCTCGCGAGAGACCCCCCCCCACTTCCTTCCGCTGCTGTCCCTCTTTCCCCCGCCCCCATCCCTTCTCCCTTTCCCTCCCCCCTTCCCGGGTCGGAGTGTCCCTGCGCCCCAAGGGCCGGAGCAGCAGCGAGAGCAGCTTTCCCCGCTCCCTCCCCCTCGCCTCACTCACCCCCACCCCCCCGCCGAGCGAGGAGGAGCCGGAGGAGAGGAAGATGGCGGCGGCCGCCAGCACCCGTGGTGCCGCGGGGCCGCTCCGAGGAGCCTGAGAGACGCGCAGAGGCTTCGCGGAAAGACGCGGCGGCGGAGGATGAGCCTGCAGAGCGCGCAGTATCTCCGGTGAGTGTGGGGGCCGGCCCAGTACGGAGCCGGGGAGCGGGCCGAAGGTTGGGGGCACGGCGCAACAGACACAGAGGTGGTACGTCCGGGGTGGCGGGGGAGTTGCTGTGTCCTCTCTTTTCCCGGCTGGGAGGCGGGGGCTGCGAGAGGCTCGGCGGGAGGGGGCGGAGCGGGCACACACTTGGGTGCCTATCCCCCTCCGCGGGCCGGGCTGAGTTCCCGCGGAGCTGGCTGGTCTCGGTGCGGGGAAGGAGGTTAGGGAAGCGTGAGAACGTGTGTGTGTGCGCGCGCGCCCGGGGTCGCGGGCTCGCTGGCGAGTCGGGGCGGGGAGGCGCCCGGGGAGGCGGCGGCGACCCCGAATGGAGGTGGATGTGGAGGGGTCTGATCCCGGCGGCGGGGAAACGTGGTGCGGTTGTGGGGCTGGAGCGATGGCTGGGGAGAAGGCCAGGTGGAAGTCTGCACACCTGGGGTGTGTGGGGAGGCCTAGAGGAGGGGGAGGCCGCCGGAAACTGGAGTTTGTTCATCGTTCTGGGGTTGGAAGTACTGAGAAATAATGTCATCCGTAGTTAGTTGGTGGGGTGGGGGTAGGGGGCATAAAGAAGGGAATGGATGAGGAAGTGAAGAAAGAGGGAGGTACTACGGCCGAGGTTGGATTCCCCAGAAGAAACTGGGTTAGAATCCGTCGGAAGATACCATTCGGAGAGTAGTGTAGATCCATTAAGAGTGGTGTAAAGAACTTGTATGTCGAGGTAGAGTGACGCATGGGTGCAGAGTGTGAGAGAGTGTGATGTGTATCAGGGGAGGGTTAAGGGGGCGATTAATACACACTGGAGAAGGAAGATGCAGATTGGAACCAAGTACATGGTGGCGAGAGCGTATTGCACCAGCTGTTGTGCAGCTTGGAAGGTTCCATGGAAGCAGAATAAGAGCTTGAAGGTAGAGATAAACGGGGGTCAAGATCTTGATGGCACAGGAAAATGAGGTTAAGAGCCTAAGACTAAATGGGGAGTTGCCACGGCTTAGAAAAGGGGAAGGGAGACCCTGAAACAGGTCTTTTTGTCTTTTAGTAGCAAAACTAAGAATGGCAAGCTTATGGTAAAATGATTTAAAAAGTGGTTTCATACCTTGTGGAGGAGGGAATTGGATGGAGTAGTAGTCTGAAATGAGCAGAAAAGTCATTTTAGCAATTTAGTGAAGTGAAAAGTATTGGTGTGTGAGTGGATCCCTGCAAGAAAAGGTTTGTAGTTAAGTGCTACATGAGGGTAGCTATTCTGCTTTTGAAAGTAGTAATCGTTTTATTAAGCGGAGTGTGTAGAGAAGGATGAGATCTTTCAAGTATGGTGGAATGCCTGAGTTTAACTGACAGCATGTATGCCCAATGACTGCATGGTAGGTAGGTGGAATTATAGGGGTATTTCAAGGTCCTTTTTCTCCTTTATTATCCCTTTGTTGTTTAACATATCAGATAAGCTTAATAAATACAACCGTGGTGAAGATGTATGATAGATGCTGTAGAGGAGAGATATGCAAACTGTCAGGACAGTCCTTAATTTTAAGGAATTTGCAGGTTAGTATGTATTAGGCAAGTAAACTATGGTAGGGATCATAAAGGATACCAAGTGTCATGAGTCCAAAGGCAGAGTATGCGAGCAATTGGAATGAATCAGGAAAAGCTTCCTTTGTTTATTTCCTCATTCATACACATGATTCATCAGTCATTTTGGTGATCACCTATATGGGAGGCATTGTACTAACTACTAAAAGTATAAAAGTAAGACTCCACCCTCCTCTTACAGAGTTTGCAGTTTGCTAGGCTTCAAGGAGAAAGTAGCACTTAAATTGGACCTTAAGGATAAACAGTATTCTGAGAAGTGTGGATTGTGAAGGAGGAATCCATATGAAGGAAACTGAGCAGAGATATATAGAAAGGAGGATTGGGCTCTGGGGGAAGTATTCAGTCCAGTTAAACACAAGTATAAGGTGATGCAGCTGGAAAAATTTAACAGTTTCACAGATTAAGTTTGACCCCTTCTTTTTACAGATGAAGAGAGCATAGCCCCCAAAAGTTAAAATTATTGAGGATCATATAATTGGTTTGTGGAAGCTAAAACTCAAATATAGGTCTTCTGACTCCAGACCAGCTATGCTGTGTTCAGCATATCTGAACTTACCCATTCTTTCCACAGATATGTCTTGAGAGGTTGCTGTATTCTAGGCACTGAGGATTCAGTGGTGAATGATTAACAGTGAACATGGGAAAGTATTTGCTGATGGAAAGATGCAACAAATAAACATAGGAACAGATAAATATGTTTACCAGGTGGTGATAAGTACTAGCAAGAAAAATAAAGTAAGACAGGGATGTGTTGTTTTATATAGACAGGGTGGTCAGGGAAAGTCTATTTGATTAGGTGCCCATAGAGAAAAATCTTGAATACTTGGACCTTTAGTGTATCATTAAAATGAGTGGACAATGGAGACTCTGAGAGGGTTTGTTTAGAAGGGAAATCACATGTTCATAGCTTTGTCTTAGGAAGGTGCATCTGTGTGGTGGGCAGTTAAGGACCAGAAATAAGGTGGTGTCAGTGAGACTGAAAAGATATGGTGAAAAGCAGATCGGGAGAGTGGTGGTATTTTTTTTAAAATGATGATGAATGATGTTTGAAAAGCCCAGTTTTTTAAAATATATATTTATTTGGCTGCACTTGGTCTTTGTTGCAGTCTTGTTCCCTGACCAGAGTTCTAACTCAGGCTCCCTGCAGTGGGAGCTCGGAGTTTTAGCCGCTGGACCACCAAGGAGGTTCCTGGACCACCAAGGAGGTTCCGTGGTGGTATTTTTAGTGGGAAGATCAGTTGGCTTTGAGAGGCTTCTATGTTAATGTATCTTGTGTTTTTAAAGTTAGCATGGTAAGGAAGACTTATCCTTGGGTTGTAGAATCAATAGTAGACGCCTGGCAATGAATTTAGTTTTTTAAAGAAGGGAGAAAAGAATAAGAGTGAACACATGTTTAAATAGCCTAAATTTCCCAGCTAAAGTTGAACAGGCAAAATTGAATAGGCGTAGGACCTGAAATCACATAAAGATTCCTGCAAGCCAGTCTTTTCTCAGTCTTGCTCATCTGTCTTAAGTAAATAAAAGCAAATCTTAGGGCCAATAGTTGACAGAGAGGGGAAGAGGTGGTAAAATAAGACTTGCACCAGCCAGAATTTCCCTCTTTCTCTTTAGATACTCACTCCATTTGAAGTGTGCTGGTAACTAGTGGTTACCAGTGGGGACGGAGTGGGATGCAGTATAGGGGTGGAAGAGTGGGAGGTATGAACTATTGGGTGTAAGAGAGACTCAAAGATGTATTGCACAACATGGGAAATGCAGTCAGTATTTTATAATTACTGTAAATGGGCAGTAACCCTTAAACATTGTATTAAAAATTAAAAATAAAATCTGCTGTGAGAGTCTAGAGAATGTCTTCAGGGAAGCATTATATTCACTTTCTTTCCTTTGATAACTGTGGAACCATTGGTTTTTATAGACAACCTGGGGAGGATGCTGAGTGAGTGTGGCTGTGGGTATAGCAGTTATTCTTTGTGACTTTCATTTTAGGAAGAGTGTTGGTGTCTACCTTTGTCAGTGGTGTAAGACCATGACTGGACAGTCTTTAGACTGTACAGCTACAGATCTTCCTCATGTAGATGAAAATTAGTTTTGTCTCAGCTGAATTAATTTTTCAGAGTAAATGAGCCGGTGTTGAAATGGTGGGGTGGTGGCAAATCAGGGGATAAGGTGGCAGTTTCAAAAGAGTGAGAAGTGAGGATATGAGGTAAGAAGCGTCAGTAAGACAAAGAGAGGGAAGTCAGCATCACGGGGACTGAATTAGTCTTGAGTTGTAGAAATAGTGTGCAGATGAAAGGAAAGATAAGCCTATCCTCCGTATGGGTGATGTTCTGGGCAAGACAGAATGATGACTCTTTTTTGTTGTTAAAAGGGGAAGGGAGTGTCACTTTTTAAAATAGACCAATTAGAGTCCTATCCAAATGATTAAGTTGAGAATACATTTTTATATTTTATAAAAATAAATGGTCTTAAATATGGGGCTTTCAGACTGAATAACACTGGAAATTTAATACTCAAATAATTCAGTGTTTTCTTTTTTGATTTATGACAAAATGGAAAGATGTTTAAAGACTTTGCCATCTTTGTTGAATAAAAGAAAAAGGTGTATTGAATATAGTTCATTTGAGAAGGGTAGGCGAGGGTGGGAATAGGCCATAGAGGAGACAGTAGGTGAGGTACAATATGCTTTAAAAGAATAACGTTTGAAAGAATAGAAATATGGAAATTAACATGTCAAGGTTGGAAAAATGGAGCTGGGTAAGACTATGCCAAAGCCTTCAATTGTGTGGATCACAATAAACTGTGGAAAATTCTGAGAGAGATGGAAATACCAGACCACCTGACCTGCCTCTTGAGAAACCTATATGCAGGTCAGGAAGCAACAGTTAGAACTGGACATGGAACAACAGACTGGTTCCAAATAGGAAAGGGAGTACGTCAAGGCTGTATATTGTCACCCTGCTTATTTAACTTATATGCAGAGTACATCATGAGAAACGCTGGGCTGGAAGAAGCACAAGCTGGAATCAAGATTGCCGGGAGAAATATCAATAACCTCAGATATGCAGATGACACCACCCTTATGGCAGAAAGTGAAGAGAAACTAAAAAGCCTCTTGATGAAAGTGAAAGAGGAGAGTGAAAAAGTTGACTTAAAGCTCAACATTCAGAAGACGAAGATCATGGCATCTGGTCCCATCACTTCATGGGAAATAGATGGGGAAACAGTGGAAACAGTGTCAGACTTTATTTTTGGGGGCTCCAGAATCACTGCAGATGGTGACTGCAGCCACAAAAATAAAAGACACTTACTCCTTGGAAGAAAAGTTATGACCAACCTAGATAGCATATTCAAAAGCAGAGACATTACTTTGCCAACAAAGTTTTGTCTAGTCAAGGCTATGGTTTTTCCTGTGGTCATGTATGGATATGAGAGTTGGACTGTGAAGAAAGCTGAGCACCGAAGAATTGATGCTTTTGAACTGTGGTGTTGGAGAAGACTCCCTTGGACTGCAAGGACATCCAACCAGTCCATTCTGAAGGAGATCAGCCCTGGGATTTCTTTGGAAGGAATGATGCTAAAGCTGAAACTCCAGTACTTTGGCCACCTCGTGCGAAGAGTTGACTCATTGGAAAACACTCTGATGCTGGGAGGGATTGAGGGCAGGAGGAAGAGGGGACGATAGAGGATGAGATGGCTGGATGGCATCACCGACTTGATGAACGTGAGTTTGAGTGAACTCTGGGAGATGGTGATGGGCAGGGAGGCCTGGCATGCTGCGATTCATGGGGTCGCAAAGAGTCGGACACGACTGAGTGACGTGATTGAACCGAACTGAAGTATTAAAGTACCAGACAGGGAGGACATCATTGAGGTTGTTTTGGAAGATGAGTACATAGAATAATCATAGCCATAGGGAATATCAGGTCAAATCTGGTTGTAAAAGGTGGCCACTGGTGCTTCTGCACGACACCTACTGTGGTTGTGGGAGGCAACTGTTCCCTCTGTCTTCCCTCCAATAGTCTCCTTTGGTTTTTTTGTCTTTAATTTCTTTTTATGCTGAAGGTTTTCCAGTGGGATCCACTTGAAGTTGATCCCTGGTGTTAGACCACTTCACAGGAAAGGACTACAGCTTACCTGTTTTGTAGAAATTTTCTGAATAATACTTCTGTGGGTGGAGAGGTGCATTCCAGTAGCATATTCTTTGTCAGAAACTTTGTTACCAGAAGGAGAGATATACAGCAGCCACAAGGTTTTTTTCTGAGATAGCAGAGAAATGATTGTCATTTAAATACTAATTAAAACATCCAGTATGTTGTAAGATCAACTTTGTCAGTTTAAACCTTGAGACAGAGGAAGATAAAGGGAATGGATGAGACTGGATAAAGCAGCAAGCAGAGTCTTTTTCTAGCCTGGAGAGGAGAACTAAGTCATGGGATCTTTTGGGGGAAATACGAATACTAAATAGGGTGGGCTCCAGATTCTGGAAGAATCTGGTAATGCAGGACTGGATATTCACTGTCCCTGGAAGGCTCAAGAAGTCCTCTAGCATGTACTGATGCTAATTCATATGGTCAAGAAGTCTTCCCCTTACCCATTCACCCCCCCCCCCCACTCTCATGCTGAAGATTTAAAATAGCATTGGTCCCAGAGATATAGCCAAATGTGGCTGATTTACCAAAAGTGGTAAAATTGTTGAAAAAAATTACCCTCTCACATCTTATAAGTCTATTTTTTGTTGCAGTAGTGTCAATAGCATTTTACCTACTTGGGTATTAACTGGCTAAATTATTTTAGCAGTTAATTTCTGCTTTGCTTGTGGTTTCATTTGGACTCAAAATGTATACTTCCTGTTCCATCCTGTGTTTCATTGCTTTCTAACAGCTGCTCTGTTTTACCTTCATGGTCCATGAAGCACTTGCTGAGCTTTTGTTTTTTATTTTAAGATACATTATATTAAGATCTGGACCCTCTAGTGTAGCAAGTTTGTCATGAGGCAATTTTGGGATGGATGATGAGTTCAGACTTAAAAAGGGCTGTTCTGTTGAATGGTGGAGAAATAGCATTTGTAGCCCGCAACTACATCTCTAACCCTGGCTAGCCTTTCAGATTTCTGTTACTGGTGGCATGAATAAGTACCTGAAAGTTTAGGTGGGTTTGTTTAACTGATCTTTTTCAGAGAATAGACTATTAAGCAAATGTCTTCTGGATAGTGGATTGTTCATCTATATGTGGGTATTTTGGCAGGTGGTTATCACATATTACCATTTAAATTTTGTAATCAAGCTGTATTTGAATTGTGAATAGACTTGTCAATGGCCTGAGAAGTTACAACTTAAAAGGACTTAATCAACAGTTACCGAAAAATACCGTGGTGGCATTTTCGCCAGCATGTCACACAGTAAGGGAAAAGTTGTAACCAGCTCCTTTCTTATTAACAGGTAAGTGGAGCTGTTTAGACAGATTGTTTTCACCTTCCCTGAGGCCCAGTTTTTAAGTGTAGGTGACTATGTTAAGAAAAACGTTACGATTCTCTGGTAGACTAGGTAACAGTTTTGCTCAGGGTTTGTGCTGTAGATAATTCCTTGTGGGGAGCAATTCTGTGCATCATGGGATGTTTAACAGCATCCTTGGCCTCTCCCCACTAGATACCAGTATCATTCAGCCCCATTCGTGACGACCAAAAATGTTTCAGCACATCGCCAAAAGTTCCCTGTGGGTGCAGATTCACTTAGGTTTATTTTTTCCCACCTCCTTCAAACCGCAGGTTACAAATAAGGCTAAGGCTTCTCTTAGCAGTTTGGTTTTAGGTAGTAGTAGGCTAGTTACCACGTTTAGATTTTACCTATATAAACCTGTACAAGTTTTAAATGTATTTATTTAAAAATTGTGTTTTATTTTACTGGTAATTACTGAATACTAATGTGCAGATCACAATTATAGGGGCTTTGCCTCTGGGAAATTCAAAGATACTAGAGAAAGGTTATTTGTGAGTGAATTGGTAAGTGCTACGATAAACACATACTGTGCAAGTTTAAGGGAAAGAAACTTTATTCGAATAGAGTTGGGATGAGGAAGGTATCTTGAAGGAGGTGAGATTTGGTCTGGGTTTTTGAATATGGTTGGGACTTGTAAAAGTAGATATTGGTTAAATTGACATTTCAGGCAAGAAGAACATCTCATGTCTCCTTTATTCCAAATATATTTTAAAAAATTTTATTAACTCATTCAGTGTATAACGTTAGAATTCTAGCCAGGCCTTTCTAAGTTTTCTGTTATGGACAGAGAATTAGACATATGTGAAGTGTTAGTTCTGAAGACTTGGTGGCTGGTAGAGGTCTTGAAAAGGGAAAAGCAATTTGGCAGTGGGGTCCTGCAGAATCCCTTTCTTGACTCTGTTCTTGATTATGTATTACTCCCTCTAGAACCTTATTTCAGATGTGCTGTGTTCCTTCTTTTAATCTTTTTAATCACTGCCTTTACTAGTTTTCTGTTTCATGGACCAAACTCAGCTTTCTCTTGAAAGTTCTTGCCTGTTCCCATTTTCCCTTTAAGCTCTGTCCGTCCTTGCTTTTCTTTAATCTAACAATTTCAAGTTTGCCCTGTACTATGTTTTTCCTTTTATTTACCATCTTCTTTACCTTAATCCCTTGTAATACAGCCATTTCTCCTTAGCACTTTGTTGGATTTGACCTTTCCAAAGGTGCCAGAGACCTAATGGCCAGATTTACCCATTGGTTGTTTTCCTCTCTCACACACTCAGACTTTTGCTTTCCTTTTCCTCAGTCTTTCTGTGTTCTTCTCATATCCGTCCATCCATCCCATCAGTAAACATTCAGTTTGGACCAAGATATATCCCAGATCGCTGGAGGATGAAATGAGAATATACTCCTAAGTAGTTTTACCAGGCCACATAGGGGCTTCCCAGGTGGTGCTAGTGGTAAAGAACCCACCTGCCAGAGGCGTGGGTTCAGTCCCTGGGTGGAGAGGGACGCCTGGAGGAGGCACGGCAACCCCGCTGCAGTACTCCTTCCTGGAGAGTCCCACGGGTTCAGGGGCCTGGTGGGCTGCCGTGCATAAGGCTGCAAAGAGCCAGACGCGACTGGAGCAACTAGCACACGCGCGCACCAGGCCCACAGGTAAGTACGCAGCTACCACATCGTTCATAGCTGCCATGATGCACACTATGGGGCCTTATGGGAACTTTGTGAGCTTGTGTGTTTTAGTGCTGAGATTATAATTACCCGACCTCTTATTTTACTTTCCTGGTCCGCCTCAACCCACTTGGGACAAAACGAAAGGCATAGCCCTACTCCTCTGTTTCCTTTCAGCGTTCTTTTTCCCCTCAGAAATGGCAGTACTTTTGCGTCTTCCATCATCATTGTTTAAAACCTGTCAAGCACCTACTTAGTATACTCCTATGTCCTGTGGAGACAGATTGGTGAAAGAGACCACGCCTGCCGTTCAGAGAGCTTATAAACGAATGCAACAGGCATAAACACACAGAAATGCAGAACAAAGTGCAGTTGGGCACAGTGCTTTAGTGCGGTCTCTGGGACACAACTGCCTGTTCTCAGAGCACGGGTCTACCACTTACAGCTGTGCTGCCTTGGGCAACCTGCTGAAGTTTTCTATATCTCAGTTTCCACATCTGAAAAGGGAGGATAGTTAACAGCATCTATCCCTTGGAGTTATAAAGGTCAAGTGAGTTCATGTGTAAAGTGCTTGGGATAGTTCTGGCATACGTAAGCATATAAGTTTTAGCTATGTATGATGCCTGAAAATTAGCCCCTGGCGCTGACTAATCTGATAATTTTTCACCGCTGCCTTCTGGCCATTCCTCATTGTAGAAGTCTTTCTGTCATAGCAAACTGAACACTCTTAAAGGTAAACTCTTGCTCCTTACCCTTCTCTTCCCCACCCCCATGCTTTCTCATTCTCCATTCATGCTGCTACTCCCCATCTTCCCAGTCAGGTTTAAAACCTGGCAGTCATCTTTGAGTTCTCCCAGTTTTCCTCACCCTCTTCCACACATAAATCGCTTTGGAAAGTGTTGCCTTCCTGTTGTCTGTTCTCTTCATTTCCAGCACTGTCGGTTTATATGCATACTCTTGAAACAGTCTTCATGTGATACCTAGCCCTGCAATTCTCGTAAGTAGCAGGAAGAAAACACTGACTTCGGGTTTTTAAGCACTGCCCACTACTTTCTGTTTTTGAACTAACAGCATCTCTGGGTGTTGATTTCTTTGTCTTTAAACTGGACATTGATCTCATAAAATTGTGGGAAGTGTTTTTAAAAAGCAGATTTATGTATGTTCACTAAATTACGGTTCTCCTTCAGGCCCTATCACCTGTCCCCTTGCCAGTCAATCTTTTGCGTTGCTTCTGTGTTATTATTCCTGAAAAGCATTTGTATGTGGCTTTCCCTTGCTGCAGCTCCTAGTTCAGCATTCTTGCCCTTCCATAAAGTGACCCTCATCTACCTCTGCCACATGGTATGTCCTTACTTTTTGAAAAGAATCAGCCACCCTAAGTCAGAGTAATCTACTCATTGTCTTCTAAACATCGTTTATCCACTCCTGCTTTAATATATCTTCCAAAGCCATTTCACTTGTAGGAGGTACTATCCTCCACTCTCAGGTTTCACCTTCTCTGTGAAAATTTCTTGTCCACCCTGGTGATTTCTGCAGTCATTGACTTTTTGTAGCATTTTATGTCTTTCAGTCATCTGGTACATACAATTTCTTTAATTTGTAAAGACTTTTTTTTTTAATATAAGTGAATTGTCTCTGTGGTTAGACACATTTAGATAGGGATCATGTCTCAGCAGTTTTTGAATGCACAATGTACATAACGGGTTTTAAATAGAGTTTTTATGCTTCTGTTTCATTTTTGCAAAACATTTATGGAATACTTATGAATGCCAGTGCTAGGCTCTAAGAATATAAAAGCAAATAAACTGAATTTTGATCTTGAGGCTAGTGGTCTCCTGGGGGAGAATGTTGCACAGGTATTTCAATATACAGTTGGTCCTCTGTACCTGTGGGTTCCGCACTGGCAGATATAGCCGACTGTGGATGGAAAATATGGGGGTGGGGGGTGGAATTTCAGAAAGTTCAGAAAGCAAGATGTGAACTTGCCAAGCACAGGTGACTGTGTACATAGTATTTACATTGTATTAATAGCTATTTACATAGCATTTGGGCTTCCTGGTGGCTCAGTGGTAAAGAGTCCGCCTGCCTGCCGAGCAGGAGACACGGCTTCAGTCCCTGGGTCGGAAAGATCCCTTGGGAAAGGAAATGGCAACTCACTCCAGAATTCTTGGCTGGCAAATCCCATGGACAGAGGAGCCTGGTGGGCTACAGTTCATGGGGTCACAAAGAGTCAGACTTGATTTAATGACTAGACAACATAGTGTTTACGTTGGATTAGGTATTCTAAGTAATCTAAAGATGATTTGAAATATATAAGAGGATGAGGATGATGTGCAAAAGCTGTATGCAAGCACTACACCATTTTATTAATATATAAGTGACTTGAGCATCTGGGGATCATTCCCCTCTGATACTGAGGGGTATTTACATGTGGTAAATACCAAGGTAAATGTTTTCAAGGGATGCCATGAGTATACTGAAAGTGAAAGTGAAGTCGCTCAGTCGTGTCCGACTCTTCACAACCCCACGGACTGTAGCCTACCATGTTCCTCCATCCATGGGATTTTCCAGGCAAGAATACTGGAGTGGGTTGCCATGCTGAGGGACGTTGAATTTTTACTGCCTGGGAGTTCAGAGAAAGCTTCTGGAGTTGAGCCCTTGAGCTTAGTCTTAAAGGTTGAGTAAGGTTAGTCAGGTGAACAAAGTGCAGCAGGCAGAGAGGAAGAGAATGAGTATATGCTTGGGAACAGTGTGTTGGAGGAACTCTAAATCTCATTCTGTGTTTCCTTTGGGAGTTTGACGTTCTCTTTCAATAAACTTGGTCATTAGTCTTGCAGGAGTAGTTTATATTTAGGTGGCTGGTGTTTGTTGTATATGTTTCTACCATAATATGAAGACAAAAGAGAAATTTTTGTTATGCTTCTAGTACTTCCTTTGATATACATAAAGATTTAAATTTCCTTTCCGTAATTTTGAAAGTCGTCTCATCTTAGGCAAAAATTAGTTATGTGGAACATCATAAAATTATTATGTACGGGAAAGTTTTAGTGAATACGTGTAATTCTGAAAATAACTTTGGGTGGATAGGATTTACCTTATAGACTCCTCACCTGTTGAGATCAGACATGGAATGGAAGTGAAGGAGAGGGAAAGAGTTCTGTAGCGTTGGCGGGAGGGGGGTGAGGGTAGAGATCGGAATATTAAATACAGTATCTTTGGATTTAACTTTTTCAAGTCTGTCTTTCGAAAAATAAGGTAGACCCTTTTTGATGACTAACATCTTGTTCTCACTGTTCTTGATGGCATTTCCCTTCTGTAGTGTCTGTCTTAAGTGAGAAGCATCATTCTAAAATCCATTGTGTTTAAAGAATTGCTGTATTGATGCATTAATATTCTCAGTCTGTTTCCAAAAACTCCATGGGCTCACTGACTGCACTGAGTCCTTTTTCCATCTCTTCTCTTCCCAAAGGCCTAGTATTTCAGTGCTTAGTTGGAATACAGTATATTAGAATATGTTTTGCTACTGCTGCTGCTGCTGCTAAGTCGCTTCAGTCGTGTCCGACTCTGTGCGACCCCGTAAATGGCAGCCCACCAGGCTCCGCCGTCCCTCGAATTCTCCAGGCAAGAACACTGGAGTGGGTTGCCATTTCCTTCTCCAATGTATGAAAGTGAAAAGTGAAAGTGAAGTCGCTCAGTCGTGTCTGACTCTTAGCGACGCCATGGACTGCAGCCCACCAGGCTCCTCCATCCATGGGATTTTCCAGGCAAGAGTACTGGAGTGGGGTGCCATTGCCTTCTCCGTTGCTACTACTGCCTCTTAATTATTTAGTTTTTCATCAGGCAACAACTTAACCTGATTTTCTTTGAGATACTTTGTGGTGATGAAATGTAGGATAATCAGTAAAGTGCAACTGGAAGATGATATTCCAAGAAAAAATGAATTAGAGGTATGCTTCAAAGGAAAAGTGAGTTAGAGGTATGCTTACTTGAAGACTTACTTGGTGGTGGTGGAAAAAGATAAAAAGCATAGTGTTAAGAGAACCACCATAGGATGAATTTGGGTGCAGAGCGTTGCTTAGGGCATCTGTAAAGTTGTGCACTTCTGCACACATACACAGTTTGAGTTCTTGTGTTGCAGGCATACAGTCACCCTACCATGCAGGGCTGTGTAGCCTTTCAGTTTATTTGTATATTAACCTTCATATACTTGTATATACATATGAATGTATATAGTTTTAACAGCAGGGATTGGGCTAAATCATATAGTTTTATAATTTTTTTTCACTGAACACTGTATCAAAGGTGTGTTCATAATTATATGTCTATAACATCATTGGAAACCTCAGCATGCTGAAAATTATAGGAGTGACATAATTTTCTAAGCTGATTTCCTAACAATGAAAAAGTATGTTGTTTCCAGTGCTTTATTATTATTTAAAAAAACGCTGTAATGAGCATCCTGGTGCGCACACATGACTGACAGGGTAGCATGGTTTAACATATGTTAAGTGTGGTAGGCAGAACAATGAGCCTCCCAAAAGACATCTACATCCTGGTCCCCCAACCCTGTGGAATATATTATGTTATGGGGGCGGGATTGAGATTGCTAATCAGCTACTTTTAAAATAAGGAGATTATCATGGATTATTTGGTGGGCCCTGTATAATCACAAAAACCCTTTAACTGTGGAAGAAAGATGCAGAAGAGTCAGAACCAGAGAGAGAGAGCATCCTGTTGGAATGAAGCAGGTCACACACCAAAGAATGCAGGTGGTCTCAAGAACCAGGAAGAAGCACAAACTCAGGTTCTTCCCTAGCACCTCCAAAAAGCCGCATAGCCATGGTTATACCTTGTTTTTGCTTTACTGAGACTCACTTAGGCTTCTAACTTTCTGACGTTATATAAGAGATTAAAATTTGTGTTGTTTTAAGCCACTGATTTTGTGCTAATACATCACAGCAGCAGTAGGGAGACAGTACATGGTGGATAGTGCCAAAAAGTACCAGAAAGGTTTGTACAGTTTGTGTCTGTGCGCTCAGTCATGCCCAACTCTTTGCAACCCCATGGACTGTAGCCCACCAGGCTCCTCTGTCCATGCAACTCTCCAGGCAAGAATACTGGAGCAGGTTGCCATTTCCTTTTCCAGGGGATCTTCCGGACCCAGAGATCGAACCATAGTCTCTTGCATAGTCTGCATTGGTAGGTGGCTCCTTTATCACCGTGCTACCTGGGAAGCAGTACAGTTTATTCTGGCCCCAGGTAACTTTTTCTGTATGTGCTCACCAGTATTGAAGTTTTCATGTATTGATATTTCACCTTTTTTTGAAGCAGATTCTTTGATGTCTTTATACATAGAAAGGGCTTCCCTGGTGGCTCAGACAGTAAAGAATCTGCTTGCAGTGTAGGAGACCTGGGTTCAATCCCTGGGTTGGGAAGATCCCCTGGAGGAGGGCATGGCAATCCACTCCAGTATTCTTGTCTGGAAAATCCCCATGGACAAAGGAGCCTGGCGGGCTAGAGTCCGTGGGGTGGCAAAGAGTCAGACACGACTGGGTGACTGAGCACATACATAGACAAGCCTATCCAGTACTCCAGCATTTCCCAGAGTGTGTTCTGCTGAATGTGGCAAATTCATGTGTGTTAGGATTCTCAGTATTTCCAAGGCAAAATAAATTAAGAATACAGAATTAAACTGGATTCTTTATTTAGGACTTCTCATAGCTTATAATATGCTAATATGTATTATGAACCTTCAAGAGGGAGATAGAGATTAGTGTTTCCAAAGCTGCGTTATGTCTCATAGGACTGACATTTTCTTGGAACACTCATTTAAGATGCAACAGTCCTTTTCCTGTTCTTTGGTCTCTTATTTCTCTTTAATATATTAACCTTCACATATGCCCATATTATACCTTAGACTTTGTTATTCTTCAGGATCCTTCTACTTCTAAAGTCCTACATTCAACCATTTCACTTTGAGCACATCCTGACTTGCTGTAATCCAGCTGCTCCTGTTCAGGACTTCCAGTGTAGATTCCAAACTTATTCGCTGTTAGTCACTTCCTGGTTTTTTCTTTCCTTTCTCCTCCTGTTTTTCTCTTCTGCCCTTTTATAGATACTACTTTAACTGTCTTACCAGTGTCCTCAGTCTCCTTGTTCTCCCAGTCTAGGAAAATTCACTCTGAATGATTCTGAAAATAAGCTTCTTTGGGTATAATTGATAGCGTTGCTGGGAAAAACAAAATTACAGACTGGCCAATTGTTGTTGAAATGCATAGACTACCACTTTAATATCTATTCTTTTTTCCCTCTGTTTTGCTAGTTTCTTCACAGTAATTTTAATTTAAACTTTTAGTACTTTTTTTGAAGTTGTACAACTTTCAGCAGATGGCCTCTATGTGAACATAACAACAAAAGCCTTCAGTTCTTGCTTCTGTCCCTCTTGGAAAGGGACAGGTTCTCAGCCTCCATATTAAGGTGGGCTTTTGTGTGTGTGTGCTTTGGATCTCATTACCTTGTTTTTATATCCAACCCTTTCCCTCTTTACTGGAACTTTGTTTTGTTGTAAACATTGCGCAAGCTTCCCTTAACCTGTCCTTCCCTAGCCTTTGATCTGTCATTTATCTTCCCCGTTTATCATCTTAAAACATGATCTGCGCCGACTTCCTCAACCCAGTGTTCTCTGGCCTCTACCTCTGCCTTTCCACTGAAACTGTACTTGGTCAGGTTACCAAAGGCCTCTCTGTTTTTAACTCCGCAGACTCTTCTATTCACTCATTTTTTAAATTGAGCTCAGGGACTGTTTGGCTAATAATTGTATCCCTAAGGCCTCTACGGTACCTGACACATAGTGGAATCTTTGCGTATGTTTGATGAATGTTCATTCAATGAATGTATGAATATACTTCAGTTTACTACCATCTGTTACGACTCTCTGCTCTGGCCTTGTTTCTGTCTTTATGTGTTTCCGTGGCTTTGTTTTGTTTTTTAACTCTGTTTGATTTTGGTATTTTTTTCTGCTTTTTCTTGTTACGTAAAGACTGATTCTTATACTGAAAAATTGTATCCTGTCAGTGTGTTATATACTTTTAAAATGGAGCTGTATTATCAAAAAGTTTAGCCTGACACTCCAAAAACGAGCAATAGTGAAGTATAGCACTTAACGGTATGGTGATTTAAGAGCAAGGCCTTTACTTTCTGGCAGCCCTGCGTTTGAAAACTGGGTGCATGATCTTGGGTAAGTTACCTATTGTTTGATTCCAGTTTCCTCAGTGGTGTAGTGGATATAATATGTTTCCTAGGGTTTGAGAAGGAATAAATTAGTGATCACTGACCTAGAGCCAGACATCCTGGAATGTGAAGTCAAGTGGGCCTTAGAAAGCATCACTACGAACAAAGCTAGTGGAGGTGATGGAATTCCAGTTGAGCTATTTCAAATCCTGAAAGATAATGCTGTGCAAGTGCTGCACTCAATATGCCAGCAAATTTGGAAAACTCAGCAGTGGCCACAGGACTGGAAAAGGTCAGGTTTCATTCCAATCCCAAAGAAAGGCAATGCCAAAGAATGCTCAAACTACCGCACAATTGCACTCATCTCACATGCTAGTAAAGTAATGCTCAAAATTTTCCAAGCCAGGCTTCAGCAATACGTGAACCATGAACTTCCTGATGTTCAAGTTGGTTTTAGAAAAGGCAGAGGAACCAGAGATCAAATTGCCAACATCCACTGGATCATCAAAAGAGCAAGAGAGTTCCAGAAAAACATCTATTTCTGCTTTATTGTCTATGCAAAAGCCTTTGACTGTGTAGATCACAATAAACTGTGGAAAATTCTGAAAGAGACGGGAATACCAGACCACCTGACCTGCCTCTTGAGAAATTTGTATGCAGGTCAGGAAGCAACAGTTAGAACTGGACATGGAACAACAGACTGGTTCCAAATAGGAAAAGTAGTACGTCAAGGCTGTATATTGTCACCCTGCTTATTTAACTTATATGCAGAGTACATCATGAGAAACGCTGGACTGGAAGAAACACAAGCTAGACTCAAGATTGCCAGGAGAAATATCAATAACCTCAGATATGCAGATAACACCACCCTTATGGCAGAAAGTGAAGAGGAACTCAAAAGCCTCTTGATGAAAGTGAAAGTGGAAAGTGAAAAAGTTGGCTTAAAGCTCAACATTCAGAAGACAAAGATCATGGCATCCGGTCCCACCACTTCATGGGAAATAGATGGGGAAACAGTGGAAACAGTGTCAGACTTTATTTTTCTGGGCTCCAAAATCACTGCAGATGGTGACTGCAGCCATGAAATTAAAAGACGCTTACTCCTTGGAAGGAAAGTTATGACCAACCTAGATAGCATATTCAAAAGCAGAGACATTCCTTTGCCAACAAAGGTCCGTCTAGTCAAGGCTATGGTTTTTCCAGTGGTCATATATGGATGTGAGAGTTGGACTGTGAAGAAAGCTGAGCGCCGAAGAATTGATGCTTTTGAACTATGGTGTTGGAGAAGACTCTTGAGAGTCCCTTGGACTGCAAGGAGATCCAACCAGTCGATTCTGAAGGAGATCAGCCCTGGGATTTCTTTGGAACGAATGATGCCAAAGCTGAAACTCCAGTACTTTGGCCACCTGATGCAAAGAGTTGACTCATTGGAAAAGACTCTGATGCTGGGAGGGATTGAGGGCAGGAGGAGAAGGGGACGACAGAAGATGAGATGGCTGGATGGCATCACTGACTCGATGGATGTGAGTCTGAGTGAACTCCGGGAGTTGGTGATGGACAGGGAGGCCTGGCGTGCTACGATTCATGGGGTCGCAAAGAGTTGGACATGACTGAGCGACTGAACTGAACTGAAATTAGATAACATAGTGAAAGTTCTTAGCATGGTGCCTTATACCCGGGTTAAAAAAAGAAGCGGTAAATTGAGCTATTAATAATTAGTAGTAGCAGTACATTATTATATAAAAACCTCACATTCTTACGGAGTTGTCCTAAATTATTTTTAATGAATTTCATTTTTTTTTTTTTTTAATTTGAATTTACATATACCAAGTTGTGGGCTTCCCTGGTAACTCAGCTAGTAAAAAAATTCATGTGCAATGCAGGAGACCTGGGTTTGATTCCTGCGTTGAGAAGTTCCCCTGGAGAAGGGATAGACTACCCACTCCAGTATTCTTGCCTGGAGGATCCCCATGGGCAGAGGAGCCTGGTGGCCTATAGTCCATGGATCACAAAGAGTCAGACATGGCAGAGCAACTAAGCACAGCACATACTAAGTTCTGGAACTATGATAGATCACTGGATCAGGGACAGTTCTGTGAATACAAGTGCATTGGACTTATGGGCATTTTATAATTTTATTATTTAATCTATTTATTTGTTTACTTTTTTTTGGCTGAGCCATGAGGCTTATACCTACTCTCAGATGAGGGATTGAACCCACGCTCTTGGCAATAAAAGCTCTGAGTCCTCACTCTTGGATCACCCGGGAATTCTGGCCATTTTAATCTTTTCAGAGAACTAGAAACAGTACTTAATTGTAGCAGTTTATTTAGATGACTGGTTTTAAGGAAACGGGTTACTGAAGATACTGTGATGGGTGTTATAAACTGTTTTATGGGGAAAATTCCAAGAGCCTTGAAGACTATTCATAGGGTCATTTCCAATGAAAGGTACATTTTTGCAAAGGTATTGTGACCTACACACTAATGTGAGGGGTGTATGTGGAGGAATGGCAGGACATAGGCTAGAGAGCTGTCAGGGGGAAGATGATTATGAGTTACTTTAAAACAATTTTAGACCTGAATGTGGACATGATTTCTTTTAAAAGATTTTTATTTATTTATTTGAGGCTGCCCTGGGTCTTCGTTTGCTGCACTTGCTCTGTCTCTCGTGGTGAGCAGGGGCTACTCTAGCCGCAGAGCAGGGGTTTCTCATTACAGTGGTGTCTGTGGTTGTGGAGCACAGGCGCTGGGGCACACAGGCTTCAGTAGTTGGGGCGCACGGGCTTAGTTGCCCTGAGGCTTGTGGGGTCTTCCAGACCAGGGATCGGACCTGTGGTCTCCTACATTGGCAGGTGGATTCTTAACTACTGGACCATCAGGGAAGTCCCATAATTCCTTCCTTTATGTTAGTTATTTCAGATCCCCAGATTCCCAAGTGAGGTAAAATGAAATGAGAGAAACATTTAGAATCTGCGAATTACAGCCATGTACTATATAAAAGGAGTTTGAAAATGTTATAATGCAATACCAAGTTAATAAAATCTCCAAGTTTCCTGCTTTCCTATACCTGTTACCTCCACTGTTTTTTCATATCTAAGATGACATTCTTTCCTCTCCACTATTTTTGGCAGCTGGTGTGATGCTACAAATTTATTACCATAAGTATTTCTCTCATTTTAAATGCTAACAGGGAATTGCTTTCTTTTGTGTGAGGATTTACTTGTGTTTGTGTTGTACTAATATTTAGGAAATATGTACAGTCTATCCTGATTTTTGTGGCTATATAGGTATACCCTTTATTGTTTTTGTTTGTTATTTTATGATTTTATAAAAAGTTTTTAGGAATCATTTTGATCTGTTTATTGTTTTTGAAGGGCATGTTAATGATTATGCAGGCTTCCTGATGGCTCAGTGGGTAAAGAATCTGCCTACAGTTCAGGAGACATAGGAGACAGGGGTTTGATCCCTGGGCCAGGATGATCCCCTGGAGAAGGAAATGGCAACAGTCTCCAGAAAATCCCATGGAGAGAGGAGCCTGGTGGGCTACAGTCCGTGGGGGTCGCAAAGAGTTGGACACAACTTAGTGTCAGAGGTTAATGATTATGCCCTAGACACTCTGCCTTATGGGTTCTGAATTAACTTTCAGTCACCTGTAATCTGGCAATGCTAATGTACTTTTTGTTTCTTCACCTTTAATATTGAAGCTTTCATAGAGTAGAATAAGGTATGATAACTTTATAGAGAGAGGCTGTTGATTTGTGCTTTTGACCTGATTAATAATAAGCCAACAGTTTTATTTTGTGTTAGATACTATTCCAAACATTCTTCAGTTGTGAATCCTCACGGCAACCCTATGAGGTATATATTATTAGCTTCATTTTATAGCAAATCAAAGAGAGAGGCAGAATAGTTAAGTCCAAGGTCATACATAGAGTAGCAGCACCATGATTTGAACCCAGGAATCGGGCTTTAGAATCCATGTTTTTAACTATGTATCATATAGACTCTACCTCTATAGTTTTATTTTCCTATTTGCCTGAGATTGTAGGATTTTGCTTTTATTTTTGTTTTATTTAGGTTTATTATTATATGCTTACATAAAATATACGTATTTTAAATATGAATATATAGTCTGAACAAACAGATCTCCTCAATTTCAAGCTTCCTCATGCATTTTTTTGTGTGTGAAATATAAGAAAGAGGGCAGGTTAATTTCTCAGAGTGTTTACTAACGGGAACAGTAGGGAAGATTGTTTTTCTTCTATATTTGAAATTAATTTATTAATAAACTAAGGAACTAGGACTGACTAGTTGGTCTCCCATTCTTCTCTCAATTACAGCTGTTCTTTCTTCAGTTTTCCTCTTCAGTATTAGTACTTAAATACAGTATTTCCCAGGACCCTTGGGGATACTGAGAACCAGCTATTATGGTAAAAATAGTTCTGACCCACCTGAGCTAATCAGACAAGTGGAAAATGACTTGCCAGTTTTGGCAATTTAAGTAAAGAAAATTGGAGTTGCCTTTTCCTTATTGACTTTATATTGTTGTTACATAGATATATTCAGATGTTAGCTTCTGATACTAAGGAACATAGTTTTGCATGTACAAAATTCAAACCTTGGATAAGTTACTTTAAAAGGAAAATTCAGTGTGACTTTTAAAAACAGTAACAGATTACTGAAGGTTTCATATGTGGCCTGACATCTTTGAATTAACCATTTTTCTTCTTCTTAAACACATGGTCACCTGAAAGTGAGTAAGACTGGTTTACTCAAAAAGAGCACTCACAGTCTGAACTTGTTCTTTCATGTGACTTCACGTTGTCTTTGAAAAGTCCCTCCTTGCAGAAAATCTTTGAGTCATGGTAGAATTTTGTCAGATAAATGACAAGATGTTTCTTTTTATTCTCAGTCTCTTTCATTGATCAGATTTCTTAATGTTTGTTCACCATTCCCTGATAGCATTTGAGGGAAGGGCTTTCTCTTAATTGTCCTGGTACAACTTTAGAGCAATACCAACACTCAGTAAATGTTAACTAGTAACGTATGAGATCCTGCTTATTACCAACATTTAATTTTTTTATTGAGGTGTAGTTGATTTATATTATATAATTTCAGGTGTACAACATTGTGGTTCTCAGTTTTTAAAGTTTATACTCCATGTATAAAATATTGACTATATTCCCCATGCTGTATGCTGCTGCTGCTGCTAAGTCATTTCAGTCGTGTCCGACTCTGTGTGACCCCATGGACGGCAGCCCACCAGGCTCCCTCGTCCCTGGGATTCTCCAGGCAAGAACACTAGAGTGGGTTGCACGCGTTATAGTATCTCCTATAGTTTATTTTATGCATAGTAGTTTGTACCTCTTAATCCCCACACCCATCTTCTTCCCCTTCTTTTCTTTGGTAACCACTAGTTTGTTCTCTAATATGTGAGTCTGTTTATTTTTTTTTATATTCACTAGTTTGTTTGATTTTTTAAAGATTCTACATGTAAGTGATAACATACAATGTTTATCTTTCTCTTTCTGACTTATTTTACAAAGCATAGACTTTGTACAGTCCATTCATGTTGTGAATGGCAGAATTTCATTCTTTTTTATGGCTGAATAGTATTCTAATATGCGTGTGTGTGTGTGTGTGTGTGTGTGTTTATACTGCATCTTCTTTATCCATTCACTTGTTGATGGACACTTATTTAGGTTGCTTTCATATCTTGGCTATTATAAATAATGCTGCTATGAACATTGGGATGTATTTATCTTTTCAAAATAGTGTTTTTGCTCTGTTGGGATATATACCCAGGAGTGGGATTGCTGGATCCTGTGGTAGCTCTATTTTTAACTTTTTGAAGAACTTCTGTGTTGTTTTCCACAGTGGCTGTACCAGTTTATATTCCCACCAGAAATGGGAATATAAATTCCCACATCCTCACCAGCCTTCATTATTTGAGGTCTTTCTAATGAGAGCCATTCTGACAGATATTAGGTGATTTCTCATTGTGGTTTTGATTTGCATTTCTTTGATGATTAGCAGTGTTTGAGCCTCTTTTCATGTGCCTGTTGGCCAGCCATGTCTCTTCTTTGGAAAAATGTCTATTCAAGTTTTATGTCCATTTTTTAGGGTTTTTGTTTTGTTTTGTTTTTTGATATTGAGTTGTATGAGCTGTTTGTATATTTTGAAAATTAACCTCTTGTGGGTCACATCGTTTGCAAATATTTTCTCCCAGTTTGTATGTTGTCTGTTCATTCTGTTGATGGTTTCCCTTGCTGTGCAAAAGCTTTTAACACATTGTTGACCAGGGGATTTTTGCAGAAGCTAACGCCTATAGCTGGTGAATATTGAAACACTCCAATAAGTGACATTTGGGTAACAAAAGATGTATTAATATGTCTCTGGTCAATAATGTGTTAAGTTTAATTAGATCCCATTTTACTTATTTTTGTTTCATTTACCTTAGGCACATCTAAAAAAATATTGCCATAATTTATGTCAAAGTGTTCTGCCTATGTTTTCTTTTATGCATTTTCTGATTTCCAGTCTTATATTTAGGCCTTTAATCCATTTTGAGTTTATTTTTGTATGTGACGTGAGGAAATGTTCTAATTTTATTCTTCTGCATGTAGCTGTCCAGTTTTTCCAGCACCTCTTGTTGGTTAATTGACCATAAGTGTGTGAGCTGGTTACTGGGCTCTATTCTGTTCCATTGATCTGTGTGACTATTTTTATGCCAATTCCATACTGTTTTGATTACTGTGGCTTTGTCATATAGTTGAAATCAGCGTGCATGATACCTCCAGCTGTTCTTTCTCAAGATTGCTTTGGCTTTTCAGGGTGTTATGTGTTTTTGTACAAATTTTTAAGTTATTTGTTCTAGTCTTGTGAAAAATGCCATTGGTGTTTTGATAGGGATTGCATTGTATCTGTAGCTTACCTTGAATTATATGGTCATTTTAACAGTACTAATTCTTTCCATCTGTTTATGTCCTCTTCAGTTTCTTTAATCAGTTTTTTCAGTTTTCCAAGTACAAGTCTTTTACCTTCTTGGGTAGGCTTATTCCTAGGTATTTTATTCTTCTTGATGCAACTGTAAATGAAATTGTTTCCTTAATTTCACTTTCTTATAGTTTATTGTTAGTGTCTAAAAGTGCAACAGATTTCTTTATATTAATTTCGTGTCCTGCAACTTTATGGAATTCATTGATGGCCTCTAGTGGTTTTTTTGGTGGTTTCCTTAACGTTTTCTATGTATAATATCATGCATGTTACCTGCACAGTTTTACTTCTTCCTTTCCAATTTGGATTCCTTTCATTTCTTTTTCTTGTCTGATTGCTGCAGCTGGGACTTTCAATACTGAGTTGAATAAAAGTAATGGGAGGGCTTTTAGCTTTTCATTGTGTCTGACGTTAGATATAGGAAGGAATTATAGAAGTATAAGGATATTAGGGTTAGACACTTAGGGAACAGGTGCCAATGATAATAAAGCTTAACTTTCATTCTTCATGATTTTGTTAATCTAGATGGGTGGAAACAGAAAAAGGCAAGAAATGATCTATCCAAAAGGTAGGAAGGGTCAGGAGACTATGCAGAAGAAAGGTCAGCTAAGTGTGCTTTAATGAAGAAAAGCATTAAAGAAAGCTTTAATGAAGGCTTACTCTAACAGAGTAGTTCTCAAAGAGTGGTCTCCAGATTAGGAGCATCATTACCTGAGAACTTATTAGAAATACAAATTCTTGTGTCCTGTCTCAGACCCGCTGAATCAGAAACTTTGAGCATAAGGTCCAGCAATCATTTTATAAATCTCTTAGTGATTTTGATGTGGGCTAAAGTTTGAAAGAATGCTGATGCAATATAGTATTGAGAAATAGTGCAGAGTTCAGGAAACATGAGGACTGAGAAAAGGCTCTTAGATTGGGCAAAGTCATTGTTAACTCTTGAGAAATTTGTTACAGTGGTAAGGATGGACACCTAATTGAAAGTTTAAAAGTGACAGGATAATGAGAAAGTGAACTCAGTACTTACATATTGTCTTTTAACAAAATTTAGAGGCAAGGATTAGGGTGGATGCTTGAGGGAAATAGCAGGATCAAAGGAAATTTAGATTGGAAGAAATGAAGTACTTTTAAACCTAATGGAAAAGGATATTTATTTATTAGAAATTATTTTAATCTGACTAGTGAAAGCTTTCTATGCAGAAAGCATTCTAACCTTAAAATATTTAATAGTTGGCTTATTAGGACGTTGATATATTTGGTAGTCATTTATTGTTGTAAAGGTATTATACATTGAGTAAAATTAAAATGTTACAATAAAAAACTGTAATATTAAATTGCCACCAGCACTGTTGACACTGTCCAATCTTTTATACATATATATGATATGCATTTTATACATATACAGGTAAGGAATTTAATTAGATTATGATCATGTGGCATATACTGTTTTTCAGTTCAGTTCAGTCGCTCAGTCGTGTCCGACTCTTTGCGACCCCGTGAATCGCAGCACGCCAGGCCTCCCTGTCCATCACCAACTCCCGGAGTTCACTCAGACTCACATCCATCGAGTCAGTGATGCCCTCCAGGCATCTCATCCTCTGTCATCCCCTTCTCCTCCTGCCCCCAATCCCTCCCAGCATCAGAGTCTTTTCCAATGAGTCAACTCTTTGCATCAGGTGGCCAAAGTACTGGAGTTTCAGCTTTAGCATCATTCCTTCCAAAGAAATCCCAGGGCTGATCTCCTTCAGAATCGACTGGTTGGATCTCCTTGCAGTCCAAGGGACTCTCAAGAGTCTTCTCCAACACCATAGTTCAAAAGCATCAATTCTTCGGCGCTCAGCCTTCTTCACAGTCCAACTCTCACATCCATACATGACCACAGGAAAAACCATAGCCTTGACTAGACGGACCTTTGTTGGCAAAGTAATCTCTCTGCTTTTGAATATGCTGTCTAGATTGGTCATAACTTTCCTCCCAAGGAGTAAGCGTCTTTTAATTTCATGGCTGCAGTCACCATCTGCAGTGATTTTGGAGCCCAGAAAAATAAAGTCTGACACTGTTTCCACTGTTTCCCCATCTATTTCCCATGAAGTGATGGGACCGGATGCCATGATCTTTGTTTTCTGAATGTTGAGTTTTAAGCCAACTTTTTCACTTTCCACTTTCACTTTCATCAAGAGGCTTTTGAGTTCCTCTTCACTTTCTGCCATAAGGGTGGTGTCATGTGCATATCTGAGGTTATTGATATTTCTCCCGGCAATCTTGATTCCAGCTTGTGCTTCTTCCAGCCCAACATTTCTCATGATGTACTCTGCATATAAGTTAAATAAGCAGGGTGACAATACACAGCCTTGACGTACTCCTTTTCCTATTTGGAACCAGTCTGTTGTTCCATGTCCAGTTGCAACTGTTGCTTCCTGACCTGCATACAGATTTCCCAAGAGGCAGGTCAGGTGATCTGGTATTCCCATCTCTTTCAGAATTTTCCATAGTTTATTGTGATCCACATAGTCAAAGGCTTTTGCATAGACAATAAAGCAGAAATAGATGTTTTTCTGGAACTCTCTTGCTTTTTCCATGATCCAGTGGATGTTGGCAATTTGATCTCTGGTTCCTCTGCCTTTTCTAAAACCAGCTTGAACATCAGGAAGTTCACGGTACACGTATTGCTGAAGCCTGGCTTGGAGAATTTTGAGCATGACTTTACTAGCATGTGCTGCTGCTGCTAAGTCGCTTCAGTCATGTCTGACTCTGTGTGACCCCATAGACAACAGCCCACCAGGCTCCCCCGTCCCTGGGATTCTCCAGGCAAGAACACTGGAGTGGGTTGCCATTTCTTTCTTCAGTGCAAGAAAGGAAAAGTGAAAGTGAAGTTGCTCAGTCATGTCTGACTCTTAGCGACCCCATGGACTGCAGCCTACCAGGCTCCTCCGTCCATGGGATTTTCCAGGCGAGAGTACTGGAGTGGGTTGCCTTTGCCTTCTGAGATGAGTGCAATTGTGCGGTAGTTTGAGCATTCTTTGGCATTGCCTTTCTTTGGGATTGGAATGAAAACTGACCTTTTCCAGTCCTGTGGCCACTGCTGAGTTTTCCAAATTTGCTGGCATATTTAGTGCAGCACTTTCATGGCATCGTCTTTCAGGATTTGAAATAGCTCAACTGGAATTCCATCACCTCCACTAGCTTTGTTTGTAGTGATGCTTTCTAAGGCCCACTTGACTTCACATTCCAGGATGTCTGGCTCTAGGTCAGTGATCACATCATCGTAATTATCTGGGTCGTGAAGATCTTTTTTGTACAGCTCTGTGTATTCTTGCCACCTCTTCTTAAATCACATTAATTGAAGTAATCATTATATATAATGAAAATACACTCATTTTAAGTGCACAGTCATGAATTTTGATGACCATATACCTCTAACCACTGCCCTAGCTAAGGTATAGAACATTTCCACATCCTAAAATAAGTTCACCCAGGCCTCTTTGTAGTCAGTCCTACCCCTACCCCTACTTGTTTCTCTCTGTCTCAGGCAATCATTATTCTGTTATCACAAAAGATTACTTTTGCTTGTTCCAGAACTTCATAAATGAAATAATACAATGCATACTCTTGTTGCGTCCAGATTCTTTTGATGTAATATTTTTAAGAATAATCCTTTGTTGCATGAATCAATAGTTTGTTCCTATTTATTGTTGAGAAGCACGAGCTGGAATCAAGATTGCTGGGAGAAATATCAATAACCTCAGATATGCAGATGATACCACTCTTACAGCAGAAAGCAAAGAGGAACTAAAAAGCCTCTTGGTGAAGGTGAAAGAAGAGAGTGAAAAAGCTGGCTTAAAAAACTAAGGTCATGGCATCACTTCATGGCAAATAGATGGGGAAACAGTGGAAACAGTGACAGACTTTTTTTGGGGGGGGCTCCAAAATCACTGCAGATGGTGACTGCAGCCATGAAATTAAAATATGCTTGCTCCTTGGAAGAAAAGCTATGACCAACCTAGACAGCATGTTAAAAAGCAGAGGCATTACTTTGCCAACAAAGGTCCATCTAGTCAAAGCTGTGGTTTCTCCAGTAGTCATGTATGGATGTGAGAGTTGGACCATAAGGAAAGCTGAGTGTCGAAGAACTGATGCTTTTGAACTGTGGTGTTGGAGAAGACCTCTTGAGAGTCCCTTGGACAGGAAGGAGGTCTAACCAGTCCATCCTAAAGGAAATTAGTCCTGAATATTCATTGGAGGAACTGATGCTGAAGCTGAAACTCCAATACTTTGGCCACCTGCTGTGAAGAACTGAGTCATTTGAAAAGACCCTGTTGCTGGGAAAGATTGAAGGCAGGAGGAAAAGGGGACAACAGAGATGAAATGGTTGGGTGGCACCACTGACTCAATGGACATGAGTTTGAGCAAGCGCCCAGAGGTGGTGATGGACAGAGAAGCCTGATGTGCTGTAGTCAATGGGGTCGCAAAGAGGCAGACGTGACTGAGTGACTGAACAACAACTGTTTCATCATATGACTGCCACAATTTATTTGTCCATTCACCTTTTAATGAGCCCTTGGGTTGTGTCTATTTTCTGCTACTGTGAATAAAGCTTTAGGAATGTAATATTAAAGTCTTTTCATGGACATGTTTTCATTTCTTTTGGTAAATACCTAGGAGTGGAATTGCTAGGTCATATAGTAAGGACATGTACAACTTTATTAAAAATTACCAACCTGTTTCCCAACGCGATTATAACATTCTTTTACTCCTAGTAGCAGTGTTATAACCCACTCCAGTGTTCTTGCCTGGGGAATCCCAGGGACAGCAGAGCCTGGTGGGCTGCCGTCTATGGGGTTGCACAGAGTTGGACACGACTGAGGCGACTTAGCAGCAGCAGCAGTATTAAAAGGGTTCTAATTATTCCATATCCTTTCCTTCAATATTTGGTATTGATAATTTCTTTGATTTTCACCATTCCAATGCATATGCATTGGTATTTCACAGACTTGCATTTTCAGACGACTGAAGTAGTTGAGCACCTTTTCGTGTGATTATTGGCCATTTGTGTATCTTTTGTAGTATCTAAATCATTAGCCCATTTTTCAAATTGCATTGTCTTATTACTGAGTTCTCTTTAATATGTTTTGAATGTAAAGCCTTTGTATGTGTTTATATATACACATACACATTAGCTTGCTTTCTCACTTTTTTTAATGGTCTGTGTTGAAGAGCAGAAGCTTTAAAAATTAAAGCTATTAAAAAGGCAAACTCTGAATAAAATCATAAGCAATAATATATTCACAATTTAACTTTGAATATGTGAATTGTTGAAAATTGAGGTCTGTATTGTATTATGGAATAATGAGTAAGTGAAGGTTAGGTTATCAGATAGGCAGATGATACCACTCTAATGGCAGAAAGTAAAGAGGAATTAAAGAGCCTCTTGATGAGGGTGAAAGAGGAGAGTGAAAAAACTGGCTTGAAACTCAACATTAAAAAAGACTAAAGCATCTGGTCTCATCACTTCATGGCAAATAGAAGGGCAAAATGTGGAAGCAGTGACAGATTTTATTTTCTTGGGCTCCAAAACCACTGTGAGCAGTTACTGAAGCCATAAAATTAAAAAGATGCTTGTTCCTTGGAAGGAAACCTATGCTAAACCTAAGACAGTGTATTAAAAAGCTTTGCCAACAAAGGTATGTGTAATCAAAGCTATGGTTTTTCCAGTAGTCATATACAAATGCAAGAGTTGAACCATAAAGAAGTCTGAGTGCTGAAGAATTGATGCTTTCAGATTGTGGTGCTGGAGAAGACTCTAGTGCTTAAGAGTTCCTTGGACTGCAAGGAGATCAAACCAGTCAATCCTAAAGGATTTTGCCAACATCCATTGGATCATCAAAAAAGCAAGATGAGTTCCAGAAAAATATCTACTTCTGCTTTATTGACTATGCCAAAGCCTTTGACTGTGTGGATCACAACAAACTGTAGAAAATTCTTCAAGAGATGGGAATACCAGACCACCTTACCTGCCTCCTAAGAAACCTGTATGCAGGTCAAGAAGCAACAGTTAGAACCAGACATGAACAACAGACTGGTTCCAAATTGGGAAAGGAGTATGTCAAGGCTGTATATTGTCACCCTACTTATTTAACTTACTTGCAGAGTACATCATACAAAATGCCAGGCTGGAGGAAGCACAAGCTGGAATCAAGATTGCCGGGAGAAATATCAATAACCTCAGATATGCAGATGACACCACCCTTATGGCAGAAAGCGAAGAAGAACTAAAGAGCCTCTTGATGAAAGTGAAAGAGGAGAGTGAAAAAGTTGGCTTAAAACTCAGCATTCAGAAAACTTAAATCATGGCATCTGGTCCCATCATTTCATGGCAAATAGATAGGGAAACAGTGGGAACAGTGACAAACTTTATTTTGGGGGGCTCCAAAATCACTGCAGATGGTAACTGCAGCCATGAAATTAAAATATGCTTGCTCCTTGGAAGAAAAGCTATGACCAACCTAGACAGCATATTAAAAAGCAGAGACATTACTTTGCCAACAGAGGTCCATCTAGTGAAAGCTATGGTTTTTCCAGTAGTCATATATGGATGTGAGAGTTGAGCTATAAAGAAAGCTGAGTGCTGAAGAATTGATGCTTTTGAACTGTGGTGTTGGAGAAGACCTCTTGAGAGCCCCTTGGACCGCAAGGAGGTCAAACTAGTCCATCCTAAAGAAAATCAGTCCTGAATAGTCATTGGAAGAACTGATGCTGAAGCTGAAACCCCAATACTTTGGCCACCTGCTGTGAAGAACGGACTCATTCGAAAAGACCCTGTTGCTGGGAAAGATTGAAGGCAGAAGAAGGGGATGACAGAGGATGAGATGGTTGGATGGCATCAGTGACTTGATGGACATGAGTTTGAGCAAGCTCTGGGAGTTGGTGATGGACAGGAAAGCCTGGCATGCCACAGTCCATGGGGTCTCAAAGAGTTGGACATGACTGAGCACCTGAACTGAACTGAATCCTAAAGTAAGTCAACCTTGGATATTCATTGGAGGGGCTCAAGCTGAAGCTCCAATACTTTGGCCACCTGATGTGACGAGCTGACTCTTTGGAAAAGACCCTAATACTGGGAAATACTGAAAGCAGAAGATGAGATGGTTAGATAGCATCACCAACTCAAATGGATATGAATTTGAGCAAACTCCGTGGAGGACAGAGGAGACTGGCATGCTACAGTCCATGGGGTCACAAAGAGTTGGACACGACTTAGTGACTGAATAGCAACAGCAAGGTTCTGGAATTCTGATACACTTGGATTTGAACCTCAGTCCTAGCATTTACTGCCTTTGTGATCTTTCCTAAAATCTCTCAGTCTTTGCTTCTTTGTAAAACTGAGAAAATAGTAGTTACTTCAGGTTGCTATGAAAGTTAAATTGAGAATGGTTTATGTAATCCAGTTCCTGTCCTAAAGTTATCCAGGCCTCCCTAGAGGCCCCTCCGGAGAAGGCAGTGGCACCCGACTCCAGTACTCTTGCCTGGAAAACCCAATGGACGGAGGAGCTTGGTAGGCTGCGGTCCATGGGGTCGCTAAGAGTCGGGCACGACTTAGCGACTTCACTTTCACTTTATGTAATCCACTTGCCATTCACCCTAGTCACTGATTATTAGTTGTCTTTCTTTATATAATTCACTTCAAGTTTTATTCTTTCATTCAGGGGTCTTTTTGCCTTTAAACTGTATTATATTTAAACAAACTCGTATAACCCCCTCTGGCATTCCTGAGACTTTGTTTTCAGCCTTTTTTTTTTTTTTTCCTCCATTGAATCCTCCTCTTGTTATTTATCCTGTTCCATCCCATAAAAAAAACATATATTCCATCTTAAAAACTTTTGACCCTCACTCTGTTGCCTCTCCTGCCTAGAAAAAGGTATCTGAACTCAGTTTTAGTCTCTGATCCTTTCCTCCTATTTTCCATTAAAGTCAGTCCATGGGCTGTTGCTCCCACTTCACTGCCCACATTGTTCCTAATGAGATCCGCAGTGACTTCCACATACTGAATCCAGTAGTCAGTTCTCAGGCCTCATTTTACTTGCTGCATGAGCAGCACTTACTGATTCTACCTTCTTTTCTTGAAGCTCTTTCTTCATTTGGCTTCCACTACACCACAAAACTTCAACAAGTTTCCCTCCTTTCTCTATGGTCATTAATTGTCTTTTTATTATTCCCTTGTCATTTCTTGCCTTGTGCTGATGACTCCCAAGATGGATTTCTGTGGTTACATATCTTTCCTTTAAATGTCAGATGCTTTAATAACTGCTAGTGTACATTCACATGGATGTATAATGTCTTAAAGTTATCATCATCGTAAAAAACAATAGCAAGTGGTTTAAATAACACCATGTGCCAAGCATTGTTGTCCAAAATAAACTCTTTACCCTATGCCTACTTTTATCTTTAACTAGTAAATGACAAATCCTCATGAATCATTTTTGATTCCTGCCTCTCTCTCTCTGTTTAAAATTTCACTCAGCAAACCCTCTTGGTCAAAGTCCAATCACATTTTATTCTCTCCATTGCTGCCTACTGGTTCAAGCCAGTAAATTCTTGGCATAGTGGCTCAGTGGAACATGTTAAAATTTAGGTTAGGTCATGGAGCTTCTTTGCTCAAAATGTCCAAAGGTGTCCCCTCTCTCAGACTGACTAGGTCAAGCTGGATGACTGGTCATCCAGTGGCTCAGTGTCCTGAATGGCCCACGATGGCCTCACTCAAATGTCTGAACTGTCAACTGGGGTGGCTGTGATAGGTGGAAAAATGGAGTCTCCTCTTTCCAGGTCATCTGTCTCCTCTGCTTCATAACATTGTGAAGGCGTTACAGAAGGGCAAGCCCAAATGCACAAGTGCTTGTCAAGCTTCCATTTGTGTCACACTTCCTGAAGTATTGGCCAAAGTAAGTCACACGGCAAACCCCAAGGTCACTGTATGAAGAGAGTTCACAATGGTACAGATGCCAGGAGGTGTATGATTCATTGGGGGCCATCAGGGTAACAGTCTCTATAGGCCCTCTATGATTTGTATCAGATTTGTTAGATTATTTGATTATAATGCATCACCCCTGTCTTTAGACAAACAGGTAAATAATAAAGAAAAAAGGAACCTGACTAGATAAACTGATGTCTGGAAGTACAGGTTAAATAATGGTTCTTGGGTGGAAAAGTCAGATTTGACTTTTTTTATATCTCTTAAATTTCGGAGACCACAGAAGTGGAAATTTCTAGATATACCATGATAATGTACAGATTATTTTATTCAGTTAAATCAGACAGTATCTTAATATTGTTGCTGGCTGAGTTAATTAAGGTGTCCATATCCCATGTTATACTCCAAATTGGGAAGTTGTACTTTACTTTTCCCTAACCTAAATTTATATGGTGTTTTACATCATATAAGGGACTGTTTACTATTTCTTTTTCCAACATAATATTAGTTTCCTGCTTACCTATCAAGGGATATAGTCACACCCTTATTTTCTTCAGGTCAGCTCTTTAAACTTTGTATTGTCATGCTGTCCCCATGTCAGGTTATTTTTCTCTTAGCATTTCCAGTAAATTTGATTTGCTGTTACTTACATTGAAACTCATTTTAATTCTAATGTCTACTCAGATTTTTATTTTCATTTTCCTGTCTTTGGAATTCTGTTAACCTTCTCTTAAAAGTGTATATAGGAACTCCCTAGTGGTCCAGTGATTAAGACTTGGCACTTTCACTGCCATCGACCCAGCTTCAGTCTCTGGTGTGGGAGACTGAGATACCACAAGCCACATGTTACGTACAAGCATTGATATCTTCATTATTTCTTAAAGAATAGTCTTACTCGGCCATTTGTATATTGTGATACTAGTTTTATTAAAAATTTCTTTATTTTTCCTTGTAGAAGGCATTTAGTTATTCATTTTAATGTGTTAAATAGTGTATATCATCTTGCATTTTATTTCAGGAAGATAAAAGCATTGTTGCAAAGAATGTCTTTTTTCTAAGCGTTGAATCCAGTAGTGTTGAAAACCACCATCCTGGCCTACATCATCCAATAGAATAAATAATCTCTAGTGCAGGAAATGTGTGAATGAATAACTTCATCATAGTGCTGTGAGTGCTGTTATAGAAGTGGGCATTAAGATTCATTGGGAATGCTTGGCCAAGCCAAGTCCCTCTTACAGGAGTTGCTGAGTCTTAAAATACAAAAAGGGGTTAACCAGACAAAGAAGGAAGGGGAAAGGCATTTCAGGTTGAGTGAAAGCATGAATCAAGATGCAATGGGGCAAAATAGCAGAGAACTAAAAGTAATTTGGTTTTATTGGGTCCTAACATATATAGTTGGAAGCTATGGGACTTAACATGCTATACCAATGAACTTGGGTTTTGTCATGAGGTGTTTTCTCCTAGTCTTTTCCACTAAAGTACAACTAAAGTCACAGGTGATTAAATATATGTGTTGGAAGTATGGAGCCAGAGTCTACATAGACCTCCTGCATGTTTGAGATTTCTCTTAATATTGATGTTTTATTGTTTAAAATTATGAATAACTTTGTCTTCTATTCTAGAATCAATTAATGTGCATTCTTAGCTTCAATTTCCTAATTTTAAAATGAGGATAATAATAGCATTTACGTCTTAGGATTGTTGGGAAGAGTAATAATACCTATAATGATAATAATGACAATAATAACAGTTTTTGAGGGCTTATATAACAAGGAACAATCCTAGAGCTTTTATTTTTGTTACCTCATTTAATTCTCAAAACAGCTCAGTGAAGTGGGTACTTTTATTATCTCCTTCTTACTGCTGATAAAATTAGGGCATAGAGAAGTAATTTTCCTAAAGTTACACAGCTAGTAAATAGCAGAGCAAGGTTTGAACCCAGGCAGTCTGAATATGATACTTAACTATGACATTTTATTTTCCCATTCTGTGAGATCAATGTGTAAAGCATTTAGTATAGAATCTGCCACGTAATAATTTTAAATGTTAGCAATTATCAGTATTTAATAATAATTACTCAATTTATTTTGCCCAAATCTTTAAGTTAAATTGGTGTCTGAAAGAAATTGTGCAAGTGGCTTGAGTTATTCCCAGCATGCCACTGAGTACAGTGTGATACCCAAGCCCATGCCTTTAACCACTACCTTCTGCTGCTTCCTCTTTCCTGTTGGGCTGTCTCCACATTAGAATTTAAATCACACCCCACTCCAGTACTGTTGCCGGGGAAATCCCATGAATGGAGGAGCCTAGTAGGCTGCAGTCCATGGGGTCACTAAGAGTCAGAAACAACTGAACAACTTCACTTTCACTTCCACTTTCATGCATTGGAGAAGGAAATGGCAACCCACTCCAGTGTTCTTGCCTGGAGAATCCCGTGGACGGAGAAGCCTGGTAGGCTGCAGTCCATGAGGTTGCACAGAGTCAGACACGACTGAAGCGACTTAGCAGCAGCAGGAGCTATAATGTTTTGTTTATCATTGTCTACCTAGTCCTTAACACTGTTTAGTACAGAGAAATAACCAAATTATTATTCATTTGGACTTCATAGGTGCCGCTAGTGGTAAAGAACCTATCTGCCAGTGCAGGAGACCTAAGAGACACAGGTTCAATCCCTGGGTTGGGAAGATCCCTTGAAGAAGGGCATGGCAACCAATATTATTGCCTGGAGAATCCCATGGACAGAGGAGCTTGGTGGACCACAAGTCCATAGTGTCGCAAAGAGTCGGACATGACTAAAGCAACTTAGCATGCGTATGTTGTTCATTGAGTGACTGAAAATCTAAATACCTACCTTTTAGCTGGTCTCAGAATGTAAGCTTTTTTTGTACCTTCTGTAATTGTGGTTTAATTGCTTTACCTGGTTTTCCTTCCATACGTAGTCCAGTTTGGACCAGCCGTCTGCTCTTGAACCTTGGTACCACAAGAACCCTTCTGGGTAACTGATACCTGTTTGTCCTTTAGTGATCACTCAGCTTTCAGGCAGGGAGATTAGAATAACAGTTGGATAATACCAGACTAGAATTTTAGATATATACAAAACAGAATTTTAAAATGTGTAGTCTCAGAAACTAAATATAAAAAGGAAAAAAGCCATGATATCTTTCCTTTTGCCTTTGACATTGATCATTTTAAAGAGAAAATAATTTAACTTTCTTCAAGAGGGTTCTCTGTTATTGTGGGTTAACTCATATTTTCCTCCTCTCCTCTATCTAGAATGTCTTAAACCATTCTACCTTATGAGAAATTGGATGTTCTTGCAGATAGTCATTGTGGGAGAAAACGTTTCATTTAAGTCCCAGATGAGGACCGGAAACTTGAAATCAGAGGAGCATCTGAAATCAAGTAATATTAGGTAGGATAAAAATTACAAGGGATTTCTACATGTTTGTATTCCTTTTAGAGATATGTTAAAGTATTCACATACTATGAACACTAGTAGAAGAATTAGAAGTTTTCTGAAGCATTTGCTATTGGCCGGGATGAGGGAGGGAATGCTAAGGGTTTTTTTGTTTTAACTTACGCAGCCTCATAAGAACCTTGTGTGTTTACTTTGTCATGAGCATTTATATCTTACAGTCCAAAGAAAATTTTTAAACATTTAGTAACATAAATGTAAATTTTATGTTTGCATACGTGGCAAGCAGAGGGGCATGTGATTTATCTTGTGGTGGACTATCCTTTAGAATAAAAATTCCTGTTTTGAATTACATATATAGCAGTTCATTTGAATACAGGGAGCCTCATTTCTTGCTTCTGTATGTTAGCCTGCATACAGTCAGGCCTTCTAGATGCCTGTAGAAATAGGTATATGGTGGTGTGCACAAGAAGCCCTCTCCAGCCACACAGTGAGCTGGTAACTCTTCTCACAGTAGCTTGTATCAGTTTAAATGATAGTGTGAAGGTGCTTGGGATCAGAGATGAGACTTAAATGTGAAGTGCTGGTTGTCCCTACAAGTGGATACCATGACAGAGGCACCTAGAGCCAGGCCATTCCAGAAGCCTCACTGTGTTGTATAACGCTTATGAGCTCTGGAACCAGACTGCAGGGTGGAACCCAAACTGCCACTTCCCAGTTGTATGATTTGGGGCAGGTTATTTAACTTTTTCCTCATCAGAAAAATGGGAATAGTATTGTTCCTTACCTGATAGATTTCTTGTGAGAATTAAAAGTTTAATAATATATTGTAGCACATAAACAGCACCTGGCAAATAGTAAATGATCAACTGTATTATTATTTAAGCCAATGATTAATTCTTAGGAGATGAGCTTAGATGGCATTCTGTAATTCACACTTTGCTTGATGTGCTGTCATGTCTAGTTTTTAACTGTTTGCCTAAGCTGTGTGATCAAAACTAATGTTTGGAGAGGAGAAAAATGTGTTCGCGATCCAACTTTAAGCTGTATTTCTTTAAGTTTTATATAATCAAAACTAATGTTTGAGGAGAAACAAAAAATACAATAATGTAAGTCCTTTGTAATTTTTACATATTACTCTTTTGTTTTTATTTTCTGTGCATACTATAATGTGGTCATTACAACATTCAGGTTCTCTTTTATTACTTAGCATTACGTTGTGATAGATGACCCAGGATTTTTTACCTCCACCTTGGAACGTTGCCGTCTTCAACCTAGTATGTTGCTTCAGAAAGGATCCTATGTCAGTGACCCAGTTAACAAAAGTAATTTGGTGGTCACTGAAGTGTTCATGTCACAGGTTAACCCTCTCTCTTGGAGTTATCTCAGTGGACATGAATTTGAGTGAACTCCAGGCGATAGTGAAGGACAGGGAAGCCTGGCGTGCTGCAGTCCATGGGGTCGCAAAGAGTCAGACAGGACTTAACGACTCAACAGCAACAACTTGGACTTATCACCTATGTTCTTTTATGGGACTTACCTGTTTTATTTTTTCCTGACAGCAACTCTGAAAGGGAGCTTGTATCCCTGCTTTATAGATGAGGAAGATGAGTCTCTTAAAAAGAAACTCCAAGGTAACACTATTAATATAAACCCAGATTCAGACCTAAGTCTTTTTTCTTCTGTATCATTTTGTGTTACATAAAGTTGCCTTAGCATGATACACATTTTACCATTCATTAATTCAACAAAATTTTAGTGAACAGCTGTGACATACCAGGCATTATTCTGAGTGCTGGGGATATACTCCTGAACACTGTCTTCTCACGTTTTTTCGTTGTGTGTGATCTGTACTGTACTCATCACTTTTTCTCAGTTCTTTTGCCTTTCATTTTGTTATTACCCCATAGGTTCACCATTCTCCTCAGTTAATCTCCCTCCTACTTTTAGACACTGATTTGATCTCCTGCTTTATCTCTGAATTTGAGGCAATGTAGCAGTGAATTCTCTGGACATCTTTCCACCCTGCCCTACTCCCAAATTTTCCTAGCACAATTCTTTCTAACACTATTTTCCTTCAATTTTATCCTCTTGAAAGCCAGTCTTGCCTCATGTCTTTCCATCTCTTCCAGAAGCATGCTGTATCACTCTTGTTCTTTCCTATATCTTCAACCTGTTCATTTCCACTAGCTTCTTTTCTTCATTCTAAACATGCTCAAGTTTCTCCCATTGGAAAATAAGAAACTTTTACCCGTGGCCCCCTTTTATTTCTCTTCACAGCCCAGTGTCTTAAGAGTTGACTGAAACTTCTCCCTCTTATTTGTTCCTCATTCTCCCTACAATTTGACATTGTTTCTTTCTCTGACAAGGCAGTCATTAACACTTATTGCACTAAATCCAACACACCCTTCAGTCCTTAGAGTACTTATCTACTGCCTGTGATATTGTTGACTACCCTTCCTGTTTATCCTCTTCTTTTGCCCTCATGTGCCTGTGAGTTTCTTCTTGGTGTTCTTCATTCTTTTATCTGCCTTTTAAGAATGAAGATAGGGAGCTTGCACCACCCTTCTGCCTTTCTGGGCAATTACAGTTAGTCCCGTGGTTTTAACTGCCATCTGTGTGCTGATCACTCCAGCATTGTGTCCATCATCTTGATGTCTCCCCTGTGCTTAACACTCATCTCTTCTTAAGTGTCTGCTTGCTCACCCCGACTTAGTCACATACCCAGATGTGCAAGGCAAGAATTTGAGAATGATTTTAGGTGGTTTCCTCTGCTTTATCTTCTGCTGATTTTACTTCCAAGTATTTCTTGAATCTAGGCGTTTCCATCCATTCATGCCTCCACTTCATTTCCATCCATTCATTTCCTTCACTTCCTTACCTCCAGTCTTGCCCTTTTAAACCCCATCTTCCATGCATCTTGTTGTAATCATTTAAAAAGGCAATTCTGACAATGCTGTACCCCTCCTTAAAACCCAGCATAGATTTCCTAGTAGTTAAAAGACAGAACCTGAGCTCCTTAACATGTCATCCACGGCCTCACAGTCTGCAGTCTGCTGAGATTCTCCAGCTCATCTGTAGCTTCCCACCCTGCATTTGATGCATCAGTCCTCCTCCTTCACTGGCTTAGCTTTGTTTTTCTTTTGTGATATTTTCTCTGCCTGGAAGAGTAATTCTTTCTCATGCTTTGAGATTCCTAGACCAGAATTGGCCCTTTATAAAACTAGGTACACATGTTCAAATCGTATAGATTATTGAATGAATGTTGTAATACAGAGCAGTGGAGTGTCAGGAGATTTGAAAATTTGTGCCAGACTGTGAAGTGCCATAGAGAGAGAAAGCAAGTTAGTATTTTTATTATCTCTTACTGAGAAGCTCCTTTAGGAGCAGCATTTCCCTAGATGTTCTTTTTCTATGTGAAATTCAACAGTAGAGCAGCACGATTTATTTTTTTCTGATGCTAAAGCTGAAACTCCAGTACTTTGGCCACCTCATGCAAAGAGTTGACTCGTTGGAACAGACCCTGATGCTGGGAGGAATTGGGGGCAGGAGGAGAAGGGGACGACAGAGGATGAGATGGCTGGATGGCATTACCGACTCGATGGACATGAGTTTGAGTGAACTCCAGGAGTTGATGATGGACAGGGAGGCCTGGCGTGCTGCGATTCATGGGGTTGCAAAGAGTCGGACACGACTGAGCGACTGAACTGAACTGAATACCGTGAGATTTGGTGTTACCTTAAAGATCTCAGGAATGTCCGTGAGATTTGATGTTACCTTAAAGGTCTCAGGAATGTGTGTGTGTGTGTGTGCGCGCGCGCACGTGCGCATCTGTGTTTGTAAGCACGTATTTGCCTTCTAGTGTCTACTCTCTGACCTGTTATTTAACACAAATAATTATCATCACGTTATTATGTTTATGGTCATAACTGATAGCTACTCGTATCCTGAATACTCCTTAATACTTTATGGAAATAAGTAAATTATCTTGAAATAAGACATGCTGTGGCTTTTATTAAATTTCAAAAAAAAAAAAAAAAATTAGTGTTGCCTCCCAAAACAAGAGACTAATTCACCTCTCCTCAACTGTGAGATTAGAGGACATTGGCTTATATATTCCTGTGTTCTTTTCATAGATGGAAGGGGGTTGGTCCAGGTGAAAGGAATCCTCCACTGTATTTGCCCCTTACTTGGAAATACCTTGTATATTTTTAAGCCATGAATATAATGTGTGATTTTGAGAGATTATTCTGTGTTCATTACCTTGCATTGTTGTATCAGTGGTATATATAATCAAGCTATTTGTTAAAGAAGATTACCATTAACTAGTTTTTTCCTCTAGTGACATTATAAAAAAAATTACTGTAAAATGTTTAATTTTTGAAAGCCCCAGTTCCTTGGGCTTTTATTATCAAACATTCCTTTCCCCCCTTCACCCCCTTTACAATCTTGTATAAGAGAGGAACTGTGATGCAGTGGTTAGGAGTTAGCGTCTGGAATCAGTGTGTTGAAATGCTACCTCTGCTACTTGCTAACTTGATGGCCTTGGGCATGTTACTTAACCTCTATCTCCTTACGTTTCTTCAGCTTTAAAGTGGGAGCAATAATAGTACATAGTGTGAGGGTTAAATGATTACTTTATGGCAAACCCTTACTTTAGAACAATGTGGCAATAATAAGTGCTAAATATAGTGTTAGCTATTCTAGTGTACCTAGTGCATTAGAATGTGTTAAATGTATTTATAGATCTTGATGCTCACCCATAGTCTCCAAGAGTATTGTTTCAGATGCTTGGCTTTAAACATATTTGGTTATCACTGAATGTTTCAGATTTTGTTCAGCCTTTAAATGGCTTTTTCTTTTCTCTTGTTTGATAGAGGTGCTTAATTTTTATTATTTACAAACAGACAATATATTTAGTATTTTGAAAGCTTTATATTTTAAATAATGCTGTTTTATTATTGAAGGCATGATGATTTTAATTCTCGGATTCTTCGTTCATTCTTTTTATTAATTCCTCAGCTTAAAGTAAGAATAAAAAAGAATTCATGTGGCCACACCTTCTAGAAGCCAAGAGGAAATTTTTGAAAACTAGTATCTGTTTATATAAGCTGCTGCTGCTGCTGCTAAGTCGCTTCAGTAGTGTCCGACTCTGTGCGACCCCATAGAAGGCAGCCCACCAGGCTTCCCCGTCCCTGGGATTCTCCAGGCAAGAACACTGGAGTGGGTTGCCATTTCCTTCTCCAATGCATGAAAGTGAAAAAATAAAGTGAAGTTGCTCAGTCGTGTCCGACTCCTAGCGACTCCATGGACTGCAGCCCACCAGGCCCCTCCGTCCATGGGATTTTCCAGGCAAGAGTACTGGAGTGGGTTGCCATTGCCTTCTCTGCTTTATATCAGCATTGTAGTATTAATCTTTCATAATATTGATCTTTAACAAAACCAATAGGTCATTGAGGTACAGTATTTTCTCTTTATAAAAAAAGTAAAATAATCAAGTAGCCAATTTTGTGCTAATCTTTGTGAAAGCAGTTGGTTTAAGATCACATATCTGTTGATTTCTTATATATTATACCCCATCTAAAAAAACTTATTTTCAAACAGTCTTCTTTGTGACATTATGATGTCAACAAATAAAAATCTTTATTCTGAGGAGACTATTATTGATGATTCCTCCTGGGAAAACTGTTTGGTTTGGGGATTTATACATATCGACTTCTTGTTTTTGATCAAATACTCCCTGGAGCAGGAGAGCCAAACCTTTTCTGTGAAGGGGCCGATAGTAACTGTTTTAGGCTTGATGAGACATGTAGTCTTTATCTTAACTACTCACCTCTGCTCTTGTAGCAGAAAGCAACCATAGATGATACATAAATGAATAGGCAAGACTGTTACAATAAAATGTATTTACAAAAATTGATCCATTGTGAAAGAGGAAATTTTAGCCACGGTCTGACCACTGCACGAGAATATGAATTTTACTTCTTGTGGTCTTTCTGGTAGAAATCTCAGGTATTTATTTCCTAATATGAACTGATCTTTTTTTTTTTTTGGTTTGTTTTTCATTTTTTGTGAACTCATCTTCAATTTAGACTAGTTGACTTAAATGTTAAGGTTTAATCAACAGAGCACGAAACTGAACCTAGATAAGTCTGTGTTAGCTTTTTATGTCATAGAATTTTTAATTCCAACTTGAAATAAAAATAACTTGAACTTCAGAGTCAGAAAGAACTAAGTTCGTACTTAATTGTACCTAGTTGTTTTGTGATAATGAACAGATTATTTCCACATTTCAGAGTTTCAATTTCCTTGTTTATGGGATGGGAATCATAGTGGCTGTCTCCCATGGTTTTATTTTCTGTTTAACTCTCTTTACCATTTCAGTTTAGCAGAGTTATTTTGGTCATTAACACGTGTCTCTTTCAGAACCTAGGAGAGAACTGTGCTCGGAGGTGGGCATCTCTTCCCTAGTCATTCTTGAGGTATCAAAACTCTTGAAATTTCAAAATGCTTGGACATTCATGTCAGATAGTTTTTATGACATTTTTGCAGTTTTGTTTGTGTTTAGATTTTTAGTTTTATATTTCTTGGACAGGTTATATAAAAATGGTATATAAAAATATATAGTGAAATTTTGATCTTTATCAGTGGAAGCCTGTTCCAGAATCTGTTAGAATTATAGTTTTTCTCTTCCTGATGGCCTATCAGAGAAGCAGATTATTTGGAAATAGTTCCTGTTATATGCTCAATATAATCTTCATTTGACTGGAAATTGGTATCCTCATTAGGCAGATCTTAGCATACCAAAATGGTATTTGTTCATCTTTACGAGCAAATCTTGTTTGGAATGAGAAAACAATCTATAAACACATGATTCTCAGTGTATCTTGTATATACTAGAGTATGTATTTTTAGGTAAGATATGGATTCAGTTCAGTTCAGTCACTCAGTCATGTCCGATTCTTTGCGACCCCATGAACCGCAGCACGCCAGGCCTCCCTGTCCGTCACCAACTCCTGGAGTCCACCCAAACCCATGTCTATCGAGTTGGTGATGACATCCAACCATCTCATCCTCTGTCATCCCCTTCTCCTCCTGCCCTCAATCTTTCCCAGCATCAGGGTCTTTTCAGATGAGTCAGCTCTTCGCATCAGGTGGCCAAATATTGGAGTTTCAGCTTCAAAAATCAGTCCTACCAATGAACACCCAGGACTGATCTCCTTTAGGATGGACTGGTCGGATCTCCAAGATATGGATACATTGTAAAATATATCCTTAGTAACTTGGCTTCTCAGGATGAGAGGTTACTGAATCCAATGAAGATGCACAAGTAGGGCTGGTTGTCTCGGGTTCATAAGTTAGTACTCTAATTAGGTTCGGGTGAGGGCAGGAGAGGAGGGTGTGACACTGGTAGGTTAAGAGATGAGGTATTTCTAAATATGATCTTAGGTTTTAAGGACGTAAATCAACTACTGTGTGAAGTTTTGTTTTGTTTTGTTTTTTTTAATGGCAAAAGTTTAGCACTCAAACAGTAAAACTAGGCTGAATGGATAATGGAATTTGATGTGATGTTATCTTTTAGGATTAGTATAGCTGTGTATTGGGATTCCCTGGTGGCTCAGAGGTTAAAACGTCTGCCTGCAATGCTGGAGACCTGGGTTCAATCCCTGGGTTGGGAAGATCCCCTGGAGAAGGAAATGGCAACCCACTCCAGTCTTCTTGCCTAGAGAATCCCATGGACGGAGGAGCCTGGTGGGCTACAGTCCACGGGGTCGCAAAGAGGCAGACACGACTGAGTGACTTCACTTCACTTCATAGCTGTGTATTTGATATTGCTCATTTATAGTGATAGTTCTTACATGGCTTGTGGTTTTTATAGCATCCTATTATGCTTCTGTTATATTTGAAAGCTTAATTTTTAAAAACTTTTTAAAAGCTAAGAAAAAAGATTCATGTTATATTTTGATGAAACTAAAATTCACAGTTGATACTTAAATAATAAACATTTACAGTAAAAATTTTAGAGTGTTCTCTAGCTTTTATGTCAGATATTGTTTTTAAAAATGGAAATCTCTTAACTTTATATTCTTACCTTTTTATAGTATATGACTGTAATTTAGCCTTTTTCCTTCTTCACTTAAAAAATATTTGTTGAATGCCGACTGTGTAGGCATAGGAGTTGTGATGGTGCGCATTAAAATCTGTGATATGTACTATGAAGAAAAAATACAAGTGCTTTAAGAACATAAAACAAGAATATCTTTCATGTATGTAGGGTTCAAGGGCTTCCCTGGTGGCTCAGATGGTAAAGAATCTTCCTGCAACGCAGGAGGCCCAGGTTCAATCCCTAGTTTGGGAAGCTCCCCTGGAGAAAGGAATGACAACCCACTCCAATATTCTTGCCTGGAGAATTCCTTGGACAGAGGAGCCTGGCAGGCTACAGTCCATGAGGTCACAAAGAGTCGGACATGACTGAGTGACTAATACACACACACACACACACACACACACACACACACACACACACACACACACGTAGGGTTTTAGTAAAGCTTCCTTGGGAAGTAATGTCTGACTGGGACAAAGGATGAGTAATTAAGTAGACAAAGGGGGGAAGAGGTATTTCTAGCAAAGGGACTCTTCTTTGAGTGTGAAGGGAGCCAAACGCATTGGAGAATCTAGAAAGAAGTCCAGGGCTGGAGCAAAAGGATCAAGGAGAGAACAGAATAATGATAGAAGTAGAGTACAGAGGCTCTCTTCAGAGTGCAGAGGGCTTTGTAGACCACTTTACTAAAGATCTTGATTTTCACCCTAAAAGCAGTGGGATGTCATTAAAAGGTTTTAAGAGGGCAGTTGATGAGGTCAGATTTGCATGTTTTAAAGATCCCTCTGATAGCAATAGAGCAAGCAGAATGAAAGGAGACAAGAGTGAAGTGGAGAAAAAATTTTGGTGGCTTTGCAATAGTCCAGGCAATGGATGGTTATAACTTGAATGATAGTGACTGAAAAAGAAGTAAAGGGAGAATTACAGATTCAAGATGTATTTAGTAAAGTAAAATTCTTTGGCATTGATAGATTATCGGGGATTTGAGAGAATGTTGTCGTGGATGACTTCCAGGTGTCTGCTTTTCACAACTGGGAAGCCATGATGCATTTAGTAATGTACAAAACTCTAGAAAGAGAAACCGGAGATGAGGGTGGAGGTGGATCATGAGTTCGTTTCTTGAATACAGTCAATTCCTGAAGAATTTGGGAAGAGAGAAAAGCAGCAGCGGTTAGAGGAGAATATGGGATAGAAGATTTTAAAGTCTGTGAAAGTGTAGGGCATGTTTAAATATTCTATGAGAAGCATCCAACAGAGAGGGAAGTTTTTAAATTGTTGAAAGAGGGGGGAGGTGGTAATTAAACGATCAGAAGTTTTTACAAAGACTAGAAAGAGCATACCTAAGTGGAATTACTGGTCTTAAACAAGGTATACGCTTCCTCTAGTGTTTTAACAAGAGTAAGAAAGAAGAGGGTTCTGTGAATATAGTAAGCCTTTATTAGTAAGGGCTTTGTTTTCCCTGAGGTAAGGAACTGTCCTTTGCTGAAAAGAGTTGAGACTGAGGAAGAGGGCAGAAATCAGCTTGAGGAGGATGGAGATTTAAAATAGTTAAAGTGGCTAGTGAATTGAGAAACACAGAATTTCCTGGCCTCATTGACAGAAAAATTTTAATTTAATAAATGTCACTTAAATGTTATCTTTAAATGTATTAGATTTGGGAATAAACAGTAAGAAAGTGAACCCTACTTGGTAAAAGAGTTCGTGATGACCCTGTGAACGTCTAAGCAATGCCATCAGTTTGCTAAGATCTTACTATTCTGGATGTTAAAGCAGGGTCACTGTTCGCAGTGCCACAGATAGAGCTGCTATACATTCTTTTTTTTAATTTGCATTCTTGTCATATAATTTTACTTAACTTTTAGTGTTACTTAACGTTGGGTAGGCCTAGTTTGTTTCTAATTGATGTTCTTTTTCCCTTTTTTAGGCAGGCAGAAGTCCTGAAGGCTGACATGACAGGTACTGTCTGACTCATTTGTTTTTCACAACTTACTTTTATACCGTTAAATTAAGAGAAGTGTGTCATCTTATTATATTACTTGTGGTATTGTCCTGGTTGCCAAAAGGTTTTTTAAATATTTATTGTTTTTATACTTTGAATTTTTACCTAGATGGCTCATCAAATTTTTTATAATCTGTGTTACATTGACTTGCATATTGCCTAGTTTAATGCATATAATCATTTAACTTTGACATACTATATTAGCGATTTAAGAGATACAAAAAAAATAATTCATCTACCATATAAACACAAGTACCGACATTAGGTTTATATCTTCCTGTTTATAATTCCCCAAACCTAAATAGTAAATAAGCCTTCAGAGAAAAATATTTTCAGGAAAACTCTTGCAGATTGAAAGTCCTTAAAGTTGAGCTACCTTGCCACTTTTCTTTTCTCTCTTACCTGTTTGTTTCTATAATAGCCAAGATGTTTTTGAAAGAATAATTGGATTTAGCCACAAAAAGGAGCAGATGACTTGAACTCAAAATTAGGAAATACATGGCAGCGACTATGTAGTGGTTAAAATGCTCTCTCTACAGCACAACAGCAGCATGCTTTCTGTGTACTATGCTGAAATGTTTTAAAAAATATAGGTGCTAGTGGATCTCATTCTAATTTTTGAAGATTTTAGTTCTGCAGTGAAACCCACAAAGACGGTTAAACTTGTTGTAAACCACATACCTGCTAAAATTTACAACCAAGGGGAGATGGGCTATTTGGATGTGTTTTTCTCAATTTCAAGAGTTGCAGGCTAATATTCTACGAATTTGAGTAATCTCACTGTCATCTTGTTCAAGGGGGAAAAAAGCCCAAATCACTTTTTCTTAGTTTACAGTTCTTCCTGTTATTAACGTAGCTGTCATTATCTTCCGTACTGTGGCTACCAGGGTCAGCTCTGCGCTCTACTCTGTTATGCCTCTTTGTGTTGGCATTGTAATCTGCATTGTGTAATAAAAGTTGTATATGGAGCAGTCTCAGGCAGTCTATATACCTTTTGCTGCTGCTGCTGCTGCTAAGTCGCTTCAGTCATGTCCGACTCTGTGCGACCCCATAGACGGCAGCCCACCAGGCTCTGCCGTCCCTGGGATTCTCTAGGCAAGAACACTGTTAACATTTTTTTAACTCTTGAACACCCTCAGTAAGAAGGCTTAGGGTTTGACTTTTGTAGGGTACATCTGTTGTACCCAGAAGGTGACTGACTTGTCCGTAAGATATTAAGTCTGCTCATTCAAATGCTAGTCTCTCTGATTGGTCAGAGTTAATGATACCTTAAAATCCTTTCCTTGCAGCCGATGAGTTGAAGCAGGGTTGAACAAATCTATGTATCTATTTATTCAGTCATTAAAAGCTTAATAAGGGGCTAAGAACCTGATACCAAAAAATAGACCCTATATTTTAGTTTCTAGCAAACTCTCGTGAGGATTAAGTCTAATAACTGGGAGATTCTGTGTGCAGAATAAGATTATGGTGCCTGTAGATACTAATAGCAAACCTACAGAGGAGTGAAGACTATGCCGTTGCAAAACCTTGAAATGCAACCAGTCAGGCTAACTAGCAGTCAGAAATGTATAATTGAAAAGTCCATTATTAAGTTCTTCTATTGAGGCAGCTCACTATCGGTTGTTGCAGTCACAAGCCTAGTAATAGGAAAGGCTAATGTGCCTTGTAGGACTCTGACGGACAATAGAGCCCCAGTTTGGTATTACATGTAGTCATGGCCTGACTTCCTGCTCTCATCTTGCACCCAGTCTCTCATTTGGCCTCTTGAGCAGTTTAATCACTTGTCTGCTCATTTACATTAAATAGCAAGTATGCATTGCTCACAAAAGTGTCTTGACAGGCAGCCTACCGATGACTTTATTGGCTTGACATATATAGAAAAGTAGGAGTAATAGCAGAATGCTCAAACAACTGCTGGATTGTGAGCTGACAGGAGGCTTCTGTAAGGGCAATTGTGAGAATGATTCAAAAGAAGAAAAGCTTCTTTGAACAAAGAGATACAGTTATTAATGTAAGAGTAAACAGATCAATTTGGCAGTCCACCGTTTCGAGTGGGGTGACTTCTTATGAGGCATATTACTTCCTATGGTATAAATATATAAACATCCATACCAAAATCAAAGGGTGAACCATTCTGTCTCTTTTTTTTAAGCCTTTTTCATTTCATGGTGTTATTTCAAAAATAAAAGACAAATACAGAAGCATTTTGAAAGATTCAATCATTAGCCTAAATACGTAAAAGTATTTCCAAAGGTGGAAAGTTTCATCTGAAATGTAGTAGTATAAAACTTTTGGAGCAGTCTGTGATATGTATTTAAAGCGGGTTTTTGCTTTGGTGAATGGAGAGTGAAGAAATTGTTGGTGTGGCATAATGCCCTTAACTATCTGTTTATCTATCTACTGTTTTTATTTTGTTACTCAGATTCTAAGCTGGGTCCAGCCGAAGTCTGGACATCCAGGCAGGCTCTGCAGGACCTGTACCAGAAAATGCTTGTTACTGATTTGGAATACGCTTTAGACAAGAAAGTAGAACAGGATCTGTAAGTATTACCATTTGGGATGTCCCTGTAAGATCAAGAATCTCACCGAGACTTTAGAAGAGAACAGTTTGGTTGTTTCTTTTTAACCTATTTCAGAGTAAGCTATCTCAATGGGAAAAAAAAGAAATTCTAATATTTGTGATGTTTTGAACAAACTGACCTTTGGTGTAAAGAGAAATGTTCAGAGTTGAGTTTTATTAAGGTGTTTAGGGCATATCATAAAAACAAATCTGTATATATTTCAAGTGCAAAGAAACAGTGTTTGGATTCTCTGTATTGTATTCAGTCCTGTATTTAAGCTATGATTTAGAAAATGAAGTGTTCAGAGCAGGCTTTCTTTGATAAATGCGATTCTATAAGTCTCTCCCAAAGGAAAATACATTGTAAGGAAAGTTCTTCCTTTTAATCAAATAAATAAATATTTCCTTCCCCCACTTCCCAACAAGACTAAGAAAAATTTTACGTATTTAGGCTATTCCACTCATTCTTTCTATGAGCTGTGAAATGGCAGATAACCAGATTCCCAAGTGAGTAAATAAATTCCTTTCATGGAAGGCCTTGCCTTATCAGTTGAAACAAGGACATTAACCTGGTGGAAAATTAAAAATCAAGAATATTCTGTTTACCTAAGTTGTGGTGAAAATTAGTTTTTCCTAATCTAATTTTCCTGATTTTTGCACACCTGACTTTTATATTGTTAGAAGACCTAGTAATAGAATTTAATCACAACCACTCAAACGCGTATTTTTGATATTAGAATCATGGATAAGATGACATCAAAATTGCTGAGGGAATGATTGCCCTCAGAAATCATTAAAAACCCCAGTGCTTCAAAAGAGTCTCAAAAGCTGCCGTTGATAAAGAAATAGGTACTTTCCAGGTAGGTTGTGAACCCTTTATCTGTGTTGGCATCCTTTAATGAAGCCAGTATATCTTCCTTCCTTCTTAGTTCTGTTTTTTTGTTTGTTTGTTTGTTTCTTTCCCCCCTGTGATTTCCAAATTAGAGAGCAACTGTACTTCACCATAACTAAATTTAAAATGACTCTCTGTACAACTTGATTAATGAATGAAAGGCATTTTATAACAGGATTTTGGTATGCCTTATTTCAGCACTGTGTTGTTGCTTGGTTTGAATAGCCAAAACTGAAATGTCAAAAATAAGTTTATATTTCAAGCTCTAGCAAAAATATTAACCCCAAGAGAAACAAAACTATTAAATAGAAATAGAACCAAGTGTTGTGGGAAATAAGTTTTAGATAAATAAGAAATATGGCTTAATATGAGGAAACCACCACCCCACCCCCACCCCACCCCCCAGGCATGCCACGTAATAGAAGACATTTTTTGGTGCAATGATACAATGTATGAAAATTTGTTAATAGCTTACTTTTACTTTGGTCTTAACACTGTAGTTCTAAGTTTGTACCAGGATTCCTAAATAGGTTCTAACTCTAGTAACCCTAAAAGATTAATAACTGAAGCCACAGTCTGATTATTTGAACATTTGGTAAGTGTTTACTAAGGTCAGTTGCATTCTACTGCTTGTCTAATCTTGTTCAAAGGGGAGCATATAGTTATTTAAGTGAATAACTTGAATGCAGGTTTACTGTCCAGTGTGTTATAATTATAACAAACAGTTCTTTCTTGTTCTCAGGGGGACCAGTGTCTGCCCAGTGAGTCACTGCTATACCAAATAGAATTACATTTTGTTTTCAGCTGGAATCATGCCTTTAAGAATCAGATCACAACACTACAAGGCCAGGCAAAGAATCGAGCAAACCCGAATCGGAGTGAAGTTCAGGCAAACCTTTCTCTGTTCCTAGAGGCAGCTAGTGGCTTCTATACTCAGGTGAGTTTGGCAGTACATACCAGTTTTCCTACAAATCAGTGGCGATTATTCCCTTTGTGCACACCTTATTTGTATAGGCACTTTGTGTGCCCATAGTATGGTACATCTAGAAGTTGATCATCTGTAATCTCAAATAAAAAAATGTCCAAAATTATTTACCACAAGACTTTTAAAATAGTAAAGACTCTGCTCTTTAAAAGGCGATGGTTCACCTTAAAGGTTGGAGGTATAATTGTATGAATAGAAAAAGGGTAATGAGAGCAGGGCCTTAGTGAAGCAGCACAAGTACAGTTACAAGTGAACTGACTTTGCTTCATTAGAGCAAACGTGAATGTATGGGTATAGTCACTAAGAAAGTAACAGCCATGTTGTGCCAGGTAAGAAAGTCAAACCCTGTGATCTCAAGTGAGTTTCTCTAGTTTTAAGTATATAGTAGAATATATCTAGAGCTTCAAATGCTGTTAAGCTATACCTAAGAGATAGAGTAGCCTTTCCTCAGTTTGAATAATAAGCTGTTATTTATTGTTCTCAGAAATTGTCCCTGCCCTTAGTTACATCTTGATATGACTTCTAAATCACGTGAGGTAGAATGATTCTTTTTTGGACAGATGAATAATTCTTTTTGGACAATGAATTTTATTTAAGCAGAATTCCTTTGAAAACTTCATCCCATCCACTTGTAATAGCATTCATAATTTAATAAAATGTGTATAAATTCTCATCTTACCATGACAAGGCAAGATTTTGAGGAGCTTGCACCAAAGAAATTCACAGAACCTTCTGTCTGTGCTGCTGCTTGTCCAATGCTACCTATATTTTGTCTATTTTGGTTTTGCTGTTTAGAAAAGACTGTTGAAAGATATCAAATAGCCACCATCTTATAGATTTACTTAGACTAAAAAATTAATCACTGTTCATCATTGAAAGAAGTCAAGTATGGTTCTTGTTCTCACACTTCATTTTTTAATTGCTTCCAGCTTTTAGCAAAAGTTGGTATTTCTGGAGAGAGGGGTTGTGGTTTGACTTGACTAATCCTTAGGGCAGGTGTTAAAGGTTAATTCATTCTGCATGTAACTGTTAAAAGTCTTTTCTTTGTAAGACACGATACTAGAGGATTAGAGGGAAGAGAGACCATCTTTAACTATCAAAAGACTATCCAGTCTAAATGAGATGGATATATTAATAAATACTTTTTTTTGGCTCTTCCATTATAAAAAATGCATACCCAATGCCAAGGGATTTTAAAATGATAAAAGTCAAAGCATTTTTCCTTACCCTCTCATTCAGGATAAATTACTGATGAGTAGAGTTTTTAACACTATTGATAATCACTTTTGTTTTCCCAGAAAGTTATCATTTATGTTTTTAAATTTCCATCAACAGTGTATTCAAGTGTCTATCTTGATATACACTGAACAGTGTTAAGTATTTCAGTAAAGGCAAATGAATGATTAATTGAATAACATACTTCATAGATGGAGAATAATTTAATGTCTAGTTACTAGTGATGTTGAACTTCTTTCATTCTTTATTAGATATTTGTATTTTATACAATCAGTTTAATCATTTATTTTCCCCATCCATTGTTCAGACTCTTAATTTTTTCTGTAGTAATGTATCTGAGCTCTTTCTGCATAGGAATATTAATTTTTCTTCCTTTTTTTTTTTTTTGACGGACATCTTTTTCTCCAGTTTCTTCTTGTCCTTTCATTTTGTTTGAAGTTTTTTGAAATACAGAAGTTACATAGTTTTTGTTCTTACAGTACAGGTTTTTCTTTGTGCATTTGTCCATAGGTCAACAGATACTTAATAATTACATTTAAAGGAACAAATAGGTATTATATTCATATACTAAAATTTGGAAGCAACACCAATATCCTACAATAGAGTAACGGTTAAATAAATTATAAACCATCTGTAAAATGGAATTACAAAACTATTATAAAGGGTATTTATGAAGTTTTTTTTATTGAGGTTTAGCTGATGTACAATATTATGTAAGTTTCAGGTATACAGTATAGTGAGTCACAATTTTTAAAGGTGTACTCTGTTTATGCCTGTGTGCTTGCTAAGTCACTTCAGTCATGTCTGACTCTTTTTCACCCTGTGGACTGTAGCCCACCAGTCTCCTCTGTCCATGGGATTCTCCAGGCAAGAATACTGGAGTGGGTTGCCGTGCCCTCCTCCAGGGGACCTTCCCGACCTAAGGATCAAACCTACCTGCCTGTCTTATGTCTTCTGCATTAGCAAGCAGGTCCTTTACCACTAGTGCCATCTGGGAAACACTTGCTCTGTTTATGGCTATTATGAATGTTGGTTATAGTCCCTGTGCTGTGTAATATGTCCTTATGGCTTATTTATTTGGCACATAACAGTTTGAACCTCTTCATCCCCTACCTCTGCCTCTCCTCTCTCCTTTGCCTTTCCTAGCTGGTAACCACTAGTTTGTTTTCTTTATCTGTGAGTCTGTTTCATTTTTTTTTTTATATTTACTACTTTGTTGTGTTTTTTAGATTCCATATGTAAATGATAACATACAGGCACTTACCTTTCTCTATCTGACATTGCATTTAATATAATCTCTTCCAAGTCCATGTTGTTGCAGGTGGCAAATTTTCATTCTTTTTTATGGCTTAGTACTATCCCATTGTTTGTGGAGATACACACGCACACCCCCCCCCCCACATCTTTTTTATCCATTCATCTGTTGATGGACAGTTGGGTTGTCTCCGTATCTTGGCAGTTGTATATAATGCTCCTGTGAACATTGACGTGCATGTATGTTTTTGAATTAGTGTTTTTGTTTTTTTCAGTTATATGCCCAGGAGTAGGAGTGGAATTGCTAGGTAATAGGGTAGTTCTGTTTTTATTTTTTTTGAAAAACCTCCATACTGTTTTCCACACTGACTGTACCAACTTACATTTCCACCAGCAGTGTATGGGGGCTCCCTTTTCTCCACTTCTTTATCAACATTTGTTATTGGTGCTCTTTTTGATTGATAGCCATTCTGACAGGTGTGAGGTAATAACTCATTGTGGTTTTAATTTGCATTTTTCTGATGACTGGCAGTGTTGAGCCTCTTTTCATGTGTCTGTTGGCCATTGGTATGTCTTCACTGAAAAAGTGTTTATTCAGATCTTCTGGCATTTTTTAATCCAGTTATTTGTTTTTTTCAATCTTAAGTTTTATGAGCAGTTTATGTATTTTGGATATTAACCCCTTATCAGTTTTCTCTCATTTGGTAGGTGGTGTTTTCATTTTGTTGACAGTTTTCTTTGCTCTGCAAAAGCTTTTAAGTTTAATTAGTTCTTGTTTATTGGAGAAGGAAATGGCAATCCACTCCGGTGTTCTTGCCGGGAGAATCCCAGGGACAGGGGAGCCTGGTGGGCTGCCGTCTATGGGGTCGCACAGAGTCAGACACGACTGAAGCTACTTAGCAGCAGCAGCAGCAGGTCCTGTTTATGAAGATTTTTTTTTTATGATGAGGAAATTGTATTAAATGAAAAATCATGATATAAAATTATGTATACAGTTGGACTCTAAACATTAGTTGAATAGTCTCAGCTCAATGGGGGTATTAACAAAAATGGTATGTCTCCCTATTCCTAGCACACACACACACCCCCCCCCCACACCCCCAATTACTACTTTGAACTATACTTCTTTGAATTCCAGATTCCCATCATAACCTTTTGGACAGATTTTGTACCATTCTCATTGCTCTTAGGTTTTTATAATAAACAGTCTAGTTTTAAAACTGCAGTCTCATCTCCACCCTAAATCTCTTCCTTCCTCCATGTAGTGGAAATCTAAACTGTGAACACAACTGAAGTCGGGAGGAACAGTAGAGACTTGGTGCAGGTATTGGATTGGCCTAAAGATCTTATGGAAAGACCAACCCAATAGAGTATCCACCTTCTGCAGTACATTTTTATATTAGCCATTACACAGACTATCTTGAAAAATGATTCTTAACCTTTTTTTTATGATGTGACACACATGTAGCCCATTTCCAAGGGTTTGATTACTGCTACTGCTAAGTCACTTCAGTCATGTCCGACTCTGTGCGACCCCATAGATGACAGCCCACCAGGCTTCCCCGTCCCTGGGATTCTCATTTGATTGGACACTGATAAATCCAAACAAATCTGCAAGGAAGTATAGCAGGAATCATTTTTGTTGAGGTAGCAGGTTATTTGCAAAAACATTTTATAAGCAAGTCAATAATAAAATCACTGTCTCAAAATATTGTTTTATAAAGGAAAATATTATTTTATAAAGGAAAATATATAAGTAATCTAATTTTGAAATTTGTTTTTTGAAATTTTTGTAGTAAGTATTGATCTTTCCCCCGCTGCATTCCACAGCCCCGGGTTGAGTCATAGGATGAGCAGCAGTAAACTTTTTTCAGATCTCAACATTAATAGAACTTGTTAGTGACGTTTTTTTGGTTATCTTGACTTGGTAATTGAAACAGTTAAATGATGTTGTAAACAATAATGTTCTGTACATCTTTTTTGATGACATGTGGTGCAGATTAAGCTACCAGACTGGGGAAGTACAGCAGGTCCAAATCATTGTACAGCTTTATAGACTAAGATGAGTTTTGAATTTTAATCTGAAGTATAGTTGCAAGTCATTGGGAAGTAGACGGGAATAGCATGATAAAATTTGTATTTTTAAAGATTACTTTGGATGTTACTTGGAGATTAATTTATCAGGGGTCAAGAATGGAAGGTAGATAGTGTGCTGTTGTGGTAATGGAAGGATATTGATGGATTTTTAAAGTATGGCCAGGCCTTCCTAATAAATTGGATCAGATGTATGGAATCAGGATAGGTGAAGAGTCAGAGATAACTTCAGTTATCAGCTAGTTGACTGGTTGTACCATTTACTGAGATAGGGAACACTGAAGAAAAGACAACTCTATTCATGCTACGCTAGGGAGATAGATGCCTGTTTGACATATAAGTGGAGAGGTCAAATAGGTAATTCGATAAGCTAAGCTAGGAGCTCAGTGAAAAGGTCAGAGCCAGAGTAAAATTTATGATTACAATAAAGTACCCTGACTTAGACATTAGGGTTTTGCATTTAAAACCATAGAACTAGGTGGGAACAGGTTTGGCACAGGAGGAGCCACATTTCAGTAGGAGTAAATCAGAGTGGTATCTTAGAAGACAAAGAGAAAAGCACTTCACTATGAGGAGGGAGTGACCAACTCAGTTGAGTGCTACAAAGAAATCAGGTAAGGTGATTAAAAAGGATCAGTTGGATTTGACACACAGAAGTCATTAGTGAAATTAATGGATACCATATTTCCTCATTTCTAAAACATTTTTCATATTTTAACACCTCTGAGATAGGGATACGTTTACAAAAGATGGTCAGTTCACCATTTAATTGGCAGTTTTTTATTCTGTTATGTAAATAATAGTTCATCTTACAATTTATGGTATCTTGGATTTGATGAAATGGGACTTAAGTTGAGTGGTCGAGATAGAAATCTGATTAGAATGGATTGAAAAGAGACTGATACATGATTATCCTCATTTCTGTTTTCTGTGAAAATGATTTTGACTTAGATCGTTTTGTTAACTATTGGTATTTAAAGCATGGTGCTTCAAACCAGAACCAAATTGCCAAATGAAGTAAAGATGTAACATTATGCTGTATGGGTTTTTTTTAAACATAAAAATACAGAACAGTAGAGTAGTCCTTACTCTTAAGAAATGGGAGCCAAAAAGAAAGCATTAAGTATCTGTAGTAATTAAAAGATATTCTGTGTATTCATAGTGAAAGTGAAAAGTGAAAGTTGCTCATTTGTGTTCAACTCTTTGTGACCCCATGGACTATACAGTCCGTGGAATTCTCCAGGCCAGAATACTGGAGTGTGGTAGCCTTTCCCTTCTCCAGGGGATCTTCCCAACCCAGGGATCAAACCCAGGTATCCCTCATTACAGGCAGATTCTTTACCAGCTGAGCCACAAGGGAAGCCCAAGAATACTGCAGTGGGTAGCCTATCCCTTCTCCAGGGGATCTTCCCGAGCCAAGAATCGAACCGGGGTCTCCTGCATTGCAGGCGGATTCTTTACCAACTGAGCTATGAGGGAATCCCTGTGTATTCATATTTAGTTCTAAATTCTTAGGGTAGATTGAAGAGCTAAGTAGCAGTGGAATAGTATAATAGAGTTTTCATAGAATAATTGCCAAATACAGTTTTGTTCAGCTTATTAAACATCTGTTTCTCTTTAGTCCCACCTTGTTTCTGCCTCAACTTGTGCTTTCTCACCTGGAATCCTTTGAACCAACAGGAATTTTTCCAGTATCTCTACCTACAACTCCTGTGTTCAGGCAAAAATTTTATTATAAGACAGCCACATGAAGTTTAAACCGTATTTGATTTACTTTTCTTAAATATCTTTTTTTCTTCTTGATAGATACTCAGCTGTGCCTAATTCTCCAGTCTATTCTTTCAGTACCTGTAGAACTCAATTGTTTGTTTATCCTCTGTCATGTTTCTTCTTGCTATCTTCCACAGAATCTGTTTTAGGGTTTTTCCCATTTTTCGTTCCTTTTTTTCTATTTTCAGACTCTCTTGGCACTAGTTTTGTTTGCTCAGTTTTATGTCAGTAAATTTCTTGCACATTGCAAATGTACAGGTATAAGTACAGTTGTAGGTAACCCCTGTGTTTCGTGAGAAGGGAATATAGGATTTTCTATTTGGCTATAGAGGTGCTTTTTATCTTAGGAAAAGGGTGAGATATTATATATCATTCTGAGTTGGGTCCCCCAAGGTATCTTGTTTTGTGAAATCTGTACTTATAAGAGAGAGTGGTGTTTGAATCAAGATATTTCTAATTCTGTAATATTTGTCAAACAACTCAATATTTTTGTTGCTTTCATACCCTCATCTGAAAAAAATGGAGCTTCATACCTGTGTTGAAGCAACATATTGCATTGCTACTAGTTTATCACAAGGATTAAGTGAGACAAACACATAGCCCAGGGAGTGAAACTTATTACAGGCATAGAATATTCCGTTGGTTTATGCTATTGTATTTGTTATTTTTCTCTCTCTTCCTCGTCTCTCCTACTCTCCCTTCCCTACTTTATGTACCTGTCTTGCTCATTTAGCTGTGAGCTCCTTAAGCACACAGATTTTTTTATTTATCTCTGTGTCCCTATTGTTTTCCATGGGTGTGATACAATAACCAAGTATTTGAATGATAATCAGTTCAGTTCAGTTCAGTCACTCAGTCGTGTCCGACTCTTTGCGACCCCATGAACCACAGCATGCCAGGTCTCCCTGTCCATCACCAACTGCCAGAGTTCACCCAAACCCATGTCCATCGAGTCGGTGATACCATCCAGCCATCTCATCCTCTGTCGTCCCCTTCTCCTCCTGCCCTCAATCTTTCCCAGCATCAGGGTCTTTTCAAATGAGTCAGCTCTTCTCATCAGGTGGCCAAAGTATTGGAGTTTCAGCTTTAGCATCAGTCCCTCCAATGAACACCCAGGACTGATGATCTTTAGGATGGACTGGTTGGATCTCCTTGCAGTCCAAGGGACTCTCAAGAGTCTTCTCCAACACCACAGTTCGAAAGCATCAGTTCTTCAGCGCTCGGCTTTCTTTATAGTCCAACTCTCACATCCATACATGACCACTGGAAAAACCATAGCCTTGACTAGACGGACCTTTGTTGGCAAATTAATGTCTCTGCTTTTTAATATGCTGTGTAGGTTGGTCCACTCCAGTGTTCTTGCCTGGAGAATCCCAGGGACGGCGGAGCCTGGTGGGCTGCCGTCTATGGGGTCGCACAGAGTCGGACACGACTGAAGCGACTTAGCAGCAGCAGCAGGTTGGTCCTGACTTTCCTTCCAAGGAGTAAGCGTCTTAATTTCATGGCTGCAATCACCATCCGCAGTGATTTTGGAGCCCAGAAAAATAAAGTCAGCCACTGTTTCCACTGTTTCCCCATCTGTTTGCCATGAAGTGATGGGACTGGATGCCGTGATCTTAATTTTCTGAATGTTGAGCTTTAAGCCAACTTTTTCTCTCTCCTCTTTCACTTTCATCAAGAGGCTCTTTAGTTCTTCTTCACTTTCTGCCATAAGGGTGGTGTCATCTGCTTGTAAGTAAATATTTGAATGAATGAGAGTAGAATGTGAAGAGCTGTGTGGAGGGCCAAGAATTAAGTGCTTGAGGCTATTAATGTGGGGGGAGAAAGTCTTTGAATGAAGGACACTGAAAAGAAATGATTGGCAAGAAAAAAAGAACTGGCAAAGCTTAGTGATCAGTCATAAAATCAGCTGTTTTCAGTGTGACAGAGAGATCCAATAGGATGATGACTAGGAAACATCCATTGTATTTGCTTATTTTTAACAAGAAGTCTTTGACAGCAGTTTCAGTAGAGTGGTTGTGGATGGTGGGATGGGGAGTGGAGAGGCTGTGGGAAAGTCAGATCATAATGGACTAAGGAGCAACTATGAATTGAGAAAGCAGATACTTGTGGACTCCTTTGAAGGAATTCTGTTGAGAAGAAGAGACATTAGAAGCTTGCTAAAGGAGAAATCTAGAGTCAAGGGAAAATGCTTTGGTTCTGTGTGTTTTGTCTTATAGTAATAATTATTGTTTATTTTTTGTGGGCACCATTTCATAGGCCATAGCAAAGAAGCTTGATAAGTTGAAAGTAGATTTTTAAAATGAGGGGATGGCAGGCAGGAGGCAGAAAAGAATGAAACAACATGCTCACACAGAGAAGTTATTTCTCAGTGAGAGAAGGAACCCTCTCATACCATAAAACTAGAGAAGAGAGGAAGAAAGAAGTGGATGTCTACATAATGTCAAAAGTTCCTTCCAGATCTCTACAGATGTATAGATCTGTGTATGCAGAGACCCAAGTTTGACCTCGGGCTTAAGAAAATAAATCTCAAGAAACTCCTGAAGTCTGCCAAATATGTTGGTTTGTATTTAAATCAAATTTGTAACCTGCTGCTGCTAAGTCGCTTCAGTCGTGTTCGACTCGATGTGATCCCATAGACGGTAGCCCACCAGGCTCCCCCGTCCCTGGGATTCTCCAGGCAAGAACACTGGAGTGGGTTGCCATTTCCTTCTCCAATGTGTGAAAGTGAAAAGTGAAAGTGAAGTCGCTCAGTAGTGTCCGACTCTTCGTGATCCCATGGATTGCAGCCTACCAGGCTCCTCCATCCATGGGATTTTCCAGGCAAGAGTATTGGAGTGGGGTGACATTGCCTTCTCCGAATTTGTAACCAACTAGTCTTTAATGAGTTTTGTGTGTTTCTAAGAGGAAAACAAAATAGAGAGAGAGAGAGGTAATTTCATGGAGTTGCTTGCTGAATGAATCTGAATAGCCTACTCAGGTAAAACCATTTTTTTCCTAAATTGCTGCTGTTCCTTTTAGATGTACATCTTGGATTGCTCTACTACTTGGCAAGTCAAATGATATGATTTGTAATGAATGTTACTAGTTATCCTATGAAAGGTTGTCCTATCTTAGGTCTTAGCAGTATTTTATATTAGTTACACATGTTAAAGTATACCAACATTACTGTTAGAGCACTTCTGACTTAATACTAATCCTTGCTCATGTTTTCCTTTCAGTTATTACAAGAACTGTGTACAGTGTTTAATGTAGATTTACCATGCCGTGTGAAGTCTTCCCAGTTGGGAATTATCAGCAATAAACAGACGCATACCAGCGCCATAGTGAAGCCACAGTCTAGCTCCTGTTCCTATATCTGCCAGCACTGCCTCGTTCACCTTGGAGACATTGGTGAGCCCTTGGTGTGAAGGAATTGATAATACATTCATGCTTTTCTTTGGAGTAGTCATAGAAAGATTATTTTCTTTTAAACAAGCATACACATGCAACTTAGATTGTCATAAGAGAAAACTATAAAATGTATTTTAAGAAACTTTGATTTTCTGAATGCTTTGGGATTGGCAAAGGATTTTGAAGGAAGTAACTTTCATATTCAGATTTTATGCAGATGTAGGCAAATAATAAACCAGCAAAAATGTAATCAAAGCTTAATCTTTCAAAGTGATGCCATAATATTTTCTGAAAGACTGTATTCCTTTGGAATTGTGGAGTTTATACAAATTACTCCTTCTGAAGCTGGGTTGCCTTCTTTTCTTCCTACCAGTGCATTAAAAGTTCATTTTTAATTGTTTGCTTTTTACAGTTCGATTTGTATTTCCATTTTATATATTTTATCTCGGAATGTTATGTAATATATATATTCTTGTTCATTCCTTTAAGGTGACCTAAAAAGGGTTGTGAAACAAATTAACTATAGGATTATGTTTTGACTGTCCTCAAATAACAAGGAGTGGATTTACATTCAGAGATTTTTAGATTTCTTGATGTCGTAAATCATTCATTCCAGGAGAGGTCACATCAAAGCAAGCACTAGTTTCTACAGGGAGATTCAGCAAGTAGTAGTATATCTAGATTGCTTTTGCTTTCAGTGTGTTCTTTGCACACACATAAATAATATTTCAATAGGTATGAGGCATTTTTCAAAATCACTTTATAAAGATATTAAAGAAATACATAAATTTCAGATCATATTGTATAGTGTTTTTTGTTTTGTTTTGTTTTTAAGTGCCATATAACTCACCCCTTCTTGTGGGCCGGCCCCAGGTCACCAGCATAGTCCGTAGTGGGAGCTGGTGATGGCATGACACTGGAGGACCTGAAAATGGGGCCTAGGTAAGCTTTAAAGTTGGTTACATGCTGAATGTCTCAGATAGGGAAGGCCGGATGGACACTTCACACGTAATCCTATAGTTAATTTGTTTTAAAATACTTTGTCTTTAATCTTCATTTAATTTTAATGTATTTATTAACTTTAAATCTTTAAAAACTATAGCTGTTTTGGAATTACCCTAATGGTTGTTTTTATCTGTGTGTTTGTTTTTAAACTGAGTTTTTTTTTTCCTTCCTCTTAGCTCGATACAGAAACCAGACCAGCCAGGCAGAGTCCTACTATAGGCATGCGGCTCAGCTTGTCCCCTCTAATGGTGAGTTGGTTATGACACTTTACTCTCAGTAGAAAAATAGAAAATAGATAGTTCAGGGCTCCTCATTTAAGTGGTAAGAAGCCAAAAGATATTTTCAGTTTTGGTATTGATTATTGTATTTTTCCTTTTAACTGTATATTCTGTGCAATTGGAAATAAAAGTATTATTACTGTTGTCAGTAAAGCGCTATGGATAGAATATCCTCTAATGGGATCTAAAATTGCTTCAACAACTGGCTTTCCTAATATAATTTTCTTTTTAATACCATACTTTCCCTCCTAGAAAAATTCTCTCTTATTACAAAAAGATAATGCTTTTGTCTTTTGATGGCTCTCTAAATGGGCGTTAGGAGCTATTCTTGAATTAAATTACTGTAGGTGTTTGGTGATACGCATTCTTGATAAGCCACAATGAAAGTCCATTAGATTCTAAAGGAGTCGCCTGCAGGCGGGGACGGCACTGGGACACACTGGTCCATGCTGTCTGGCTGCTTTCCCACTGCAGTGGCACAGGGGAGTAGTTGTGGTAGAGACTGGCCCACAAAGCAAAAAATACTTCCTGTCTAGCCCTTTCCAAAGTCTTATTTGAACTTGGAGTGCCCCCCACCCTAATCGTATGACTTTTAACCTATGTGCCATCACTAAAGTGTGCTGCTAGGCCATTTTTAATGAGCTAGTCATGGGATTTACTTTATAAAATGCTCCCCATTGTTAATACAGAGATTTAAAAACTGACCTTCTGCATTCTGTGATAGCAAGACTTCATTGCATCTTGGATTACTTTAGAATCTTACCTTTCTCCTCTAGGTCAGCCTTACAATCAGTTGGCTATCTTAGCTTCTTCCAAAGGAGACCATCTGACTACAATTTTCTACTACTGCAGAAGCATTGCTGTGAAGTTCCCTTTCCCAGCTGCCTCTACTAATCTACAAAAAGCACTTTCTAAAGCACTGGAAAGGTAAGGTTGACTTTTCCAAATGGACTCAAATTTGGGCATACAAGAAATAATGGCCAGTTGCTCATGCTTCCTGTCTCTCATATTTGCCTAAAATCTAAACATATGTATTACAACAGTTTTGCATGTAGTCGCCACTGAATTTCAACCAGTCAGTCTCTGAGTTGTTCCCAGTGGAGTAGTACAGGCTGCTGAGTACTACTTCATCTGAGCGTGTCTCCTGTAAGACGTTTTAGCCATTTTGCTGCTTAAGATTCATGAAAGTTTTTCTTTCATTTCAGCCGGGATGAGGTGAAAACCAAATGGGGTGTTTCTGACTTCATCAAGGCCTTTATTAAATTCCACGGTCATGTGTACCTGAGTAAGAGCTTGGAAAAGTTGAGCCCTCTTCGAGAGAAGTTGGAAGAACAGTTTAAGGTTAGATTTTTTTAAACAGAATTTTTTCTTGTCTAAATGAGGAAGCATATGATTTGGAGGAGACTCACTCCCAGTTTTATGTCATTACTTAATTATGAAATGTTGATAAAACCGAAATTTAAAGCATGTGAAATTCTGGCAAACCGCATTCCTTCAGTTTAAACTGAGGTGCTGTCTATATAAAGAAATACAGCAGACATATTTTCACTAAGTAGCTGCCATTTGGCAGAAAATACCATAGTGGGAAAGACAAATTTTCCTCCTTCCCTGTCAGATCAAGCACCTTTCTTTTCTCAGTTTTGGAAGTCCTGCATTTGATGTTTTCTGTATTTAGATGTGATTTGGTTGCCTACTTTATTGATAGTAATTCCATTCTGCGAACGGAGCTCATTGTTCTTACTGTGCTTTGATCCCTCAGGATTTGTGATTGACTGAAGGAAAGTAATGAGAATTTCATTCAGCAGGCATATATTTCACTAATTTGTACAAGGAGATAAAATTAAGGAACCTTTTTTCTAGTTATATGTATGAAAGTAATTTTTATTAGTATATTAACTTAGTTTAAATGATGTAGTAAAATATATATAATATTGGAGGAGTTAAAATTAACTGTTTTATTTTTAGTTCATTTATTCAACAAATATTTGACTAGTATGTACCAGTCACTGTTTTAGTCACTGAAATCAACAGTGAACAAGACAGTCTCAAAGAACATATTTCTAGGTTACTTTTGAGTGTCTATACACTTGGGGAATTGTCTGTAACTATGGTTTTTCCTGTGGTCATGTATGGATGTGAGAGTTGGACTGTGAAGAAGGCTGAGCACCGAAGAATTGATGCTTTTGAACTGTGGTGTTGGAGAAGACTCTTGAGAGTCCCTTGGACTGCAAGGAGATCCAACCAGTCCATTCTGAAGGAGATCAGCCCTGGGATTTCTTTGGAAGGAATGATGCTAAAGCTGAAACTCCAGTACTTTGGCCACCTCATGCGAAGAGTTGACTCATTGGAAAAGACTCTGATGCTGGGAGGGATTGGGGGCAGGAGGAGAAGGGGACGACAGAGGATGAGATGGCTGGATGGCATCACTGACTCGATGGACGTGAGTCTGAGTGAACTCCGGGAGTTGGTGATGGACAGGGAGGCCTGGTGTGCTGCAATTCATGGGGTCGCAAAGAGTCGGACACGACTGAGCGACTGAACTGAACTGAGGAATTGTCTGTAACTGGGAAATTGTCTATGAAGTATTATACAGGTTTCACGTTCCAGAGATTGTAGAACTTAGTTAAGAGACAGTAAATTAGCCAGATACAATCAGTGTGAAATAGTTTAATTTATAGACGATCATTTTTTAGTTGATACTTTTTATGTGTAAGAGATTATACCAAGTAACTATAATAGACATAGTTTGTTTTTGAAATAAGCTTCTAGAGTCCCCTGCTGTTCTCTGCTTCTGTTAGTGACCTATTTAAACTTAGCCCATGATTTATGGGGTTGGGTACATGAAAGAAACAACCAACTTTTTAAAGCCCTAGGCTGTTCAGCCTAGAAAAAACAAGTCTAAATATTATTCATTGTAAGTTTTCAGATATATGAAGGATTATTTTAAAAGAACACATCTTTGTCTTCCTGAGGTCAGAAATAAAATCTTAAAATTTAAATAGAGACCTGTAGGGGGTTACTAGGAGGTCTCTCTTTTGAGAGCTTAAAAGTCAGATTGGCAGCCATTTTTCTTGAATGGTTTAGGTGCAGTCTCATTGAATAGCAGGGGGTTGGACCAAATGATCTTTTGAGATTGCTTCCAACTCTGGTTCTATTCAAGATATACTCCGTAAATGGGGAGGAAGGGGGGACCTACCTTCATGAGATCTTCTCTAAGTCATTCTCACATAGAAGCTAGTCAGTTTTGTATTTGGTTCAACCTCAGACACTAATACTGTCTTCAGATATATATTTTTGCATGTGAAGTTCTGGTGGGTGTATGTGGGCAATTGCTAAAATAACACTTTAAAGTATTATTCCAACACTCTGAAGTTAAACATAGTATGAGGCAGATCTATTTTAAACCTTAGCCAGTATTGAAATGTCAGAAGAACATTGTTGGAGTGAAATTTTAGCATAGTTGAGTAAGTATTTCTAAAGCTTTTACAGACAATTAGTATTATCCACATGTAAACCTCAGTGTATCTGTCTTACCAGCAAGTCTTTATCTACTAAGCAGAAACATGTACCAACTTGAGAGGTCCTTAAGTCCTCATTGGAGGACTTAAGATCTGGGTTTAGGAACTGAGATACATGGCTTTTATATCTGTTAAATGTGTGCTGTTTCTTAACAGTATTTAGTTCAGTATAATCCTTAACTGCTGTTGAAAGTGTCTTTGAGTAACAAAAAGTCAGTCCCGGTTTAACCTGTTACTAAAATGCAATCCAAATGTTATGAAATTACAACTTAATAGTTATGTATTTCTAAAAGTATGGGTTATTCCTTCACTAAGTGTTTGAGTCCTATTGTATAATCTGCACTTCTCTCACTTCTCTAAGCTCTTAGAGATATAGGGGAGAACAGGACACAGTCTGTACCTTCATGAACTTGCATTATCATTTGCCAGTCCTAGGCTGCTCTCATATGCTATGTTTCTGTACATAAACCAGGAAAAAAATTATTTAATTTTGTTCAGTAGAACATTGCCTTCTAAAATAAATGCCACTGGATTTATAGATACAAGGGATACATTACTATAAATTATACTCATAGAAAAGCACACTTCTTGAAAAACAATATTCTCATGCCAATTTTATGTGTTTATGTACATAGTCAGCTGATCTGTAAAGTTGGATGTAGAGAACGAAAGAAGAGTTTTACAGGAGCACTCTGGGAACGAAATAGCATTTCAAGATATTCAGAGTAAAGGAAAGAAAAATGGTCGATGCCATTTGAAAAGGAGTAAGCATTCTTGATGTATATACTGGAAAGACAGATGGCAGGATGATAGGGAGAATAGAATTAAAGAGAAATAGAACTGTGTTTTTTCCAATGATAATGTGAAAGATCTTGTTAGTAGAATTATGGAACTTATTCTGGATGTTTCACATTCTTTATGGTAAAAAAAAAAAAAAAAATCTCAGAATAGGCTGGACACAAGCAGCTATAAATTTCTGAGATGGTAGGATCTCTTGTCACTGCTGGTAGAAGTGTAAGTGACATAATCCATTTCCCATCATAAGGCTAGTGGCAGTGAACCCCACTTTCTCCAGAAGTTTTGCCTGGGGAGGGAGGGTATTTGGCCGTGGCTGAAGTGTAAGGTGAAACCAGGATGTCATCTCTAATAGCTATCAAGTTTGTCAGGAACTTTTGTTGGAAAACTGTTTTCTGTGGGAGTACTCTACACTACTGCAGATATTGAGGTAGCAGGGTGATGAAGTTAAGGCAGCTGAGAGCATGCAGGTGAAGCCTTCCTCACAGGGATGCTCCACAGGTCACTGTGAGCACACACTTCTTAAGTCAAAGAAATGTGGTTGTGAAGGCCATTGCTCTCCTGATAGAGGAACGTGTCAGTATAATTATTTGTACAAATGCCTATTCAGTTCAGTTCAGTCGCTCAGTCATGTCCAACTCTTTGCGACCCCATGAACCTCAGCACGCCAGGCCTCCCTGTCCATCACCAGCTCCCGGAGTCCACCCAAACCCATGTCCATTGAGTTGGTGATGCCATCCAACCATCTCATCCTCTGTCGTCCCCTTCTTCTCCTGTCCTCAATCTTTCCCAACATCAGGGTCTTTTCAAATGAGTTGGCTCTTCGCATCAGGTGGCCTATAATACTTGTTAATGACTGCTTTGGATTATCATTTACCCTGTGTTTCAGATATGTTTTTGCTATATATCTCATTTATAAATAAATTTCTTTAAATGTGTCAAGCCTTTGAAAGAGTAAACTTTATGACCAAGTTTGGAAGACATTTGTTACGTGCCAAGAGTAAAACATGCATTTTGCCTCTTTTTACTTGAAATTTTGATTTTCCTATGTGCACCTATTTTGTCGTCATTGGTCCTGGTTTCATATTTTAGTATGTTTCCATCTCTTATAAAACAGCTTCTGATGAATTAAAATGTATAAATTTATTAATAGTCCTCTAAAAAGTTTTTCTCGGATCATATTAAAAAATACATAGTTTCTTGCAGTAAAAAGCATTGTTAAAAAAACAAAAAACAGCTCTGTGGTGACTGGGTTAAATCTTTTCAGGGCAGAAAGTCAACATGAGAAACATCAGACTGCATCAAATTCAATTAAAATACTCATCTATAAATGTTACCCTTGTGGTTTAAATGCAGACTGCCAGTTTAATTGTGCTGAAGACAGCTTCAGTTCTTGATAATATATTCAGTATTCCTGTCTTCTTTTACAGAGGCTGCTATTCCAGAAAGCTTTCAACTCTCAGCAGTTAGTTCACGTCACTGTCATTAACCTGTTTCAACTTCATCATCTTCGTGACTTTAGCAACGAAACGGAGCAGCATAGTTATAGCCAAGATGAGCAGCTGTGTTGGACACAGTTGCTGGCCCTCTTTAGTGAGTATTAAATCATTTAACTTCCTGTGCCATCTTTTTTGGGAAGCATGAACTTTGACATTTTCATCATTGCAACAAACCATTAGTAACATGAAAAAGTGTTTATTTCGTAATACTGAATTAGGAGGCCTAAACCCTAAGTTCTCTCCTTTTATCTGCTGACATCCCCTTCATCAACAGTATCTGTGACATTTCTAATGTAGAAAAGAAGATGTCTTTTTAGAAGGAAGCTGTAAGATATTTAAGTGTTAAGTAGCATACAGCCCAAGGCTCGTAGTAATATTTTAATTTGGACTGGTACACAATTTCAAATATTTTATTCTTTGTGCACACATTTTTTCTTTAAGTGTCTTTTCTTGGCATCCTGTGCAAGTGTCCTCTCCAGAACAAGTCTCAGGAGGAATCCTACAATGCCTATCCCCTACCTGCCGTCAAGGTGTCCATGGACTGGCTGAGACTCAGACCCAGGGTGTTTCAGGAGGCAGTGGTGGATGAAAGACAGTAGTAAGTATCTCGGAATTTCCCATTAGCTGTGTGCTTTGTTTGTTTGATATCCACAGATATGTAGAAACTGCCTTCTAACACAATATTGGAACAGTGGAGGACTTGTATTTTCCACCTACTCTCTAGAAATTGAACTGAAGACTTCTTTGTAAGCTTTTCACTTACTTGTTTGAATTCTTCATGGGAGGCACAATCTTAGATTTCTGACTCGCTGTGTGCTCCCGCATTCCTGCTTGCCATCCTGGGGAAAGGCATTTTTCACATTGCAAAATGAAATAGTTTGTTTCTTATTCATTACAATACACCCCAATTTTCTGTTTAGGAATTGAAGGGAAGAGATTTTTTACTTCTTCCATTCTTTTTTTTAACTAAGCTGTTTGATGCTGACTTTCAGTAACACCCAGTTGGAGTTATATTTGTTCTAAGCATAGAGGATTGGATATTATTTGGGCTCTCATGATTTTCCGTGTAATCTCTACTCAGAATATTCCTGACAGTTCTTAGGAATTATTCCTTAGACAGTGACAAATGAAAGTTTTCAGTTTACCTTTGGCCATAGGAATAAATGGGCTTCCCTGGTGGCTCATTGGTAAAGAATTCATCTGACAATGCAGGAGCCGCAGTTTCAATTCCTGGTCAGAAAGATCCCCTAGAGAAGGAAATGACAACCCACTCCAGTATTCTTGCCTGGAAAATCCCATTGTCAGAGGAGCCTGGCAGGTTATAGTCCATGGGTTCACAAAAGAGTCAGACATGACGTAGCCCCTAAACAACAATAGAATAAATACCTGCAGTAAGGCTTTGCAGTGAGTGAGAAGCTTCTCTCCTGCATACTTTGATGGTGGATATTGGGAGAGTCTCTGAAATTTCTACTTTGTGGCTCAGCATCTACATATTGACCAAGGTCACAACCTGAAAAATGTCCTAGCCACATTCAGGACCCCATGATCCCTCTTATTTTGTGCTTGTCTTACCTCTTCTCCCCTCAAATCTAACTTTAAGCGCCTTCATTTTTGATATTGTCATGAACAGAGTTTAGCAACATAAGCACAGCATACTACACTTCTCTTTTTCATGCCAAGGTAGTAAAGTTATATTTTAGACAGTGTTTTCTTGCACAGAGTTTTCATTTCTTAACCAGAAGCTATACCTTTTTCCTTATCATGTGTACTTTAGAACTTGTGTTTGGTTCAGTAAGCTGTATTAGTAATGTTATGAAAAAGCATTGGTATTTTTATTTAGCTTTTTTTTGTTCCTATACAGTGAGTGATCTTTTAGGCCTATTCTGTGCATTCCCATTTCTTTTCTTTTCTTTTCTAATTTTTTTTCACCGTGCCACATAAGTTGCAGGATCTTCGTTCCCGCACCAGTGATTGAAGCTGGGTCACAGCAGCGACAGACCCAAGTCCTAACCACTGGGCTGCCAGGGAACTCTCTGTGCATTCTTATCATCGCAAAGGATATTCAACCAGAAGAAATAGCTTTATTTTCAAACTTCTTTCCTTTTTCTTCCGTATCATTTACTCTTCTCCCTTTCTTCTCTCAGATTTATTGGGATCTTTAAATTATGTCCTTGCAGGTATTTTTTTTTATCTTAAAGTATGTTATTACTCATTTTCAGCTAGTTTGAGGTATTTCTCTAAAACTGAAGATTTTTCTAATGTGTCTGATACATCAAGGTGTAATAATCCTCATATCTTTTAAATGAGGGAAAAAACAGTTTTCTGAACTTCAAGTAAACTTGAGTTTCTTGCTTTTGACCATTACAATTTCTAGAACTTGTTTTCTTCTATACTTTTTTGAGAACATGTTCTCTTAGACTGAATCAGTACATGAAATAGTGATTTTTTTTTTTTTTTTTTTTTTTTCTTTGTAGAAAGCAGAGTTAGACTTAAGTAGCCCACAGTGGGGTAAAGCAATATATCATTAAGTCATATTTTATACTCTTTTTTGTCTGTTTCTTGAGATCTCATATTTGTTGCATAGAGACATTGTTCTAGTCTAGCATGCTTTTTTAGGTTATTAACCTTCCTTTTCAACTGTCTCTTAATTCATTACATCCTCAAAGGCTTGTAGCAGACATTTATTCTTCAGTGTTGTTTCCTTATATATTTTTCCTATAGTATTCATTTATATATATTTTAAAGTGGCGTATTCCAATATTTTAAAGTGTACAGCTGTCAGCTTCCAGGTTTTTTCTCTGATGTGATGATATGCATCCAATCTCTCTATCCTGGGCAACTCACCCTGGGCTTTTTAAATTTTCTTAAAGCCACACTCTTTTACCAACATGGTGGTTACATATTTCTAGAAAATCTTTATATTATCTTAAGTAGATTGTAATTATTTTTAATATTTTAACTAAGTATTAAGAATATTTTTTAATATTTTGCAAACTTTGGCAAAGATTTGGTGTTAGGAGACAGAGGTAAGGACATTGTAACAATGTGAACTTTTTTATATCATAAAGAAAAAGGCATATTCATCACTTTCAATGTGATATGACTATGATGTAACCACATCCCCTGTCACAGATTAAGAACTAGTAATGGGTTCCATAACTGATAATGTATGTGAAAAATATAAAAACATAATGTGCTATTTCTCTGGTCAAAGGTTTCTCAGTAAATATCCATTTTCAGTGAATAAAACTGACAAGTCAGTTTTTCTGATTGTTAAATTAGGAACCTGAGGACTGATCTGCAGTAGTAGGTCTCTGTTACGGAAGTTTGGCCCTTCTGGTGTATCTTATCTAGACACATTTGTAATTATATTTTAGGAAATCATAACAGCATTTAAAATGCTAAACCAAGAGAAAAATACATAGTCTAGGTCCTGTTGGTAACATTTTTATGGTTTATTAGCGTTCTGGTTTTTCATGCAAAAATAAAGTCTGAACTATCTGTTTAATTTACAGCATTTGGCCGTGGCTAATTTCTCTTCTGAACAGTTTCCATCCCCATGAAGAAGATCTTTCAAGTACTAATGGTAAGAGCTCCCTTAACCTTGTGTTGCTGACATTGTTCTCTGTCACTAACAGTGGGCTTAGTGAAAGTGAAAGTGAAAGCTGTTCAGTTGTGTCCGACTGTTTGAGACCCCGTGGACTATGCAGTCCTGGGAATTCTCCAGGCCAGAGTATTGGAGTGGGTAGCCTTTCCCCTTCTCCAGGGAATCTTTCCAACCCAGAGATTGAACTTAGGTCTCCCACATTGCAGGCCGATTCTTTACCAGCTGAACTACAAAGGAAGTAAATAGTGGGCTTAAGGCCAGAGAAAAACAAGGTTTTGTTCTTAAGTGTTTGACTTTAAATTCAGTATCTCAGAGGAGACTTTGTGCTTTGCATTGGTTAAGTGGGTGGAAATAGAGGTAATAATCCTCTTGTAATTCTCTCAGCTTATTCTCCTGTTCTGCTTCATTTGAATAGGAGTCCAGAGAGTAGTGTTTTCAGATTCTTTCCATCTTCCCTTCTTCCTCATTCTTAATAGTTATTTTTTGGGGGGACTAATGTGAACAACATTACTCTGTCAAAATAATACTTGCTTATCAGGACATTTGGGACATACAAACATAAAGAACACAAGTCCCCCTTAGTTCTCTCATACAGAAATACTCTCCGTACTATTCACGATACTCTTATTTTCTTTGAGGCTTTTACTTCTTTGTACATACATATACCTGCATGTGATTGATATCATATCGTTAAAGTTATGTGATATAGTCCACAAGAATCTGCCTGCAATACAGGAAACCCAGGTTTGATCCCTGGGTCTGGAAGATCCCCTGGAGAAGGAAATGGCAACCCACCCCGGTATTCTTGCCTGGAGAATTCCATGGACAGAGGAGTCTGGTGGGCTACAGTCCATGGGGAGTGGACATGACTAAGCCACACACACACACACACACACACACACACATGCTTTATAAATTTAACGAGATACTGTTAGAATTTTCCTTTGTCATTTAAACATTTTGGAACATGATTTTTTAAAGGCTGCTTAATATTCCATCCTATGGCTATGCCATAATTTATTTAATCATTATCCATTTGCTTAAAACTTTGCCCCATTATAAGTAGCACTGCATTGAACAAACTGTAATTGACTCCTTTCTGATTATTTTTCTTCCATTAGATCAGTGCCCCTCAAGCATCATATTTGCAAATGAATCACTTGGGATCTTGTTAAAATGCAGTTTATGATTCCGTAGGTTTGGGATAATGCCCACGATTCTGTATTTCTTACAAGCTCCTGGGTGATGTAATGTTGGTATTCAGTGCTTTGAGTTAACAAGGAGATAATCTAAACATTGTGATTAATGGATCGAGCTATGAATTTTTAAGGCTGCTAGGGGAAAAAATAGTCCTTCGTACCCATCCTCCTCAGCCTTGAGTCATAGGTGAGTATGAGGGCAATGTCACGGGCTCAGAGGCCACAGGTAGGGGCTTGACAGGTAAGTTATTTTATCACAGTAACTATAAAGAGGAACAGAGAACTATGAGCATTAATCTTTCTTTCTGTCTAGAAAATATTCTTTTTTTAATATAGGAAGCAATATCCTGCTGAACAATAATATTTTAATTGAAATGTTTACAAGTCTTGATTTCTCCCGTTCTCTAGCAACACCACTTCCAGAGGAGTTTGAGTTACAAGGATTCTTGGCTTTGAGACCTTCTTTCAGGTAGGTGGCCTTTGTCACTGTTTACCTAGTAGAGTATACAAAAGCTTCCTAATGTACTTCCCTACTTAAAAGTTCTTAGTCCATTTTTACTCTGCTTCTGCAATTATAAAGTATAGATTTTATGATGTCCCATTACTAGTACAGAAAACTTCAATTTACACATCCCCAGTTGTTAAAATATCTTTTTTATCTCGATGTCCAAAAGCTTAGTTTTTCAGCCATATTTCCTGTGACTTTCACCCCCTTCCCCTCCAGTAGCTACATGTTATGCATAAACTGTGACCTGTACTGGAATAGCTCTGTATTTTTATTCCTCCAAAACGTTGTTCATGCTGTGCCTGAAACGTTCACATTCCTCTTTCATCCTTCCCTTACTTACTAATCTGTAAGCTCTTAACCATACCTGTCCAGGGTCCAGGTCAGGTATCACTTATTTTGTGAACCTTTTCAAAGCTTATCAGAAGACAGTAATGTTTCTTTTATAATGCTTCTCTTATTCTTTGCTTAGCTTTTATCTCTTCGGATTAAATCATAATTATTTGTTCCTTAAGGTCAGGAGACTCTTTATCTTTGTATCCTCAGTTTCTGGCCTACTGCCTGGAAGTTCTTAGATGCTGCTGCCATTTTTTTTTTTTTTTTTTTTTTTTTTATGATAGCTTAAAGACAAATTTGAAAAACCCTTACTTTTTAGGTTGACTTACTTTTCTAATGTCAGTGAGTTTTTTGCTCTGTACACTTTATGGTATGTGTTCATTTTTTTCTGATTTAGATTGGGCCACCTTGAAATGAATAGATAATACTGTCTGTTAGAATAGATATCTCAGAGACTCTAGCATTGCCATGGTTGTTTGAAGTAAGTTACAATGTGAGCTTACTATTAAATAAAAACTTTATTTATATTAAAAAAAAAGTCATTCCTAATAAAACATTGTGATTTATTTCAACTCCTCCATGAGAAAGTGAAATATAAATAAAAATATCACATTAATATTGCTTTGTTTCATGGTATTCACAGTCTTTAAGAGTATAAATAAGTTCAAGCAAATGCAGCTAATTACAACAAATAGCTAACCTGTATGGAAAAATCTGAAGCCATTGCAGTTCATTAGGTTTAATTTTCTATAATTTGCTTATGTCAATTTTAGGAACTTGGATTTTTCCAAAGGTCATCAGGGTATTACAGGAGACAAAGAGGGTCAGCAACGACAAATACGACAGCAGCGTTTGATCTCTATAGGCAAATGGATTGCAGATAATCAGCCAAGGTATTCCTCATCAGATACATACACACACCCCATATGAGTTTTACACTTTGGTATAAAGCTATTGATTGTAAACTCTTAAGTCAAAAGGTTGGGAACACAGCATAGGATTATGACCCTAGTGATCTTTAGAATCTCTTTAATCTCTGTCCTCTTATTACCCTGCCTCTTTTAGAGGAACTGGCCTTGTCTCCCTTATTTATTACGAGATGCTTCTCCAATTTATAAACATCTGTATAAATCTTAACCAAATTGTATGTTCACAGTCATGGTGATTTGTGTTGACAAGGGCATGCGTGGTGGTCAGTTTCAGTCAAGACGGACCAGGATGATGCTTGTGCATCTCTGAGCTTCAGTTTTCACACGTATAAAATAGGAACATCAAGGGCCCATTCTGGTGTCTTGTGCTTAAAACACGCTGAGCAAATGTAACTGTACTTACTAGAAAAATGTTAAAAGGGCCTAGGCGTGTGTTGTGGCGATGTGTGGTGGCATAATGAGAATGTGAGGTTCTACAGAACTGCTGTTTATGTTCCCCAAATCCACGCTATTGCATCCTGCTGTTTCCCACATTTTAAGGCTGTGGGACCCATACAAAGTTCAGCTGTTATTGTTTTTGATTTATGTTTTTCATATATGGATTTATTTTTACTTTTTTAGGCTGATTCAGTGTGAAAATGAGGTAGGGAAATTGTTGTTTATCACAGAAATCCCAGAGTTAATACTGGAAGACCCCAGTGAAGCCAAAGAGAACCTCATTCTGCAAGACACAACCATCATAGAGTCCCTGGCAGCTGACGGGAACCCAGGACTGAAATCAGTGCTGTCGACAGGCCGGAATCTAAGCAACAGCTGTGACACAGGAGAGAAACCAGTGGTCACCTTCAAAGAGAACATTAAGCCCCGAGAAGTGAACAGAGACCAAGGCAGAAGTTTTCCTCCCAAAGAGGTGAGAAGGGACTATAGCAAAGGAGTAGCTGTAACTAAGAATGATGGAAAGAAGGACAACAACAAGAGGAAAACAGAAACCAAGAAATGCACCTTAGAAAAGTTACAGGAAACAGGAAAGCAGAGTGTGGCAGTGCAGGTAAGCTGCGTTTGAACTGTAAAGCAGGTAGAGGAAGGCTCACACAAAAGGCAAGCGTTCCATTCGCTCCTAGACCCTTGAGAATTGGCTATTCTGGAAGCTTCCGTGCACCCTAAGAAGGCTGCATAGTAAGGTAATGTGAAGAACTATGGTAGATCTGTACTCTTGTCAGTTCACAGAAGTTGTAATGTGAGTGAAAAAATCCTAACCTGATTGGACATCTCTGTCAGTTCTCTCCAGTTTAAGTAGTAGGAAATAAGCCCAGTTGCAGAGCTCTCGATTTCACAGATAATTACATCTTCTTTGGGAGCTATAACTGCGATTTTTTAAAAATTTGAGATCTTTATAGATCCCACATAGTTGAGTATGTTGAGGCTTACACAGTGATGTTTCATGGGGTTTTGTTTTTTTTCCCCCCAGATTCACTATACAAAATGAAACACATTTTTGGAAAAAGATTTTCCTTGACATTTCTATCTGCCCCAGCCAGTAGCATTGTATAACCTCAGTGTTATCCTGACTCATGGGAATTTGTAAAGCAAGAATCCAAGTCTCCTGCTGGGGAAAGATAAACACTACTCAGTTATTAGTGACTTGTTTATATATATATGTATGTATGTATCTTTCCAAAGAGACACAGATGATTTCATACAAACAGAAAAAGGTCTTTACTCGTACTGGTCTTATTAATACCACCAATGTTTGTAGCCATTTGATTCATTAAACACATTTTGGCAAATATATTTATTTACAGTAGGCATGAGGAATCTTACATTTTTGAAAGCTGCTTTCAGATAAACAATATCTACAGTGTATTTCCCTTACAAGGTTTTTTTGGGGAAAGAACATAATAGTTCCATTTTAATAGTAATAGTAGGGGGAGAAACAGAGAAAGAACATGGTAGAAATTGAGGAAAGGCACAGGGAGAGTGAGAGGTGTTGGGGAAAGGCAAGGGACAAATGCCAAAAGAACTGTAAAGCCAGAGATCAGTGTTTTAGGGGTAAAGAGTTCAGCTATTTCCTGCCTGCTCTGCCTTCATTCTCTGAAACTGCCTCCCAGAAAGGTCCAGGAAAGTGAAATCTTCTTCCAGTCTCTCATCCCTTTTAAATCTGAGTATCTGTGATTAAAGAAAGCCTGACAATAATCAGTGTATCACCACCCTCTGTACCTCATCCTAAGTTTTCTATTAAATGCTGCCAGTTTTCCTCATTTTATTCATCTTTATATTAGTTGAGCAATGCATATGGCATCTGCTTCTCTGGCGCCACGTGTAGGATGTCAGGCCTGATTCTTTTACTGCTGAAAGTATCCTCATTTATTCTGGGGGTGGTAGGGTTGCAGGGTGGAGGGTGGATGCTTGACTGATACCTTTAAAGCCTCCCAGATGAAGTTACACTGAGGGCCAAAGTGTCTCATCTGTGAGCTAGTGGTCATTATCAATTCATGTATGTTCTTAATGAATTAGCGAATACAGGGCCCTGGGGCTGATAACATTGGCTTAAGATAATAGGCAACTGTTTCAACCTGTTGGCATTGGGTGTCTCATTTATAAAAGAAATGAGTTCTCAGTCCTCTTCCATATTTCGTACTTCTGTGATTTTGTGAAAGCAGAATAACTATACGAGTAAAACTAAGCCCTTAACAGCTTTTTGAGGTATTTAAGTAATTTGATGTTCCCATTTTTAATTTAGGTGAAGTGAATAAGCATGTACTTTACTTTTTTTTTAACATAGGGTTTTAAATCCTTTGTTAGAGTAGGTGCTGCTTTCTGTCTCATTTGAGTTTCAGATTATTATAGGTAGTCTTGCTTCTGGTTGGTCATAGGTAAAATCTCAGACAGAGTTAAGAAAGACTCCAGTGTCTGAAGCCAGGAAAACACCTGTAACTCAAACCCCAAGTCAAGCAAGTAACTCCCAGTTCATCCCCATTCATCACCCTGGAGCCTTCCCTCCTCTTCCCAGCCGGCCAGGTAAATACATGTTTTGCAATGTCTTCTGCTGAATTCCGTCTGTGTAGGAGTTTCTGTTCACCTGCTGAGAAATTCTAGACTCTGCGGGACATGACTAAATCCTTAATATCAAAAGGTATAAGGAGTTCTCTTTCCCCCAAGGTTTCAATGGTTTTTGAGCCATTTGCCTGTAGTTTATGCGCAAGTGCGTGCTCGTTGTTATGTAGGAGTGCCTGTCACTGAACGTTGCATCCGAGAAACTTTTAGGACACTCCAGTTGCCTCAGTGGATAGAAGTAGCAGGCAGTAATCTGTATTTAATTCTTGAAATCAGGTTAAAGGTTGACACTTGCATCTTACTTGATGCTTGATGCCTGTCTTTCATGATTTATTAGAAAACCTCTTCTCCACCCCAGCCCCAGATGACTAATTTTTGTCTTTCGTTTGCTAAGTTTCCTTAGAACTAAAACGATGTTCTTCTGTTTTGAAGGGTTCCCGCCCCCAACATATGTTATCCCCCCTCCTGTGGCATTTTCTATGGGCTCAGGTTACACCTTCCCAGCTGGTGTTTCTGTCCCAGGAACCTTTCTTCAGCCTACAGCTCACTCTCCACCAGGAAACCAGGTGCAAGCTGGGAAACAGTCCCACATTCCTTACAGCCAGCAACGGCCCTCCGGACCAGGGCCAGTGACCCAGGGACCTCAGCAGCCTCAGCCACCTTCCCAGCAGCCCCTCCCACCTCTGCCAGCTCCGCCAGCAGCACAGACTGCAGGCCAGCTGCAGGTTCAGGCTCTAGCTCAGCAGCAACAGTCCCCTACAAAAGCTGTGCCGGCTTTGGGGAAAAGTCCTCCTCACCACTCTGGATTCCAGCAGGTGAGTTACAAGTGTGTGTACTTCCAGCTGAGGTGAGGAGAGGAGCACCTGAAATCATTCAGTGTCAAGTTAATTAAAAATACTAGTTAATCCACCTCCCTCAGTAAAATAGAGAGCTAATGGGAAGTTGCTTTATGACACAGGGAGCTCAGCCTGGGGAGGGTGGAACGGGGTGGGCAGGTAGGATGGGGTGGGGCAGGGGTGGGATGTGGGAGGGAGGGGCTGTATGTGTACCTGCGGCTGATTCAGGTTGTTGTATGGCAGAAAGCATACAACATTGTAATGCGGTTATCCTCCAATTTAAAAAACAAAAGCATTCAGCTACTTTTTGCTTAGACTTGTAATGATTATGGGAACACAGCAGTCTTCGCTGTTTAGGAAAGTTCGGTTGTTCTTTCTACTTTTGTAAAGGAGAATAGATATTACCTACCATACTTTCCTGCTACTGCTTGTCGGCTTTATAGAAAGGGATTTTCTGTAAATAATGTCCCATATTTAAACCTGAACTACAGAAGGGAAACAGAATTGTGCCCTTGATGAGATGTTAAGGGAACTGTGACACCAGTCTTAAGTATCATCATCCTGCAGCACTTGAAGCAGAAGGGGAAATGGATGCGTGCCCACCCACCCACACTCACAGCCTCATTTATTAAACCTCTTAATATTGGAATTGAAAGAGAATATGAACTCAGTGCCCTTAATCTGTTCCCAGAAAGCTCTGCGTATTGAAAAACCTAAAGAGCAAAGAACCCTGCATGACCCGGAGTTTTGTTGGTGGTAAAATCGCTCAGGTTCTCTCTGTGAGTTCTGAGTGAAGTAACATTGCATTTTTATCCTCATCTTGGTGAACCAGGCATCTCTTTTTTTAGTATCAACAGGCAGATGCCTCCAAACAGCTGTGGAATCCCCCTCAGGTTCAAGGCCCATTAGGGAAAATCATGCCTGTGAAACAGCCCTACTACCTTCAAACCCAAGACCCCATAAAACTGTTTGAGCCGTCGTTGCAACCTCCTGTAAGGCAGCAGCAGCCTCTCGAGAAAACAATGAAGCCTTTCCCCATGGAGCCATATAACCATAACCCCTCAGAAGTCAAGATCCCGGAGTTCTACTGGGATTCTGCCTACAGCGCTGCTGATAACAGAGCTGTGATGGCGCAGCAAGCCAGCGTGGACCGCAGGGGCAGACGGTCCCCGGGAGTCTTCCGTCCAGAGCAGGACCCTGTGCCCAGGATGCCATTTGAGGTGCGTGTCCTTCCCTGTCACCAGGCACTTCAGAGACCTCAGGTAGATGTTTAAAGGTCCCTCTGATTTCATTAGTGCTACAGACCGCCACTGAGTAAGTGGGTACAGCTCTTGGTGCCCTCTTCACGCCACATAGATTTGGGGAAGCTGAAGAATGCCGTTCCTGACGTTGAACTGTGACGGTCTGGCAGAGAGGACCGTGTGCAGAAATCTCTAAGGCAGCACATTAGAGAATTCTGAGACAAAGCTCCTCTCAGTTGGGCTGAATCATCTAAGTTTAAAAGTAGATTTACTGCATATTTAAGCAAGTGGCTTTCTGAGAGGAACAGATTTAGCCTGTCACCTTTGATGGTGGAGTTCCCTGTCTTTGCCCTTTTTACTCATGAGAAACAGGTGTGTATTGGTACCTTTTAAAAAAAAAAAAGCTGTTTCTCTGTTAGCCCAAGATACGCGCGTCTCTTTGCTGCCTTGCGTCGTCGCGCTGGCTGTCCACTAGCCTTCTGTGTTCTGCTCTGCTTGTCACTGTCTTTGCTTCTGTCTGTTGTCTTGATCTTTCCTTCTCATTGTCCTTGTGTCACTTTGCTTTGGTGTTTGGAAGCCGTTTCCTCTTTGCATAACGCTGTCTTCTGTTCCTTACAGCTTCCTCCTCGACTTTACCTGTCTTCATCCCCCTAATGATGCGACTACTCCGCTGTGCTTTTGTCATCCCACATTGCATCTCACTGTGATCCTTTCTGTCACTAGGATCCCAAAGGCTCCCCTCTGCTTCCTCCGGACCTGTTAAAGAGTCTGGCTGCCTTGGAGGAAGAGGAAGAGCTGATTTTTTCTAACCCTCCTGATCTTTACCCAGCTCTGCTGGGGCCTCTCGCCTCTCTTCCTGGACGAAGCCTCTTTGTATGTATTTGATGTAATTCTTTCTCTTGCTGTAACCCCTGCCTTTTCTTCTGAGATTTTGTAGTAGAATAGGTAGTTTCTTCTTTCTGGGGCTTTCCTTTTTTTACCAGAATTTTAAAGCTTATTTCCTGATTGCCCAAACTAACATTCACATGACAGTAAAATGTGGCAAAACTTTTCTGTCCCATAGTTTCCTCAAATCTTGTAGCTTTGTAATATATGTTATCCAGAGAGCATCTTGCAGGGCTGGGCACACACAGGATGTAATGCTGGGAAATTAACCTCCTTTTCAGGTGTCATTTCCACCTGGACCCAGGAATTTTAGGTGTCATTTAATCTTGCTTAGGAACAGTGAGATTTTTACTCATGTATTCAAAATATGAAATGAAATAATGTTCCACGTGTTTTACTGAATAAAAATATTCTAGATTGATTTTACTGAACAGTAAGTGGTTCTTTTCTGTTTGGTTAACTAAGATCCCTGATCTAAATTCAGAGCCAGATTTGTAATATGAAGAGGACTCTATTTAAAAACATGATTGGAGTACCATCAATGAGTGAGCACAGAGATAAGGTCTCAGAATTGATTAGTAGTATCTTTTAAAAATAATCTTCTATATCCCAGTCTGCATTTCAAAGCATGCCATTATTTACATGTTTTACTGAGGTCGGGAACTGCCAAGAAAGATGTATGCTAGGAGGTTTTTTACCCCCCTCCCTGATCTTAATAAAGTGTGAAACATTTTTGAGTTCCACATTCTTGCTGTTTCTTTCCCATAAACACAGGGTAAGAAAATGTTCACAAGACTAAAGTGCACTGATTTTAGTGCTAGAAATAAAAGCTTAATGGCTCTCCTGACAGAAACTGCCATCTCTGGCACTTGAAGTTCCCTTAAGAATTTTTCTGAGTGAGTGGCCACACAGACCTCCCCCTCCCCGCCCTCCCCAAATGAGCAGAAATAAAAGATCCGCTGGACACCCAGATGGTAGAAGTGCAGTGGCAGCGCCTGGAGGTCGTGGAGAGCCCAGCTACTCAGCTGCTGCTCCACCTGTTTGCCTTTCTTGCTGGGGTTTTTTTTTTTTTTTTTGCTGGGTGGCTTAAGGGCCTAGGGGCAGAGCGCCTTTCTGTTCACTGGTTTCCTAACCCCTTAATTCTTGTTGTGCTTACCTTCTGCTGGAAATGAACCTAATGGGGAAACAAGGAGGGGGGTGCTTTTAGTAGGGTTTTGTCATGTTAAAAAAACAACCTTAACTATAGCCCTTCCTATATTTAACATCATTAATGATGTCATGTGTGTGACAGTGCCTTGCATGTAGCAAGTGTTTAATAAATGCTTTGTTGCCCAACAGTTCAGTGATAGCATCAGAGATTCCGCTTTTTTTTTTTTTAAACCAATGAGTTTCTTAAGGACCAATAAATGTAAACGACTTTAGCAAGTGTTTGAATACATACCACAGATAGAGTTGCTTAGGAACCATGCTAACAAAACCAGTTGTCAAATGGATCTAAAGGCTTTTTTAAAGTCATTAATGTCCGTTTTTTAAGATTCTAGCGAGGGGGCAACAAATTAGGAAGAAAACCGTGTTTGATCAGCTCAGCGTCTTGTTTTGAGAGTATTTTACATGCAGCTAGTGACAGGGATTCCTGAGGTTCTTACCCAGTGAATACTCAGTACTGCCAGCTTCCAGGGTCCCTGCCAGGATTTCTGTGCTTAAGTTAGAAGCACCGATCAGGAGGGTTCTGTCTGACTCACCTGTGACGACTGGCCGTTAGCGGGACCATGGTATTAATAAAAATTAATCCGAGTTGAATTGATAATTTCTAAGCTTTAATTTGTACAAGAGAGATGAATACAGGTATTCTTAAATTGTGGTCTTTTATTTTGCTTGTATGGTATTTTAAAATTAGTACTAAGAAAATGGAAAGCATAATTTAACTATCTTTTGTTTTCCCTCTGGGACTATGAAGAAATCCTTACTGGAGAAGCCCTCAGAGCTCATGTCACATTCATCCTCTTTCCTGTCCCTCACCGGATTCTCCCTCAATCAGGTGCGTAAACAGTGAGGCATCCTGCTGTGGGCTAGCATTTTCTTTTCCAGTCTATCTCAATACATCTGTTTTTCTCTTTCCTTTCTCTTCCATATATTGGTGTTTTCCAGGTATCTGATTTTACCACCTCCACCTCCCCCCTACCCCGCCCCCTGCCCGCTTTGATTAGGGTATACTGGAGACTTTTGTAAGTTTGAATTGTTTAACTTCTCATTAATAATAAAATCTTCGGGGCTCTCTTGTTCAGCCAAGTAAATTATTCATACTTTTTAACCTGGGCGGTTTACATAGAGCAGGATAAAGGGTGGGGGAAAGTAAAAAGCAAATGAATAAAAACAGGAAAACTGAAAGAAACATAAGTAAAAGCCTTCAAAAGTTTGTCTTGCAAAGAAAGTCTTATCGAGCATCCACGTGCATGAACACTACATTTTCTTTCATTGGAGTGAGTCTGTTAACTTGGTGGTCATTGTCTTTCAGGAACGATACCCAAATAACAGTGTGTTCAATGAGGTATACGGGAAGAACTTAACAACCAGCTCCAAAGCAGAACTTAATCCCTCAATGGCTCCCCAGGAAACATCATTGTATTCGCTTTTTGAAGGGACTCCATGGTCTCCATCTCTTCCTGCCAGTTCAGGTATTGACTAGTCTTTAAATTATAGACTTTGCATTATTACCCGTACACTCAAAAGATAGTGTGGTTTGGTAATTTTATGCATTTGGTGGTTTTTGTCTGTTACTACGATTTCTGTGTTGTCGTTTGTATTTGTTTTTAAAGTAACTTCTGAAGGAAAATAGGGTGTAAAAAAGCCTGGTGAGCTGGTTCACATAATAAATGCCATTAAAAAAAGCTGTTTTACATTCTCAGTAATGAGCACAGTTGTAAGGGAGAAAAATATGAGTTTTATCTTAAGGTTTGCAGCTGTTTTTAGTTTTATTTGTAGATATTCATTCTTTGCAGGAAAATTCTTATGGTTAGGCAATTCTGCTCTGATAGAGAAGACCAGTATATACTTATCTGAAACAGGCACACCAAAACAATGCATACGTTTGACAAAACTGTCTACATTTTTATTTTTAAGGTAAGGAACGTGCCTTGGACATGTACAGTAAGACAGACTAGTACATCTGGCAGGGTCCCTCTGGGGGCCTTTATTTTGCCTTTCTCCTGAAACCCTGTGGTTATTTTTAAGAGAATTTAAGTGATAAATCTACCGGAAACTTTCATTCTTGGTATGTTTGTGAAACATCTCTATTTAATGTCCTGCGTTGCTGTTATTCAATAGATCATTCAACACCAGCCAGCCAGTCTCCTCATTCCTCCAACCCAAGCAGCCTGCCAAGCTCCCCTCCAACACACAACCACAATTCTGTCCCATTCTCCAATTTTGGACCCATTGGGACTCCAGATAACAGGGATAGGAGAACTGCAGACCGGTGGAAAACTGATAAGCCAGGTGAGATCCAGTCTTTATTGCTTAGCAGAAGTGAACTAACTTACTTTGTGTCCTTCCTGGACCTTTGGCAGTGAAAGAACATCTTCTTGAATTATTCTTTTCTCTTCATTCCTAGCCATGGGTGGGTTTGGCATCGATTATCTCTCAGCAACATCATCCTCTGAGAGCAGTTGGCATCAGGCCAGCACTCCAAGTGGCTCCTGGACAGGCCATGGCCCATCCATGGAGGATTCCTCTGCTGTCCTCATGGAAAGCCTAAAGGTGAGTGGATTAGGAACAAGAACCATATGAGATGTCTCTGCTTTCATTCACATAATAGCTAGTCTTATTCCTAAGGCCCTTAGGATTATTTGATTCATACTATATATCTGGCAAAGTCTTAGAAGCATGGTCTGCATTATAAGATTCTTTAAAAGGATTTTTTTTTTTTTTTTTGAATTTTTGAATTCACTAGTGATAAACCAGTATCCTCAGGGGAACAGACATGAAGGTTTTAGTTGGATTCTAAGATTAAGAAAATTCTGACTCATCTTGAAATATTTTCTTTGCTCCTTTTCTGAACAAGTAAAAGAAGGATATCTAATTTCATAAATGTTTTGCCAGCCTAAAACCTTTCTAGTCAGTGTCTGTTCTCACATGGAGCTGAGTTTTAGTAAAAAGACTTTATAGAAAACATACTTTCACCTTTTCTGGTTTAAAATGATCTTAATGAGAACTAACTAACCAGTCTTGAAGGACCTGGTCTTACAGCAACTCCTTGTAATAGCTGGATTTTTTCAGGGTTTGGGGATCTTGGGACATACTCACCTTTATGTTTGGCTGGGATTGAAAATCAGATCCCTTTCAGACAACCAAGCATGTGACCTCTGCTGACAAGCTCTGGGCTGTTTTTCAGTCTATCTGGTCCAGTTCCATGATGCATCCTGGACCTTCCGCTTTGGAGCAGCTGTTAATGCAGCAGAAGCAGAAACAGCAGCGGGGACAAGGCGCCATGAACCCTCCACACTGAGGCCAGAGTGGCACCCTGGGAATGAAGGCTCCATAAACCATGGCATGCTGGGTTTGCAGGACTGACCCACGCAGTCCCCTGCAGGTGGCAGCCCTCTTTTCTGTGTCTCGCTGTTGAGAGGGTGTAAGTATTCCACCAGCCCGCTGAGTGTGCACGAAATGTCCGCAGTGCAACAAAAAGAAAAAACCATCAGGAACTCTCCGTCCCCCCGGGGCCTTCCGGAGGGGGAGAGGAACTGCTGTTTGTCTCACTCAGTTACCTGGTATCACCGCCTCTCACCTTCTCCATCGTGCATGTCCCCAGCCAAATGGGAAGTGAAAGCTGAGAAGGGAAGGCAGATGGGAGAAGCCAATGGGAACTTCTCAGTCCTTTTTTTTTCCTCTTTGGGGAATAAAATAGGAATCCATTAATGATTGCTTTGCTGACTGAGAATGTAGTTGAAATTACTCCTGAACATCTTTTATTATTGTTACTCTCAGTAGTAAGATATCACACTGAATTCTTCCATACACAGATGTGCTTCTTCTAGTCAGTGTGTAGCAAGGAAAAACCCCGTGCACTGTTCCTGTGAGAGGTCGGTGGTGACAGGATGGGGAAACCGACCTCTTCAGCCCGTGGAAACGGTCCATGAGGGCGAGGACCCGGCCTCTGCTTGGACTCAGAAGGTTCTGGTGGGCCCTCCTCTAGCCTGGAGACTCCAGCCGAAAATGCCCTCCACTCTGTAGGTGCTCGAGCCCCCGCTGAGGATGCCGCATGGCCGGTGGTGCTGGGCTGGACTAGCCGAGGACTGCCGTAGGGCTCTAAAGGAACGTTTGTGACTCCTGTCCAGCTTACGGTAGTGTCGCAGGCAGTCCCACAGCAGGCAGGCTAGTCCATTCATGGCCTGACACAGTTTAATAGGTAGAAGCTTTCAGTGTGGTTACTTTTTGTTTGGTTGGTTTTTGTGCCCCCATCCTACTTACCACCCACCTCCTCCTGTCCCTACCTCCACCCCCTTTCTACCCTGTGCTGTGTGCTGTAATCGTTTTTATTCCTAATGTGTACAACATCTCGCCAAGAAGCAACAGCATGGGGGCCAGCAGTTGGGGCCCAAAAGACAGTCTGAAGAGGAAGGAAGTGGCGGCGTGCGCATGGCCCGCTGAGCAGCCAGGCCCCTGCCCGGCTGTGGTCTCCCAGCCTCCACTTTCAGAGTGAAATTCAAGGGGACACGGACACGTGTGCATCAGGCACAGAAGGAAAACACAACGGAGTCCATTCTGGAAACGGTGGAAGAAAGGAAAAGAAACTTTTTATCTGATATTTATTAGAAGGAAAGAGGACTGAAGATTTTTCTTGTGTAGAAACAGAAGGACAGCATTTCTGATAGTCATTTCCTGGCAAAGTAATATTTTAAGGGGAAATTATGGAAACAATCTAAATGTCCAATTGCTGTGCTAGTGTAGGGTTTGTTTTCTGGGAGGGCTCTCCTTCGCGCGCGCGTGTGTGTGTGTGAGTGTTCGTGTGTGTGCACACTGGCCCGTCTGCTCCCTGGAGGGGAGGGGCGGTGCGTGTGAGTGTGTGGAGCTAGCGTGGGACTCAAGAGCTGGAAAACAGCTACAGAGCAAAGCACATCCAGGAGCCCCGGTCGTCACTGGAGTCTGGGCAACCCCAGCAGTGAAAGGGGGTGAGAGATTCATGCTCATTGCTCTTCCGAGAGAGTGGTTGGAGTCCCGAATGCTTACATCATTGCTCTTTTAGTTTGACATGGTGTTTGGGGTTTTTTGTTTTTGATGTTTTTTTTTGAAAGGTCTGAAAGGGTGTAGTCCCCCACCCAATGGCAACATGAAACCCTTTGTGCTTCTCTCCAGCCCCTCCTCCGTGACCACCACCCTCCCATCCCTGCCCTCCCGCGCCCCCTTCCCTGCTGCCTTTACCCACTTTGCGTGTTGGAGCTCTGCGTTTAGGCAGCCGCAACATTCCAGTGTTTGAACTGTCACCAACTCTTGCACCCTTGACACGCCCCCCAGGTTCGCCGTCTCGCTCCCGCAGTGCCCACGTCCCGTCTGCAGTCCCATTTCTGCATGAGAATTTGGTGTTTGGAATGTTTTTTGACTCTTGGGGCGGGGTTCCTCGCCTTATCATCCTCAGTGTGGAGTAATGAGGAGGGAAAGGAGAATCTTCATCAGAAACTGGTTCTGTGTAGCAAACTTTCTTTTGTGTTTCTTTTTGTTTTTGTTTATTTGTTTTGGTCTGTCTGTGCAAGACCTGCAGCTGCTGAAATCAGCTTTGCCTTTAATTAAACCATGTTCTCTCCAACCAGATCTGTGTAGAGACTGTTTCTTTCCTATCCTGAAAGAAAATCCAACTTAACAAATTTAAACTACTCACAAGTCATCTAGGGGAATGAAAGAAGGTCAAAAATCGAATATGCTTCAGGGTTATTTTTGTTTTTAGTAATATTTCAAACCGATGTGCAGGATTACAGAAAGGGATGGGTTCTAATAAAGAGTGGCTTGTGCAAAGGCGTTAACAACTCAGCATTTTTATCCTTACTATCACCCTTAATAAGGCAGCTCAGAGACCGTGTATCCTACTGGCCCAGTAAACTCAACTCAGTGTGATGAGCAGCAACAGTATTTGGCGTTCTCTGCCCTGGCGTTGTCTTTCCTCAAGTTGAGTCCCCTGATTTCCAGCGGCCTTCGCTGTGTGTGTGAGCCGACACTGCGCCTCACCTGTGTGTGTGCACACCCACCAGCTGCATTTTCACACTGATGTTGATTCAGTCCCCAGTTTGTCTCCTAAATGTGCTTTTCATAAGCACCTACACACTTGAAAAATTGTTAACTGAATATTCCGCAAGAGGAAGGGGAATTAAGGCCAGGCCTTTGGAATTTATGGAAACTCACCCAAGTTAATCCTGAAAAGCACATGTAACCTAGTGGGATAGCACTAAGCGCCTGGTTTCCTGAGCGTGGCCGCTTTTCATCCAAGTGTTAGTGGCATGTACTCACCATTGAGCTCTTTAACAGATGCCCTCTATGAGAAGAAATCAAGGGATGTAGTTCCAGTATTTTAATTTTCTGTGAAATTAAAAGCTATATTCCAGGGGAACATAGTCTAGGTTCTATTTAAGCAGCGAGACTTTTAGTCCCCAAAATGTTAGTTTCGTGTGTGTAGGCATGCATGCTCACATCTTCTGAACTACCTGTAAATTTACCTCAGTCCCTGGGAGTTTGCGATAGTAATGGTGTAGGAGTGGGGATATTTATACTCAGGTCTTGGGCCTGCACTCTGGGTATCTTGTTTTTGTAAGTTTTTTATTGAGTCATCACATGTATAGAGAGAAGTGTACCAATAGTAAGTATACAGCTCGGTGAATTTTCACAAACCAAACACACCTGGGTAGCAAGCATTCCAAGCAAGAAACAGATTTTCTGCAGCCTAGAAGACCCCCCTCTTCTAGACATTTCCGACCACCACCCCTCCCTGTCTTCAAGGTAATCATTGTAAGTTCTCACATCATTGTCTAATAGGTTAAGTTTTAATGGAAGAGTTGAATTAATATTTATTTCATGAATATTACTTGATGATGGATTAATACTTTAATGGATGAATTAATACTTCCAGAGGTGTCTCTCAAATGTATAGCTGAGGCGTGCCAAATCTTGTAAGCAATATACTTCCTTTTCTTCAACGTTGTAGGTTGTGAAACATTCTAGACTCCTCCGGGCATGCTTTCCAAGTCTGTAGTTGGATGTTGTTCAACAAAAGCTTTGGGGAAAATGCCAACCTTCCCTTTGCACTCCCCTTCCAGCCATTCTTCATTCACTGATAAAAGGAAAAGTATACGTTGACTTCTACAATGAGTATAGGAGAATTCCCTCACCCAAGTAGTCCACACACAACTGGGTCCGTCTTTCTTCACCCCCAGTTGTGCCAACAGGGAAAAGTCAACGTTGGAAAAGTGACTGGTAAGAGCAAACATAGGAGCTATCTCATGATTGGTTTCTGTTTTAGACACAGAGGAGTAAAATGCAGAAAAATCAGAGTCTTCAAAAAGTTACCAAAGTGAAAGAAATTAAACAATGAATCCTTATGTATGAGGTGGTTTGTTTTTTTTTAACATAGAGTTTTAGCTTTGTTGGGAACCTTTGTTTTGATTACAGGACAGGAATATGCCATTGGTTAAATAGATAAATAATGATTGTTCACTAGTGAATGATCAAAGAATTGAGAGTTGGAGCTAATGATGGGTTCAGTCCATGTTTATAAAATACAAGAATTTTCATAGCACCTATTTTGAGACTTGAATAAAGTATGTGCATGGACTTCATAACTCAGTTATAGATAATATCCCCATTTTAAGTTTTCTGTGGTTAAAAGCTACATTCCAGGGGAACGTAACTCAGTCTAGGTTCTGAGAAGACACAAGAGATTAATAGCTTGTTCAGGGTCATTTCTGCCACTAAATATCAGACTCTACCTTAGGTAGCTGTGACCTATTCTAGAGCCCTTCCAACAGACCATAGAAGCTGTTCAGGTCAGAGGCTCATCTTTGGATGTAACATGTCTCTATCAGATATTACAGCAGCAGCGTGTGGTACTTGGATCCTGTCCCCAGAAACGGTCCATTAGTGTGGAGTGTGGCTGGGCATCCGAGTTCACCCAAGGGACTTCTAATTGCAGACTGTTGTCTTGATTCTTTCTTCTATGATACGAGTATCAGCATTTGTTGTGCTGGATCCTGGGAGCTTGTTAAGATGCCAAATCTCAGGTCCCACCGCAAACTTGATTGGGAATCCATTTTAACAAGTTCCCCAGATGGTTCACATTTAAAATTTGAGAAACTTTTGGAATAAAACCATCTCATAACTTGAATACAACTGAACTCAACCCCTCGGCCCTATACAATGTTTATGCTGAATTCTATTTCCCTATGTGTTAGGAAAGTTTCAAAGTCTTACATAGATACTTCCTGAATTAAACCAACTTAGACTTCTATACAAATCCTAGTAAAGAGTATACCACCTTCTTTCCATATCTACTCAGAAGACTTTTCAGAGCATTTGTTGATCTTCATCTCATCCCCACCCCTGAAAAACAAATTTAGCCAGTTGCTTGGTACTGACAGTTAAAAAATGGCTTGGGGAGTTAAATCCAACTCTTGTAACTGAGTTTCCATTCCCCCTTTTAGAATATACGCACCATCCACGCACCCTGTTTGTTTTTCACTTCTTATATTGTTGCTACAGTCTGGTATACTCACTCTTCACCCCCACTAACTTTAAAATCTCCCGCTCATTTCGTAATCTGTTAATTTTCTGTTATAATTGATAATGGTGTTCTGTCTTCACTGTTTTGCATTGCTAATGTACAAGATTTTGGCCATGTGAATGAAACTTTTGATATGACTCCTGTTACCAGGTAAAGAAATAAAGAAGAGTGTCAAACCATGAGTTATTAATAGAATGCTGCTGCTCAGTATGGTCAGCAGACCAGCATCGCCTGGAAGCTTGTTTAAAATGCAGATTAGCGGGCCCCACCCCAGACCTGAATCAGAATCTTGGGCGCTGGGTCAAAGGAATTTAACAAATTACAAAAGATGCATGAGCATACTTAAGTTTGAGAAGCAGTAAATTAAGACCCTCCACTTATTTTAATTTTTACTGTTTTTGATTTATAACAACCTGGGAAGTCACCAGAGAGAGCGGTTCTGAATAGTTGTTTTTTAAGGCAAAATGTATGCCCTTCTTCCCTCATCTTCAAAAAGTACATCAATTCAAAGACCTGTAGTTTGCAAAACATCACTGTCACGTGGCTCAGTGCAGACACAAAGTGATTGAAGCCCTCTTCCAATCCATTAACTCCAGTGTGAGAACCCATGGCTTCCAAAACAGTCTTTAATATGTGACTGAAGTCTGCCATTGGTTGCTTCCCTGCCCAGGAGAGCAACAGATGGAAAGGTGAACACACTCAGGTTTGTTCCCTCCCACTAAGAACTGGGAAGGAAATTGAAACCATTGGCTAAAGTTTGCAGCTGACTGATGTTTTCTTCTCTCTGTCCTTGTATTTATTGCTGCTAACACATACATTCGATTCTGCACTCCAGGAGTAGCACTTACCCGTTGATATCACCAGGATTACGTCCCCTTCCAGGAACTCCAGGTCTTCTGGCTGGGTAGCCTCGTAACTGAAGAGAGCAACCACTTTGCTCCCTTCCTTAAGCTCAAGTTCTGTTGTCTGGTTATTAGCATCAGATTTTTTGCTTTCTTCGGGTTCATCTGGAAAGCCCTGGTCACCCTGAAATAGTAAAGGGCCTGTTAGTTTTGCTAACTTCCTGCCATGAACATTGAACATCACTGAAGGAATCAATCAGCAAAATGTCAATGTAGCACCTGGGATATAAGCTCAAAGCCAAGTTTGTGATCAGTGCCAAGCATAGACCTGGTGTGTACTTTATGAACACTGGATGGTTGGGTAAGTGAAACCAGAAGGTCTACAGGACCGTAGATCGTCTTAAAATCCTACTGAAACATGTTAATCCCAAAAAGGGTAGGTACAACTGGTAATTTTTCTCAGATGGAGAGACAGGTTGAATCACAAGTAAAAGAACCCAAAGTCAAACCTGACTCCCAAATCCAACACCCTTTCCCCAGTACCCATAACACTGGGCACCTTGTTATAGAAAGGCAAACTTGTCTGCACCATCCCAAATTAATCAGGAACTCCCTGTGGGAGTTAACAATCATTAACAAAACAACAAAAAATAATTTAAAACAACAAAATCAACGTTTGCAGTGAAGTAATGCTGAAGCTGAAGCTCCAGTACTTGGGCCACCGGATATGAACAGCTGACTGATTGGGAAAGACCCTGATGCTGGGAAAGATTGAAGGCAACAGGAGAAGTGGGCAGCAGAGGATGAGATGGGTAGATAGCAGCACCAATTAACATGAATCTGAGCAAACTCCAGGAGATGGGAAAGGACAGGGAAGCCTGGCATGCTGCAGTCCATGGGGTCGCAGAGTCGAACACGACTGAACAACAAATTCACATTTAGAGCTGAACTAATAGGAATCCTTTCAAGACAGAACTGAAGGGATTAGTCCAAAAACAGATCATTGGAAAACCTGGAGTGACCTTTCACACTTTGGACACCCACTCGCCACTGGGTCCTGGGCCTTCCAGCCAGGCCAGCTCAGCCGTGGCCAATGCTGCGGCCTCGTGAACCACACACGCCAGGCCTCCCTGGCCATCACCAACTCCCAGAGTCCACCCAAACCCATGTCCATCGAGTTGGTGGTGCCATCCAGCCATCTCATCCTCTGTCTTCCCCTTCTCCTTCTGCCCTCAATCTTTCTTTTCAAATGAGTCAGCTCTTCGCATCAGGTGGCCAAAGTATTGGAGTTTCAGCTTCAACATCAGTCCCTCCAGTTGAACACCCAAGACTGATCTCTTTTAGGATGGACTGGTTGGATCTCCTTGCAGTCCAAGGGACTCTCAAGAGTCTTTTCCAGCACCACAGTTCAAAAGCATCAATTCTTCGGCGCTCAGCTGTCTTTGTAGTCCAACTCATATCCATACATGACCACTGGAAAAACTATAGCCTTGACTAGACGGACCTTGCTTGGTGCCAGAGGGACCCAGAAGTCTCAGGTCCAGTGGCTGCACTTCTGAAACAATTTTCTGAACTCTAACCCCTAAGTTTACTTTGTGGGGTTTGCTACAGGGCCTTCCTCCAGACCTATTCTCTTTAGTTCTTCCCCTCCCATTTTTTTTTCCCCCATCAAACATTTGTCTTTGATTTGAGTGCAAAGGAGACCCTTCCCTAACTGAGCAGTAACCACTACCCAGCTGTGGGGATGAGGGTTTGGAGGAAGGACTCGCTGGGCCCATGGCCTGCATGTCTGGAATAGCTTTCCTGCTGTGGTCATTTCTATGGTCTCAAAAGTCCACTTGTGGCTGAAAACTAGTAGCTGACCAAGGATTCCCTTAGGAGCTCTTCAATTTTATACCCCCTAGGCAGATAAAACTGCAGATGCCACTGTTGACAAAGGCTAAAGCAGGAAACAGGTGAGAAGAGGAACTGAAGTGTCAACGGGACCCCACTTGAGAGCTTTGGTCAGTGGGAACTGCAGGCTCATGGTCTCTGTGTCAGGACTCCCCAGCCGCCGGATTGTGGGTCGGGACCTGTTTACTCACCAGCCAGCCTAGCTGATTTCTCTGCCTTGCTCATATGCCCTTTAAATTACCAGTCCAGAGCAAGACCTCACTTATCTTCTTCCCTGCTCACAATATCAACCTAGCACAGCAGCGTCCAAGGCTACCTCTATCTAGCCCTGTGGTCTTTCCAACACTTTTCCCACCACGGTCCCTGCCCAACAACACTGAGCCCCTTTTCCCACTGTGCTGATTCTTGTGGTCTGCCCTCCTGTGCTCTCCATCTATATAATACATCCATCCTAATCTCCTCCACCTTGCTAATTACTACGCACCATTTTCAGGCTAAGCTTCAAGACAATTTCAGTCTCTAGGAAGACTTGTCCCACTTCCCTCCAGCATTTTTGGGTGAGATACCCTCCCGATGTTATGTAAATGCTTACATAACGGAGTAAAGCATTTGTGTGTCTCCATCAGTTTACTTCACACATGCTTTGTAGTCATCTGCTTGCTCTTCCCCTCATGAAAAAAGGCCTGTGTCACTAGTTTTTATATCTCCAGTACCTATCTAGAGACATAAGTGCCCAGCAAATGTTTGTTGAAGAATTAATGTCATTAGGTAAACGCTGGAAACAACCCAAATGTACACCAACAGCTGAATGAATAAGCCAGTTGTGGTATTCATACAATGGAATACCATTCAGCATTCAAAAGAAATGGACTATTAATATATATACTGTACGATCCACTTATTTGAAATGACATAAAAGACAAAAAACTTTGTTGACAGAAAGCAGATGGATGATTTTCAAGGACCATTGTTGGGAGGGAAAATTAACATCTACAGCAAAAAGAAATGGCAACGTTTCCTAGGGAGACTAAGGGACAAAGCCAAAGAGTACTAACGTGTAGCTGCTACTTCCAGCCTCGAACTTTGCTCCTGACTCCCTCATTCTTACTGGAAAGTCAGTTTAGCTCTTCTAGACCCCAGGGCCTATAGATAACCTGCCCTTTTACTGTCAGTACCCTGAGGTGTTCAAGAGCAGCAGTCCCCAACCTTTTTTGGCACCAGGGACCGGTGTCATGGAAGTGACGGTTTTAACACAGACCTGGTGGGGCTGGTTTCGGGATGATCATCGTAAGGAGCACACAACCTAGTTCCTTCACATGCACAGTTTACAGTAGGGTTCGAGCTTCTATGAGAATCTAATGCCGCTGCTCATCTGACAGAAGGTAGAGCTCAGGTGGGCTTCCCTGATGGCTCAGCTGGTAAAGAATCTGCCCGCAATGCAGGAGACCTGGGTTCGACCCCTGAGTTGGGAAGATCCCCTGGAGAAGATCCCACTCCAGCATTCTGGCCTGAAGAATTCCATGCGCTGTTGAGTCCATGGGGTCGCAAGGAGTTGGGCACGACTGAGCAACTTACACTGTCACTTTCAGAGCTCAAGTAGTAATGCAAGTGATGGGGAACATCTGTAAACACAGATGAAGCTTCATTTGCTAATGGGCCTCTCACCTCCTGCTGTACAGCCTGACTCCTAACAGGGGATGGGAGCCCTGTTCAAGAGTATAGGCAGGCTCTGAGTAATGTTGGTCAGGTGGACCTTGCTTTGCCTTGTTACCTACATTATAAAACAGGATAACAATACGTACCTCACAGAGTTATGCAGGTTGTAAGAATTAATACACAAAGTGCCCTTAGCACAGTGTCCGGTACACAGAAAGTTCTCAGTAGGTGTTTGCTGTTAGTGGAAGGTTGTTATCCAAGTCATCTTCATGAAAAAAATGCTCGCTATTTTTTTTTTTTTCACTCCCAAATGTCCTTCCCCATGGAAACTTAAGGTGAAGAATGGCCGTGAACTCAGCCTCAAGCTGTGACTTCATTCTAACCTTGCTTGATCGAGCCTGAACCTTAGGTGTGGCCGCAGATGGAAAGGACCTGAAGCTTTCTGTGGGCTCCTGGGCCTGCTCCGCTCTTGTGGGAAAACCTCTCTCGGCTGCACCCCAGGTGAGGATGCCAGAGCTGTGGCTTGTTACCTGCCATGTTCCCAACACTACACCTAGGGCTAGGCGCCCAGCAGGCGCTGAGTGAATGCTCAAGTGTTGTGGAGGAGGTGGCCTGTTAGAAATCCAGCCTTACAGGCCCTTGGGCACTCACCACGGTGTTCTCACACCACAGCGTCAGGCAGTAGTTTTTCACTTGGGCCCAGGCATCCTTCATGCTGAATTCTGAAAGGGGCACCAGCTCATTGCTGTCCTGAGGACGGTAGCTGGGTAGAGGTAATGAGGAAGAAGCAAGTCAGAGAACAGCAGGGCGGGCCCATCCTCTGGCCCACAGCAGGCTCCCGGCTGTACCCTCCGTCTCCCTGTGTGCAGCTCACCTCAGCTTAGTGTGTTCCGGCAGGAGATCCAGCTTCTTAGCCACCATGTCCCGGACCTGGCTGTAGGGGAGCCTGAACTGAGTCTCCATGACCACCGTGTACTTGTAATGCACCTTGAGTGTGTAGGACTTGGGGACACTGAGCTTGATTTCCTGCTGGGAGAGCCAGCAGAGGGAATCTGTGAGTGCCTGAGGCTTCCTCCGAGCAACATACTGGATCCCAGGGAGTAAGTACCCCATGGTGGGGAAAAGCCCAGAAGTGCCTGGTTTCACACTAACGTGAGAGGGCCTTCAGAGTCCTGTCCTCCAGCTCAACTCATGCTTGGATAAAAATTCCTATGGGTGATACCTGGCCCACCAGCCATGGGCCAGCAGGCAGTGTGTGCATGGAAGAGGGGGAGATTGTCAAATGCAGTGGGGGAGGGAGGTCCCTGGTCCCTGTATGTATGGTAACAACTCTTCTACCCCTTCCCTTGGAGCTCTTTCTACAATCCAAGGAGACCGCCTGTGGAAATGGTTAGGTGGGCAACCTAAGCTCTTTCTTTCTCTACCACTTGAAATAGTACAAGGAAAAAAAAGATTACCTTGGGCTCTTCTTTTCCTTTCTGACCTAAATGGAGTAGGTGAGAATAAAACAAAGGAAGATGATGAATGAACACTCTCAGCTAGCCCCTGCCATACACAAGACGAAACCGCTTAGAACCAGGCGCCCAACTTCATACGCTTTATCCTGTGGGTGATTATTAACCTTAATAAACTGTGGGGGAAATTATTGGGTAGATGTGAAGGGCAAAGCCATGAACACAAAATGAACCTGGTCTCTGCTTCCAGGGAGCATATAGGAAATTCGCAAAGGACCATCACATCCTCACCAGCCCATGTGGTTAGGAAGGGATCCCAAAGGCCAGTTCATGGTGGTGCTGCTGGCGTAGTGGTATCATGCGAGATTCCCAAAGGTCAGTTAGAGCAGTGGGCTCCATCGAAACAAACTCAGGGAGTGTGAGATGAGCCAGGGGCCACAAGGAGAAATAACTGCTTATTTTTAATTTGTCCTTTATCTTTTGTAGGTTTTCTAATGTATAAAATATATTAATATAGCAGTACATGTATAATTTATGGGGTTTCCCCAGTGGTTCAGATGGTAAAGAATCTGCCTGCAATGTAGGAGACCTAGGTTCAATCCTATGGTTGGGATTGGTTCCCAACCCAAGAAGGGAATGGCTACCCACTCCAGTATTCTTGCCTGGAGAATCCCATGAACAGAGGAACCTGGTGGGCTACAGTCTATAGGATTGCAGAGTCAAACATGACTGAGTGACTAAACACATATAATTTATATAAGAAAAGTATGTATAAAGATATTCACCATGGAAACAGCAGTGCATGCTCAAAAAAGACCACTGCTCTCAAACCCAGCTGATCATTAGAATCACTTGGGATTTTTTTTTTTTCCGTAGAAAAGCAGGTTTCTAAGCCTGATTCCAGTCCTAAAAAATCAGAATCAAAGGCCTTTGATTCTCCATTTTTAAAATCTTCCTAGGTTAATATGTGATCTTTGATGGGCCCCTAGACAGAAAATATAAATTCAAGAAAGCTGTCAAGGACATTGGGGGATAATAGAAATTTGAATATGAATTATGTAATCTATATTACATAATAATGTATATTAGCACTATCCTAGTATAACAGTTATATTGTGCTTGTGCAGAAACGCGTCCTTGTTCTTAGGATTCAGATGCTGAAGTGCACCGTGAAGTGTCGTGAGTCTGTAACTTAGTTTCAAGTGGTTCAGCAACTAGAAAAAAAATTATATTAACAAGAGCAGCAGCCCAAGGACATGGTGCAAAATGTTAACAATGACTGAATTTAAGTGAAAGATATTCTTGTGTTCATGTTGTACCATACTTTCAACCTTTCTGTAGGTTTGATATTTTCAAAGTAAAAATAGGGGTGGGGAGCATCCCAAGTGATTCTGATGATCAGGTGGGCATGACAGTCATTGATCTAGGATCTGGACAAACCACCTATTCAATGCATCTCTACCAAGCACTTACTCAGGATCTGCTTAACCCGCATTAGTGACCAAAAGTCCATGACTTCCTAGGGCAGCCGTCTCCACATATCAGGAGAGTCTCCCTTTCATGTCTGCCCCTTGGTCCTTTGTCCATCCTCCAGGGCTCTGCAGAGTTTCTTTTCTAGATAGAGCTCCTCAGTCATTTGAAAAGAACCACTCCACCCCGCTCTAAGGTCAACAGGTGCAATTACTTGAAACTTTTCTCCTGGGATAAGGTCCCACGACTTAATGACTGATTGAGTTGGGATGCTCACAGCCCGCCAGAAAGCAGCTGCCTTTACCCAAACTCCACGCATGTTCTGGAGCAGGCAGGGAGGAAGGATTTCTATTTTCCTGTGTTTGGGATGGGTGAGTGACACAGGAGATGGGGTGCTCTGGGGCCCCATGATCATAAGCTGGGAGAACAAGAAACAAGATTCTGTCAGGCTGGGAGAGCAACCCTCCATGGGAAGGCAGCCTGGAGCACTCCTGCACCCAATCCCGGGATGGTCCTCCAGAGACACTAACCTGGTGACAACTGGGGTCTTCCAGGAGCACTGGAACTCGGGGGAGCTGGGATATCAGACTCCAGGGAGGTTTCTTCCTGGAGGGGACAGGAAGAGAGGGTGAGAACCTTCATGCAGACACAGTTCTTAGGCAGGGGTAGGAGTGAGGGAGACCCTGCAGACCACCATGGAAGGGAGCCAGATGCAAACAACTTCCTAAAAGTTGGAGTGGTGATGACATTTAGTGGAGACCAAGGGCTGAGAATGATTGAAGGCAGGAGGAGAAGGGGACAATAGAGGATGAGATGGTTGGATGGCATCACCGACTCAGTGCATACGAGTTTGAGTAAACTCCGGGAGTTCATGATGGACAGGGAAGCCTGGCGTACCACAGTTCATAGGGTTGCAAAGAGTCAGACATGACTGAGCGACTGAACTGAACTGAAGGAGAGTGTTGCTTCAATGGGAAGCAGAGTGGGCCTGGTGAAAACAATCACAGTAGAAATAATAATGAGAAAATAAGAATTCTAACCCTCCAGCTACAAAGCCCTTGCTGCCTAATCACCCCAATTGCCACACTGGAAACCCACTGGGGGCAGGGTAGGACCCTTGTCTAAGCTCACTCTCTCACTCTACACCTTGCCCCTTCAAAAGAAACATGCCACTTCTCATCTACATGGCATTTAGAACTTTTCCAGTCATCTGGACATCGTGACTCTGACCAGGGAGGGCCAGCACCACAGAGGACAACTGGTTGCACAGTCTAGAGAGAGACAGGATCCATTGCCGTCAGGCATCTGCACAGATCCAACAAAGACCACTCCCCAGGCCTGGCAGAAGGGCAGGTCATCGAGATGGGGTGGGTGGGTGGGGGTGGCAGCGGCATCAGAAGCAGTGGCTAGCAAGGTCTGCTCTGATTCAGTGCTCTAAAGCAGATTTCCTTTGGTGAATGGATTTCACCAGCCAGCACGCTGACTCTTCTTCCTGGAGAAGACGACATCTGGGAAGACCTAAGTCATCACGTGCTGTAGCTGTGGTCAAGTCACCCCTGGCCAGGAGGAATCACAGAGCTGGGGGCCCAATAGGACCTGCTGATGCCTCCACTCAGCACATCTGGGTTTTTTCCTTTCATCCCTAGATTCAGCTCTGCGCAGCTGGTACCAACTCAAGGTGGGCTCAGGACTAATGAGTCCTCAGGGCCTCTTCCTCTCTGCTCCCCTCCATGGTCTGTCGGTGGCAGGGTTCAGGGGTGGGAAGGGAACGGGTCAGCCCTTGGCACTACGTTACCTGGGGCTGCTGCTGAGGATGGATCCGCAGCTCAACTGGTTCAAGGTAGTTGCAGGGAACAAGCCCCTTCTGCAGTGCAGCATCGTGGAGCCAGAACATGGGAAACAAAGATGCAGTCATCAGTAGCCACAGTGCAGGACACCCAGAGACGTGGGGGGGGGGGGTGGGGAAAGCTGAAAGAGGGGCAGCTGGCCTGCATATAAGGCAGCAGATGCTGCTCCTCAAAAAGCTTGCCATGTGCTGCCAGGATCCTGTGCCATTAACCCACCCACCCCCCATCCTCTGAATACCTGCCCGTTGAACATGACCGTAGCCCAGTTATCATTGCCCTTCTTCAAGACAAAGACGATGTTCCCTGGCATGACCTGCAGCTCCTCTGGTGTCTCAGGCACAAACCCAAACAACACTCGGTGGGCTTCGCCTTCCAGGGCCCTGCGGGATGGGGGTCGGGAGAAGAGGAGGGATAGACACAAGATACGAGATCCCATCCACCATCTAGCCTGGACCACATCTGCTCCCTTGATGCTGTGGGTCAGCAACTATGGACCCGGAGCTGGGAGCCTCACTCCCATCTCTAATTGCCCAGGTGACCGTGAGCAGGGAGTTGCCCGTCTGATGGCCGAGAGGACTCTGCATGTGAACGTGCTCCGTAACCACACATGCAGTGGGACAAGAGCTAAAAAAAAAAAACCCAACATAACACAACACTTGATGACGCCTTGCAACCCCTGCCCTCCCTTCCCTTCTGAGGAGGAAGGATCCCAGCTGTGCTTGGCCAGCGGCCGAGTCTGGGCGGGGCCCGATCAGATGCCAGGGTGCAAGGGAGCAAGCAGGTGAGAACCCGCTGGGTGAGGAGGTGAGTGGGGGAGGAGGGCAGAAATCCCCTAGAACAGCAGTCCCCAGCCTTTTTGGTACCAGGGGTGGGTTTCACGGAACACAGTTTATCCATGGACCAGGGCAGGGGAGTGGTTTAGAGATGATTGTGTTTCTTGTGGACTGTGTTTCTATTTTGTGGCAGTTTCAGGATATTCCGCCTTGACTTTAGGGGAAGGGGCACAGTTCCTATGAGAACCTAACGCTGCTGCTCGTCTGACAGGAGGCAGAGCTCAGGTGGTAATTTGAGTGATGGGGAGCAGCTGTAAATACAGATGAAGCTTCACTCACTCCCTGCCACTCACCTCCCACAGTGTGGTCCAGTTCCTCAGCAGGCCACAGACTGGAACCAGTCCATGGCCCAGGGGTTGGGGATGCCTGCCCTAGAGCCAGCTGGGGCCGTCCACGGGGGAGGGACAGAGAGTAGGGGAGATGGGCCGGGAGGCAGTGGGGGGATGTGAGGCTGCCTTGCTCAGCCTTACGTAATGTCATTTCCCCTTTGCCGTTTCCTCAAGGCCTGCTCTGCTCTGCTCTGGGGCGTCCCATTTGAGCCACTTCAGAAGGTGTGACTGCGGCCAGCTGGCCTCTCCAGGCTGGTTCCCTTTCCCTCCTACTCTGCTACCTTCCCTTCGGCCCCTCGTTTTGTCTCCAGACCCTGCATTCATCTCTGTGGGGGAGACGGCCTCCCCCAGCACAGGGGAGCTTCGGGATGAGTTCATAGGCCCCTGCCTTTTTCTAGTTGCTTTGGCACTCTCTTCACTCCTTGTTAGAACCTTCCCTAGTGGGGAGGGGGAGGCTGGGCTTGCTTCTTCACTTAGAGATAACTCTGAAGAAAGCTGTAGGTTTTGTCATCGTTGGCTTCTCCTCTTACAGAAGAAGGACTTCTTTTTCTTGAGTCCTTCCTCTTCCTTCTTCAGAAAACATGTGCCAACAGGGAGTGAAAAACGCGCCCACATAGGAAATGACGTGCCGTTTCGGCCTCCCACTCTGCTCTCCCCGCTCCAGGGAGCCTGGCCTCTGAGGGGGATCCTCCTGAGAGGAGGGCACCCTCCACTCCTCCACCCTGAGGTCTGTGTGCAGCCCTCAGAGGGTGGTGTTCCACAGACACTGCGGTCCTTCGGCGACAACCCCTTGCTCTCTCTCGGTGCACGCTGGCGTGGGGACACGGGGCCACCCCGCGGCTGTAGCCAGGTCACCACCGTCAGCCTCACTGCAGTCAGAGCTCCATTCCCACCATCATTCCGCCCTAGCCTTGAAGGCAGGAGGAGCCTGATGTGCTAGGCTAAATTCCTCACAGTTTGGACCCTGACCCTAGCTTCACCTTCTTCACCCCTTTGTTGCCCTCGGTTCAGGCTTGGGAGTTTGGATATCCTGCATTTTGGTCTAAATCTAACTTACCTGAAGATCTCTGGGGTTTTCGGCCTGGGTGGAGGCTCAGCTGCCTATCGGACATGCAGGAGAAATAAAGGAGGCCAGGACGACAAGGGAAGGAGGGGAGACAGAACAGACGGTTAATGGTAATTTAAGCCTCCTTCCAGACCAGAACATTGAAGACTGCATTTCTGGCTCAATTAGAACACTCGCGAGGGAGAAGGCAATCGTGTACCCTGACTAAACACTGGAAAAGAACACCTCCCACCAGCTCCCTGGGCCCAGATTTCACCAGTACAACAATTCCTCTTGAGCCAGACCTGGTTTCTGGAGTTTTAGCTGTCACAGAGCAACATGGCATCATGAGGGTGCTTCTGCCCTTGAACTCTGTCCCCCTCCTAGGAAGTTTCTCAAAGCACTGCTCTATAATTAGCATCTGCTCTACCACACGACATCTGTGGGTAGTTAAAAAACAACTCAAGGGACTTCCCTGGCATTCCAGTGGCTAAGACTCTGTGCTTCTAACGCGGGGGGCAAGGGTTTGATCCCTGGTCAGGGAACTAGATCCCACATGCCATGTGGCCAAAAAAAAAAGTCCTCTATGCCTGCGGTGATGGTTACATAACTCTGTAAATATACCCAAGATCATTCAGTTGAGCAAGTGAAGTAAGTGAATTGTATGGTGTGTAAATTATAACTCAATAAAAAATTTTTAAAATAAATAAAAATCAACTCAAGGTCCACAGGTCAGGTAAGAATCTCCTTTTCAAGTGTGTTCCCTGTTCTACCCTGAGTACTATGGAGACCAGTTATCTGGGCTTTTTCCCCTCTGGGAGTTCCCTGGGTGCCCCAAAGCCCAAGGGAGTCCTGCAAGGCTTTCTTCAACTCTCTGATGAAGAGAGAGGTGAAAGAATCTTGCCTCTCTTGCTCTCCTCCTCTGTTCCTCTTAGCCTCCGATGCCCCAGCCTTGGTCGCCTTCTGGGCCAGCAGTCAACTCTCTGACCCTGGGAGGCGGTCAGCACAGCCCTCAGAGTGACCAGGCATGTGCACACTGGACCGTGGGACCAGCACACTCAGAAACCCCTCCCTGTGCTCGCGTGGACTAGAGCCCCTGCCCATACTGGTTCTGTTGCCACAGAGCTGGAACTGTCCTCAGCCGGCACGACCCGCTTCCCTTCACAAAGAAGTACCACCTTCACATTCCAGACCCGCTGGCATCTAGTCTATCTGGAACCGGTCTCGGAGCCCAGCCTGGGGGGAAAGATGGTTCACCCTGGGGACCCCTGCCCATGTTCCTGAGGGGATTGCTGCATGTGGCCGATGGGTGCAGCCAGAAGAGCTCCCCCTGTGTCCTGTGTCTGAGAAGGGACAACGAGCAAAAGCCTTCCATGGCTGTGTTTCAGTTTTCTGAGAGAATGGTCAAGGCTTCGGGAGAGACGAGGCACACTGAGCTCTCTTGGAACTTCAGAGAAGCAAAGGCTGGCATTTGAAGGGGAAATGGAGGGCTGGCTCCCGAGGACTTGAGATGACACCCAAAGATATGATCTTGTTCCCCTTCCAGCTGTGGGATCCCTGACCAAGTATGGCCAGGCATACACCCTCCATAGACCGAGAGCTCAGCTAAAAGAGCCCGGAAAATGAGGCCGCTCAGCACAGGCACTCTGCCCAAGCTGGCTCTTTCCCAGAGAGCCCTGGAGACCCGTGGAGAAGGGCAGGACCACCTCACCTGCGGCTGCAGTGGGGCAAACCCTGAGAAGCTGTCCTGGTCTACCACAGAGGCCACCACCTGAAATTGAGAGAGGGGGGTGTGAGGGCTGCGCTGGCTCTGTGTGCCCGTCCTTCCTCGTTCTCCCCAAGATCCCTTCCTCACACCCTGGATCTGTCCTCACAGGGACTTGGTTCCGGAGGTGGACGGTGGCTAAGGATGGGCTTGTCAACCCTTAGGTTAGAAGCTGCCTCCCCAGGACAGAACCAGAGGCAGGCGCCCCTTCCTCCAGGGTCCCCTCGCCCTCAGTCCACAGGGCTCATGCAAGAGGGGACTCAGGGGACACCGAGTGGCCTCACTCACCGTGGCCTTGCCTAGGTAATCCTTCTTGACCAGCTGAGCCACTTGCCTCTCGTTGGGCCGAAAGAGCCTGCCCACAGGGATCACCACCGGCTCATACAGCTTCTGTTTCTAAAACACAGAGAACAGAGTCTTTTCCTACCTGTAAAATGGGGGTGACGACCCTCGTCCCTCACTGAACAGATGCGCGGATCCATTGAGAGAACCTCACAAGAGCGCTTTTTCTCCACATGCAGGGCTGGACTTCTTAGTGTGTCGGGGAGGGCCATTTGGTTTCACTGTCACCTTATACCGAGATGTCTGTGGGTGCTGTTTGCCCAGCACCCTCTTTTCCTAGAGGGGCTCCCCCTCCCACTCTGTGAGGCTCACGGAGGGCTGTCAATCCTGACATGGGTGGCCCAGGACCCGAGCGAGGCCCATGACCGTGCTCTCTTGGGGCTGCTGTTCGCAGCCATGGACAGATATGTACAGACTGACTTATGCCCCCTTGTTCCTGGTGTTTAAAAATATGATTTAGAACAAGCTTCATCCCTACATGTGCTCAAACTCAACTTCCCACTGTTTGTTCCTATAATCAATGCATTTTTTCTCGAGCGCTATCGTGTGTCTGGCCCAGAGCCAGGCTGCGAGAACCCAGGGGGTAAGCAAGCGGGCCCAGCCTCTGCCCTTGGGTGCTGCCCCTGGTCCCCCACCAAAGCCCCCCTGGAGGGGCATGAGGAGGGCTCCGCTGTCTCTTCCTCTAGGCCTCAGCTTCTTAGACTTCCACATTCAAGATCCCACAGGGAAACAGACCCCAAGATCAGCATTACCCGGAGCTCAGAGGAGGTAAAAGCGCCACATTTTTGCTTCCCAGTCGACATGTGCACAGCAGACCCGCTGCTTCACCAGCGCACTCACCCAAACGCTTTCCATGGCTCTGTCGATTTTGGAGTGTCTCGGCTCAGACTTCATGCTCACAGCCAGCGCTAAATGTTCTTCAGCCTTTTTCCATTCCTCCCTCTTGGCGTACATGAAAGCAATGTTATATAACACCTAGAAAAGCATAGGCCACAACATAAAGCTTGAGGCTGCTCCGAATCTAGGGACCAGGCTGGGAAGAGCTCGCACTTTTTGCTCCTGGAACGTTGCCTGGTGGCCTTTCTCCCTTCCCCAGCTCTCCTGGAGGTATCTACAATACAGTACAATCAATATGGCTCCTGACTTATATCTAACACAAGGATGGTGTGAAGAAAACATCACGTAATGCAAAACTCCAACATCGTGCGCATTCCTTCAACAACCAAGGAGGTCAGGAGTGGGCTAGAGCTGTTGTGTGATTTTGGTATGGACAGCAGTGACGTGTTCAAGGCCCCTTGAAGGGCTGGGGGTAAAATACATGCTGTGGCCTCCCAGATCAGCTCCTGCCACTGGTCCTGTGCTCAAAGACTGGACGATGTGGGATGGAGAGACAGAGGGTTCTAGATGTATCGTCCTGCATCCACAGAACCCATTCTAGAACCTAGGAGTAACAAGATGTAATGTAGTCATATGGGCAGGAGGAAGCTCTATGGGCAAGAGTTCGCTGGAGCTGGAAAGAGACCCAATACAGACCCAGGGCAACGCTTCACCTGGAGTAGAAGGAAATCAAGATGGCAACTAACAGGCAGGGTTTACTTTACCTTTTTTAAGATTTTTTTTTTCACGTGGACTGTTCTTAAAACCTCTATTGAATTTGTTACAACATTGCTTCAGTTTTAGGTTTTTGGGTTTTTTTGGCCCCGAGACATGTGAACTCTTAGCTCCCCGACCAGGGCTCAAACCCACGCCCCCTGCATTGGAAGGCAAAGTCTCAACCACTGGACCACCAGGGAAATCCCTAACTTACTTCTATTTAATGACAGTGTAGCCAGTTCTTAGGGCTCCTCACATCATGTATGGAGGATGACTAAGTGACCAGGAGCTGCTGCAGGCTTCTCACAGGTCAGAGTGACAGGAGTCACAGCCTGATGCCCTGGGGTGGGGTGTGGGCGGTTCTCCAGGGCTTCAGAGAGGAGATACAGCTGGTCACCTGGGGCCTGGTTGGAGAAGGGGATTGTTGGCCTTCTAAGCAGTAATGCATGGAGGCAGTGCAGTTGAGGGATCCCAGGGCTATTTTCTACTATGTGGCCTCATCATTATAAAATGATGATAATAATGTTTCCTGCCTCCAGATTTTTGTAAGAAATGAAGAATTCATGTAAAGCACTGTGTTTAATTGGCACATGGTGGGTGCTGTAGAGCTCTTCATTACTATCATCACTGTTATCTGCGGAACTATCTTGGGACCTTCTGGGAGGCTGAGCACAGAGGTCCTGCCTGCCTTCTCGGGGAGGGTGACAATGCCCATGTGATTTGGGGGAAGACCACAGGGCTGAGTTTGCTGACTGATACCATCTGGAGATTCTTTGTAGTCACAAAGCTAAACCTGTGAAGAACTCGGGGAAATCAGCACTGGAAATCAGTGCTGTCTGTCGTCTTTATCATGATCATTGATATGATTTACTGACCATCACTATGGGCCAAGCACTTTATCTGCATTATCTCTAAGCCACACAACCAGCATACAAGGTAGGGGCCTCACTTCTGTGCTTCCAGAATCCTTCCCTAGCACTTTTCTCCTCCTAACCCAATCACCTCACATTACGGGTGACCATGGGTGTTTGGCTGCTGACACCCTGTGGCCCCTTGGACCTCTAATGCCTGACCCTAGCTGGCATTATGTGATGCTCAGTCGTGTCCAGATCTTTGTGGCCGCGTGGACTATAGCCCGCCAGGTGCCTCTGCCCATGGGATTCTCCAGACAAGAATACTGGAGTGGGCTGCTGTTTCCTCCTCCAGGGGATCTTCCCAACCCGGGGATCGAACCTGCATTTCCTCCATTGACAGGTGGATTGTTTACCACAGAGCCACCTGGGAAGCCCCAGCAAACATTATAAACATATGCAAAAATGAATGAAAGTGTTAGCGAATGTGTATAGGGTAAGTACTCAGCCTTTCTTTACAGATGAGGAGGAGCCCGGGGCTCAGAAATGACACTGAATTCACCAAGGTGTATAAGACTAGGAAGTGTTAGGCTGGGATCTGATCCCTCTCTCTCTGATCCCAAAGTCCTTGCTTTAGTGCAACCAGCTTCTAAGACAGCATCAGTGATTCTCACCTCTTGGTACTCACCCACCTGTGTAGTCCCTTCCACACAAGATCTGAATGTGTAGCGATCTGAATGGGAGCTGAATGTGTAGCGAATAGAATATTATGCAAATGAGAGGTTTCCATAATGTGACATTTGAGGTTAGGTTAGAAAAGACATCAACACTCTGTATCAGTTCCTCTTGGATCATTATTTCCTCTGGGGAAAGCCAGCTACCATATTATGACAGGACTCAGGCAGCCTTAGGGAGAGGTTCAAGTGGCAAAAAACTGAGGCCTCCTGCCAAGAAGTAACCCTAACTTGCCAGGTACCTAAGTCACCTTGGAAGTAGATCCTTTGGCCCTGGTCAGGCTTTCAGATGATGGCACCCCTACCAACATCTCTACTGCAACCTCCTGAGGGCCTCTGAGCCAGGACCACCCAGCCAAACTTGGGTTCCTGATGCCCGAAACCATGAGAGAATTGTTTTAAGTGAAAGTCACTCAGTCGCATCTGACTCTTTGCGACCCTGGAACTCTCCAGGGCAGAATACTGGAGTGGATAGCCATCCCCTTCTCCAGAGGATATTTCCAACCCAGGGACAGAACCCAGGTCTCCTGCATTGCAGGTAGATTTTTACCAGCTGAGCCACCAGGGAAGCCCAGATTGTTTTAAGCCACTCTGTTTTAGAGCAATTTGCTATTCAGCAGTGGAAAACTGGAGAAGGAAATAGCAACCCATTCCCGTGTTCTTGCCTGGAGAATCCCTGGCAGACTACAGTCTATGGGGTCGCAGAGAGTCGGACACGACTGAGCAACTATCACACAGTGGAAAACTATTACACTTCTCAATACCAGTCTGCCACCTACTCTGTGATTGGCCCCGGGCCTCATCCAGAATAGAAGAGGACTGTTTATTTAGGCAAGTATGGATGTGAGAGTTGGACCATAAAGAAGGCTGAACACCGAAGAATTAATGCTTTCAAACTGTGGTGCTAGAAAAGTCTCTTGAGAGTCCCTTGGACAGCAAGGAGATCAAACCACTCAATCCTAAAGGAAATCAACCCTGAAGATTGAGCAGAAGAACTGATGCGGAAGCTGAAGCTTCAATACTTTGACACCTGATGCGAAGAGCTGACTCATTGGAAAAGACCCTGATGCTGGGGAAGATTAAGCGCAGAAGGTGAAGGGGGTGACAGAGGATGAGATGGTTGGATGGCATCACCAACTCAATGGACATGAATTTGAACAAACTCTGGGACCTAGTGAAGGACAGGGAAGCCTGGCAAGCTGCAGTCCATGGGGTCATAAAGAGTCAGACACGACTGAGCCACTGAACAACATGTACGGTGGCAGGGCTGGTTCTCCCATAGTTAGTTGGCTGGTGCTGAACGATGGCGACAGGGACCAAGCCCAGAAGTGGAGATCTAGACTCCCTTCCTGGGCTATTTTTGAGCCTCAGGGAGCTGTTGCTGCCTGCAAACATGCTTGACTGGCCTGATCCACCCCCATGAACACGCATGCAGGAAGAAAGGAGACCTTGAGGCCATTTAAAACTTCCCGCTTGGTTCTCAGACACCTACTCTTAAGACCTTCTCTAGCAACAGGTTTTTATGACTCCATGACTGGGAAAAGGCTGAGGCTCTTTTCTGGTATGATTTCTCAGAATTCTGGTGGGAAGGGAGGGTTGGTCTTATAATTAGTGAAGTGACTCAAGTGTCCCAGGTGGCAGATGGGACCCTGAAAAGTCCAGCCTCCCTGGCAGAGAGGACGGCACAGCCAGTATTTCCTGCCCCCTGGGTCATTTCAACTCCAGCTACAGGGGGAACATTCCTCCCATGGAGTTCTGCTTTGATGCCACTTTTCTAGGATGCTTTCTCCAGAGCTTCTTGGTCCCTCAACCCTTTAATCAGTGTAAATGATTCTCAATCAGGGGTGATCCACAATGTCTAGAGATATTTTCGATTGTCACCCTGGGAATGGGTTGCTACAGGCATCTAGTGAGTAGAAGCCAGGGATGTAGCTCAACATCCTACGAGGCACAGGCCAGTCCCCAGAACAAAGAATGAACTGGTCCAACACATCAAAAGGACCACAGTTGAGAGACTGCACACTGGAAGCTGGCCAAACGCCAGCCCACCAAAGAGCCTCATTTCCCTAGACAAGGAGAAATGAAGTTGCTATCCTGCGGCGGGGCTGGATGGAGACACGTGTCCCCAGGGGCGCAGGCAGCTGTGGACTCTATTATTAGCCCTGAGTGACCCTGGGAACACTGGGCTTCTTCTGCCTGAGAAACTCAAGCAAGGGGGCTTTTTTTCACTGATTCTGCTAAGTAAAAATATATATTTGCAGGGATATTAGTTTTAAAGTTACTGGTGTATATTAGGGGTTTAGAATGAGAGTGGGGAGGGTTGGCTGGAAAAGTACATGAACCTGTAAAGTCAAAGCTAGTCATGCATCTCCATCTTGGTGATATAGAACATGCTACCCTTCTGCGAAGACCTTTCCTACCTGTGTGCTCTGAGCTGTTCTTTGACCAGGAGGGTACAGGTTGGTGCTAAATGAGCCTCACTCTTTCTTTGGGTATTAACCAAGTACACGAGGCCACACCATTCATCACAAAGTGTGTGAACTTTGGAACCGAGCCAGGGTAAAGCAGTTTCTGCATGGAGAGTGAACCTGTGATTTTGTTTCTTTGTTTTGTTGTTGTCTTTTGATTTGCTTTGTTTTTTGCTGCAAAGGAAGCTTCACTAGGCCAGAGACCTCTGTGACTTTTGATTTGTTAGTATAATGCTGAGAAAACAGCCTGTCAACCTGAATCATGCAAATTATTATGAATATTTTCAGGCTTCCCTGGTGGCTTAGATGGTTAACACTCTGCCTGCAATGCGGGAGACCTGGGTTCAATCCCTGGCTTGGGAAGATCCCCTGGAGAAGGGAATGGCAACCTACTCCAGTGTTCTTGCCTGGAGAATCCCATGGACAGAGGAGCCTGGCGAGCTAGTCCATGGGGTTGCAAAGAGTCAGACACGACTGAGCAACTAACACATAAACACACGAACACTTTCACAGACCAACACACTCATGTCCAGCCAAGCCTCCTTCAGAGAATCCAGCAAACTCATTTCTACATGGTCCTTTGAGCCTCATGTTAACAAAATCCATGCACTCAGGTAACTGAAGACTCCATTAGGAGCCCCAAGCAAATGGTTCTGAGTTTTTTCTTAAGGGTAAATCTGAGTCCCAAGGGAGGGGATGCAAAATGCCTTCTCCGGGCTCTTAGAAGTGTCAACAGATGGCTGTGCATCTGAGCTGTCAGCTTCCCCTCAGCCGCAGCCCACCACTCCCCAGGCTGGGCCCTCCGCTCCTCACCTCACAGGCAAACAGCTTGAACTGTAGCCCCAGGATCTTGTAGTCAATCAGCTGGTTCCCTCGAAGCTGAGTCAAAGCCTCCTTAAGGTCTTTAATGGCGGAATCATATCTGCAGAAAAGAAGCCAGTTCAGGGAAAGGAGGAAAAAAAGAATGAAGTGTGTGTCTGTTTCCTTTCATCCATCTGTTTCACTGGGACAAGAAGTCTTTTCAATCCTTTTTGACCTGCTCTAGTTTTTCGCCAACGCTGACCCCAGGATTCTGTAGAACTTCGTGTGAACAGCGCCCCTGGAGTTGTGCATCCCAGCAACACTGCAGGCCTTCCAGTCTCAGGCCGCCACAGGGATCTCTGTCTTTGCTGACTGCACACAGCCCCCACATTTCTGACAACCAGCTTGTCACTTTCTGAAAGAGCCTCGATCTCCCCAGAGAGCTCCAAGCAGAGCAGCACCTGTCGGCCCCCATGTCTCCATGGAGCTGATTCATTCCCCACCAAGCAGCCAGGCCAGCCTGACGCAGCTCCCAGGGGCCCTTCCTCAAGGCCACTGATGTCACCCTCCTGCCCAGAACCTTCTCCTTCAGCTTTTTTTGAGTTCTTAGCTCTTGGTTTGTGGCTGTCCCCTCCTCCTCTTCCACATACTTTAGGAAAAAAGACAAACCATCACTTAAGCCAGAGAGCCCTTTTTTTTTTTTTTTCTTGGTAAATAGTTAAGAATAAAAATGTTTTAGATTTTTGTGTATTTAATTTTTGGCTGTGCTGGGTCTTTGTTGCTGCACACAGGCTGGTTGCAACGAGTCGGAGCTACGGTCTAGCTGCAGTGCGAAGGCTTCTCATTGCGGTCGCTTCTCTTGCTGTGTAGCAGCGGCCATAGGCATGCAGGTTTCAGTAGGTGCAGCTCTCAGGCTCTAGAGCACGGGCTCAGTAGCTGTGACACATGGGTTTAGTTGCCCCATGGCACGTGGGATCTTCTCAGACTCAGGATCGAACCAGCATCCCTTGCATGGCAAGGCAGATTCTTCACCAGTGGACCACCAAGGAAGTCCCCAGAGAGCATCTCTAGCCCTGCTCCTGGCACTGGCCTTCAGCTCCATTGGGTTGGTGTTGTGCTGACTGGCTTGAGGTGGATCAGGGTGGCTGTCATTGGATTGGTAGCAGAGAATAGGGCTGACCACACCAATAGTGCCCATCGGGGTGTGGGCAGGACCTAAGGCCAGGCCTGCTTGGCCTGCCTCTGACCAACACAGAGGCCCTGGTGGGAGGGAGCCATTGCTGGGCAGCAGGGGATAGAAGCAGCAAAAATCAAGCTACCCCCAGCCCCAGCCCAGCCCCCGGTTTGGCAGGAACTAATTTGCCTGTCTGTGTGGCTCCCACCGGGCAACTAAACCAAGAGTCCCTCAGCCACCATCTGACCCAGAGCTGCCACTTGTGGCTTCTCTTGGAGACAAGCCTGGAATGTGAACACAGGCTGGTGGGGACCCTCGAGAGGTGGTGTGGGTAACGAAGGTGCCTGAGGACAGCGGCCAAGGGACTGGGACCAGGTCCACCAGCCCTGCCGCTAACTGGGAGACCCTGGCAGACTGCCTCCCTGGCCTCACTCCACATGGATATTATAAGAAGTGCATTGTGTGCAAGGGATATATTATATTCAGGGAGCATAGCACATCAGGCGCTTGCTAGTATGTGGTCCTGGATCTAATTTCTCAAGTCAAACCCATGTGGACTGGAGTCCTGCTTCTGCCCCTTACTGCTGCTGCTGCTGCTGCTAAGTCGCTTCAGTCGTGTCCGACTCTGTGCAGCCCCATAGACGGCAGCCCACCAGTCTGGGATTCTCCAGACAAGAACACTGGAGTGGGTTGCCATTTCCTTCTCCAATGCATGAAAGTGAAAAGTGAAAGTGAAGTCACTCAGTCGTGTCCGACTCTTAGCGACCCCATGGACTGCAGCCTTCCAGGCTCCTCCGTCCATGGGATTTTCCGGGCAACAGTACCGGAGTGGGGTGCCATTGCCTTCTCCGAGATATATATATATATATATATATATATATATATATATATATTTCCAGCTCTAAAACTGGCAACTAAATTCACATACCAATCTTCTATTACATGTTTACGTGTATGCACGCTAAGTCACTTCAGTCGTGTCCTACTCTGTGCGACCCCTCAGACTATAGCCCGCCAGGCTCCTCTGTCCATGGGGATTCTCCAGGCCAGTGTACTGGAGTGGATTGCTGTGCCTTCCTCCAGGGAATCTTCCCGACCCAGGCATGGAACCTGCGTCTCTTACGTCTCCTGAATTGGCGGCGGATTCTTTACCACCAGTGCGACCTGGGAAGCCTTATCGCATGCCTACTTAATACTATATACTGTATTAACTGTTACCCGGAGATAACAGTACACAGTTGTTGGGACTTCGCTGGTAGTCCAGTGGCTAAGACTCCACACTCTCAATGCAGGGGTCTGGCGTTTGATCCCTGGTCAGGGAACTAGATCCCACTTGCCACAACTAAAGATCCCAGATGACATAATGAAGACCAAAGATCCCACGTCCTGCAATTGGGACCCGGCGCAGACAAATAAATAAATGAAACATTTTTTTTAAATACATGGCTGTAGAAGCCAGAACGCTCATGTCAGGGAAACTGGAAGCTGACCAGGAAGGCGGCCTGGCTGAGAGATCCCAGGGTGGCCGGGGAAAGCTGGACATTCTGTCATCATTTGGTTGGTAGTGACTCCCACAGCCACAGGGGCTGCAGGAGTGACGGGAGCAGACAGCCTGGCTTGGAAACAGAAGGATGTCTTCCTCTAACATATCTTTGTTAATAAGTGAAGTTGCTCAGTCCTGTCCAACTCTTTGTGACCCCATGGACTGTAGCCTGCCAGGCTCCTCGGTCCATGGGATTTTCCAGGCAAGAATACTGGAGTGGGTAGCCATTTCCTTCTCCAGGGGATCTTCCCGACTCAGGGATCAAACCCAGGTCTCCCACATTGCAGGCAGATTCTTTACTATCTGGGCCACCAAACTTTTCACAAGCATTCCGGCCATTCCTTAAGCATCTCAAGTCATTTACACACCCTTTTAGGCATTTCCTTGAAGGGGGAGAGGGGAAGCATTCCTGTGCCTTCTAAGCTGGAACATAGCCGGTGACTGGCTCTGATTCACTGAGCCAAAAAGGCGGGCGGCGGGCAGAAACGCAGGTGTCCTGTTTCCTGGGCCGATGGGATTTCTATCGTGTTCCACTGCCTGTTTGTGAGTGCACTGAGACCCGTGGGGCTCTGTCTGCAGTCACCTGCTGGTGTGTCTGCCTCCCTCAGCAGATGAGTTTCAGCTGTGAAGGAGCACTGCCTGGGTCTACCTGGGATTGAGTGAGCCCAACTCCTCCTAATTCTGCCCAGCAAGATAGCTAAAGATCCGGGCCCAGTAGGATGGAGAAAGAAAGGACTGATGTTATTCAAAAGGCTTGCTTCGTGTTTAAAACACCCCTGCTAGGTGTCTGTCTTTAAACGTCTTTGACAGCATGGCCCTGAAGGCCTCTCCTCAGCCGCCTTGTTTACCCAGAGCAGCTCCCCTGGGGCATGTGCTCTGATGCACAGCTCTGCTTCCCGCTGCCCAGGGTCTGAAAAAGCTCAGTATGAGAAATCCAAAATAGCCTTCAGTCCGCTGCGCTGGGAGGCAGGCAGCACAGCCCCTGCCTCTTTCCAGCCCTCCGGCAGGAGGTTTCCTCCATGCCATTTGGAGCCCGCAGCATCCCCTGTGAGGCCAAGGAGCTGGCATCTTCCCCTGGTTCTGCTGGGCAGGACCTGAGCACACACCTGAAGGTCACTCCACCTGGTGTCTTCTCAGCTCACCAGCGCAACTGCCGACTGGCTAATGCTTCTCCCCAGCTCTGAGCCGGAGAGGGTTTATTACCCTCGTTTCTGTAACACTCCCTGGAAAGGTTTTTTTCCTTAGTAACCACTGAAATTCCCAATTACTCCTGCACTGCCAGTGCCAGCCTGTTGACTAGAATCCTGCAGTCCCTACTCAGGTAATGGAGAGAGACTGAGCCAGCTGAAAGGGGTTGAAGCATCACACACCTCCATGCCAGGGCCTGGGGCCATGCCCTTGCCCGTTTCAGAAGTCAGGGAAAAGACTTTGCTGCGTTGCCTCTTTGAGCAGCTCCATCTAAAGGGCCTGGCCATATCTTCAGGGCCCTAAAATGTATAAGGGGCTGCCCAGATGACTCAGATGGTAAAGAAATCTGCCTGCAATGCTGGAGCCACCGGTTCAATCCCTGGGTCGGGAAGATCCCCTGGAGTAGGAAATGGCAATCCACATCCAATCCAATCCCACGTAGAGAGGAGTTTACAGTGGGCAACAGTCCATAGGGTCACAAAGGATCTGACACGACTGAGCGCGTACACATGCAAGATTTATAAGGTTGGGATCTGAAAGGTACCTTGAAATCCCATCTCCTTTTGAATGACAAGGTGAGGGTTAGAGAGATGAGACATCCCTCAGACCTGACTTGCCTGGGCAGAACAACTCTAACTTTATTCTGGTGGAAATTTATAATGACAGATGAGCAACCCAACATCTGAAAGTGGGAAAAACTGGGAGAAGAAACACCCATAACATTAGCACCTTAAAACAAACCCCGTAGTGATCTGAAGGTCATCCTAACCCATGACTGAGAAGCGATAGTTCCAGGTCCGCATAGGTGCTTATCTAAAAACTTCTCCCATAGCACCTGCCCCATTGTGCCCTGCATAATAGATCTAGTGTTTGTGACCTGCTTCCCCTTTTTAATACATAAGTTCCTTGAAAGTGTGAAGTGTTAGTTGCTAAGTCGTGTCCGATTCTTTGCAACCCCATGGACTGTAGCCTGCCAGGCTCCTCAGTCCACAAAATTCTCCAGGCCATAATACTGGAGTAGGTTGCCATGCCCTCCTTCAGGGGATCTTCCTGACCCAGGGATCGAACCCAGGTCTCCTGCATCGCAGGCAGATTCTTTACCATCTGAGCCACCAGGGAAACCCTCTAAGTTCCTAGAAGCAGAGACTATATTTCACCCCCTTGTTTATTTACTCCCATAAGCATTTATTAATACTGTACTAGATACTGAAATACAAGAGTGAATAAGGATTCTCCCCTCACGAGTAGTGGAGGAGACAAATATACAGGCAAGTATCTATCATCGGAGAGACAGCTGTGATTAAAGGAGGCACAAAAGAGAGTGGTCACCTGGGTGAGTGTGCCTGGGGCAGACATTGGAGGGTGTGAGTGGGCGGACAGCTGCTGAACCAGAGAGCAACAGGCAAGGGAAGCTCCTCTTTATCCTGGGATCCGCTGGAGGCTCTTCAGCAGACGACATTTCTTTTTTTAAAAAGGTCATTCTAAGATATCATTGGAGCAGGCAAGAGTGGTGGCTAGGGAATCAGTTTGGAAGCCATGGTGCAATAGTCCTGGTAAAAAAAAATGAGGTATAAACCAGCCTGGTGCTGGAAGGGAGGGTGAGGGTTCTTGTATAATTTTCAGGGGACACTAAACTCCCTGAAATTGCACATAAAATTAGGTATGTGCTTGCATGTGTTTTTCTGGGAAGATTGCCCTTATATTTTGCTATTTAACAACCAATTAAAAAAGGACAAAGCATCAAGAGCTGAACCTTGGACTTTTCTGGTGGTCTAATGGTTAAGTATCCACTGGCCAATGCAGGGGACACAGGTTTGATCCCAGGTCCAGGAAGATTCCACATGCTGAGGGGCAACGAAGCCCACGCGTCACAACTACTGAGCCTGTGCTCTCGAGCTCAGAAGCCACAACTACTGAAGCCCGCTTGCCCTAGAGCCTGTGCTCCACAACAAGAGAAGCCACCGCAATGAGAAGCCCACACTCCGCAATGAAGAGTAGCCCCTGCTCGCCGCAATCAGAGAAAGTCTGCATGCAGCCACAAAGACGCAGCACAGCCAAAAAGAAATTAAAATAAAATAATTAAAAAAAATTAAAACAGAGCTGAGTCTTGTGGAGGGGAGGACACCAAAGCCTATGGATTGAGCAAAAGAAAAAAAAAGGCAACGCAGGACCCAGTCTCGTGTTTCATTTATGTTATTTCCTCAATAAGTAGTTGTTGAATTAAAGATAAAATTTGATAGATTTCTCTCTTAGATTTAACGATTACCAGTCACAGACTAATTGAATCCTGAGTCTGATTCCTGGATCTTATTAAGATCTTTTTGACTCACTCAAAACACAAGGCTTTCAGGTTCTGGGATTTCTGGGCATTTCATGGAGAAATGTCTTCTGGGAGCCTCCCGTCTTTGCCATCTATCTCTTCTCATTTGAGGCTGTTAGAGCTGATTCAAGGATGGTCTGAGAGTTTGTCCTTCTAGAGATCTAGAAGAGGTTTTGTGCTCAGACCTGCTCACAGGTCCTATACATCCTGAGGCTGGTGGGGATGAGGGGAGGGGGACCGAGAAGGAGAAGAGGGTTAAGAAGGGAGACGGGGCATGATGCCATTGAAAGCAAAGGCCTGTGTATCTTTTCTCCATTCAAGGCTTTCCCTTCCCAGACAGCCTCTGTGTCTGTGATTCTTCTTTTGGGAGACTTCACTCCTGCTCTTAACTCATTCAGGTAAATGACCGCATCTACCTCCCAGAAGTCCTCTGAGCGGCTGGTAGTTGCCTATGGCTACGGCTCTGCACAGTGGCCTGGCAGGCTTGGTTTCTGACTAAACCGGAGGATCAAAGCCTTTCAGGGTTCCAGAGGATCCGATCCCAGCCTACCCCTTCCCCAGTGCCTGGACATTCTCTGTAGCCTCCCCTCTATCCCACCAATGCCCTGCCTCACCTGTTGTGCACACACACGCACATACACACACACACACCATGCCCCTGCTAACATGTTACTGTTTGGACTGTTCTTCCTTAGCCTGAGCTGAATTGTCTTCTCTGGAACTTGTGCACACTCAGGGAACTATTTCTACAAAGGGTCAGTTAGTCATCCCCTACATTTTAAACAAATGCTTAGAATATATTTTGTTATTTGTATGTTTTTAGGGCATTTGGAGGAGGGGTGTGGGACTCGAGATTAACTTTCATTTTCTATTTGTCTTTTTACTGATTATTTCCTGTTGACTATAAACAAGCCAAAAATACAGAAAAGCTGACAGAAGAAGATGGAAATCTCTATAATTTCAGCAGCTGGGGAGGACTGCTGAAAACATTTTGGTCTGTGGCCTTTCAGACTATTCTGCGAAATGGTAATGGGATTGTACGATACTATTCTGAAATCTGCTTTAAATTTAGTATCTATTGTGAACTTCTTTCTACAGTAAGACAAACACTACTCATCTGTATTAATATATTCTGGTACATACAATATTAATTGTTTATGTTCTCATTTTAGTGACTGAATTATACCTCATTGAATGCATTAAACTGAGTTTTGGAAAATACATTCTGCAGGAATGTATTTTTTTTGTTAAACCAGATCTAAGTCTATCACCCAGGAAGATTTTATTTATTTATTTATTGGCCACGCCCATGTGGTCTGTGGGATCTTAGTTCTCTGACCTGGGATTGAACCCAGGCCCTCAGCAGGGAGAGTGCGGAATCCTAATGAGTGGCCCACCAAGGAAGAAAGGTTGTGATGTGGTTTCCTGATCTTTGTCATTGTGTGAGAGCTCAATATCTCACAGCAGTAGACAATCATGGGGGCTCCCTTGATGGCTGCAGTATTTACAACATGAACCGCCCAGGAGACCCTTCAGGAAACGGTGGGATGCCATCCCCAGCCTGTGATGGTTACGCAGCCTTATGGTGAGCTGTAGCTGGGCGGCAGGCCTGCCTTCCCTCCCCAGACAGGGATTCTGCCTCATGGTGACTGATTTTGTTACTATCCAGAGAAAGCCCAGTCATGCTTCCCCACAGAGGCTGAGGAGACTCGTCTCAAACACCAAGTCTGGCAGCACCAAGACCCGCTCTGGGTTTCTCTGCACGCTTCCCCAGCTTGTGCAACACTGGACCACTTACTTTTCCATCTGGTAATAGAGCATCCCTCGTTGGAAGTAGGACACTGCCAAGTGCTTGTCTCGGTTAATACTTTTGGTGAAGGCCTGCGGAGGGAACAGTCAGGCGGTAAGTAGATGTGAGATGAGCCAGAGGGTGCGGCAAGCAGGAAGGGTCCGGAAAACCGTGGAGGTCTTGGAGATGACAAGCGGCTTAGGGGTCAGAGTACTTGGTGTTGTCACTTCCTAGCGGCATGGCATGAGACAGGTTGCCCAATCTCCTTGAACTTTAGTTTTCTCCTCTGTAAAATGCGGATATGCATATCTCCCTTTCATGATTACTATCAGGATTAATAAAAGTCATCAAGTTTGAATACAACCTAATTAAAATGTTATCTACAGGATACATTTATCTTATAAATTTATTATAAGGATATTACACAATTAAGATCATTATCGATCTGTGTGTTCCTATTGCCATTTTGTTCACTGTTTTGAAATCTCATACAATTAAAATAATAACAATAATAATGCATTTAAAATGCCAGGAGCAAGGACTCAAGCATAAAACCAAAGAAAGGCAGCGAGAATGAGATGCCAGAGCGGAAGAAAGCAAAGGGAAGCCTAGAGCAGGGGGAGGAAGGAGGGACAGGGGAGTGGGTCAGCTGGGAGACCCGAGAGGCGAGGCTGGAGTCCACAGCCCCTGCTGGCCGAGCTGCACTTGGCCCTCTGCCCGGACTGACAACCTCTCCTCCTGACAGTGTGCACTTTGTTTCCAGCAGCCCCTGGGATCTGTGGTTCTGTTTGCTCAGTCCCTGGGCAGCCCCCCACCCCCAGAGGAGGTGGGGGCCACTGTCTTCCCTCCTGTGAGACGTAGAGGGTCCTCCCGTGCTCCCATCTGCCCACTCTGCAGCCTGAGGCTGTGCAGGTATTCCACAAAGCTTCTCTCTCTCCCTCTTTGCCAGGGCAAGGATGGCTGTGGGGGTCCCCTTCAAGGTGCTGGGGAGTCAGTCATCTAGCCACACCACCTTGCAAAGACTTTCAGTGAAAGGTAAAAATAAGGACTAACATTTACACAGTGGTGTGAAGTTACACAGGACTTGAATAATCTATGCCTCGTATATAGGGAAAGAACCTAAAAAAGAATGGGTATATATATATGTATATACACATGTATAATGATTTACATCATTGTATACCTGAAACTAACACAACATTGTAAATCAACTATATTCCAACAAAAACTAACTTAAAAAAATAGTTCATGCCTCACTTATCTTCAAGATGCTTAGTCTCTCCAGAAGCTGAAAGCCCGAAGTCTATGACTTCACAAGACCAAAAAGCCCAGAGACAAGCGGAGCTGGGGTTTGATCCAAAAGTCATACCCTTTCCAGCTTACCATGACCAATACAAAAAAGTGATTGTTGGGAATGCTTAACCCCATAGTAGGGAATATGAGAGAGAGAGAGAAAAACAGTGGAGAATTATGACATTCCACACCTGTCCTAAAATCACTACAGATGGTGACTGCAGCCATGAAATTAAAAGACGCTTGCTCCTTTGAAGAAAAGCTATGACCAACCTAGACATCATATTAAAAAGCAGAGACACTACTTTGCTGACAAAGGTCTATATAGTCAAAGCTGTGGTTTTTCCAGTAGTCATGTATGGATGTGAGAGTTGGACCATAAAGAAGGCTAAGTGCTGAAGAATCCATGCTTCCGAACTGTGGTGCTAGAAAAGTCTCTTAAGAGTCCCTTGGATGGCAAGGATATCAAACCAGTCAATCCTAAAGGAAATCAACCCTGAAGATTCATTGGAAGGACTGATGCTGAAGCTGAAGTTCCAATACTTGGACCACCTGATTCGAAGAGCTGGTTCATTGGAAAAGACCTTGATGCTGGGAAAGATAGAAGGCAGGAGAAAGGGATGACAGAGATGAGATGGTTGGATGGCATCACCGACTCAATGGACATGAGTTTGAGCAAGCTCCTGGAGATGGCGAAGGATAGGGAAGCTGGGTGTGCTGTAGTCCATGGGGTCTCAAAGAGACTGAACACCACCTGTCCTCAGTAGACATCATTAATCAATCACCATCTGCATTCCTTCCACCAGCCTCAGACTCCTTTGTAGAGTGCTCCACATAATGGATCAGAATTGTCACTTGAGGGGAAACCTATTTTTAAGTGCCTTCTCTTGATCTCTTGGGCAAGAAAAGCTCACTCACAGGAAGGTCTTAGAAAGCCAAAAGAGGTTCTTGGAAATCAGACGTTAAGCAGTTTAGACAGAGATTCTGTGGCTTGCAGTCAATAAAGGAAAACAGAACTAGGAGGGGCTTTCAAAAAGGTGTTAAGGAAAGTTTCCAGAATGATTTGAATGTAATCGATGGAGAATAAAGGAGAACAAAACCCACAGTGAACAGTTTCCAGAGGGGCTGCCTGTTCGAACCACCTGGGGAGCTTTTCAAAGCGGTGGCCGCCCAGGCTGCTCCACAGGCCAATTGAATCAGAATTTCTTGGGGTGGGTTGGGCTGGGGCAGCCTTTGTTCTTCTGAAGCTCCTGAGAGGGTTCTAAAGTGCAGCCCGGGCTGAGAACCAGTTAAGACAAGGCCCCGGGGGAGGCGGGGCCAGAGACACCTCCACTCACCTTCTCCGCCTCCGGCAGTTTCCCCAGAATCATGTATATGCAGCCCACATTGAAGCAGATCCTGGAGTGGGGGTCCTGTACCCCAGTGAAGGCATCCAGGGCTCCCTTCCAGTCCTTCTTGTCAGCTGCCAGCACTCCTTCATTCCAGAGGCTGATAGCCTCGGCCAGGGACATGGTCAGGTGCAAACCGGGAGGGCTGCCTGGAGATCCGGGGAGAGGGCAAGCCTGTGTCTCCCCAGCTGGGCCGCCCCCAACCCGCCTGCACTTTGCTGGCCTGGAACTCAGACTTGGGGCTCAGGCTCCTCAAGACAACTTCTCAGTGTTGCAAAGGCGGCAGGAAGTGTCCCCACCTTTTGGCAACGGACGCACAGAGCAGTCAGTTCTGTGAGAGAAAAGGAAAGAGAAGGAGAAAGAGGGCAAGTGGGGCGGAGTGTGGGGGAGAGAGGAAGTACATCAGATACTGCCCCTGAGGCCGCAGTTCCCCAAAATGCTTCTGCTCTGTCCCCCAGCTCCTCCCCTCCGTCTCCCACCCGCCTCTGCGGGGCGGCAGCTTTTGGCCAGGGCTCTGACCCCAGGTTCAAGGCGACTTCTGGCTGCCTGTCCAGCGAGGGTGTTGGGTGACAGAAGAGTTCTATTCAGTCTAGAATGAATTCTTTGCTCACTTCCTCACACCCTCGTTGGAGTAGGAAATGGCAACCCACTCCGGTCTTCTTGCCTGAAGAATTCCATGGACAGAGGTGCCTGGCGGGCTGCAGTCTATGGGGGTGGTGAGGGGTTGGACACGCCTGAGCGACCAACACTTTCACACCCTCACAGACTGTCTTGATGTATTTGGTTTTTTATCTCGGGCTAAAATTGGCAATCAGATTCCCAAGTAGGACGGTTTTGGGTGTCCATCTGAGTCTGAGGTACTTTTGTGAACACTTAGGAAGCTCAGTAGGGACCAATCTCCTACAAAAGGCAAAACTAGGAGCCAAATATGACAGCGAATGACTTCTCTTATCCTGTGAAAAACTGAAGAGACGAGGGTTCTCACTGATGACTGATCTGTTTACTAGTCTCCTAAAACACAGATGTACATCTCCTTCCCTGCTGCCCTGAGAAAGTAGAAAAATCAGTAAGATAATTGGGAGGAGAGGGTATAACAAATTTGATTTACTAAAATCCTGGCTTCTTGTTAATCACACTCCAGAGTAAAGGTAAAATGCAATTCTGAGGGTCAAATGCTTAGATGGCAACACTCGCTCTGTCTTTACTGAAGCACCTGTCAGTTATCACCAAACTTCCCCTAAGAGCCCAAAAATAAAACTTAAAAATGTCCATTCTATAAGGCTTGTAGGATTGAAAATGAGAGAATTGGGAAGGTGTGTGTGCACTTTTGTAGGGAGCATGCCCTGTGTTTGGAAGGTCTTCCCATCTCACTTTGTCTGGCAAACTCCTACTCATCCCTGAAGGCCCAGTGAAATATCACCCCCTGCCTGAAATCCAGTTCCACACTCCAGCCAGCAGAGACTCTCCCCTCCTTTGTACCACCTCCTCCCAAACAATTGTATTTGTTGCCGTTTCTCTTTTCATTTGCCCAAGCTCTTAGACTCCTGAATAGCTGGGCCCATGCCTTTTCAATTCTAGGATTCCCAGCTCCTAGAATGGGAACACACCCAATACATGACAAAGGGATATATTCCAAAAAGAAGTTAGAGATCCTTGGCAAATGACCAGCCAAAAGCAGTGATGGCAGCGGGGAGAGATACTGCTATTCCACCTGGTGAAAAAATACAACTCAATCAGCACGTTGATTATTCCTAGGAAAACCAAGTAGTTTTGTAACTAAGCTAGACTTTAAGCTTTCTTTTCACACTATTATCGGAGTCTGCCACACAAAACTCTCCGGAAGCTGATGCCTATGAGTTTTCCAGTCTTCTTTTCCCAGAATGTCCTTCACAGGCCCCTACAAACTCTACCGCTTGCTTCTCTTCCCCCCGGGTCTTCATTTCCTGCCTCTCTGCTTTGGCTCCTGCTGCTCCCCCTGCTTGGGCTGCCCTTCCCAATGTCTGCTCCTTCAAACCCACCTTGCACAGACATGGGTGCCCTGCTCAGATATCCCCTTCCTCCAGAAGCTGTGCTGAATTCAGGCCCAGTCTTAAGCCCCTAGACCTGTGATCTCACTTCTGAACTCCCACGTGGTTCTAAGTCACCCTCACGTGAGTAAAGTGTGTGTATGTGTGTCTTAGCTCCTCAAACAGACGGCCCCATCCTTGCTTCCCCCAGAGGCCCAGCAGTGCCGTGCACACTCATTTCTGTCCAGTTACACCCCTGTCCCCACGCCACCATAAGCCTGTGGATGAACATATCGTCTAACCTCCTGACACGCATCCATCTATTCACTACAGAGTAGCCAGACTATTTTTTTTCCCTTTTTTACAGCATAAACCCTTTATGTCTTTATAATTTATTTCTTTTTAGTTGGAGGATGATTGCTTTACAATGTTGTGTTGGTTTCTGCCGTACATCAACATGAGTCAGCCATAGGTATACACATGTTTCCTCCCACTGAAATATGTACATTACCATGTGTAAAATAGACAGCTAATGGGAAGTTGCTGTATAGCACAGGGAACTAGAGCGCAGTTGAACCAGTGCTCAACCTGGTTCTCTGCGACAATCTAGAGGAGTGGGGTGGGAGGTGGGAGGGAGGGTCAACAGACTAATCTTTTAAAAATACAGGTTGGATCACGTCATGCCCCTGCTTTAAAACCTTCAGTGCCTTAGTTATTACTCTTAGGATACAAACCAAACTCCTTCCCACGGTGCCGGAAGGATCCTCTCTACACACTGCGCCCCCTCTCCCCCCCAATCCCTGCCACGCCATTTCCCTTCCATCTCTTCCTCACCCCTTCCCAGTGTTTCCATGCAACGTCACATTGTTAACTGGTTTCCTCTGCTTGGGATGTTCTTCCCCCAACCCTTTGCCCGGCTGGTTCGGTTCCAACTCATCTTTCACTCCCTCAGGAAGGCCTTTCTTGATCCATGACCTTCTTGTGTTCGTCCTTTCTCTCTCTCACAGCACACAGTTCTCTTGGGTCACGGTGTTTGTCACAATTTGTAATTGTATTACAGTAGTCATTGATGGAGAAGGCAATGGCACCCCACTCCAGCACTCTTGCCTGGAAAATCCCATGGGTGGAGGAGCCTGGTGCGCTGCCATCTATCAGGTTGCACAGAGTCGGACACGATTGAAGCGACTTAGCAGCAGCAGCAGCAGCAGTCATCGATACTATTAGTAGATGACCTTCTCAACCACCCTTCCCTCATTCCCCATTTTTCCTTTGGTAGAACCCCCATTCTGTTCAAGTCTCCACTCTCTGGAGGCCAAGTGCCTCAGGAGAGATAAACTCCCAACACCGCCCCGAGGAGTGGGGTTCTGACTGGTTCAGGCACAAGTGTGAGATAGAATTCTAGTTAATAACACATTTGGAGAAGGCTGCTGAGGATTTCTGGGCAAGATTTTTCCCCCCTGCTGATTAAAAAAAAGACACATGGGAAGAAACAAGACAGTCCTTATTTTTCCCCTAGACAGTATTATGAAGCTGCGCCTGGAACAGTGGCAGCTATCTTGTGACCACGAGGAAGGCCAGCTAAGAACAAGCCATTATTTTAAGGAAAAGAGAATGAAAAACTAAAAACCTGGATCCTTAATTATGTTGATGAGCTCCTAAGTTAACCCATCTTGGAACTAATTTTCTCAGAATTTCTTTGTCAGTGAGATAAGTCTGTTTATTGTTTAAGCTATTTGAATAGTGTCTTCTGTTTTTTATCATTTAAAACATTCTGACAGACATACCACTATATTTTCCATTCTTGGCACAGCACTTGATATAGTAGGTGTTCAGAAAACTCTTATTGTATAAATTAAGACACTGTTTGAATCTCACAGTTTTAGCTCAATGTTTGCAAAATTATTTCAAAGTTCTGTATAAGCAAGATTTGCATTTGCTTTGCTCACAGATCATAAACTTCTGTTGGATGCACTCATTCAACGGGAAGCTAAGAATATTCCTAAGGCTTTCCTTTTTCTGGAGGGAGGGACCCCTGAAATTAAACTCATTGTTCTCATTATTCCTTGGGAGTCAGCAATCTCCTTCTCCTCCCTACCCACTCCAGTATTCTTGCCTGGAAAACCCCATGGATAGAGGAGCCTGCCAGGCTACTGTCCATGGGGTCGCAAAGAGTTGGACATGACTGAGCATGCATGTATGCCCCACTTTTAGAGCTTAGCATTTCATCATTCTTCAGCTTCTTCTAACTTTTTCACGGCTTCTCTCTCAAACTCCCCAAAGGGTGGAAACAGGTCTCAGTTTCCCCTCATTCTTTCACACTCTAGGCACATAGCAGGTGTTCTGTGGACCACTGATTGGTTACACGAACCAAAATGAAGAAATTGGAACACTACTTGAAAAAATAGCTTTATGGAGTTTGTCATTATCACCCTTATTTGCATACAGTGTGGTACATTTACAATAGTAGGGAGAGTATGTACATCCTGTTTCCTTAAATCTAACATCAGTAGATACTGACATTGAGTACGAGACAGGGAAGCCTCAGGAAGTTGGCAGGGAGACCTCATTTATGACATGTGAACTTGGCCTGAATTTCACAGGGAGGACACAGAAAACTCAGTGTGGGTCTCCTTAGTCAGCAAGGCTGGTTGAAACCCTCAAGGCTAAAAGCCTTCTTTCTCCAGGAAGATGTCAAAAGTTAGTCCTGTCTAGCCTAACTGGTTAGTAGTTTGTTTCTGCATAAAAAGTCATCACAAACTTAGTGACTTACAATAATACACATTCACTCTCATGGTTTTCGTGGGGGAGGCGTCTGGGCATGGCTCGGCTGGTCCTCTGTTCGGGTTCCACCATGCTGAGATCAAAGTGTGGGCCAGGCTGCACTCACATGGAAGCTTGACTGGGGAAGAGTCTGCTCCTAAGCTCCCTCATATTGTTGGCAGAATTCATTTCCTTGCAGCCGTAGCATTTAGGATCCCAGGGACGGGGGAGCCTGGTAGGCTGCTGTCTATGGGGTCACACAGAATCAGACATGACTGAAGTGACTTAGCAGCAGCAGCAGCAGCAACCCTTATGGTAGAAAGTGAAGAAGAGCTAAAGAGCCTCTTGATGAAAGTGAAAGAGGAGAGTGAAAAAAGTTGGCTTAAAGCTCAACATTCAGAAAACTGAGATCATGGCATCCAGTCCCATCACTTTATGGGAAATAGATGGGGAAACAGTGGAAACAGTGGCTGACTTTCTTTTTCTGGGCTCCAAAATCACCGCAGATGGTGACTGCAGCCATGAAATTAAAAGACGCTTACTCCTTGGAAGGAAAGTGATGACAAACCTAGACATGGTATTAAAAACCAGAGACATTACTTTGCCAACAAAGGTTCGTCTAGTCAAGGCTATGGTTTTTCCAGTGGTCATGTATGGATGTGAGAGTTGGACTGTGAAGAAAGCTGAGTGCTGGAGAATTGATGCCTTTGAACTGTGGTGTTGGAGAAGACTCTTGAGAGTCCCTTGGACTGCAAGGATATCCAACCAGTCCATTCTGAAGGAGATCAGCCCTGGGATTTCTTTGGAAGGAATGATGCTGAAGCTGAAACTCCAGTACTTTGGCCACCTCATGCGAAGAGTTGACTCATTTGAAAAGGCCCTGATGCTGGGAAAGACTGAGGGCAGGAGGAGAAGGGAATGACAGAGGATGAGATGGTTAGATGGCATCACTGACTCAATGGACATAGGTTTGGGTAGACTCTGGCAGTTGGTGATGGACAGGGAGGCCTGGTGTGCTGCGGTTTATGGGGTCGCAAAGAGTCGGACACGATTGGAAAACTGAACTGAACTGAACTTCTTCAAGACCAGCAATGGAGAGAGCATCTCTATGTCACCGAGTCTCTGAGCCTAGACCCCTTTTTAAAGGACCTGCTTGACTAGGTTAGGCCCACCCAGGATAATCTCTCTTTTGATTAAAGTCAGCTATTTAGGGTCCTTGATTACTTCTGCAAAGTCCCTTCACCTTTGCCATAGTCTGTGAGTGAGAAGCAAGCCTCAGTCCCTGCGCACACAGTGGGATGGGATTACACATGGGCATCTTAGAATTGGGGGTCATTTTAGGATTCTGCCTACAATCACTATAGAGTTCCAGTCTTCTCCCTCCCTGACTCACCAGCTGGGTCATTATTCCTGCCCTGTGCTCTCATAGCAGCCTCTCCACTTCCCCAACCACGTGTTCAACCACACATGATAGTAATTACCTGTTTAAGTGGCTGTTTCCCAGCTAGGCTGTAAGCTCCAGGAGTACAGGACCTACGTCTGAGTTTTCCAGTGCTATCTTTTGTGCCTATCACATGATAGATTCTCAAAACATCTGCTAAATATCAATGCTGTGGAAGGTGCTTATAAAGTCACTGTAATTATTTAGTTTGGTTGGTTACACATATCCATCTTATCATCCAGATGAAAACATGCATAAGGCTATTCTTTTAAAGCATCCTCATATTAAGCACACTAGACATGAGGATCATTGTCATCTCTGAACTATTATACACAAGGTACCTGGGCTTCCCTGGTGGCTCAGCAGTAAAAAATCTGCATGTCCATACAGTAGGCAGAGGTTTGATCCCTGGGTTGGGAAGAGCCCCTGGAGAAGGAAATGGCAACCCACTCCATTATTCTTGCCTAGGAAATCCTCTGGACAGGGGAGCCTGGCAGGTTATAGTCCATGTGGTCGCAAAGACTCAGACACAGCTGAGCATGCACAAACAGGCCATAATTTTTTTTAAAAATTGAAAAATGAAAAAGAGCCTTGGCTAATAAAAAAAATGAAAAATAGATATTTGCCCCTCGCCCAAGACTCTAAAATGACAGATTGCTATAGAGGGATGGGAGATTCTCAGAAATCAACACAACCACCTGGGACACAGAGATCCCAAAGATGAAGGAAGTGGAGAGGCATTGGGATCCCACAGGGAATTCTTTCCAGCAGTCAGACCCACAAATGATAGATGACGTGGCTCCTGACCAATGAGAAATCCAAATGCTGGCAGAGATCAAAGAAGGTATACAGGGAAAGCTGAAGCCCAGAGTGAGTCGAAGCTGCAAAAGTACTAAGGTTGACACAAAGAGCTCCTTAGTGTCAGAGGATGAACATAGAGGGTCACTGCTTGGTGCAGATGACGTCACATCAACAGCTGTTGGCAAGAAAGCAGAACTACTCAGCTCCGACTTTGTTCCTGAGTCGCACAGGGAATGAAGACCCAGACAGAGGATGGTGAGGAAGCTGACAGCTGGTCTAAAGAAACTCCAGTCATCTAATCCAGATTCACTGAATCCCAGGAGCAGAAAGATTTTGTTTGTGTGATCCTTAAAACCTTGTCAGTTGAAGCACCATGAAGACTGGGGTCAATGCTAGAAAGCCAGGATGGATGGTAAATGTGATTCCAGGTGTCTAAAAGTCATAAATTCTTAAAATGATTTTGGAGACTTACCAGTTGATCCCTGGAAAGAATTCTAAAATATAGATTATTAAACAAAGGCACTTAGAAACAAAAGGGAATTGGAATTTTAGAAACTAGAATGAGTTTACTAAGAACAAGTTGGGCCAAAGCAAACTCTTCCTTTTTTTGAGAAGGTGTTCCTGATAGGTGAACAGGATGGTGCATATGCAAATATAAAAGGGTGTTTGGCCAAGATATTCCCTAGACAAAGTAATTTAGATGATTTAGTTGGCCTAATATTATGTCCCTAGAATCTTCTTGAGGTATCAATGTCAATTTGTGCTTTTAACCTTTTTATAAACAACTTGGATCAGATTTACAAGTGACTCAAAGCTTGGAGAGACTATCAACATGTAGAATAACAGAATCAGAATTCAAGTATTGCCTGACTCATACTGAATCACAGAACTCCAAGTTGTAATTTAACAGGAGACATGTAAAGATTTACTCCTACATTTGAAGATTCAATTGCCCCAATATAGGAAGGCAATTGCTCTTTAAGAAGGATGTATTTGAAGACATCTGACCATTTGAGGTGACTGCACACTCAACATGAGTCAACAGAATCGCATGGTTGCCAAAACAGCTAATGCAATCTAAACTAACAGAAGTGCAACCAACTCTTGTGTCAGTTGGCTCTTGACTCAACCACCCACCCAGAAACCCACATGATCTCTCTGTTGACCAGTGCAGGAGATGAGCACCAGCTCCCTAGCTCAGAAGATTCTTGTACACATCCTCTCCTATGCACGGTGCCTGTCTTCCATCAGAAGGGCTCCCATTCTGACCTGGCTGGTGTTCACGTCTTTCCCCAGAACGTTTGGCTCAGATAAGAAGGCACTGTCTAGAATAATCCCCATTTCATTCAGTCCTTTCCCCTATCTGATCACATTTCAACAGCCACAGCAGACACAGCTCATATTTCCTTCACAAGGGACACAATCCCTCATCTCTGGGCTGAGCTTCTTTCCAAGGCTTCAGAGCAGTCAGCAACAGGGACTTGATCAGCATCTTATGACTCATGAGCCTGGCTTAATGATGGGCTTCTTCTGTGCCCTTCTCAGTATTCAGGTTGATACACCTGTCTAGGAGTTCACCTGCTTGACACAGGTCTACCAAGGCCATCACTCCATTCATGTGAATCAAACCCATCAGCGCCATATCCCCTGAGTAAGGACACATGCATACCTTCCATGGCTCATAAGATGATTTTAGGCAGTATGTAGACAAACAGTTCTATCATCATAATTACTGTATTATTTTAATTCACTAAAACTTTTGGACAAGTAACATGCTCATGTGGTTCAAAATGAACAAATATGAAAAATTATTCTGATCACTGCCAAACACTTCCCACTCACCAGGAACCACTTGTGTTAACCTATCGGCATTCTCTCAAAAGAGATTTTTAAGTATATACAAATGTAAACCCCTGCATGCGTGCATGTGTGCTAAGTTGCTTCATTCATGTCTGACACTGTGACCCTATGGACCATAGCCCACCAGGCTCCTTTGTCCATGAGATTCTCCAGGCAAGAATACTGGAGTGGACTGCCATGCCCTCGACCAGGGTATTAACCTCTTGGCCACTCCCCTGTTATGCACATACCATTTGACACACAGTTCAGCACCTGGCTCTTTTCTCTTAACTAATATTAAGGACTATTTTTCCTTATCAGGACATAGAGCACTTCCTCCCTCTTTTATGACTGTGTAGTTTTCCATCTTGGAAAAAAAGTATAGCTAGTTTACCAAACCCACAATTTCACAGTTACATATTATAATGAGGCGGGTTTTTTTTTAAGTGAATTAATGAAAGAAAAATGCCATAAATAACAGCATAGGTGAAATGAAAATATGGCTAACAATTATGGAAATGATATATAAAGAGCTGGAATCTGATAAACACTGATCTTGAGTGGGACTATCAGCTTTCTTGACCAGAAGTCCCTCAAGTCTCCATTTCTTGCCAGCTTCAAAGGCAGAGTCAACACACAGGAGTGGGGAGAACTCTGGAATCCAGAGACCCAGGTTGGAACCTTGACTTTCCTCCAGCTGGCTGTGGGTCTTACAGCCTCTCACAGCCTCTCTTTTCTTGGGTGGAAAAGTGTGTTGTGGGGGAGGAAAGATAGCACAGTCAAGGGCTTGGACCACAGTGCCTGTTTGATCAACAGAGGCTGTTATAATTCAGCTATTTTGAGTGAATCTGGGAAAGAAGGAGACGGCAGAATCCTTGTTCTGCATTGAAATGTCTCCCTCTGAATACTCCTCTACACAGATATTGATCAGGGCAGTGAGAAGTGAAGCCATGTACAGTGTATAATCGGATGTATGACCTGTACAGTTGCTCAGAGCCCCAGTCTCATAAGGTCCCTACACTTGGTTCAATTCTCCGCTGTCACCATCTTGGAGTGCTTAATGATTGTGAACAAGAGGACACATTTTCACTTTGCAGAAGGCCCTGTGAATTCTGTAACCAGTTCCGTACATACTGTCAGTCACCCATGGCCTGCTCCCTCTTACTGCCACCAGTGACAGATGAGCTTCTGTGGCTCCTGAAAGTTACTGGGGGGGAGCCCATCCCACTGGGGCATCTACAGAGTATAAAACCTGGCAGCTTTGCTGTGGCCTGGGTAACACTTTCTGTCTTAGTCTACCATCTGTAACAGACTTCTCAGCACATTCCTAAGCATTCCTCCAGGGGCGAGTCTTTGGGAGCCGCTCTAAGTTCCCCTAAGTTTCCCAGGGGACCTGAGCTGGTCAGAGCCAGGGTTGAAGATGCCTCAGTGACTTCTGTCCCATCCACGCCCCTAAGTTCTATGGAAGCTCTTAAGCACAGCTGGCCCTCTCTCATCCTGGGTTTTCACCAAGAACGCATTGTGAGGTCAGAAATCCTGGATTCAAATCCCGCTCTGTCTTGTACTACCTAAGCTAGCTTTTGTAAGTCATGCCAGTTCTCAAGAGCTCAGTTTCCACATCTGCAAAATGGTTCTAAGAACAATGCCTTCGAGACTGAAATGAAATTCCATATAAAAGTGGCACACAGCTACTCATAGGCGGTGGATGCTTTCGGATTTCCAGATTCATGACAGAAAAGTAAACAAACAATCTTTGTTTGCTTCGTGAGGTGCTGATCCCCTGTTGTGACATTCCCACCTCCCACTCCAGGCTGCTGTGAGCAAAAGCCTCTCAGCATGCCGGCACCACCTCCTTAGGCAGACCCTTGGACACCCAGTCCCACTCTGTCCCAACTCTAAGCGATTTTCTCTCAGTTTCTAGTTTGCCGGCTCACAGCTCTGCAGCTGTTTCCTCCTTAGAAATTCTTAGCACACAAAAGCTTTGCAGAATGCTTTATGACGCCAAGGTACAATCAAAGGCATAAAATTTGTGACACTCTGTCCAGCGTCATCAAAGCCTGAGAAAGTCCCCTCTTATACAAAATGGTGGACTTCCTGCTTTAGAATGTATCATAATTTTCCACTGAAGAGATTTTCATCCTTCGTTCTCTCCCTCTTTCCACTGTCTGCCTACAAACTGTAGGTGAGACATCTATTTCTTGCAGCCACTGTCCTTCCAGACCCTCTCTTGCTTTCTCCTTCCATCTCTGTCTATTGGGACACAAAATCCTGGGAGGAAGATGGGGGAATAAGGAGTTTTGAAGTCTGGAGAAGTGGTTCTTATCTGGGCAACAAAACATCAAGAAGCTATTGTATTTGAAAAAGAATAGATATATGTGTATGTGTAACTGAATCACTTTGTGCTGTACACCGGAAACTAACACAACATTGTGTATCAACTATATTCCAATGTAAAATAAAAATGAGAAAAAGAGGCTACTGTAATATCTCAGGCAAGAAAGAGTAATGCTAAAGCAGCTGCAAGAAGAGGAAGGGAGAGAACAAATGCCAAAGACAATTTGGTTCTGCACATGGAGACAAAGAGGAGGAGGAATCCAAGATCAAGGAGTCCCCGGGGTTTTCAGCCAGACTGATTGGGAGGCTGGTGTCACGGTGGCTGCCACAGGAAGTGGAGGAGACAGAGAGGTAATTCATCCGCTCCCACAGGTTTATGCAAATAACTCTCAGAGTGAGCATGTTTCTGGCCACACTGTCTCTGCGAAGCATAAATCTGAGATGGGCTGATACGGCTTAAGAAAATGAGGGTTGAGCTTTAGAGAATTTCTAGGTAAGACAGGTGGAGTCAATGGAGTGTCCAGTGAGCCAGTGTTCAGGGAGACAGGGAAGAGTCTGGGTGATGCAGTCACACACGTCAGGAGGTGAAGCCCTTCAAGGAGGTGGTGAAGGAGGCTGAGGGCCGAGGGCATTGCCAGAGCTGGGGCCTTGCACAGGAGGCAGAAGTCAGGTTGTGAGGGGCTGAGGAGACGAGGGGAGGCAAGGGGCTAAGGCTGTGCCTCATAGCATGTGGGGGGGTATCTTAGTTCCTCCACCAAGGATCAAACCAGTGCTCCTTGCCGTGCAAGCACGGAGTCCTAACCACTGGATCTCCAGGAAGCCCTTACACACATGGGCTTGATGCTCTGAACATGTGGGAGGAGTGGCATTGCCCTGGGACTTCAGCCCACACCCCCTTGCCCTAGGGTTCGTGAGCCCCACCAGATTCAAGAGTCTTTCTGAAACCCTGCTCAGTCTGTAGTAACAACTCTCCCCTGATGAAATTTTGTTTTGTTTTGTTTTTTTCCTTCTTCTCCTTGCTGCATAAGCCCTAGCTGCCTTCCTCCTGAACAGAACTGAGCAGCTAAATCAGGCTAAAGAAACCCCAGCCCATTTCCACAATTGCACCAAACAGGCCAAGAAAACACCCAGGGTTGCAAAGAAGGGCTTAGTGACAAGCAGTCAGGATTCTGACTTCTCCAGAGCTCACCTGCCCCGGCGGGTGGGTGGGGGTGTCATGGTCTGAGACAGACCTTTCCCACATGCACCTCCTCCCCTCTGGACACAGAGTCTGAGGCGCCAGGCTTCTCAAGCAGTGTGGATGTGGAGGAGGGGTAATGACAGCAAGAAAATCAGGAAAGAAAGGGCTGAGTCCAGTGACCCAAGAGAGTATACCATTCTCAGATCTTTGTCAGAAATGAACAGGACCCGCCTAGTCCCTTCTACCACCTCTCCTTCCCAGTATGACTGCCTATTTGCTACTGTGGGCCCCCAAAGAGGAGTCCAAATCCATATTTGCCAGCTTCCCCCTGAGGACAAATAGGCATCTAATTGCAGTAGTTGCAGAGGCTGAAATCCTTCCGGGTAAGAGGGGTGCTGGCAATTAATGCAAGAGTACTGGAGGGGGGTGCCATTGCCTTCTCCGAATAACCTAACAGTCATTCTCTATTGAGCTCTTACTGTTTGCCAAGCAAGTTCAAGCCCTTGGCTTGCATCATTTCATTCACTCCTCATCAAAACCCATTGTAGTAAAAGAAGCCGAGTCTTAGCTTCAGTAATTTGTTCAGGGTTGCAGAGCTCATCAATGACCAGGATTAAAACCCAGGTCTGTCTGACTTCAAGGCAATTTATGCTCATTAAAGAAGAGGGGAGCTTCCCTGGTGGTTCAGTGGTTAAGAATCCACCTGCCAATGCAGGGGATCTGGGTTTGATCCCTGGATGGGGAGCTAAGAGTCCACATGTCGCAGAGGCAACTCAGTCTGGGCACTACAACTATTGACCCTGTGTGCTCTGGAGTCTCCCTGCCACAACTAGAGAGAAGGCTTAATGCCATGACAAAGATCCCACATGCTGCAGCTAACACCCGACACAGCCAAGGAAAGAAAGAAAAAGGAGGGAAAGAAATTACCACCGCAGAGCATCTCACCTATTCTGACGTTGTTGTTCAGTCGCTTCAGTTGTGTCCGACTCTTGTGACCTCGTGGACTGTAGCCCTCCAGGCTCCTCTGTCCATGGAATTTCCCAGGCAAGAATACTGGACTGGGTTGCCATTTCCTTCTCCAGGGGATCTTCCCGAACCAGGGGTCAAACCTGGGTCTCTTAAATTACAGGTGGATTCTCTTACTCTCTGAGCCACAAGGGAAGATGAGGTCATTTGCCAAAGTCAAATGGAGACAAACTCGTAAACGAGTAGATTTTCTCTGCCTGGAAAAGAAGCAGGTGAATCCTTGTTCCCTTGGGCTTTCATTTTAACTCTGGAAAAATCTGTGTCATCTGCTGAAGCTCCCACTGAGCTGTTTCCATGCCCCAAGCAGGGACTCCTCAGACAACCTCTCTCTTTGAATTCTAGGATCTCCATAGCAACCTGGGTACCAGCTGGAGGACCTGAAACTCAGCAGGGCCCTGCTTACCAGCCCTGAGGGAAAGCAGAGAGCAGGTGACAAACAGGAAGGATCCTTTATCAGAGGGCCTTTTTTTTTTCCTTTCAAGATACTGTTCTGCGGGTATAAAAAAAATGTGTTCAGTTGACCATGAAGTTAGCTTTAAAAATCAGATTCTTTTGCTCAATTTTAGGTAAATTATTAACAAATTGGCTGTTGGTTATGTTTTTAAGTCAAATGTTCATGTTTTAAATTTAGCATTTCAAGGTCCAGCAATTCACTTTCATTTTGTTCAGGCAAAACGTGACAATACTTATACCCCTGAATTAGCTCTAAAATAGCTCAACTGCAGTCGTCATGTTCTTATCTATCTGTGTACTTGTTGCTTTAACTGAGAAACAGAAATGGAGAATTGAAATCCAAGGTTGAGATCAAGCTTAGGGAAGTCCTTAAATAATGAGGAAGCCCCAGTTTGCGTATTCCAGTGCCCTCTTAAGCAAAGGTTGTCTCAAGATCCTTGCCCAGGATGGGACGAACTGCAAGAGTAGCACTGGCGTGTATCCACTACAGTTTATAAAACAGAGAACCAGTGGGAGCCTGCTGTGTGGCTCAGGGAGCTCAGTTTGGGGCTCCGCGGTCACCTCGAGGGGTGGGGTGGTGGGGGTGGAAGGAGGTTCAGGAGGGAGGGGAAATATGTATACAGATGGCTGATTGATTTCATTGTACAGCAGAAACTAACACAGCATTGTAAAGCAATTATACTCCAATTTAAAAATAAAACACTCTACATGTGATTGGGGGTGATAAAAAGAGCCAGGGCAAAACACAGGAACAACTCCCGTCCCTTTGCAAATACGCTCTAGGTAGTATAGACTGGACACATTCCCGTATGAAAACATCCTCTGCGTAAGGTCTTAGGACTCTGAACAAATGTATTCAGATGTATTCTGCTTTCCTCCAAAATTCAAGTGTTTCAGCCTGTTGGTTGTTCTGATGTGCCATCTTCCATGGACCAAAGGGATTTCTTCTCTTCTGGCTGTCTTTCAGCCACCTGGCTTTCAATAAGACATTCTCTACTTCTTAGAACATGAGAAATGACACCTGTCTAGACCGCAAATGATTCTTCTGGGTCCAGTTTGCAAAATCTTGAGCCCGTGTTTGATGATTATCATGATTGCTCTAACTTCAGAAACGATTTCCATGTAAGCACCAGAGGTGGGGTTTCTGCATTTCAGTTGATTACTCCATGCTTCCGTTCACCGAATGCCCATCTAGGGAGATGAAACCCTAGAATCTTAGGTTTATTTGCTCCTTGTAAACTTGAATAAAAGCCCATCTGTCACCTTTGACGGTTGGTCCTCCAGTTTAGCTCTTAGAACCAAAGCTCCCACGTCAAGAGTGAACCAGGGAGATGTTTCCACTTCGACTGGAGGGCCTTGTTAGGCTGGGGTGTGAGGCGGGGAGGGGGCCAGGTGTCCAGCGGTGGATCCAGGCTGTGGAAACCCTTACTCATACATAGTATTTCTTTTTCTTGACCAATAGCTGGCCAACAGGCAGTTCTCAATGACCTGAATGCTCTCTCCCTTAGCCAGGTCCTGAGAGTCCCTAGAGTCACATTCAGAAATGAGGAAGTAAAACGGGCTGTGGAATGAGCCTCATCGTCATACGGCTCTCTTTCCCTAATTTGGTCTGGCAGGCCTGGGCATGGGAGCCTGGGAACCATATCTGCCTTGGCAAGGCTAGAAGGGAAATCTAGTGCCTTCTATTTTCCCATTCGGTATCTGAGGTGACATTCTGGATGGAAATCTCCAGAGGACGAGAGCTGAGCTGCAACTATCCTGTTTGTTTCCCCTTTCTGCTTCTTATCTGTCCTAGTTAGGGCACACACGCTCTTTCTAGGCTTGGAATATACATCTTTGTGATGCAGAAGGCAAGCAAAAGCATCCATTCCAAAAAATTGTACTTTTGTGGCAAATATTCATTTCCCCACTAATAGAGATATCCGGAAAAAAAAAAGTCTGTATTTTCCCAAACTTTCTATGTTTAGCTCTCTTTTTCTTCTGGTGGCAGAAAAATGTAATCTTTTTAAGTTCCAGGCATACTCAGCCACTTCAAGTTTAAACCTACTCAGTTACCCTCCTCTGAAATTTCCAAACTTTTCTAGAGTCTGTCATTTCCTCCCTTTTGAAGCTAGCTAATTCTCGGATACCTGGCCTTCCATGCCTCTCCTATCTGTCCCCATCCAACTGGTTTCTCTTCCGTCTTTATCATCTTCCAGGGGTGAGGAGGTGCGGAGTAGGGGAGAGGGTTTGGAAGGACGAGGATGGTGGAGAGCCAATGAGCCCCACCTCCAATTCTCCAACCCTCCACTCTATCTTTCCGTGTTACTTAGGACCACTGCTTTTGAATTTAAAAGCCAACAATGGGTTGTCTTTCTTCTCTGGCTCCATCATGACAAGTCTCCTCTGACACACAATGGCAGCCTCCTGTTTCTCCATCGGAATGTGGGGAAAGGTCACAAAATGAAAGGGGGGTGGTGATTCCATTATTACGTCATTGAGTGCTGTTATTGTGGAGAAGCTCTTCTTCTAAAGTTCCATCCCTTCTACTATTGACTCTCCACAATGGATACCCCATTGCCTACTATTGACTCTCCACAATGGATACCCCATTGCCTACTATTGACTCTCCACAACGGATACCCCATTGCCTACTATTGACTCTCCACAATGGATACCCAATTGCCTACTATTGACTCTCCACAATGGATACCCCATTGCCTACTATTGACTCTCCACAATGGATACCCCATTGTTGGGCAAAGGGTTCAGGGCCATCACTAGTGGCTCCCTTGGTCCAGGCTGGAACCCAGGGCAGGTCCCCGGGGCCTGCCCCTCATCCTGGGGAGAGGTGTGCTTGAGCAGGCAGACGCACTGCAGAACCCTGCTTCCTCTTGCCCTTCTATTCCCTTCTCTTCCCTTTTTTCTTTCTCTTTTATGCTCCCTCCCTCACTCCTTCCCATCTCTCTTTTTTGTAAAACGCACACATTCAGTATACACCTCAGCGAGTATCACCAGAGTGCTCCCTTTTTATAAGAGACGGTGAGTGTAGTCTTGCAACTGGGACAAATACAGCATGGATTTGTGCACAAAATGGTCTGACTTTGGGTTCTGGCTGCTTATAGGGGTTTCTGGCTTTGGAGTTCCTTAGTTCCTTCCACCCCAGCTCAGATTGGCTCCACCAAGGAAACTTCCCCACCCAGAGGTCCTGCAGGGTCCCCTCTGCCTGCTGGGGAAGGAACTTGTCACCATCTGACCTCTGCAAAGTCCCAGATGGGAGTTATCAGTGGATCTATTGTAGACTCATCAGTCACATGAATGTCCTGCCCCAGATGAGGAGCTGTATCTTGTGGGAGTGTCTCAGGGTCACCCTGCTGTGGTTTGGGCTGAGCTGTGGGTACAGGCCACAGAGCTGCATTTCCTGATCAAGCACTAGCATGGAGCCATGAAGCAGACTCAGAACCGGACTCAGCTGAGAAGAAATCTGTTTTTTTTGTTTTTTTAAATTTCAACCATGATCTTCGACAAATTTTCTTCCTGCTCTCAGATGTTCCCACCATTAATAGGGTCTTCAGTTCAGTTCAGTCACTCAGTCGTGTCCGACTCTTTGCAACCCCATGAATCGCAGCACCCCAGGCCTCCCTGTCCATCACCAACTCCTGGAGTTCACCCAAATTCATGTGCATCGAGCCGGTGAGGCCATCCAGCCATCTCATCCTCTGTCATCCCCTTCTCCTCCTGCCCCTAATCCCTCCCAGCATCAGAGTCTTTTCCAATGAGTCAACTCTTCACATCAGGTGGCCAAAGTATTGGAGTTTCAGCTTCAGCATCAGTCCTTCCAAAGAAATCACGGGGCTGATCTCCTTCAGAATGGACTGGTTGGATCTCCTTGCAGTCCAAGGGACTCTCAAGAGTCTTCTCCAACACCACAGTTCAAAAGCATCAATTCTTCGGCACTCAGCTTTCTTCACAGTCCAACTCTCACATCCATACATGACCACTGGAAAAACCATAGCCTTGACTAGACGAACCTTTGTTGGCAAAGTAATGTCTCTGCTTTTGAATATGCTATCTAGGTTGGTCATAACTTTCCTTCCAAGGAGTAAGCGTCTTTTAATTTCATGGCTGCAATCACCATCTGCAGTGATTATGGAGCCCCAAAAAATAAAGTCTGACACTGTTTCCACTGTTTTCCCATCTATTCCCCATGAAGTGATGGGACCAGATGCCATGATCTTTGTTTTCTGAATGTTGAGCTTTAAGGCAACTTTTTCACTCTCCTCTTTCACTTTCATCCAGAGGCTTTTTAGTTCCTCTTCACTTTCTGCCATAAGGGTGGTGTCATCTGCACATCTGAGATTATTGATATTTCTCCCGGCAATCTTGATTCCAGCTTGTGCTTCTTCCAGCCCAGCGTTTCTCATGATGTACTCTGCATAGAAGTTAAATAAGCAGGGTGACAATATACAGTCTTGACATACTCCTTTTCCTATTTGGAACCAGTCTGTTGTTCCATGTCCAGTTCTAACTGTTGCTTCCTGACCTGCATATAGGTTTCTCAAGAGGCAGGTCAGGTGGTCTGGCTCAAAAGTCAATAGACCAATTCGTCCAGGGACTTCAGTCTGAATAATGCTCACTGCCAGCTTTGGGAAGTTTGAAATTGGTACAAACTTTCTGAACATCTTGTAATACACTTTGATTCAGCATTCTACTTCTAGAAATCGGTTCTGTTGAAATATGCAAGTATGCAAATATACCCCCCCCCACAGCACATATAGACAGTGCAGCAATGTTTATAATAAGCATGTGAAAGTGAAAGTTGCTCCATTGTGTCGGACTCTTTGTGACCCCATGGACTATACAGTTCATGGAATTCTCCAGGCCAGAATAATAGAGCGGGTAGCCATTCCCTTCTCTAGGGGATCTTCCCAACCCAGGGATTGAACCCAGGTCTCCTGCATTGCAGGTAGATTCTTTACCAGCTGAGCCACCAGGAAAGCCCAAGAATACTGAAGTGGGTAGCCTACCCCTTCTCCAGTGGATCTTCCTGACCTAGGAATTGAACTGGAGTCTCCTACATTATAGGCGGATTCTTTACCAACTGAACTACCAGAGAAGCCCCATAGTAAGTATAATAAGATTTTTTTTAAAAGCTAAGTGACCACCAATATAGGGATGTTTAGATAAATTATGGTATCTGTGTACAGGATGAGGTCAATCTGTGTGGGCTGATATTAAAAGATGGCCAAGCCTAGAAGACCTAAATAGACATTTCTCCAAAGAAGACATACAGATGGCCAATAGGCACATGAAAAGATGCTCAATGTTGTTAATTATCAGAGAAATGTAAATCAAAAGACAATGAGGTACCACCATACTCCAGTCAGAACGATCAACATTAAAAATTTACAAATAACAAATGCTGGAGAGGATGTGGAGAAAAGGAAACCTTCCTAACAATATTGGTGGGAATGTAGGTTTGTGCAGCCACTCTGGGAAACAGTGTGGAGGTTCCTCAGAAAACTGAAAAATAGAATTACCATATGATCCAGCAACCCCACTCCTGGGCATGTATCCAGACAAAACTTTAATTCACAAAGACATGCGCACGCCTATATTCATAGCAGCACATTCACAATAGACAAGACATGGAAACAAGCTAAATGTCTATTAACAGATGAATGGAGAAAGAAGGTGTGGCACATACATATAGGTATACAATGAAATACTAAAAAAGCATGGAATAACGCCATTTGCAGCAACATGGATGCAGCTAGAGATGATCATACTCAGTGAAGTAAGTTGGACAGAGAACAACAAATACCATATGATATTACTTTTATGTAGAATCTAAAATATGATACAAATGAACCTATTTATGAAGCAGAAACAGACTCACATAGAAAACAAACCTGTGGTTACCAAAGGAGAAAGGGAAGGGGGTGGGATAAATAAGGAGTTTGGGATTAACATATACACACTGCTATATATAAAATAAGGCTCTACTGTATAACACAGGGAACTATATTCAGTATACTATAATAAACCATACTGGAAAAAAACATTTTAATGATTATTGTTTTAAGCTGCTGTGTTTTAATTTGCTATGCGGCAGTAAGGAGCTAATACTTTCTTGGTCATTTTTATTGTTTGCTGTTGCCGTTGTCCAGTCGCCCAGTCATGTACGACTCTTTGCAGCCCCATGGACGGCAGCGCGTCAGGCTTCCCCGTCCCTCACCATCTCCTGGCATTTGCCAAGGTCACGTTCACTGTATCAGTGATGGTGTCCAGCCATCTCATCCTCTGGCACCCTCTTCTTCTGCTCTCAATCTTTGCTAGCGTCAGGGACTTTTCCAATGAGTCATCTGTTTTATTGTATAACATTCATTTATTCAACCAACATTTTCTGCACTTCTGCTATATATTGAGTAACTGTGCTAGACGGGGGAGAAATATGAGCAAAAACAGACATGACTTTTCATGGAGTGGACCATTTAGTAGTGACAAAGATTATTAAATAATCTTATGTAAATATAAACTACAATAGTGCCAAGTGCTGCACAAGAAAAGGGCTATAGCTATGCAAGGCTGTGAAGGGAACCTGATTCAGATCAGGTGGAATTAGCAAAAGTTTGCCTGAGGAACTAAACTGAAGGAGGAGTGAGTTAGGTCAATGGGAAGGGGAGGAGAAGAGCATTCCAGGCAGAGGAAGGAGCAGATGCAAAGGCCCTGTGGCTGCAGCTCAGAGATCGAGGACAAGCAGTGACGCTCAAGGACAGAGGCCAGTCCACACAGAGTTTTGTGGCCATGTTAAGGAGTTTGGGTTTATACGAAAACCAGTGGAAAGCCTTTTAAGAAGTAGAGAAATAAAATATGATTCTGATTTTAGGATCTTTGATTTAAATGACTGTGAAGGGAACAGATTGAAAGGCATCTGTGACATCAGTGAGAAGATTGTTTCAGTAATCCAGGTATTTAATGTTAGTTGCTCAGTCGTGTACGACTCTTTGCAACCCCATGGACTATAGCCCACCATGCTCCTCTGTCCATGGAATTCTCCAGGCCAGAATACTGGAGTGGGTAGTCATTCCCTTCTCCAGGGGATCTTCCCAACCCAGGGATCAAACCCAGGTCTCCTGAATTGCAGGCGGATTCTTTACCATCTGAGCCACCAGGAAATCCAGGTACTGTCACCATCAAATAACATGTTTACAATTCCTAAGCACAGTCAGTTTTCTTCTCAATATTCTCTAGAAAGAGTAACATATAAGACATAATATGTAATGTCATAATATTATATAGACGTAATTTTTGGCTTCTCAGAGTCTATCATGTAAAAAAATCAGCAATGGTAGGACCAAATGGGATGACATATAGACATGTAAGAGAGCTGGAAAATTGAGAAATAACTCCAGCAAAGACTGAGATCAATCAATTGATTCGTACAGAAAGGAAATACAGCTAACATTTCTTGAAAGTCAAATAGATGTCTTAGACATTTGACACTCCTTATTGATTTATGCCCCATAACAACTTCATGCTGCAGATGACATCGTATTTACCTTACAGATGAATACACAGGCTCGGAAAGGTTGAGCAACTTGACAGAGATCACATAGCTTGTGGGGTCTGTTTATTTCAAAGTGAAAGCTTGTTTTATTTCACGAAATTACCTGCACTTCCATTTGAAGTCCTTCATGTAGTGGAAAAAGTTTTGTTTATAACCAGACACTTACCAGATTCCAGGTCATCACTATAATATATATGTTTCTCTAAGCAGTATGATTCTCCAAGCTAACTTCGTTAAAATGAAGACAATAATATCAATACTCATGCATTTAGCATTTAACAAAAGGTGCCTGATCCTTCAATAACATATATAAGGGACTGAATCATATACAAGTTTTATAAAATGACCAAAGATAAATAATCCATGGACTCTGCCATAGAATAATCTATTCATAAAACATTTTTATTTTCTAAAATGAGAATCCCCTGTTTCTGAGAAGTTTTCTTCCTTTATGCTCCATCCACGGAGTTGCAAGGATAGTATGCATTTTAGCAAAATGTGATCCAGCCTGTTCCTCACAGCTGATTGGTCCAGAGTTTGGTTCTAAACTCAAACTGGGCCAATCGGACTCCTTCCCTGGCACTTTGGAAGTTGAACTGAGGAAGAGAAGTCAGTTTTGGTCTGGGCACCTGAGCTTCAAGATGGAAAACTCACAGCCTTCTGGTGGACACATTTTGCCATGTGACTGGTAAATACGAGGAAACTGGTTGGTAATACAATTAAGAATGGAGTAGACCAGCAGAGAAATGTAAGTATCAGTTTTAGGTGGTAGGCGCATAATGTTAAACAGAACTTTAGCCAACTTTTTCTAGCACAACATCCGGTAGCACCATTTATACCAATTTCCTATGAGTGGCGCACGTTAGAACACGACTGTGTGGTATGAATGGAGTTCCCTGGAGTTGTGATATGAGACATCCCCATTTTTAGTTGGAGATGGGGCTGTAGATGAAGGCCGGGACCAAATAACTCAAGTGGTGTGGTGGTGGTGGTGTTTAGTCGTTAAATCATGTCTGACCCTTTGTGACCTCATGGACTGTAGCCTGTCAGGCTCCTCTGTCCCTGGGATTCACCAGGGAAGAATACTGGAGTGGGTTGCCATTTCTTCCTACAGGGGATCTTCCCAACCCAGGGATCGAAGCCACATCTCCTGTGTCTCCTGCATTGGTAGGCGGGTTCTTTACCACTAATGCCTCCTGGGAAGCTCAAGTCAAGGATATCTTCTTTTTATCTGAGGACTAAGAAAATTTGGAACCAGTGTTCAATCACATAGCAGAATCATGGTATCAGTTAATTTACTTGTTTTAATACTGATAATGAACAGAATTCTGGGACACTGTAATTTCTGATACCATGCTGTTCCCTCAGCCTGGTATACCCTTGCTGCTCTTGTCTATCTGGAAAACTCTTTTTTTTTTTTTTTGTAAGAATTTATTTTATTTATTTACTTATTTCTGTGCTGGGTCTTCTTTGCTGTGTGTGGGCTACTCTCTAGTTACAGTGTGCGGGCTTCTATCGTGGTGGTTCCTCTTGCGGGCCACAAGCTCTGGAGCGCAGTGGGCTTCAGTAGTTGCTGCCCTGCTTGGGCTCAGTAGCTGTGGTGCGTGGGTCTTCTGGCCTTGTGGCATGTGGGATCTTCCTAGGCCAGAAATGGAACCTGTTTCCCCTGCATTGGCAGGTGGATTCTTAACCACTGAACCACCAGGAACGTCTTGGTAAACTCTTATAGCCTTCAAGACCCAGTGGAATGGTTATATTCTCACAGTTTCCCCCTAACATTCAGTCTTGGAGAGGTATTGCTCCCCATCTGATATTCTATATAACTTTACTCCTTTCTCTATTCTAGCTTGCTTCCTACGGAATTGTAGTTATTGCTGATGTGTCTATTCTCTAGAATCTAGGACCTGAAAAGGATTGAATCTTACATATACCAAATAGCCCCTGGCATACAGATATTTGATTAAATGACAGGGAAATTGTAGCTTAATGTGTGAAATACTTTGGGTAGTGTTAGCTGTCCATCTTAAGAAAAATACCCTTAAATCACGAAAAAGACAAGCAAGCTAGTCAATTAGGAGCTCTGTGGGACTTCTGCCTGAGGACAAGCTAGTCACTGGGATTCTTAAATCTGCAATTATTAAGAAGGAAAAAAAAATCAATATTTTAAAATAAAAAATCTAAAATTTAAGATCATAAAAACAATAGAGGAAACTTTAAGAAAATTAATTTTTTAATTTTGAAGCTAGGAAAACTTTTCTAAATATGACTTGAGTGCTAAAAGCTACGAAAGATTAATAAACTCAATTACAGAAAAAGGAAATAACTTTTTTATCCATAGTAAAAACCATCATAAATTCAAAAGACAAACTGTGAGAAAATATTTGACATTTCTATGACAAATAAAAGGCTTACATTGCTATGAGAAAAAGAGCTCATACAAATCAACAAGAAAAAAAAAGCCATCAATTGGGCAAAGGAAGTATAGGAAGACAGAAAAGAAAATACAACTGGCTGTTAAACATACGAAAAGATGCTCAATCTTATTCACATGAAAAGAAATGCAAATATACACTACCATTTTTTAACCTATCAGATTTGCAAAGATATAAATGTTTGATTTATAGACACACAGGGAAGTTGGGAGAGAGGGGATAAACATTGTCCTACATCACCAGAGGAAGTGTAACTGATGTTCTTTGATAGAGTTGAAAACACTCTATCAAAATTATATACACACTTTGATCTAAAATTTCACTTTTAAAAAATTATTTATAAATAGGGTTGAACATACATAAAATGGTTTATGCAGTGTTGTACATCATTAATTCATCATAATGTCATTTATAAATTCAAAAGATCAGTGAGTGAGTGAGTGAAGTCGCTCAGTCGTGTCCGGCTCTTTGCAGCCCCATGGACTGTAGCAGCCCACCAGGCTCCTCCGTCCATGGGATTTTCCAGGCAAGAGTACTGGAGTGGGTTGCCATTTCCTTCTCCAGAGGATCTTTCCGACCCAGGGATTGAACCCAGGTCTTCTGCATTGTAAGCAGACGTTTTACCGTCTGAGCCACCAGGGAAGTCCAGAAACCACCTAAATCAATAAGGAAATGTTTAGATCACTTACAGTACATTTATTTATACAATAGAATATGACGCAGTCAGTTATAAAAGAGAATAAGGAAGTTCTTTCCATATTGACAGGAAATTATTGCCAAAATAGTTTCCAAATTATTGCCAAAAGGTCTTCCCTGGTGGCTCAGACGGTAAAGAATCCTCCTGCAATGCAGAAGACCCGGGTTCGCTCCCTGGGTCAGGAAGATCCCCTGGAGAAGGCAATGTCAAGCCATGGAGTGTTTCTCCGTGGATAGAGAAGCACGGTGGGCTGAGTCCATGAGGTCACAAAGTGGCGGACACAACTGAGCGACTAAGCACACACAGACATACTTAACAAAAATCAAGGTGCAGAACATTGTTTATAGCATGCTAGTGCGCCCCACGCCGGTACTCTTGCCTGGAAAATCCCATGGGCAGAGGAGCCTGGAAGGCTGCAGTCCATGGGGTTGCTGAGGGTCGGACACGACTGAGCAACTTCACTTTTCACTTCTCACTTTCATGCACTGGACATGGAAATGGCAACCCACTCCAGTGTTCTTGCCTGGAGAATCCCAGGGACGGGGGAGTCTGGTGGGCTGCCGTCTATGGGGTTGCACAGAGTCGGACACGACTGAAGCGACTTAGCAGCAGCAGCAGCAGTTGATTGTTAAAAGGGGAACTAGCGTGCGAATGGAAAATAACCATAGTACCTCTTTTTTTTTGTCTTTTGGATATCGAATCATACAAACACACTACTTATTTGAAAATAAATAAGTAAAAAATTAAAATAAAAAAATGACAAAATACACTGACTTTTAACTCAGCCACCAAATAGAAGAAAATCTTATTTATAGGTACTTCTGGAGTCTTGATTCAATTTTTGGATAAACCAAAGAAGGCATGGTGTTATTCAGCAGCATTGTACATTTACAGCATGACCCCTAAGAGCTAACATGACTAGATAATCCTAGGTATAGAATGGAGAAAGTAGCATGGAAATATATACACTACCATATGTAAAATAGATAGCCTGTGGGAATTTGCTGTATGATTCAGGGAATTCAAATGGGTTCTGTGACAACCTAGAGGGCATGGGATAAGGTGGGAGGTGGGAGGGAGGTTCAGGAGGGAGGAGACATATGTATATCTATGGCTAATTCATGTTGATATATGGCAGAAACCAAAAAAATATTATAAAGCAATTATCCTTCAATTAAAAATAAATATATTTTAAAAGACAGCAGAAAGAAAAAAATCCTAGATATAAACAGAGTCAGGAAAGGTGATATAAGTTCATGCATATGGTTTCATCCTATCTTAGACAGTGATGCCAGAATAAGGGAGCTGTTCCATGAGAATTCCCTCGATGCCACTGACATGTGAGCTGGAATTCTGTCTTGATTGGATTTAAGCTATCTGAACCTAGGAGGAATTCATTCTTTGCATAGCTCTCAAATTTTTTCTTCTAATATGTTCTCCTGTTCAGGCATCCTAGGACCCATCCACAGAACTCGGGGATATCTTAGTCGAATGATTTGGCTCAATCAGCATTATACAACTGATAGACACCTGCTGAGTATCAAATATGTCAAGGGATCATAGAGGATGAGGGAGACGTGACTACTATGACTCTAACAAGGCCATAGAGTCTAGTAGGAAGGTCAAGAAGGTGTCCTGGAGAACATTAGCCAAATGCTGGGCTAGGAGGTATGCAAGTCTTAGAATGCTGGCCTGTGAAATTCAGGTGAGTCATATACCATTCAATTTGTATTTCATGTATCCAGCCTTTAGGCTACTGTCTCGTAGCAAAAGAGATGCAAGCATAGATAATTGATGTTTATTGTCTTTAAACGTCCAAGTAATGTAAGTGATGAAGGAAGATGGAAATAGGTGCGAACTGTGTATCATGCGGGGCTCGCGGTTCATCAGTGTAGGGATGTAGCGCCACCTTGAGGCAGATGTTATGCTGCAGTTCTGGGCGTCCCAGGTTTCTGTAGCTTGACTGGCTGGTATAAGAGGCACCTGCATTTTAGCTCACAGAACATTTTAACACAGCAGTTTTCATGTATTCTGTCAAGGATGTTGGGCTAGGTAGACAAGGGGTAGGGCAAAGATCCACGGCAGGAATATGAATGAAAGAAGCCTTGTTTAGAGCACGCTGTTACTAAAATGTTCTGAGCCCATTCAGTTTGCTTTATAATTGGCCTTACCTTCCCATTCCCAATCACTTTGGTGTGCTTTTGTACTTTCTTTTGTCTGTAAGTCGAAGTTATTCATAAATCTAAAGAGAAAATAATGTAATTAAAACTTGGTCTTAGATTTTGGGTTATTTGCTCAGTTGCTGGCCAAAGCAATCTATAGAAATAAAAATCAGCATTTATGCAGTTTAGAAAGAAGCATTTCAAGTATTCAGAGCCATTTGGGGAATTGTGGGAAGGCATTACTTAATGTGCCTGAGAATCGCATATTTAATTTTTAGAAATGATTCTGAGAGTATGAGCATCAGATAAACTAAGGAGAGAGAGAGGAGAAAATGGAGGAAGGCGGTAGATGCAGGGACTGAAGAAAGAGAAGAAGAAAATAGAGAAGTAAAGAATTAGGGACAGGAAAGGATACAATGCAAAGGCAAACAAGAAGTGGGAAGAGTGGAGGCAAGTCACAGCAGGTCAGAACTTACCCAAACCCATCCAAACCCAGCTGGCGTGAGACGGTGCTGTGTGACGCTGGCAGACATGTGATGGCACCAGGGACGAGGGGCCCAGTCAAACGTTTGTTATCGGCTGAGTGCCTGGTGAATGGTGGCTGGGTTCCTTATCCATGCCGTCTGTGATTATGATCCCAACTTTCTCAAGCCCAGAGTTATCTCAGGAATTTCCCATTCCCCAGGATTCCCATATAAAAACTCTAATCTTCAATCTTAAAACTGGAATGGGAGGGACTCCAGAAGTGTGGACAGAAATAAGCTTGCAATTCAGGGTACTTCCAAAATGGAACACCAGATGATTCTATTGCAGGTGGACAACATGGATCAATTAGCAAATAATTTTTAGTTTATGACCACTAATCTGTTTAACTTGACTAATGAAATGAGAATTGCCGCTCTGGTTCTTGCTAAATGGAATTATGATGAAACTAATGAAAATAGAAGTTCATTAGTTCAAAGACATCATCTAGGGATGTCCCTGGTGGTCCAGTGGCTATGATTCTGTGTTTCCAACTCAGGGGACCTAGGTTCAATCCCTGGTCAGGAAACTAAGATCCCACATCACCACAGCTAAGACCCAACATAGCCAAATTTTTAAAAAAGACATCATCTGTGCAAATGTGGAAAACAGGAATCGAGTGGGAAGCTGCTGTGTAGTATAGGGAGCTCAGCTTGATCTCTGAGATGACCCAGAGGAGTAGGGTGGTGGGGGTTTGGGGGAGGTTCAAGAAGGAGGAGATATATGTATTCATATAGCTGATTCAATTCCTTTTTACAGCACAAACTATCATAATATTGTAAAGCAACTATCAGTTCAGTTCAGTTCGGTTACTCAGCCATGTCTGACTCTTTGCAACCCCATGGACTGCAGCACGCCAGGCCTCCCTGTCCATCACCAGCTCCTGGAGTTTGCTCAAACTCATGTCCATTGAGTCAGTGATGCCATCCAACCATCTCATCCTCTGTCATCCCCTTCTCCTCCTGTCCTCAATCTTTTCTAGCATCAGGGTCTTCTCCAATGAATCCATTTTTCACATCAGGTGGCCAAAGTATTGGAATTTCAGCTTCAGCATCAGTCCTTCCAATAAATATTTAGGACTGATTTCCTTTAGGATTGATTGGTTTGATCACCTTGCAGTCCAAGGGACTCTCAGGAGTCTTCTCCAACACCACAGTTCAAAAGCATCAATTCTTTGGCACTCAGCTTTCTTTATAGTCCAACTCTCAACTATACTCCAACTAAAAAAATACTGGGTGAAGAGCAAGACATAAGAGAAACTACACACTTTCAGGAGCCCAACTCTTAGTCACTTTGTTCTAGAGGAGTTACATATGTTATGGGAATTGGCCTCTGCCTCATACTTTAGAAATCATCAAAAGGCAAGTAAAACTCACAATGAAAAAATAGCAATGCCATGCTTTGTGTGCTGCTGAGGATGCCTCTAGCATTGCAGCACTTCTCCAAATCTCTCTTCTGATTTCTAAGCTCGTTAACTTCTGCATCTTTGAAGGGCTCCTGAGGAGGTTTTGTCTCTCAACAGTAACCCTCAAGTATTAAGATTTGAGATGTCTAGAGAAAGCTTCTCTGTCCTGGAAACATCTGCATTCCCCAAGCACCGGAGTTGTGTAAGAAGTGGGGTAAGACTTGGGAGCCAGGCAGATCTGAGTAGGAATCCGGTTCCTACAAACCGTGTGTCTTTTATCTATTCTCTAAGCTTCAGTTCTGAAAATAACATTTGATGGTACTGACACATACTAAGTACTCAATAAAGGGTGGCTTTTGTGTTTTAGTCTAACTACTGTCATGGGCTTCCTAGGTGGCTCAGTGGAAAATAATCCACCTGCCAATGCAGAAGACGCAGGTTCGATCCCTAGGTCAGGAAGATCCCCTGGAGAAGGAAATGGCAACCCACTTCAGTATTCTTGCCTGGAAACTTCCATGGACAAAGGAGCCTGGATGGCTACAGATCATGGGGATGCAAAGAGTTGGACATGACTGAGCGACTGAGCGCAGCACTGCCGCACCAACTACCCTCACTGAGAATCTTCCTTTAGAAATTAAAAGCCATATTACTACCACACACTGGGAGTACTGGGTCTTTGGTTTCCTGCTATTTGTGTGATATCTGTATTATATTTCATACATTTCATAAACTTGGGTAATTCTGGGCCTCAAGGACCTTTTTGTAGGACTTTTTGTAGGACTTTTTGAAGTTGTTTCAATGTTTCAGACTACTTTGAATTTCATACATTTCATAAACTTGGGTAACTCTGGGCCTCAAGGACCTTTTTGTAGGACCTTTTGTAGGACTTTTTGAAGTTGTTTCAATGTTTCAGACTACTTTGAAATGAACTTAACATTTTAAGAAATGATGAAAAATATTTAAAGGATAAAATTATTCATTTCCATTTGTATAAGTGAAACTCTCTACTGTTAACTTAAGATGCTGTCTTTCTTATAAAATTTCCCATTATTTTACTACCATAAAAGGGGTGAGGGACTTCCCTGGTGGTCCAATGGTTAAGAATCTTTCTTCCTGCCATTGAGGCAGGGTTCGATCCCTGCCAGGGACACGGGTTCGATCCCTGCTCCTGGAGGTTTTCACACGCCATGGGGCATCTAAGACCTCACGCCAACACTACTGAGCCCACACTCTAGAGCAAGCGCTCTGCAACAAGAGAAGCCACCACAGTGAGAAGCCCAACCACCACACCTGGAGAGTGGCCCCAGCTTGCTGCAACTAGAGAAAGCCTGCACACAGCAATCAAGACCCAGCGCAGCCAAAATGAATAAATAAATAATTTAAATAAAGGGGGGAGGGTAAGACTAAGTGACCATCAATGTCTATTTCCGCTAAAATTTTTTTTTGAAAAGCTCGTGACTTTTTTTTAATGCCTCATGAAGATACTTTACCAAAACTTAATCCTCTTAATAAATAAATTTCACTGTCTATAACATTATGTTAAAACATTAAATCCATAAAACAGCAACAATGAAACCTACTTCAACTTTCTCATCTTTCTACTCCTTCCAGTTCAGTTGGACCTGCTCCTGCTGCCCGTGCAAGGTCAAGTTCAGACTTCTCTGTCTCCCTTTACTCCAGTCCACCCTGATCTTGCTAATCCCTCAACATGGATTCAGTGCATCTACAAATACAGTAATAGGACACTGGAAATAAGAGAAATTGGAGAAGACAAAAGATGTTCAAATTCCCAAGTGTCACAGCCAGAGGTGAATTGATCACGTAGTGAAGGGTAAGCCTCAGGGTCCCCGACAGCATGTGCCCCTGCCCAGACCCTATTTCAATTTTAGGATTGTAATTCACATATTCTTTTCCTTAAGGGGAGCTCTTCCTTAGAAACCTGGATCAGCCACCTCTGGCCATAGTAATGTAAAAAAAAAACCCACCACTTTTACTACGCCTAATAATGTTCTTGCCTTTTCTCTGCGAGGATTAGGTTAATAAACAAAAATACATGCGGTCATTCTACTCATGGAAAGGAAAAAAAAAAAAAGAGAGGAAATCCAGCACATTCACGAAGGCAGGCCTTCTCAAAATGGGAAAAGTGGTATTAGAGCGAAGAAAACCATCACCTAACCAAGTAACTCCGTCCTTCTCGGTGGGTCCTCCAGCACTGTCTGTGGGCAGCTCTCCAAGGCGCACTCAATGGGGAAAGAATGCTAGCTCACCCCTAGGGCGAAGGGGCAATTCAAGTCAAGAGAATTCACATGTGCTTTTCAACTATTTTAAGAAAGGTCAGAGAAACAATGTCACCCCAAGGAGGGGCCGAGGCACTGGGGCTGGAAAGGAGGCCAGTCTACAGCGAGCCACGGGGACACAGCACACAGGGCTGACGGGCACTGGGCAAGAGAGCAGGCAGGGTGAGGAGGGTTAGGAGCCTGCTCCAGAGCCGGGAAGACCCCAGCCCCTTTACCTATCACCTAGGATGGTTTTGAGGACAAACGGATAATGCCCGGACAGACTGGGGAGCCGTCGCCAAGGGCACAGGTCCTGGAGCCAGTCCAGGTTAGAATTTCTGATAGCTGATTGACCATGGGCAGGTTTCTTAACGTCTCTGTACCTCAGTTTCCTCATCTGCAACATGGGGGAAAATCATACCACCTATGTCATAGGGCTCTTACAAGGACTAAAGGAGATAATACACACAAAGCACTTTGAGCCATACTTGGCATATGCCTGCTGGCTAATAAAATTCTCACCATCAGCCCCTAGTGAGCAAGCAAGGTATCTGGGTACTCACTTGGATCAAGACACTGGTTCAGAACTGTCTGCTCTCCAGTCTGCCAAGGTGTGAAAGGTCTTCCCAGTGTCATGTTCTATCGGGAGAAATCAAAAGTCCAGCTCGCTTGTCAGATTTTCTAACTGACCCCAAACTAAGATCAGCATCCTGATGTGAGGATGAAAACACAGGGCAGGTGAATTAAATGAGGCAGACTGGGAAAGGTCTAGGGTAGGATCTGTCAAATTTGAAAAATGCTTTCCCCTTTAAAGAGAAAAAGGCTCACTCACAGAACCTCTCCTATCCGCACTGTCAACTAACTAATCCTTATTATAATAATTATACTGCTACTCACATATACGCAGATAGAAAACTAGGATGAAGCTCCTTTAAAGCCCGTGTCATAGATTTAAAAGCAGAACAAAAATTACCAAATAATACATTCAAATTAAATAAGGGGAAAAAAAGTAACACTTATTGAACACTTGGTATAGACTTGAAAATTATGAAATTGCCACTATTCCATCATCTTGTCCTACAAAGATAGCAGTTTCATATGGTCCAACCAAACATGTGAGAGGCACTAAATGCTTTCCATAAGTCCTACAACACTATTATTACTGCCCCATTTTCTAAAAGGTGAGAAAACTGGAGCACCAAGAAAAGAAACGAGGACACATTTTTAATTTTAATTAAAGTTTTTAATTTAAAAAAATTGTCTTCAAATTAAAAAAAAATTTTATTTGGCTGTGCCATGTCTTAAATCGTCATTGCAGCATACAGGATCTTGTAGGTGCTGCATGTGGGGTCTTTGTAGTTGGGGGAAGCAAACTCAGTCATGTCATGTGGGATATAGCTTCCTGATCAGGGATTGAACCAGCCCCCCCGCATTGGCAGCATGCTGTCCTAGCCACTGGACAACTGGAAGTCCCTGGGGACACATGTTAAACTCTTCTTCAGAACTGGCAGGTGCCTGAGAACTCATTTGCAGAGCCCCTAGGGATGAACAGACACCTCTTTGGGAAGCCTTGGCCTAGGAGGCATGCAGTACACTTCCTACTTCTAGAGGAAGAAGCAGGCCCAAAAGAGTTTGTTCAGGCAGTGAGTAATAGGAGGATGACAAGTCAGGGACAGCATCTCCTGTTGGAGGGAGTGAAGTGAAAGTCGCTCAGTCGTGTCTGACTCTTTGCGACCCCATGGACTATACAGTCCATAGAATTCTCCAGTCCAGAATACTACAGTGGGGAGCCTTTCCCTTCTCCAGGGGATCTTCCCAATCCAGGGATCAAACCCAGGTCTCCTGCATTGAAGGCTGATTCTTTACTAGCTGACCACAAGGGAAGCCCAAGAATACTGGAGTGGGTAGCCTATCCCTTCTCCAGGGAATCTTCCCAACCCAGGAGTTGCAACCGGGGTCTCCTGCATTGTAGGCGGTTTCTTTACCAACTGAGCTATCAGGGAAATCCCCTGGAGCTGAAGGGAAGGGGCCCCAAAGACCATTCTGCTTTTGTGTCTTCTTGTCTTTGTTTGGGGGTGGGACAGCCAGTTTTCCCGGCTGGTTCTCCCAGGAAGACAGGTGCTTGCCCTTCTCGGGATCAACAGTTAAGGGGCATAATACTACATTATATGACATTAACTTTAGAATGCTTAAATCTTACTTCCCAATGAGGCTGAAAGCAACTTGTGAGCAAGATCCAGACGTTACTCTTCCACTGTGTCCTTTGTGATCCCGGGGAACACGTACATGCTTTAAAAAGACTCAGTTAATCTGTCCCATCTCCAGATGGATTTCACCTGTGTGTTGATGGATTTCTCTAACACATCATCATACTTACGATCAAGTGACTGTTACCTAAACAGGGCTGTTACTGAACGACTAACAAAGGGTTGTTGTTGTTTAGTCACTAAGTTGTGTCTGACATTCTTGTGACCCCATGGACTGAAGCCCATCAGGCTCCTCTGTCCGTGGAATTTTCCAGGCAAGAATATGGGAGTAGGTTGCCATTTCCTTCTTCAGGGCGTCTTGCTGACCCACGGATTGAACCTGTGTCTCCTGCACTGGCAGGCCGCTTCTCTATCACTGAGCCAGCAGGGAAGCCCCAACAAAGGGTCCGTATGCCATTTCCCCCCCCTTAAAAGTGGCAAAGACAAAACACACACAAATAGTTAAAAACAAACAATAAAACCACCGGGACTGAAGAAGGGCATAGGTGCTCAGAGTGCCCCTTAGCATTTATCTTTTTCCCACAATTCATGCTTCCTCTCACTCTTTTGATGATGGTGCTTTGTCAGGGTCAGCATCACTTGGGCTGATATTTAGCTGAGACGCATCAGTCGAGCCACTTGTTTTCAGCTGGCATGCATTCTGACTCCATACCTATGCTGTTCTATTTGTTACATAGTTTATCTCTCCTGAGAAAAGCTGTTGGCAAATTTTGAGTACAATCATTCTTATGACTATAAAATATAGAACTCTGGAATTTCCTTCAACATCATGAAAGAGATGTTAAGAAGGATTCTATGAAAAAGTATTGCCATTTGTGCTTCCCTTGTAGCTCAGTCGGTTAAGAATCTGCCTGCAAGGCAGAAGAACTAGGTTTGATTCCTAGATTGGGAAGATCCCCCGGAGAAGGAAATGGCACCCCACTCCAGGATTCTTGCCTGGAGAATCCCATGGACAGAGGAGCCTGGCAGGTTCCAAGTCCATGGGGTCACGAGAGTCGGACATGACTTAGTAACTCAGCCACCTCTGTTGCAGTATCACTTGCTTTCATTTAAAGTTTGTATGTGGTTTTTCCTGTATTATCTGTAGTTTAGTGTCTCTTACTCATAGCCCTCTGAACTGCTTGTAAATTTCTAAAGCTTTGACATAGGAATCTAGTCAGGTGTAGTGGTAAAAGAGAGAATGCCTTGAGTAGATAAGGATAGTAGATGACAGGTGTAAGAAAGAGCTTGGGAGCTGGAAGTGGTGTTCATCAGGCTTCTAGACAGCCATGGAATCACTCCAGAGTGAGTGATTATAATCACTTCATTATTAACATTTATTAATTACTCTCTCCTCTTCTCTACTATCGGAGAAAGCAATGGCACCCCACTCCAGTACTCTTGCCTGGAAAATCCCATGGACAGAGGAGCCTGGTAGGCTGCAGGTCATGGGATTGCACCGAGTCGGATATGACTGAGTGACTTCACTTTCACTTTTCACTTTCATGCATTGCAGAAGGAAATGGCAACCCACTCCAGTGTTCTTGCCTGGAGAATCCCAGGGACGGGGGAGCCTGGTGGGCTGCCGTCCATTGGGTCGCACAGAGTCGGACACGACTGCAGCGACTTAGCAGCAGCAGCAGCAGCAGCAGCAGCTTCTCTACTATATTTGAATAAAGTAGTCATATAAACCTTCTATGAAAAATTAGTTCTTGTCAAAGAGTGTAATAACCTGGTAGTAAAGAAGGAAATCTTTCCTCTTCATTAACTATGCCTTCATAAGTATTAAGACAAAAATAAATTATTCAACACTGACAATTTATTTTCTCAAGATTATCATTTTTACAAAACAGAACAAAAAGCAGGTATCAAAAACAGCAAAGAGTTTACAGAATTTCTGCACCAGTTTTCACACAAGTCAGTGATTACAAAACTGGTGTCGGATGTAAATACTAGATACGTTGATTTCCCGCTTGGTCATAAGCATTCAGGTGGTTTGTTTTAGAGCTACTGAATAATAATAATTTTTCATAAGCACCGGTCATTTTTTGAGAACACATTTGGTTTGTCCAACAAAGTAAACACTTTTTGATGTGTGGTATTTTCTTTTTTTAAAAAAACACTGACCTAAAATACAGAATGTGTATGTATTTGGATCCGAACCAAATCCTTTGAGGTCCCAATTACCCTGAAGAACACTGAAGAAGACATTTATAGGACATATTAAATACTAGTTATATACCTCATGATGTCAAAGGCAGCTACTATCAGTCTAAAGAAAATATCTCTTCATTCAGAGGCTGCCCAGAGTTTGAAATACATCATAGTTGCCACATCTTTTCTGATTTGGAGTAGTTTCCCCAAATAGGGTCATATTATTGGAAAACAAAGTTTATGCTCATGCCAAACAGGCTCTGGCCTTTTATAGATACGTTTGTGTAGAGCAAGATTCGTTGCTCTGTACCCTGGGTGACCACACAGAAATTAAGGGCCACGATTACTGGATGCGGAGAGGAGGAAGCAGACTTAAACTCACATCATCTGGAGGGAAGTAGAAACAGAGCTGGACTTGGTCATGGTGTTCAGCCACCACTTGTTCCAGAAATGCACTTCATTTAAATAAGGGAAGTTTGGTCCAGTTTTGCAATGTTAACAGCTGACAGTCTCTCAAACATTTTTTTTTTTAATATATATAGATCATTTCCTGGCTAGCAATGAGTTAAGAAACTGGCCTCCAATTCTGATCAAATTTCTCACTATTAGTGAAAGCCAAAAAACCCCTTCCAAAAAACAAACAACAAACAAAGGAAAACCCAGCCAAGAGGGGAACAATTGCACAATTGAAGCTGAGTGTAAATTATGCTATGTACAGACTGGTATCCACGTCACTGAAATCATTCTGAGATCATGACACACTCTCGTTGAAATATTTATCTTATCCCAATTTTCATTTAGGGAAAACTGATATGTATGTAATTTTCTTCTGTATAGATATGAAAAGGAAGCAAGAAGGCAAAGCTGAGAGGAAGAGATGCTACCCGTGGGGCAGCGGTGGCATTTGGTTGTTTTGGTCTTGGTACCAGCAACTCCCACCCCATGGGAGAAATCCAGTTCCCACCGGACTACACGGTTTTCCTTGCAGTCAAGACTCGAACGATGGACCCCACTCCTCCAGCAGCAAGCGCCTAAACACAAACCAAAATGTCAGTATTGACAGAATCGTAAGGCTCAGTTCTCACACCAAGTAAAACATTTTTCTTCAAGGAAGAGTGTGTGCAGCAACTGATTTTGGATTTGCTAATTTTTTTAACAAGTATTTCTCAAGCACCTATTATGGGCCAGGCACTGGGGAAACAGTAACAGCAACAACCAAAAATCCTTCCGAGTGCCTGCTCTCAGGCACTCACATTCTACTGAGATGCTAGCTGATATTCTAGTGTGTTGTTCTCAAATAACAGTATGTTCTTAGAGATCTGCAGCATGATGTTCTTGCCAAAAACAGGTTAGGGCTGGGGTTAGGGTATAAATTTAAATATAACCATGAATTTAAATTTAGGACATTTCATGCTGCTCTTATTCTCAGCAGTGCCAGGAAGAAATTCAAACTGGGTTCGACCATACTAAGCTCCAGTTTAAAGCACTCAGAGTTTGTCAGATTTTTCTTTTCTCAAGCTAAGAAAATACTACTTAATAGCTAAGAACTTAGGAACTTTGACATTACCTGGAAAAATTGGAAGTTGTGATTAAGTATTAGGAATCTGAAGCTCTGGTTTACTTGCGCTCAAAAACACTTACTGAAACACCTGTGTGTACTGGGTACTGCGCTAGAGGTGGGGGTACCAACGTGAACAAATACATCTAGACAGGGAAGAGACAGACATATCCACAGGCTGTTTAGAGCTATGCTCTGGGTGCTAGAAAAGCACAGAGGAGGGGCGTATACACACCCTGAGGGCGCAGAGGAAAGTGGAACGGTGAGCTTACGGCTTCCTCGAGAAAATGACACATTAGATGGATGAGGAGGAGACAGACTGACTAAAAGGTGAGCAGGCTTGGGGGCAGAGGGAAAAGCACAAGCAAAGTTACGGAGTGCGGAATAGTATGCTATGTCCAGCTACCGTAACACATTTCTATGCTTACTGCTGCAGTATATGGGGAAAAACAACATGGAAGATGAGGCTGGACCTGGGAATTTGGACTCAGTTCTGCAGGGGACTTACAAGGGTAGATTTGGACACTAGAGAGATCATTCTGGCAACTGGGTGAAGAACAGATTTGAGGGAGGAAAAACTGATAGCCAACAGACCATTTTAGGAAAGCCTGGCGACAAACTGAGAGAGAGGCTGAGAACAGCCGCATCAGAGATGGCTGAGTGGGTGATCTAAGAGGTATTTAGGAGATAAGGCTGGCAAAAACTGGTGACTATTAGGAAGAAGACTTAACACATGCCTCAGTTCCCCATGTAAAAAAGGGAAGTAATTAGCATTCCTCCCTAGTATTTTCATGAGGATTAATTAATTGAGTTAACATTCATAAAGTGCTTGGAATACAAGAAGTACTCAGTCAATGTTTGGTATGATCCCGAAACTATACTGAAACTAGGCTGATAGGTTTCAAAGCTGGCTCTTTCATCTGTAAACTGAGGACAATAAAGATATTTATATATCTCATAGGGTTGCTGTAAGGATCACATGAAACAGAAATCAAAAGTGTAGTGGCTGTACAAAGCAATTATACCTCAATTAAAAAAAGAATACAGTGGCTGATGAATAGGAAGTATTCCATGAACAGGATGACTGTATGAATTATTCTCCAAATTGATACACCATAGAGTGAAAGGGAACTATTCATAATTATGTTGGAAACAGGCATAAACTGGGGCTGTCTTGGGAAAAGTGAGTTATAATAATCCTATCCACAAAGGTTAGCTCTTTTTATTTGACAGTGTATGAAGAATGAAGTGACTTGATTCAGGTTAAACAGCAAGTTTTGTTACCTGTTCATACATTATAAGTGTGTTTTCACTCAAATATCCAGACAATAGATTCTAAAAAACGGAGTTTTTGGTAACTGTAAGATCTTAAGAGAATATACACCTTATCTGTGGTTGGTTTTATTCAAATATTATCAATATAATGTAAGAGCTGGGTATTAAAAATTACCTTACCAATTTTTCATCTAAAGCTAAAAATCCTCCATAGCCATTTTTTTTGGGAGAGGAGGGGCTGGGGGGATGGATAGTATACCAGCATCTGCTTATACTGCAAAGCAAAATGCATGAAAACAGAAAAAAAAAATTAAGAATTCTTGATCCTACTCCTGATTTCATTTTTTAAAACTGTGATAAAATATGTAACATAAAATTTGCCACATTAGCCATCTTTAAATATAAAATTCAGTGGCATTAATTACATTGAAACACTGTATAGCCATCACCACTATTTACAATACTTTCCCATCTCTCCAAACAGAAACTCTGTACCCATTAAGCAATAACTCTCCAGTCTCCCTTCTCCCCAGGCACTGGTAATTTCTAATCCATTTTCTGTCTCTATGAATCTGCCTATTCTAGATATTTCATATAAGTGGAATCACAGTATTTTGTGTCTTTCTGTATCTGGTTTATTTCACTTTGCATAATGTTTTCAAGGTTCATTCATGCTGTACCATGTATATAAACATTTTCTGGTCAAGTAATATTCCCTGTATGTCTGTGTCAGATTCTGTTCATCTGTTTGGGCATCCCTGATGGCTCAGTGGTAAAGAATCCACTTGCAATGCAGGAGACGTGGGCTAATACCCTGGAGGAGAAAATGGCAACGCACTCCAGTATTCTTGCCTGAAAAGTTTGATGGAGAGGAGCCTGGCGGGCTACAGTCCATGGGGTTGCAAAGTCGGACATGAATGAGCAGAGCGACTGAGCATGCATGCATGCACGTTCGTCTGTTCATGGGTGCTTGGGTTTTCCCCCTTTTGGCAATTGTTAAAGAATTCAAATCAGCATCTCAAGACCAAGGCTAGTAAGCATAAATCTAAACTTTCATTTTCATGCATTTATTTGTAGTAACAACCAATGTATACCCAAAGAGTCAAAACAGGTATTTAGGCTAGAGGTTGTCAATGTTTTTTCCATTACAAAGGAACCAGTCATACAGCTTGCACAATTCATGACTTACCTTTTCATGCCACTGCAGTAACACAGCACTGCTATTGTCAGAGGGGCTCTCAAAGCCTTTATAAATATACTTCATTAGGAGATCCACACCATTCTTGTCCAAGGATTGAACTGCCTTTTCAATATCGTTAGCTTTAAAAGAGATGAGCACCTTCAAGACAATGCTGCCTGCGCGATCCTGAGGGTAAATAAATAAGATCGTTCAGACTCATTTTTGTGTTGGGGAGTTTCAGTTTTTAGAAAGGCTGCACTGCGAATGTGACATTTGGGTAGAGATCTGAAGAAAGGAAGAGGAAACCTTCGGTGTATCTGAGGCAAATATTTCAGAAGAGAAAAGAGTAACTGCTGTTAGTGTTCAGTGTGCTCAAGAACAGCAAGAAGATGAAGGGGGCTGGAGCGGAGTGCAGGGCAGGAAGTCAGAGAGGCAGTCGGAAGACACAATACGTAAACCCTGCAGGCCCTTATGAGAACTCTGGCCTCCAGTCACAGAAATGAGATGTTGGAAGGTTCTAAGAAGAGTGATGCAATCGGACTTACATTTTAACAGGACCAGTTGGCTGTCATATTGAAAATAAGCCCCGGGGAAGCAGAAGTGGGGAGGGTGGGGAGAGCAGGAGACAGAAGCCTGGAGACCAGTTTGGAAGTTACTGCACCAAGACAGGCTGGTTTTGGCTAGCATGGTAGCAGCGGAGGTGGTCAGAAGTAGACAGATTCTTGATGTATTTGAAGGTACAGCTGAAAGGGTTTGCTTACAGACAGATGTAACAAATTACCAACTTATTAAATCAATACATTTCACTTAATTAAAAAAAAAAAAGACCCCAAAAAAGGAAACTGAATTATAGTTCTACCCTGAAGCATCCTTCAGAAATGTTATTAATAAAAAAAAATTTAAGTTTCTAAAACTTATTTTCATTTCATATCTATAGTCAAGTGACTATAAACATTCGAGTGGTCTGCATTTACAATGATCTTTTTCTTTGATGAAAGACTGCTCCAACAGCAGTTACTTTTCACCCAGCAAGCCAAGTACAGGGAACACTTAATTTCCCCTTTCAACAATGTTTCTCTTTCAACACAAGTGATACCTTCTGCATTCCTGTCCCGCCATGATCTTACAGTATGCTTCTACCACCTGCTGCTGTCTTCAATTTAAAGACTATGCAATTATCCTGTTTAGAAAAATATCCTTGTGTGGAGAGCTATAACCTCCCACCCACACGCTCTGATTAAAAAAAAAACACCCACAAAAAAGCAGAAGGTGGTAAAACTGAAATTTCAACGATGTTACTCACTTTTAAAAACCAAAGAAATATTTCCTCTTATAAAAGACAATGTTGCCTGGATAATAATTATGCATTTACCTAAGTTATTATTTACTAGTATTTAACTAAGGTGATACTTGGGGCTCCTAGGATGCGTGAATGGGTCAATGCTCTGGGTGTGGAATTATGGACGATTACATTTTTACTCCCCCATATTTCTGACTTTTCTACAATAGTTAACAGAATTAAACATCAGAATTTAATCTGGGCTTTAAACAATTAAGTAAATAGGTTCTTAAGAATTACTGAAAGACGGTTAAGAGGCAATGTAATTTTACAACTTTTCTGAAGGGTAGTATGGCAATACCATATGTAGCCTTAAAAAACGTGCAATCTAAAATCTAGCCATTCACTTTCTGAAATTTATTCAAAGGAAACAATTCAGACTTTACCAAGAATTGTTCGTTTCAGTACTATATATAACAGGAAAAAAAGTCAATAAATATATGATGAAAGGTTATATATAACTAAACTGCAGGATTATCAATATACAGATGTTAAAAATTATAGAAATAAACTTATTACCAAGTAAAGCTGTTCATGTATGCTGCTATACAGATGAAAAGCAGTTTATAAAATTCCATTTTAATTAAAAGAAAAACTCTATAAGCATATAGCAACAACAAAAAGTAATAATTATCTACGGGTGTGGGATTATAATTACTTTTTTATTCCCCCACATTTATTAGTTTTCAATAATATTTAACAGAATTAAATATTAGAATTTTATGAGAATGGTAGAATTTTAAAAAATCTTTCAAAAGCAAGTAGCATGTGTTTATTTTGTGAAAGTTTCACTTGTTCTTCAAGTCTTTGCTCAAATTCAACCTGAGTGGCCTTCTATGCAAAGACACAGATCTCTCGGTCATTAGAACTCAAGTCTACCTACCATGCAGTGTTATCACAACTCAATGTTGGAGCACTAATTTTTTATATAGGTTTTCCACTTATCAAACTACATTGTAAGCTCTTCTACGTCAAAGATGGCAAACAGTTAAGACATTTGCTGCTTGTGTGACACTTTGGAGGGTTCTGGTAAGAAGACTGAGATACCAGCAGAGATCGCATGTTGTCTGTGACTCACCTTCACTGCCTGGCTCTTGGTGTTGATGGGGGGGTTTTTCAGAGCTGCCTGGAGGGCAGCTGTCATGTTTCCTGTGATGGAAGTTAAGGGGATAGCAGCAAAGGGCAGCCCTCAGGAAAGCACCGTAACTCCCAGGAACCACTGGTTCTTAAGATTTGATGTTATGCATAGAAAGAAAAATTACTATGGTTGCTGCGTTCAATACTGGAAAATTCAACATGTTTGTTTCAAGGATGTCAATCAAAGATAAATACTGAAAACGAAAGAGAGCATTAAATTTTTAAAAAATAAGGCAAAAACTTTCACCCTTGGCTCTAATTATTAACTGAGCCCCTTAATAACCTTTCATTTTCCAGTAAAAGACATGTGCAAACATTATCCAGAGTGATATTTTTAAAAATTCTAAAATATATATCAGAATTATTTAGGCCCCCAAATGAAACAGCCTTGTCCGCCTATCCTTTGATTAGAATTATATTCTATATTAACTGAAATGCTGGTAGAAAAGTGCTGGCAGACTACTCTAGCAATCTGAATGATATACATTAGCAATCTCTCAATATTGATGATAAGAGGCATTACAGAAGATAAAATAATGACCTGTAGGTGGCAGCTTAATTTTTCTGTTTTTTAATATTTTTTCTCATATTTCATAAAGGTCATTCAAACTGCTTTAGGCCACATCTATTAAATTTAGTCTTGCTTTGAAAGCACCAGTGAGTTAGCAAGAATGAGGAACAGAAGGCCAATCACACTGTCAGAACGTACAGTCATTGCCCTAAAAGGAAAACCTCACAGAGTTCACTTGTTCCTCCATCTCTAGTGCCTGATCAGGGCTTGTCTCTTCTTGTTGAAACAAGAAGAGACAGCATCTTTATATTTCATGATGAATTGATTAAAGAGCAGATCCACTATACGGGTACAGCAGTACCATTGAGGAGTCATCACACGCCACCTAAAAAAAGTTAGTCTCACAAAACATTATTTATGCATCACGAAGAATGTTTTTACACAGAATAATCTTCACCACTTATGTTCTAAAGAAAAAGGTCTGACTAAAAAAACTATGGTTGGTGGCGGGCTGTTATTTTCAAGGCTTAATGGACTTCTAGAGGAGCATGCCGTTTGCAGATTGGCTCACTTATGAGACCGCTCCCCTCCACCCCAAACACTTAAGTATTTTAAATAATGCAAAACAGCAACAGCTGATTGTGAGAGTCAAGGAAATCAAAGAAACATCTGTATGTTGATAAATGTTTAATGCTGTATTTTAGGTGCCTGTAAGACCAGCTGTGGCTGCTACCAAATATTTTCACTCGTGTATTTTCCCATTTAATTTAATAGGCCACTGATGAGGAAAGTCTAAAGAGCCTTCCTAATCTTATGAATACACCCAAGAAGAATTAGAAATGAGTGAATTCAGTAATTGAGAATCTCTAAAACGACAGTCTTGGTTATTGCAACATTTACATTTTTCCGAAAAAAGATCTGATGCAAATACTCCCTCAGTTATGAATATTCAAATATGCAAAACCCAAACCAGGAACTGACAGCCACATTTTAACTTAACGGAAACGATTCCAGCATTACAAAATGATTCGGTTTTGTACAAATGATTCACCTTTTCCTATGTTATTCTTTGGGGTTTATTTAAAATATTTCCAGGGATTCTCTACATGCATTTTCCGTCTAGCAGGTAAAACGCTTCCAGCTTCTTTCTGGGCAGTTTTGTACTCACTCCCTTTCCCCTGGTTAACCAACTCTGTGCAACCTGTATTTTGTCAAATCCCTTCCTCTTAAAAAAAAAAAAAAAAAGGCGCCCACAGGCTTAAAAAGACAGAAGGGCCTCAATTCTGCAAGCCGCCCCATGTCTCCCGGCGTGAAATAACGCTGCCACAACAAAACCACCACCACAATAAAAACAAAATCACTGAATAAAACTGCCCGCTCCTCCCGGTCGGGCGTGGGTGCTAATGAAAACCCGGTAAATACGATCTGAGAGGACCACTTAAGCGCCCTGCAGCTCCCCGACTGATCGGCACCAGAGCTGCGAGGGCGCGGCTGTCCCCGCCGGTCCCCGGGAGGCGAGAACTCCCGGCGCAACCTGAGGAATCGGGGGCGTGGACGGCGCGCGGAAGGCAAGTTTCCGAGGGCGGGACCTGGGGGGTCTCGGGAGAAATGGAAGAGCCCTCCTGCCCACTCACGACAGGGAGCCCACGGATGCGGGGGTCCCCGCCCTCACGCCCTGCCCGCAGCGGGGTCCCGGAAGAGGGGCCGGGTCGGGTGGGGCTCGAAGGCCGGCGAACTGAAGGATATTGCCGCAGGCAGGAGTCCACCTCGCCCTCATCGGGCCCGGCCTGCCCGTCGCCCCCGTCTTCCTCGTCCACGAACTTGTTCTCGTCGTACTCATCCACGTCCACCTTCCGGAACCGGGCCGACGACACCGTGTTCTTCGACATCCCCGCTCCGGACCGGCGGCCGAGGCCTCCTCTAGACGCTGCCTCGACCTTAGCAAGCCCAGCCCCAGCTGGAAGCCGCAGACTGGCGCCTCCACTTCCCTCTTCCGCTCAGAGGCGTAGCCGGCAGCCGCGTCTCGGGTGGTTCTGGGCCTGCGCGCTGGCCGCGCTCCTTCCTCCTCAGGCTCGCGCCTTCCTCGACCCTCCTACGCCGCCCCCACGCGCCCCACAGCGGGGCGCGCCGGGGCGGTAGCGCGCTGGACGCAGCGCGCATGTGCGGACTCTCTGCGGGAAAGGGGCGGGGCGGGGAGACAGAGGCGTGGGCGGGAGGGGGCGGGGCAGGAGGGAGGGCCGAAAGCAGTGCCGCCGGCAGAGGTAAGAGGCGATTGGTCCTCCTGGTGCGTCACGTGATCCCTAGGGGGTTTCCATAGAAACGCTTCTCTGCGGTCCAGTCTAGGGGGGGGCTCTTAGGTTGGCGGCGATGGGCGCTGGGGGCAGGTGGCCTTGGCTTTGCTGCCGCCGCCGCCGTCAACAGCCAGTCATCGGGGTCCCGCTTAAGGTCCGGCTGGCACGGACTTACCCGTGAGCTGGGATGGATTGGTTGCCGGACCAAGTCTCCTGCAGTTGGCAGGAGTATGGGGCGGAGTGATGCACACCCAGTCGCTCAGCATCGTTCGAGTTGTCAGAGACCTCGCTTCGGACCGTGTACTCCCCGTGGCTTCGTTCCCGAGCCGGGAAGCCCCTTTCTCGGGTGTGGAACTACGCTGCGCGGCCAGCTTGAGGTCCCCAAGGACGGAGTCGAAAGGTCACATCTGTCAGTGCTGTGTAATGGCAAGAGACTGCACCTGCAGAACTCGAACCTAGGTATCATACACTGGGGAGAAGCGGGAGGTGTCTGGGCAGGGGCTAGGGTCCGGCGGCAGGACTGGGATGAACCTGTGGAATTTGGGGTAGGGTCAGCCACTGACATCTTAAAATAAGTGGTTATTTGGAGTAAGAATGCTAGAAAAGGGTAGGGGCGAGTTACACTCTGGCTCTGAGGCGAAACAAAATGTGTAAGGATTAGTTGAAACCAGATCTTTAAGATTTATTTTTATGGCTTAACATTTATATGATCCTCCTAGGCCAGCTTTTTATTGTATTGGACACCCCCGTTTCTGCGAGCAAAGCTCTCACTGAGCAGGTAAGAGCACTGAAGCACTAAATTTGAGGAAATGGTACTTGGGTGGTGTGTCTAACACTGAAGTACAAATATTTACAGAATAAAATTAATTTGGATATTTATCAGGTTTAGTTTAATTCCACCTCTACCGGAAGGCTGGCTGCTGCCCTGTTAAATACCTCAATCCTTGGTTTCCTGTGCTGTAATTGAAAATAGCACTAGGCTTAGAATCAGAAAACCTTGGCTTGAGTCTTGATTCTTCCTTCCACTCATAACCTATTGATTGAGGCAGGCCACTTAAAATTCTGAATGTCAAGTTCCTCATTGCTAAAGTGGAGCTAATAATGTGTACTTAACAATATTGTTCTGAGGGTTAAACACAAGAAAGTGTTTGAAACTCTAAAATTCTGCATCAATGCAAATTGCATGTTATCTGTACCATTGATTTTGGCACTAGTCTTATAAATTGCTTAATGATATATTGTGTTATATCTTTCCCCTAGAAGAGATAGAAAAATTCCGGAGGGCAGAGACTGTCTTATTTCTTTTCTTTTTTTTTTTAATTGAAGTACAGTTGATTTACAGTGTTGTGTTAGTTTCTGGTGTAGCAAAGTGATTCAGTTATACATACATATTGTATCTTCCTTTACATCTGACATAAAACTAAGCATGCAGAAGGTACTCAATATATTCAGATACTCAATTATTCATTGCTGAATGAATAAACGTGAAAGGCAGTACAGTTTGAGGGTCACACAGAATAATGAATTATAAAGAAGAGGAAGAGAGATCTCAAAGTCAAACCTTTGTTGGACATATATACATATGTGTATATATAGCTGTATCTATATCAATTTGTGTCTATATAGATATGTATGCAGAGATAGATAGGTAGACAGTTAGATGGTAGGTAGATACCTCCAGAATGGAATGCATCCCTTTTTCTTGGGAGGAAGAAGCAACACGGCATTTTCTTTTCCCAGTTAAATTACCCTCAATAAGATTATCATTAAGTGATAGAAGTGACATTTATTTAAATCATCACTCAAGTTATGAGCCAATACACTGCTAACTAAAAACTCCCTCAAGGGCTGTCTTAAGACAGCCAAGGAAAATTTTCTACCTGTTGGCAATATTTATTTTTAAAAGTCTTATACCAAAGTATCAGATCATTACTATGGTGAATGGCATTACATAACCTAGAATAAAGATTTTTTAAATGTTTTTTTCTGAGTTTCAATCTTTGGTGACTTTAGTAAGAACTGAATAATATACTTGTTTAAATGCTAAAGATGGTTGTACTTTTTGTTTTTGTAAATCACGATTTTCTTTGAAGAGAAAATTGAACATTAGAAGCACATTTGAGAGCAAATGGAAACAAGAATTCTAGAACTAATACATCCCTTCTCTTCCATTTCTATTCTAAATAAGTGGGCTTATTTAAGAAATTTCTTTATTCTCTTTTTTTAGAACTGGGAAAGAACACCAGAGTGGAAATCAACTTAAGGGAATAGTGAGGGGAATTTTAAAACTCAAGTTGTTCAAGGGTATAATTGTTTTGAATTTTGCTCTGTGTGTTAAATGTGTTAAATATAATTAATTAGTTTTCAGTCACATAATGCATATTACGTTTCAGATATAACCGTGTTAAAAATGTCCTTTTCCAGTGCATATTTTTTGTCTCACAATGATAAATACCTAGTCCACAGTGGGTGCTCAACACCTTTCTATCCAATGAATTAATCTGACAAGTTAATTTTGGAATCCTGTTTAGAGGTTGAGATTTTTAATTCTCTTCCCACCTTCATTAGCTAATAGTTAACTCTATATAAAGCTTTAGAGAAATTTCTTTGTGTGTATATGAGTGTATGTAAAGAAACCAATCCTTCATAATCTTTTGATTGGAAAATACATTCTATTTTCTTGCAAATTCCAGATTTTTATTGTTGATTGTGGCACTTAATTCATTTTAAGTAATATTATTTTTCCTACTTTAACTTTTCAAGTGAGTGCTTATTCCTGAAATAAAGGATCCATATGGTTTTAAGACATTTTATTTATTGTGCACATAGCCTGGTTTGGTTCAATGCTAAAGTAATACTGAATCTGAATTTCCCCAAGATTAATGCTGCAATGGTAGTATATACCTCTTTCTGATTTTCTGTGATGAAGGCTCTTTTTAGTTAGAAAGGATTTTGATAAAACTATCCAGTAACAGATCTCTCTTTTCAGATATTTTAAACCAAGTACTTTGCCTACTATGTGCTTCTTCCCCCCAGATTTGTCAATATTTATTAATTTACAAATGAAAACATTGAATCCTGTACACTATTTTTTTAATTTGAAGTGGAAGGGAATTCAAAGTTAATCAAATATGTTGAAAGTATTATAAATAGAAACTAAATAATTTTCAGTTCTGGTAATGATAGTTTAATACCACTGTTCTCTAGCAGCATAATTATTACAATGTAAAAAGATTTTTAGCATGTTATCCTTAGATTATGTTATGTTTTAACACTTGTGCTTAATATATATCCAAATGAGCTGGTTCAGTGTTGAAATACCAACCTTCAAATCTTTAGGTTTTTGTGATTAATTTTAGCTTTACATAACCTTATGATTACATACTGAGGTAGAGTAGATAGGGTGAACTATTTTATGATAGGATTTTTATTCTTCAAAGATTAAAAACATTTTAAAATCTGTACTCTTGTCTCAGGCAAAAAGTTTAGTGCTAAATCAAAGATTAAACCTTGTTTGTTAAACATCCTTGTGAATGGGCCTTTTTCTGTTAACATTTTTTTTTTTTTTTACCTCTTTATGATAATATAAAGGAAAGCTATCAGTTTTTTGTCTGGGGAATCTCATGGACAGAGGAGCCTGGCAGGCTACAGTCCATGAAGCTGCAAAGAATCAAACACAACTGAAGTGACTGAGCATGCACATGGGTTTAAAAATTTACTTATTCTATATTCCTTCCCATTACTGAGGTCTCTTATTAATGCTAACTATTGTTTTAAGTCCACATTTACTGTCACAATATAAATCATAGTATTTGAAGTAATCATAATTTACCTATTTTCCAATATTTATATTACCTTTATTTTTCTTATCTTATTATACTAGCTAGACTTTCAAAATCAGTGTTGAAAAACTGAATAGTAGGCTTCTTTGTTTCTATTTTTAATGGAAATGTCTTGGGCATTTCACCAGTTTTTATTTCCCATTTCTTTATGATTTTTAGGAATCACAGCTGAAATTTTCAAATGCTTTTTCGAGGGATCTAATGGTAAAATCTTATAGGTTTTGTTCTTTTAATTTGTGAATATGATTAATTGTATTTATATTTTTTCTGTGCTAAATCATTCCTATTAGGTTGGTGCAAAAGTAATTGCAGTTTTTACATTGTTGAAATTTGCCATTTGACATTAGAATACATTCTAAATAAATGTGATTATGTTATACATCATTTTAATGTGCATTTCTCTCTGTGTTTTTTTGCTAATGACTTATTACTTGCTGTTTATTTTATATTTATTTTAGACTATGGAAATGATGTTAGACAAAAAGCAAATTTGAGCCATTTTCTTATTTGAGTTCAAAATGGGTTGTAAAGCAGCAGAGACAACTTGCAACATCAACAATGCATTTGGCCCATGAACTGCTATGAACCCACAGGGCAGTGGTGGTTCAGGAAGTTTTGCAAAGGAGATGAGAGCCTTGAAGATGAGCAGAGTGGCTGGGCATCAGAAGTTGACAGCAACCAACTGAGAGCATATCGAACCTGATCCTCTTTCTACTACTTGAGAAGTTGCCAAAGAACTGAACCTTGATCATTCTACAGTCATTTGGCATTAGAAACAAATTGGAAAGGTGAAAAAGCTTGATAGTGGGTGCCTCATGAGCTGACTGAAAGTCAAAAAAATCGTTTCAAAGTGTTGTCTTCTCTTATTCTATGCAACAACAGCAAACCATTTCTTGATCAGACTGTGACAGGCGACAAAAAGTGGATTTTATATGATAATCAGCAATGACTCAGTGGTTGGACTGAGAAGAAGCTCCAAAGCACTTTCCAGAGCCAAACTTGCAGCCAAAAAATGTAATGGTCACTATTTGGTGGTCTGCTGCTGGTCTGATCCACCAAAGCTTTCTGAATCCTGGCAAAACCATTACATTTGAAAAGTATGCTCAGCAAATTGATGAGTTGCACCGAAAACTGCAGTGCCTGCAGCTGGTCAACAGAAAGGGCCCAGTTTTCCTCTGTAACAATGCCTGAACACATGTTGCACAACCAGCACTTCAAAAGTTGGGCTGCGAAGTTTTGCCTCACCCGCCAGTCACCTGACCTCTTGCCAACAGATTACCACTTCTTCAAGCATCTTGACAACTTTGCAGGGAAAGTGCTTCCCCAACCAGCAGGAGGCAGAAAATGCTTTTCAAGAGTTCATCAAATCCTGAAGCACAGATTTTATGCTACAGGAATAAGCAAACTTATTTCTCATTAGCAAAAATATATTGATTGTAATGGTTCCTATTTTGATTAATAAAGATATATTTGAGCCTACTTATAATGATTTAAAATCCATGGTCTGAAACTGCCATTATGTTTGCACCAACCTAATATATTTTAAGAATGAACTACTTCATTACTGTTTTAATTACTTGTTAGATTTGATTTGTTTATATATATATATTTAACATGATTTAAGAGTCAACCAGTCCATTCTGAAAGAGATCAGCCCTGGGATTTCTTTGGAAGGAATGATGCTAAAGCTGAAACTCCAGTACTTTGGCCACCTCATGCGAAGAGTTGACTCATTGGAAAAGACTCTGATGCTGGGAGGGATTGGGGGCAGGAGGAGAAGGGGACGACAGAGGATGAGATGGCTGGATGGCATCACTGACTCGATGGACGTGAGCCTGGGTGAACTCCGGGAGTTGATGATGGACAGGGAGGCCTGGCGTGCTGCGATTCATGGGGTCGCAAAGAGTTGGACACGACTGAGCGACCCATCTGATCTGTTCTGATCTGATGTATAAGATTGGTCCACAGTTTTATTTCTTTGTTTTACCTTTATCCACTTTTGCTATTAGGATTAGTCTAGCTTTGTAAGGTGATTTGAGAAGATTTCACCATTTTTTCTATGCTCTGGAATAGTTTGAATAATAGAAAATTACCATACTGTTTTTTTTCTTTGAAAGTTGTAGAATGTGCTTGCAAAATTATTTGGGCTTGCTCAGTTTTATGTTCTGTGGTTATTGACTTGTTTAGTTTTTATTTTCTTAGTAAATCATGCATTTCATCTAGATTGGCAATTTATTGGCAAGAAGTTCCACAAAATATTTTCATACAATTATTTTAATGTCTTCCATGACCACAGACATACTGCTTTTCTCATTGCTACTATTAACTATTAAAGCAAAATATTAAAATCAATCAGCATAGTTTTCTTTTCCTCCGAAACCTGATTGTCACAAATTCTAGTAACATATCTTTACTGCTTATAGGAAGTCGCTATCTCACACTTGGAGGGCTGATAAAATTTGAAAGATTCTACAATTTCTATCCCTTTCTACTGTCTATTCTTACTGTGTTAATATTTTATGAACAATAACAATGACTTAATGAGTATTTACTGTGTTTTAGACACCTGGTCAATAAGCTCTTTACTTATATTATTTAATCTAGGGCCAGGAGTTAGTGTTCCCATATTATAGATGAAGAAACTTAAGGCTCAGAGAGGTTTTGTAACTCAGCCAGTTACGCTCAGCTGCTGCTGCTGCTGCTAAGTCGCTTCAGTCGTGTCCGACTCTGTGCGACCCCATAGACAGCGGCCCACCAGGTTCCTCAGTCTCTGGGATTCTCCAGGCAAGAATACTGGAGTGGGTTGCCATTTCCTTCTCCATATGCTCAGCTAGCAAGTGGCAGATAGATATGGGAATTAGGTCTACTTTCAGTAAGTCGTAATTCTCAATTCTACTACTTACCTTTGTGCTAAAAATAAGGTTATAGTTAAGTATCAAGAGTCTAAATAAACCCACACAGTAGCTTGAAATTATCTACTACAAATTGTGAGCTTTAAAAAACCTGTTATTATAATGAATTTTTTGAAAGATATTTGGTTTTCAGATATTCCTGTGAGCCTTCAATAGCTTATCTCAGTATTTTGAGACTAGGCATAGAGACTATTACCTAATATTTAGTCTGTACAAGTACAAAAGATGATCTTTTTTTTTTTTGGTATATGGAGAGATCAGTACATGTCAATTAGTAATTCCACTTAATTTTTTAAAAATTGTGGCAAAATACATATAACATACAATTTACCATCTTAACCATTTTCAAGTATACCGTAAAGTAGTATTAAGTACATTCCTACTGTTATATAACCACACTACTATCCATCTCTAGACCTCTTTTTATCTTGCAAAACTGAGACTCTTCTAAACAATATTTCTTCATTCCACCCTTTCTCTAGCCCTTGGCAACCATCCTCTTACTTTTTTAAGGTGGTAAATTTGGTGACTCTAGATATGCCACATAATTGGAATAATGCAGCATTTTTCTTTTTGTGACTGGCTTATTTCACTTAGCTTGATGTCCTCAAGATTTGTTTATGTTGTAGTATGTGTCAGAATAGCCTTCCTTTTTAAGGCTGAATAATATTACATTATATGTATACACCATACTTCATTCATTCATTCATCTGCTGGTGGACACTTGGGTTACTTCCACCTTTTTAAAAATATTTATGTATTTATTTTTGGTTGCACCAGGTCTTCGTTGCTGCGCTCAGGCTTTCTTTCGTTGCAGCAAGCAGGGGCTACCCTTCATCGCGGTGCATGGGCTTCTCGTTGTGGTGGCTTCTCTTGTTGTAGAGCACAGGCTCTAGGCACACAGGCTTCAGTAATTGTGGCATATGGGCTTAGTTGTTCCGAGGCACGTGGAATCTTCCTAGACCAGGGATCCAACCTGTATGCCCTGAATTGACAGGTAGATTCTTATCCACTTTACCACCAGGGAAGTCCTATTTCCACCTTTGACTCATGTAAATAATGGTGCTTTGAATACATATCATATATTTTTCTTTGAGACCCAGTTTTCAATTCTTTTGGGTTTATATCCAGAACTGAAATCATTAGATCTCATACACACACACACACACACACACACACACACACACACACACACATATATATGTAAAACCAGTTCTACTTAATTCAAAAGGGTAATAAAGCAATGTTTCATAGCCTAAGGCCTTTGATTTGGTACATTCCTGAGAATCAAGGACATCCAATGTAAGGTAATCTCAGGACTTAACATTTGTTAAGAGGTCCTGGATAACAAGGAATGGGGGTGGGGAGAATACCAAACTCCGGGGTCTAGAACCTACTGAAGTTCTCCACCTTAGCCCACCCAGCCTACCTAGCTCCCAGAGTCTAGATGCCCATTGGTACACTAATTTGAGCAGGATACAGGAAAGCCATAGGACCGGTACTAAATAGATACTGATTTTTCCAGCCTTTATGGTGTATCCACATTGTTTCTATTTTGAGAGGCATTAAAGCATAGTGATTAAGAACATGGGTTCTGGAGCTGGATCTTCTAGGTTTGACTCTCAGCTCAACCTTTACTGTTTGAGCAATTACTTAAGCTTTCCCTGTCTGTAAAATAGGTACTATAATAATAACTACCTCATAGGATTATTGGGAAGATTAAATGAGTTAATAATTTAAGTATTTAGAAAAGTGCCTGACATATAGCTCTCACTAAATGTTAAGTAGTAATAATATTATTTTTAATTAGTATAGGTTACCACATGGCTTTCCTTAAAACCTTTGGAAATAAGATAAATAACATTCCATTCTGTAAGTTAAGTTTTTGGACTGTATGCACTATGAATCAAGAAAAGATATCTAATAGCATTTTAAAGAGGTAATATTGCTCCCAGGCTAGCAGGATTAGATTGTAGCCTGATGAAATATTAACATCTATAGAACATCAATACTAGTTGTGATAAGAATATAGAGGTTTATGTTTTCTCTCATAGCCTTGACCCACCTAAAGTCTATCCATGGGGTAGATGTCCTTGTGCATATCCCATCATTTCATTCCAGGTGGCAGATGTCTGTCCCTGGTAAGCAAAGTCTGACAGCACTAAATATTTGAATCACATTATGAATTCCTCTAATCTACCTTCTGATTATAGTTTGGCTTCTCATGTAGCTTATATACATGGAGAGGCTATATAGGCTGCAAAGCTTGGATAGCTGGTTGCATATCCAGTTGTAAATCTCACTGGAAATCAATTAGCTTTCTGCTTTTATATGTAAATCTTGGAAGTTTTGTTAATCTAGGTTTGCCACTAATTTATAAATCCATTTTCTCTATAATGACTGAGTACATGGTGGAGCCTGCAACGGTGAGACCCAAGCCCTCAACCATGTTCAATTCACGGAGGAAATGATCCCCTCCCCTTCCTGCGCCGCCCCCACCCCCTCCAACCTGACTCTCATCAGCTTCTTGGGATCTACTCCCCTGCCTTTTTTAGATCACCACACCACTAGTTCCTTTAATTCATTGGCTTGAATTTTCCTTATTGGGATTACCATAGATGGGATGGCAGTTATAATTCTTTGCTATCACCTTTGCCAGTTTGCTGAGGAAAGGTGGAGCATTCTGATCTACTCTCCGCAAATAAGAATCCATTGTGTGGTGAGCAGAAAGACTTGATCATCACACTGTAAAAGCTCACTGCAGGGAGCTATTGCTCTGATATGTGCCCTCATAGAACAAAAAGAGCTCACGGGGAACTTTAGAGCTAGCTCACGTCTCTTGTTTTACAGATGAGGAAAAAGAGACTACTTGCCTAGGGCCTTATGTCTTTGTTGTTGTTGTTGTTCAGTTGCTAAGTTGTGTCCAACTGTTTGTGACTCGATGGACTATAGCATGCCAGGCTTCCCTGTCCTTCACTATCTCCCTGAGTTTGCTCAAACTCATGTTCATTGAGTCAGTGACGCCATCCAACCATCTCATCCTCGGCCACCCCCTTCTCCTCTTGCACTCAATCTTTCCCAGCAACAGGGTCTTTTCCAATGAATTGATTCTTTGCATCAGATGGCCAAAGTATTAGAGCTTCAGCTTCAGCACTAGTCCTTCCAATGAATATTCAGTGGCTGATTTCCTTTGGAATTGACTGGTTTGATCTCTTTGCTATCCAAGGGACTCTCAAGAGTCTCCCTTATGCAGTCTTAACAGTTCCTTGTCTAAAGCTTGACTCTTGGCTTGGACTCATGATCTGTCAGTAACATGCTTCTTTCTACCCCCTAGTCTTATCTAACCAGTACAAAAATTTAACTGTCGAGTGCTCCTTTCTTTTCTATGGAAGCATTTCCCCCTTTGTTACATACTGTGATAGCCAGGCTCACATTTGAAATACAAATCCATTATAGATTTCACTCTATGTTTCTAACTGGATCCTTTGTATCCTGACTGATGCTGTAGTCTTCTTGACCACTTTGGAGACAGATTTCATAGTAATTAATTGAATCTATTTTTTTTTGGAGGAACCCACAAGGCAGGAAGTTTCAGAGCTGGGTCCCCAGATCCTTCAGACTTGCTGATGTTATTAGCTGAGTCACCTACCTGATCTATCTACTTTTATAATGATCAGAGCTCTTGAATTTCTCATATGCTGGGGTCTTTTTTATTTAAACTCTACATCCCAAACTGTAAACATATGATTTCATGATCTAATAATAAACTTCAACAGTACCTCTTTAAATAATAATTACTGTATACCCACAATATAATTATATTCTAATAAATCTATTAAAAATTTCAGGTTAACAGTACAAATTCCTTTTAAAATTTTGTGTTTATTTTAATCGCAATAGAGATTTCTTTTCTAAACATTTTCCTTTTCTTTCTCCCCTTAACTTCCACTTTCCTTTCCTCCTTCTGCATGGGGTATTATGTGCTTTAAGTTTTTTCTTCCAATGGCAAAACTGTCTTACTAGCTTAGAATTAATTTTTACACATATTAAGAACATATTGAGTAGTAAGTTACAAATCAATGCACATTTTTCTTGTAATGCATTTCTAAGAGGGAAGTGAGGCAGCAAATATAATTAAACATAAACAAAGCACTTTAATGTACATGCTCAGAGGATTAGTCAAGGAGCACTTCTTAGAAGTGTGTTTGGAACAAGATTTTAAGAGAAGGGGTCAGAAAAGGGGAAGTAAAACAAATTATGCGTTGGGAAGCTATATTAGAAAAAGGGAGAATGGATCCTAACCAAAAAAAGATATTCATTGCATTATGGCTAAGCAGGCGCTTGGCTGGAATGGAAAAGGAATGTTGGGGAGTGGTAATTGGTTAAGTTACTGAAACGGAGATTCACAGACTTCCTCTCCACCTTTTGTCTGAATACTGTGCTAAACACTAAGGGAAAACCAAAGAGGAGAGACAGTGTATGACCTCCAGGAACTGATACTCTTGCTGATGCGACAGGGTGGCAGGAAGGTAGAGGAGGAACCTTGAAAGCTAGTAAGAGTGGCTTGGATTTTATGTGGTGTGTGATGGAAGGCCTTTTGGAGACTCTTATGTATTATCCCACCTTTATCATTTGCTCTGGAAAGAAAGATCAAACTGAGCAGGTGACTGGTTTCAAAAGTCAATTTTGGTAGCTATAGCTAATCAATTAGCAAAAGAACTTTTCTCCCCACAAACTATTTTGAACCACTTTAGATAAAAAAGGAAATGAGCTGCCTAAAATCTTCTGTCCACGGTTAACAATTAATGGAAAATCACTGGTTTGCTTTTGCAAGCAGCACTTAATATCAGTAACTCAGGCTGTTTTCCAATTTTGCAGTAAATTTTTTATACCAAAACAAATTTAGGAAGCTATTTAGTCCATGGGCTTTTTTAGTGGAAAGATGATGTGGGTAGTGTAGAATAATGACATTTTCTTATCCACATCAGAATATTAGCAAGTTACTAATGGCTCCATTTTGATACTGTCACTTTCAAAGAAAAGGAGAGAGAACAAGTTGCTTATGGAAACATCTTGGATTATTTTAGAAATAATGTAGCCTTGTAATAGTTGAGATAATAAATAATTCATGTTTTGCTTTGAGTGTGTCAGTTTATCTCTGTCTTGAATCAGACCTAAGAGAGAAAGTTTCCAGATTTCTGCTGCCTATCAAAGTCCTCTGGTAGTAGTTTGGTCTCCTGACCAGTTGTCAGAATGCAGATTTTAGTTTTTCGCTTTCTTCTTCTTCTTCTTTTCATCTGCTTCTTTGCTACTTGCCAACTGTCCTGTGATTTCTACTCTCTCCACTGGCATGCCAATGGGAGACTTTCTGAGATCACCGGTTTCCTGGAATGATATTTGAGGCACATTTAAATGCCTTATGATATTCCTGGGTTTATGTGGGCTTGGTCCTACATGGATTGGTGGTAGGTCTCTATAAGGCACCAGCACGAATACGACAGGAACCCTGGGGTCGAGGGTCAGATTGGGTTGCAGCTGTCCGCTTGTCACTTGAAAAGACTGCCTGGGAAAGACATTGTTTAAGGGGTAGCCCTCCAAAGCTGCCTGAACTTTTATGTCCGGATTCTCTTTTGCCTGGAGAAGAACATCGGTGAAGTACGGTTTCACCCCTGTTATGGCGTTGATTTCAAGTGCGTTGTGCCTGTCCGCCAGAGCTCTCCCGGTTAAAATGGGCTGGAAAACACTTGCTCCCTGGACACCGCTCACAAAGTTGCTGAGGAGAGAATACCATATCCCACCACTTATCGGGCTCAAAGTGACCTGTGGCCATAAACTGGCCAGGCTCCGGAGAGCTTCACGGTTCCACGGCGAGGCAGGAAATTCAGCCTCTGTGTGATAGAGCTGAGAAAAGTAAATACTAAGGGTGATATCTGGATACTTTGCCAGGAAGGTATACATTTTGCTGATGCAGCAGTGGTTAGCTTCATTGCAAGGGGAGTTGCTGGAGTACAGAATAATATGCCGGATGCAGTCGTTATTGTGTATGGCCGAGTCAAAGTAACCGTTCACCTCAAATAACATTGATTCCGGGTGGGTATCATTCCCAGTACAGCTGCTAGCATGACCCTTTTGCACCAGGCTTCCAGAAGAAGTTTTTAGCTCATAGAACGTGAGGTGTTTCGTTGGAGGATATGTTGGCCCATAAGGGAATCCAAAAATCTGATAAAATTCTGTGTAGGCAACTCTTGCTTCTTCACCCGTCCGAATATGGTAAGGACAATTAGAGCAATCGAGAGAGAAACTCAGCCAGTAATAAGGTTTTACTATCGTTCCGTGATTGGCCAAGTATTCCTCATATAAGGGCTCCATTGTTAGTTTTATTGTCTTCTAGCTGCAACCCTAAACAAGGAAGAGAAATGACATATAAAACCAGTGCAGGAAAAATGAAACACAGCGCTTTAATTTGCCGAGTCATACTTTTCTTTAGAGGAAGTAGCACAATAACCATGGTAACATCTTTTGACTCTAAAAGATAGTGATTTACTGTATACCCATAGTGAAAGTTCAAGATACTAATCCTGAGAATTAGACAAATGCTGGGGGAGGAGACAGAAGGGAAAGACACAAGAACATCTTTGTCTGTTTGATAGATTCTGAGGCAGAAGAACAAATGGGTTAACAGTGCAAGTTCTAGAAACAGATTGCCTTATTTCAAATCTGGGCTCTGCCGATTACCAGCTTTGTTACTTTTGGCAAGTTATAGAACATCTGGAAGCCACAGCTTCTTTTTTTTCTTTTTTTTGTGAAATGAGGATAAGAATAGAACCTGCCTCGCAAGATTATCTTGTGCATTGAATGATGGAATAAATAAAAAATGCTTTATTATGTGCCTGACACATATTAAGGACTCAGTACATATTAGAGATGGCAAGAGTGAACGTTGACATTTTAGGAATCAGCGAACTAAAATGGACTGGAATGGGTGAATTTATCTCAGATGACCATTATATCTACTACTGCGGGCAAGAATCCCTTAGAAGAAATGGAGTAGCCATCATAGTCAACACAAGAGTCTGAAATGCAGTACTTGGATGCAATCTCAAAATGACAGAATGATTTCTGTTTGTTTCCAAGGCAAACCATTCAATAGCACTAGGTAATCCAAGTCTATGCCCCTACCAGTAATGCTGAAGAAGCTGAACGGTTCTATGAAGACCTACAACACCTTTTAAAACTAACACCCAAAAAAGATGTCCTTTTCATTATAGGGGACTGGAATGCAAAAGTTAGGAAGTCAAGAAACACCTGAAGTAACAGGCAAATTTGGCCTTGGAGTACAGAATGAAGCAGGGCAAAGGCTCATAGAGTTTTGCCAAGAGAACACACTGGTCATAGCAAACACCCTCTTCCAACAACACAAGAGAAGACTCTACACATGGACTTCACCAGATGGTCAACACCAAAATCAGATTGATTGTATTCTTTGCACCCAAAGATGGAGAAGCTTTATACAGTCAGAAAAAACAATACCAGGAGCTGGCTGTGGCTCAGATCATGACATCCTTATTGCCAAATTCAGACTTAAATTGAAGAAAGTAGGGAAAACCACTAGACCTTTCAGGTATGACCTAAATCAAATCCCTTACGATTATACAATGGAAGTGAGAAATAGATTTAAGGAACTAGATCATATAGAGTGCCTGATGAACTATGGATAGAGGTTTGTGACATTGTACAGGAGACAGGGATCAAGACCATCCTAAAGAAAAAGAAATGCAAAAAAGCAAAATGGCTGTCTGAGGAGGCCTTACGAATAGCTGTGAAAAGAAGAGTAGCAAAAAGCAAAGGAGAAAAGGAACGATATACCCATTTGAATGCAGAGTTCCAAAGAATAGCAATGGAAGATAAGACAGCCTTTGTCAGTGATCAGTGCAAAGAAATAGAGGAAAACAACAGAATGGGAAAGAGTAGAGATCTCTTCAAGAAAATTAGAGATACCGAGGGAACATTGCATGCAAAGATGGGCTCAATAAAGTACAGAAATGGTATGGACCTAACAGAAGCAGAAGATATTAAGAAGAGGTGGCAAGAATACACAGAAGAACTGTACAAAAAAGATCTTCATGACCAAGATAATCACGATGGTCTGATCACTGACCTAGAGCCAGACATCCTGGAATGTGAAGTCAAGTGGGCCTTAGAAAGCATCACTATGAACAAAGCTAGTGGAGGTGATGGAATTCTAGTTGAGCTATTTCAAATCCTGAAAGATGATGCTGTGAAAGTGCTGCACTCAATATGCCAGCAAATTTGGAAAACTCAGCAGTGGCCACAGGCCTGGAAAAGGTCAGTTTTCATTTCAGTCCCTAAGAAAGGCAATGCCAAAGAATGTTCAAACTACTGCACAATTGCAGTCATCTCACATGCTAGTAAAGTAATGCTCAAAATTCTCCAAGCAAGGCTTCAACAATATATGAACTGTGAACTTCATAATGTTCAAGCTGGTTTTAGAAAAGGCAGAGGAACCAGAGATCAAATTGCCAACATCCTCTGGATCATCAAAAAAGCAAGGGAGTTCCAGAAAAACATCTATTTCTGCTTCATTGACTATGCCAAAGTCTTTGACTGTGTGGATCACAATAAACTGTGGAAAATTCTGAAAGAGATGGGAATACCAGACCACCTGACCTGCCTCTTGAGAAACCTATATGCAGGTCAGGAAGCAACAGTTAGAACTGGACATGGAAAAACAGACTGGTTCCAAATTGGGAAAGGAGTACGTCAAGGCTGTATATTGTCACCCTGCTTATTTAACTTACATGCAGAGTACATCATGAGAAACGCTGGGCTGGAAGAAGCACAAGCTGGAATCAAGATTGCCGGGAGAAGTATCAGTAACCTCAGATATGCAGATGACACAACCCTTATGGCAGAAAGTGAAGAAGAACTAAAGAGTCTCTTGATGAAAGTGAAAGAGGAGAGTGAAAAAGTTGGCTTAAAGCTCAACATTCAGAAAACTAAGATCATGGCATCCAGTCGTATCACTTCATGGCTAATCGATGGGGAAACAGTGGAAACAGTGGCAGACTTTATTTTCAGGGGCTCCAAAATCACTGCAGATGACGACTGCAGCCATGAAATTAAAAGACGCTTACTCCTTGGAAGTAAAGTTATGACCAACCTAGACAGCAAATTAAAAAGCAGAGACATTACTTTGTCAACAAAGGTCCATCTAGTCAAAGCTATGGTTTTTCCAGGAGTCGTGTATCGATGTGAGTTTGAAAGCTGAGTGCCAAAGAATTGATGCTTTTGAACTGTGGTGTTGGAGAAGACTCTTGAGAGTCCCTTGGACTGCAAGGAGACCAACCAGTCCATCCTAAAGGAGATCAGTCCTGAGTGTTCATATGTTGAAGCTGAAACTCCAATACTTTGGCCACCTGATGCGAAGAGCTGACTCATTGGAAAAGACCCTGATACTGGGAAAGATTGAAGGTGGGAGAAGAAGGGGATGACAGAGGGTGAGATGGTTGGATGGCATCACTGACTCAATGGAATCAGTTTTGGTAAACTCCAGGAGTTGGTGATGGACAGGGAGGCCTGGCGTGCTGCAGTCCATGGGGTCACGAAGAGTTGGACACGACTGAGCGACTGAACTGAACTGAAGTGACATTTTAGCTCAGTAGTAATAGTATGAATCCCCCAGGTTGTCTAGTTGGTTCTGATTTATTAGAGTCCAAAGACACAGCAAGGGTTTTACATTTTGTTCATAATATTGTTCTTCTTTGTTTTTTGCTGACTATGAAAGTATCTAATATACTGTATGGAGGTTTTGAGTGTGCTTGCATGTAAAATCAGCTATTTCTTCAAATCATTGGCAATAAGTAGGAGGTGGTTATCCGTTGGCAGGGACTAAGACCTTGGGATCTATTTTATTTAGTGGTAGAGACTTCTTGGAGAAGGAATGCTTGAGTATTCTATGGGCTGTGGACCCTCCTCATTCATTGACATTTGAGAGTTTTATTTCCAGTAGGTGGGTCTTGTTAGAGCATTTTGGAAACTTTCCTGTTCTAGAGAGCAAATATGATCCTTCAGGATATTGCAAATAAATAATGTCGTGGATGTTAAGCCCTCAAAGTTGAAATTTTAAGTAATGATTTTTCCTTTACAAAAATATTCCTTCAGTATTATTGTTCTCAAGCAGCAACCAAGGGCATTATAATATAGAAACATTTTAAAGTAACTTTATTTTGCAACTATTATGTGTTTGCACAAAAGAAACTCTCCCAGTTTTATTATTAATATGCCCTTTGTCAGTTTAAGAAGTGAACATCAGTATCTCTTTATGGTTATATTTTGTACCTTTTCATTCCTGGTGAAAACGTAGTACCTTTTTACATGCTTATTGATCTGTAGTATTTATTCTTCTGTGAAAGATGTATGATTCTTTACCACTTTTTGTTGAGGTTTGTTTGCAGTAACTTATGTATCAAGAGCATTAGCTGTCATATTTTTTGTTAATATTTTGCCTGCTTTATAGAGCCTTTTAATTATGCTGATAGTATTTTTAATTGAACCAAATTTTACATTTTATGTGGTCTAATTAATATTATGATTTTTTTTTTACTATCGTATTTAGGAAAGACTTCTGCATCAAAGAGGAGTTTAAGTATTCCCCATAGTTTCTTCTACTATGTATGTTTTTTACATTTACCACTTTGTCCAGGCAGCAAAATAGATAAAGCAGAAAATTTGAAAAGGACAAACTGACCATTGCAACAAAATTAATTTCTCACTTCTCGAAATTTATCACTTCAGAAGTATTTATTACAGCCTCTCCTATAGAAGCACTTTGATCAACTTCTGTCTTCTCAACCCAGGTCCCCTCAGTCATTGCTGTATATGATACGGCCTCATCTCCAGGCCGAAACCTGCAGAGGTCCTTTACTAATCCCTTCCTGGGCAGAAAATACTTTAGGAGCATCAGTCCAGCTGTTGATGGGATGTGACTTTACTCATGTCACCATTAGCCTAATGGCTGATGTCTCTGCACTGACTCTGGGCACCACATATGCATCAAATTCCAGATTTCTCCTGACCTCTGACACATCAACTTGGTCCATAGGATTAGGTGTTTGCCTCAGATAGCTCCTTAGTGCTATATTTTCCTGCTCCAAGGCTTCTTACACCCTGCGAAGGTTTTCCTTGGGATCCTGACTCTTCCCCTGATTAACCCTTGGCAATGGACTGATCACCTAGAACCTGACACCGTCTCCTGCTTGATCCTGAGCATTGTTTTCTCCTTGGATCTGTGCCTCTCTCAGCCTTACACATGAGACTGGACCTAAGAATATCAAAACTTGCCAAAACCAAGCCCAAAGTCTCACTTTCTTTTGAATATTGTGCGCTGAGTGTGGTCTGCCGTTGGGTGGTAAACCCGATATCCAGGTTATAACTCAAATTACAATGTCTACTCAGCCACAGAAAATTTACAGATTGATTTGGCTAAAACGTTACGGAAGCAGTACCAAGAGGCCCTTTTCTGCCTTTACTTTTTTGGGGTGGAAGAGGGTATGGAGATCTCCATATGTAATAATCCCAGAATTACCCTTCTGATAAGGAGGAATCTTTGGGTTTTCAAGATAAAGGTGGTATGGAAAGTCCTGATTGCTTTTCTAAGCATCCTTCCTTTGCATCCCTCCGCTAGGCTATCTTAGCCACAAATGATGCATCATTACTGTCTTAAAGGGGATCTTGAGGACTAGTGGCTTTTATAGGTAATGATGGGAGTTTTGGAGCCTCATTCTTGCTGATGGCTTTCAGGGCCAACCAACTGTGGCTCCCTATTGGCACGTCTTCACTTTTTCAGAAGATCTTTAATCACCCTTATCTGAAGGGGAAGCAGGAAAGAATTTCCACCCGCTTTGAACTCTTACAGGATTTGTGGTTTATATCAGCAATTTGCTGCTAATGACAGACCGTCTTGTGTTAACCTTTGGTATCTGGCCTTTCATTTTCCCCTAACCAGGTTGAGACCTGCCCTGTTTAGCCCCTGGACTACCTCAGGAACCTTGATTGGTTCACAGGCCGAGTTGGCTAAGACTTGTTTCCCCACCATCCTGCGTCCCCATCCCCCAGTTCTCTTCCTTCTGCTTTGTCCGCACTTGAGAAATAAATGCATGCCGCCCTCAGCTGAGCAGATCTCCTGGCGGTAGGAAGTGGAGAGCTGCAGAACCCAGCTCCCGGTCTCCACTCCTTGTGAGTGGCCCCCTGGGCTACGGCTGTGGGAGGACCGCCTTCCTTAGTTTAACACCAGTGATCCATACACGAGGACAGTCTGCTTTCCCTTCACTCAGCCAGGATTTAGTGAGTACTGGTAAAGCACAGTTTGCACCGGAGTAGTTGGAAAATGGAGTCTGCCCTTCCCAATCTGTGCTCAATCTGTTAGCAGCTAAAAACAAGTGTTAGCAGTTATAATTACCATCATTTTGTCTCCACGCTTGGATCACATTCCAGGTGTTCTAGCAGTTGGTCCATTGCCTCTCTTTCCCCCTTCAAGTCTCAGGCCCTGTTTCAAGTAGTCGTTTCAGAGGCCAACTGTGTTGTTAAGATTCACCTCCTGTATCGGTTCGGAACTCTTTTTGCGGTTTGCGTCCTTTAGTTCCTTTGAACTTGGCTGTCCCGAGTTAGAAAGACCTTGCCGAGGTGTGGCTGCGTCTAAGAACACTGTTGAATTGGTGCCATGGTAACGTTTGCAAAGTAGCTACTGCTAGGATACGGCTCTGACACTTATTACTTTATTTGCATTTCAAACCACCTGTTCCGAAGATGAAAATATACATGAATGCATATTCCATTCTGGATAAAAGTGTAATATCTTACTGTTTAAGTGAACATGCTGGGTTTTTTTCTCCTTCTGGCTGTAAGCATCAAATTCTGAGCTCAGAGCCTTTGTTCTGATCTAAAATAGGAGCCGGTCTTGGGATGTGGACAAGGTCTGTTGGTTTCTTTACCTGTGGTGGTGCCAGAGCCCCTCCTTGGGAGGCTCTGCCTTCTGTGAGAGGGAGGCCCCTGCGAAGGGAGCAGAGACTTGACTTCCCCAAAGGGAGGCACTTTCTACTAATAGCCCCGCTGCCCCTGGAGCGGGGAGGAGCTCTATACTTCTGTCAAACCTGGATTACTACATGCTAGCAGTTTCCCTTCTCTTACACATTCCCTGGGATACTCTTGCTATTGATACATTTGTGGTTGCCTCCAGTGTTAAGACAAGCTTTGCCCCTGGATCAGCTGCAAGAGCACCTCGTCCCTCTCCTTGCTTCCCCTCCACCCCCTCCATCTCCACACCGTTTCCTAGGACACTTTATGTGTTGACAGTCATGAGTCATTGTGCTCACTCTCATTATTCCCACAATCCTCTTCCTCAGCACGCTTGAAGGACTGCGTGGTGATCACTGTTACGTATTTCCATTAGTTGCCACCCAAAGTCCTTAAGCATGTATCAGTTCAGTCGCTCAGTCATGTCCGACTCTTTGCGACCCCGTGGACTGCAGCACGCCAGGCTTCCCTGTCTGTCACCAACTCCTGGAGTTTGCTCAAACTCATGTGCATTGAGTCGGTGATGCCATCCAACCATCTCATCCTCAGTCGTTCCCTTCTTCTTCAGCCTTCAATCTTTCCCAGCATCAGAGTCTTTCCCTGTGAGTCAGTTCTTCATATCAGGTGACCAAAGCATGTATACTATGTTAAAATATATGTATGTATACACTGGGCTAAAAATAACTGTCAGGGATGATGGAAGCACCCAGAAGGCTTCCTGCAGCAGCATCACCACTCAGTTTTGTTTTTTATGGTCAAGCTTCCAGTCTCCACAACAGCGACAGTCTTTTCCCTTCTCCTCTTGAGAGCTCCTTCTAGCTTAAATATTTCATGTTGATTTTTGTGCCTTTTGTGGGTCTCAAGTGTATTCATTACCTCCTCAGCTAACTAATTTTCAGTGAGAGTTTCTTTCGTTGATGCTTGTTCACTCTATTGAATCCCATTCCTTCCACATCATTGGCCACTGGTCTTGCCTTTGTGTCCCTACTTCCTGCCTCTATTTTCACCTCCTAACTCAATGAACTGGTAAATATAAAACCAAAAGTTGATCCTCTAAGTTTACCTTTTATTTGATCTCAATAAATGATATTCCATTTAAAAATATTACTGTAAAAATGAGCCTCTATCCACTAGTATATTTACCAATTGCATTTTAGGGTAATTTGAGAAATAGGCAATCCCAATTAGGCAGTCAGTTTTTAAGACAGGTCTAGTGAGGTGTAATTGACAAATAAAATTGTGTATATTTAGTATATATAACTTGATCTTTTGATGTTCTTGTACATTGTGAAATAATCATAACAATAAAGAATATTAACATATCAGTCATCTCACATGTGTAAGCAGTGTTTGTCTTTCTGTATTTGGTTCATTTCTTTTAACATAATGCCCTCCAGATTCATCCATGTTCTGGCAGATGGCAGGGTTTCCTTTTTAAAGGCTGAATAATATTCCATTGCATGTATATACCACATTCTTTAACCATTCATTTGCCGATGGACATTTAGATTGTTTCCATGTCATCACTGTTGTGATGATAATTCTGCAATGAATATAAGGGAGTACAGATATCGCTTTGAAATCCTGACTCTGATACTTTTGGATAAATATCCAGAGGTGGGATTGCTGGATCATATAGTAGTTCTTTTTTTAATTTTTTGAGGAACCACTGTACTGCCTTCTTATAATGGCTGTATCAGATTGCATTCCCACCAACAGTAGATGATGTTTCTCTTTTCCCCATTTTCATCAACACTTGTTATCTTTTGCCATTTTGATAGCCATCCTAACAGGTGTGAGGTGATATCTCACTGTGGTTTTGATTTGCATTTCCATGATGATGAATAATGCTTGAGCACCTTTTCATATACGTGTTGATCATTTGTATGTCTTTTTTTTTTTTTAGTTTTTTTTCTTTTTCTTTTTTTTAAATTTTATTTTATTTTTAAACTTTACATAATTGTATTAGTTTTGCCAAATATCAAAATGAATCCGCCACAGGTATACATGTGTTCCCCATCCTGAACCCTCCTCCCTCCTCCCTCCCCATACCCTCCCTCTGGGTCGTCCCAGTGCACCAGCCCCAAGCATCCAGTATCATGCATTGAACCTGGACTGGCAACTCATTTCATACATGATATTTTACATGTTTCAATGCCATTCTCCCAAATCTTCCCACCCTCTCCCTCTCCCACAGAGTCCATAAGACTGTTCTATACATCAGTGTCTCTTTTGCTGTCTTGTACACAGGGTTATTGTTACCATCTTTCTAAATTCCATATATATGCGTTAGTATACTGTATTGGTGTTTTTCTTTCTGGCTTACTTCACTCTGTATAAAAGTCTCTTCAGGTCTTTTGTGCCCCCCCCTCCTTTTTTTAAGTCAGAATGTTTTGTTTTTGTTTTTGCTGTCAAGTTGTATGAGTTCCGTATACATTTTGGACATTAATCCCTTATCAGATATGTTGTTTGCAAATATTTCTTGCCATCCTGTAGGTTGTTTTTTTACCCTTTTTCTTTTGTTGTGCACCTGTTTGATACAGGTCCACTTGTCTATTTTTATTTTTGATGCCTGCACTTTTGGTGTCACATACATAAAATTATAGCCAAGATTAATGTCAAGAAGCTTTCCCCCTGTGTTTTCTTCTAGTAGTTTTACCGTTTAAGCTTTCACACGTAAGTCTTTAACCCATTGTGAGTTGATTTTTTGTTAATACTATGATACAAGTATCCAATTTTGCTCTTTTGCATGAATCACCATTTTTAAGTTACAGTTTTTAAAATACCTGTTTGGAAAACTCTAAAGGAGATTGACTTTGCAAAACTTCATTTAGATTGCACAGAATGACTTTTAAAACTGAATTTAATCGCAGAGAAACAAAATCCTTGATCATTGGGTTTCTGCTCACAATTATTATTGCTGAGTTGAGATTTATAGGAAGGAAGGAGGGTTGTAGAAACATCTAGATTCCCAGATAGACTTCTTTCTTCTGTCTTTGTTAACTTGCAATGTTTCATCTTTAGTCAGATGAATTATGCTATATGTTATCTATATAAAGTAATATGAAATTATGATGAAAACGCTTACAAAAGCTGAATTCTTCTACACTGATATATGTAATAATACACTTTACTTAGTTTAGTTGTAAACAAAGATTTGTTTCTAATCTGTGTTCTGGCATCCCAGTTTGGGATGTATCCAAGATGGCTTATGTGTTGCTAGCTGCTGCTTATAAGGTGACATTTTCTTTGGATGGCAAGAAGTAAAGTAATCTCTATTTTATTGCTAAAATATTTTACTTTTATTTGAATGTACTGTGCCCAATTAATTCATTGCTTTCATTGCAGTTTGGCTGACACTGAATAATAATGCCCACATTCATATAGCAGTACAGACTACTTAAAACTACTTTAAAAAGAAACTGAAGAAAAAGAGTAAGCTTGAAATAAATAAGAGTGGCGTATTCGGTGGATTTAATGAAGTTCACTATAGAATTAGTTGGAATGAGAAATGTTAGGGTTGAGAGGAAAGGGATATCTCTCTCTCTCTCTCTCTCTCTCTCTCCCATATATATGTTTGTACATATTTATACATACACATATATGGGTTTCCCTGGTGGCTCAGATGGTAAAGAACCTGCCTGCAATGCAGGAGACCCTGGTTCAGTCCCTGGGTTGGGAAGATCCCCTGGAGAAGGGAATGGCAACCCATTCCAGTATTCTTGCCTGTAGAATTCCGTGGACAGGGGAGCCTCGCAGGCTATAGTCCACAGGGTCACAAAGAACTGGACTCGACTCTTGCACGGAGAATCCCATGGATGGAGGAGCCTGGTGGACTGAGCTGTGGTCTACAGAGTCACAAAGAGTTGGACACCCCTGAAGCGACTTAGCACACTATAGCAAAGGGTGAATCTTGTAGTTTGGGGTCGTGAGAAGAATGGCCACAGGGTGGCAGCACAGTCTAAAGAGCAGGAAACTTTGTGTTGGACCCGTGGTTACTTTGCTAAAACCACACTTTGTGTGCACGTGTCCCAACAGTTCCCCCCGCAACCCGCCCCACCTTGTTGAAAACTTTTAATTTTATATTGGCATATAGTTGATTAATAATGTTGTGTTAGTTTCAGCTGTACAGCATAGTGTGTGTGCACACGGGCCTAGTTATGTCTGACTCTTTGCAACCCCATGGACTGTATCCACTGTCTATGGGATTTTCCAGGCAAGAATACTGGAGTGGGTTGCCGTTTCCTACTCCAGGGGTCTTCCTGATCCAGGGATCAAATCTGCACCTCCTGCATTGCAGGAGGATTCTTTATCGCTGAGCCACTGGGGAAGCCCATGTGCTATACAGTAGGTCCTTGTAAAACCACACTTTTTTTTCCTCAGAATTCCTCCATGTTGCTTTCCCCATTATCCTAGATAAACATCAGCAAATGTTCAGAATCAAAGGTTACTCCTAAAACTTAAACTGAGGAAAAGTGCAGGATGAAGCACTATCTTTACTCCTGGAGTCTGTAAGCTATTTTTGCCTACGCTTTTGATGTCATATCCAAGATATTATTGCCAAAACTAATGTCATAAGCTTTTCCTTCTAGAGATTAAATTTAAGCATTATACTGGAGTGGGTAGCCTTTCCCTTCTCCAGGGGATCTTCCCAACCCAGAGGTTGAACCCAGGTCTCCCGCATTGCAGGTGGATTCTTTACCAGCTGAACCACCAGGGAGGCCCAAGAATACTGCAGTGGGGTAGCCTATCCCTTCTCCAGGAGATCTTCCCAATCCAGGTGGATTCTTTACTGACTAAGCTATCAGGGAAGCCCCTTTATTTATAGAGTCTATACAGAGGCTCTAAAAAAGTTTCAAACTATCTGTGAGGAAGGTCCAACTTAAGTTACTAAATCATCATACACATAATTTTGTAAAATTTGATGAAAATTATAGTATTAAAAATGAACAAAAAACATTGAAATCAGAAGATTATTTTAAAAATAAGTAGTTGAACAGATATAACCGGATCAACAAATACAAATTTAAATGTTTTTTAAATAAATATAAACAGAACACTTGTCTCTTTTTGCTATTTTTGCCTGAGCTTGTGATGTCATATCCAAGAAATTATTGCCAAGACTAATATCATAAAGCTTTTCCTTGTAGAGATTTTATAGTTTCAGGCTTTAAATTTAAGTCTTTATAATCTATTTTGAAGATTTTGTATGTGTGTATGTGTATGGTTTAAGGGTCCAGTTTCATTGTTTTGCTTGTAGATATCCAGTTTTCCTAACATTATTTGTTGAAGAGATTATCTCCTCCCTATTGTATAATCTTGGGCATCCTTGTCAAAGATCACTTTTTTTTTTTGGCCACCCCATGCGGCATGTGGAATCTTAGTTCCCTGACCAGGGATCTAACCTGTACCTCTTGAATTGGGAGTGCAAGTCTTAACCCCTAGACCATCAGGGAAGTCCCCAAGATCATTTGACTGTGTTTGCGTGATTTGTTTCTGGGCTTTCTAGTCTTTTCCATTGGTCTCTGTGTCTATGTAAATATAAACAGAACAAACATCACACAGAATAAAAAGAAAAAAAGAGTTACCAAAACTACATATGTTGTTTATTGAAAGCATATGTGTATATGATTAATGTATATAGATGGTTAATATAGAGATTGCTATTACTGTATCCTACAATTGTGTTAAAACATTTATGAAGGATATAGTGAATCTCTATATTCAACGTCCTATACATGTACATTTTATTTCCACTATGTATATCCATTTAAAAGGTTTTTACTGTGACCAACTTGCTTCTTGCTTGCTACTTTATCCCATCTAGGTTGAACAACTTGCTCAAACTTAATGTTTGTTTTAATAGCATTGTAATAGAGAAAGCCAGTTTCTAGAGGTATGCTAATAGGAATAGAGGAAGAGGTTTTAAAGCACTTTCACGACCTGAAGATACTCACTTTTTAAAAGAGTTAATTAATTAATTAATTTTATTTTTGGCTATGCTGGGTCTTCATTGCTGGGTGGGCTCCTCTCTAGCTGGGGCGAGTGGGGGCTGCTCTGTAGATGTGTGTGGGCTTCTCACCCTGGTGGCTTCTCCTGTTGTGGAGCACGGGCTCTGGGGTGTGTGGGCTTCAGTAGCTGCAGCACGTGGGCCAGCGGTTGTGCCCTCTGGGCTTTAGAGCACAGGCTCAACAGTTTTGATACATGGGCTTAGTTGCTCTGCGGCTTGTGGGATCTTCCTGGACCGGGATTGAACCCATGTCTCTTGCATTGGCAGGTGGATTCTTTCCCACTGAGCCACCAGTGAAGCTCTAAAGATATTCATTTTTAATGCTTTTTAAAAACAAAGCAAGTGATGTAATATTTTAAAAATTCACTGTCAAAGCTTCATTAGTGGTCAGTTCCAACAATTTATCCTGTAAAAGTGAAAAGTGAAAGTGTTATTTGCTCAGTCGTGTCTGACTGTTTATGACCCCATGGACTGTAGCCTGTCAGGCTCTTCTGTCCTTGGGATTTCCCAGGCAAGAATACTGGGGTGGGTTACCATTTCCTCCTCCAGGGGGTCTTCCTGACCCAGGGATCAAACCTGGGTCTCCTGCATTGCAGGCAGATTCTTTACCGTCCAAGCCACCAGGGAAGCCCTGTAAAATAATATTAAATTTAAACTATCTTTCAACGAATGGTTTCTGGTTCCATGAATTTCCTATGCATGGATCTTTTTTTTTTTAATTTTATTTTATTTAACTTTACAATATTTTATTGGTTTTTCCATATATCAAAATGAATCTGCCACAGGTATACATGTGTTCCCTATCCTGAACCCTCCTCCCTCCTCCCTCCCCATACCATCCCTCTGGGTCGTCCCAGTGCTCCAGCCCCAAGCATCCAGTATCGTGCATCGAACCTGGACTGGCGACTCGTTTCATATATGATATTATACATATTTCAATGCCATTCTCCCAAATCATCCCACCCTCTCCCTCTCCCACAGAGTCCAAAAGACTGTTCTATACATCAGTGTCTCTTTTGCTGTCTTGTATACAGGGTTATTGTTACCATCTTTCTAAATTCCATATATACTATGCATGGATCTTGATGGAATATAAAAATTTTAAGCATTCTATCAGTTCCTTCAGGTGTTTGGTAATCATTTTGAGCGGATGAGCAATAATTACCTGCTGCATGAATAATAGTTGTTAAATTATGAAACATGACATAATCTGTGAAAACTGTCTTTTATGCTTCTAATGTTTATTTTGACTTTTCAGTCATCTACTACTGGAAAATATGGTGTATTGCTTCCTTGTTTGGAAATATTAAGATTATTAACTTGACAAATATATTTCAGAAAAATAGGCAAGTCTGGCTGTCTAATACATATCTTTACAAAACTGAGCCCAAACATGTTTCTTTTCTATTAGTAACTCTTGAGTTTCTTCGATGTGCAGACATTCTCTACAGAATTTTTCCCCTAGATAACCAGTGTACCTAGTATACCATCGCAGTTGTTTGTGATCAGCTTCCATATTATCACATAAAGAGAATACTCTCAAATGGAATGCATTAGTTTTTATGTAATTCATAATTTTTATTGTATCACTAAACGCATTGTTGAGTTTGGCTGACTTTTCATAGTAAGATTTTTTTTTTGCAGTGCAATTTTTTATTTTACTGGAGGATAATTTCTTTACAGTGCTTCGGTGGTCTCTGCTGTACATCAGCTGGAAATCAGTTATAATTATATGTATAACCTTGAACCTCTTTCCCACCCGTATCCCATCCACTTAAGGTATCAATGGGTGCCAGGCTGGGCTGCCTGTGTTATACAGCAGCTTCCATCTATTTCAGACTGTTTAATGCTTAAAATAACATAGCTAATAATCGGTGAATCTGGGATTTGAGCACTCTAAAATTCTTCTTTATACCACAATCTCTCCATCATATCCTACTTTTTAGAGCAAAAAGAAAATAATCTCAATTTAATGACCTAGCCTTAAGATAGGGAAAAGTCATATTTCAAAAGTGAGACAATGATAAAGTCAACAAAGAGAAGAAAGTGTAGGAAGAGCATGTCATGAGAAAATGATAAGTATGTGTGGGAAAACAGCTGAAAATCTTTTTGGCAAGAGGAAAGAAATTTTAAAAATCAGCTTTATTGAGGTGCAATTTACATATAATGCACCCATCTCAAGTGTACAGTTTTATGAGTTTTGACAAATGTATGTACTCATGTTACCATCATTACACTAAAAACGGAGAACATTTCCATCAGTCCCAGATTTCCTCCGTGTCCCTCCCTTCCCCATCAACCACCCTCCCGCATGGCTCTAGGGAAGTTCATCTCTTTGCCCTTGCTATAGGCTAGATTTGTTTTTTCCAAAGTTTCACATAAAAGGACTCATGAAGTATGAACTATGGGCCTTTTGCTTATTCCTTAGCATGATGTTTTTGAGACTCACCCTCACGATTATGTATATGAGTAGTTTGTTCCTTTTTAATACCTAGTAATATTCCATTGTATAGATATACTATATAATTCATTTATCTGTTGATGAACATTTGTATTGTTTCTAGTTTTGGATGATTATGAAAAAAGTTTCTATGAACATTCACGTCCAAGTCTTCGTGTGGACGTGTGCTTCCTTCTTTTGGACAAATACTTAAAAAGTAGAATTGCCAGGTTGTATGACAAATGCATCTCAAGTTTCTAAGAACTGCCAAACTGTTGTCCAGAGTGGTTTGTTATCTGATATTCCCACTGGCAACACATGAGCATTCCAGTTATGCCACATTCTTGCCAACACTAGATCTTGTCAGTGAAAGGAAATGTTTAACATATCAATTTAGAAAGACACGTTTCTTTTTTAAAAAGTATTTATTTGTTTATTTGGCTGTATAAGGTCTTAGTGGTGGCACACAGGATCTTTGTTGCATCACGTGGAGCCTTTTATTGTGGCTCATGGGCTCTCTGGTGGAGGCACACAAGCTCGAGAGCTCATGGGCTCGGTAGTTGCAGTGCACATGCTCAACTGCTCCACAGCACGTGGGATCTTAGTTCCCCGACCAGGGACTGAACCTGAGTCCCCTGCATTGCAAGGAGAATTCTTAACCACTGGACTATCAGGGAAGTCCCGTAGAAAAATGAGTTTCTTTTAAGCTTGTCATTGGACAAGAAGGGAATGAATAGTGGATAAGATTCTGTAGTACTTCTGTTTCTTCATCTGGATAGTTAATGCCCAATGAATTTCCAAGGGCGCCATAATTAGCAAGATATTTGATACCACTGCTTCCATCTGCTGTTATCCCAGTCTCATCCAAATGAAGTCATTGATAGTGCTGAGCTCAGTTCAGTCTTCTCCCTCAATTAGGACAGAGTATTTGGCAGCTGAGAAAAAGTATTATGATCTTAGACTCAGTAGAGGATAAGGTGAGCTCTGAAAATGCTCCAAGCAGTTGCTGTTGAGAAGCCTATTGAGTCTAATTGTTGTTTCATTATTGATATACTTGTTGTCTTTATAATATTGTTTTGATTGTTGTAAAAGTTTCAGGTATATAGCATTGACATCTATATACACTATGAAATGATCACTATCACAGGTCTATTTACTATCCATTACCATTTGCAGTTGACGTCTTTCACCCATTTCTTCCACCCCCCAAGCTCCTTCCCCTCTGGTAACCACTAATCTGATCTTTAGTGGGCTAATCTTGTATCAATAAAAGGCTCCACATGATGCAACAAAGATCCTGTGTGCCACCACTAAGACCTTATACAGCCAAATAAACAAATAAATATTTTTTAAAAAAGAAACGTGTCTTTCTAAATTGATATGATAAACATTCCTTTCACTGACAATATCAAGTGTTGGCAAGAATGTGGCATAACTGGAATGCTCATATGTTGCCAGTGGGAATATCAGATAACAAGCCACTCTGGACAACAGTTTGGCAGTTCTTAGAAACTTGAGATGCATTTGTCATACAACCTGAGTTTGTTTTTATTTTATTTTGTTTGTACATTTGTTTTGGTTTTTTGGGTTTCACATAGAATTGAAATCGTATTTGACTTATTTCACTTAGTATAATACCTTCAAGGTCCATTCATGTTGTCACAAGTGGCAGAATTTCATTCTTTTTTATGACTGAGTCATATTCTAATGTGTATATATGCCACATCTTCTTTATCCATTTATTCATTGATAGATATTTAGGTTGTTCCCATATCCTGGCTATTATATATAACTCTACACTGAACATAGGGGTGCAGATACCTTTTTGAATTAGCTTTTTGGTGCTCTTTAGTTACCCAGAATGGAATGGCTGAGTTATATAATAGTTCTAGTTCTTTGAGGGACCTTCATACTGTTTTCCATGGTGGCCTCACCAATTTATAGCCCCACCAATATTGTAGGCTCCCCTTTTCTTCATATTCTCTCCAACACTTGCTATTCTTTGTCTTTTCAATAATAACCATTCTAACAGGTGTGAGACAATGTCTCATTGTGGCTTTGATTTGTTCTTTATAGGTAATTTATCTTTTCTTTGATAACTTTTAAAACACTTTCTTTGCCTTTCATATTTTATAGTTTCCAGTGTGATGTATTTAAGGTATAGATTTAATTTTACTTATCCTGCTTGAAACTCAAATTTGCTAATTTTTGCTTCCCATTAATTCTGGAAAATAGCTATAATTTCATAAAAAATTTAATACATACTTTATTTGGAAATAGTTTCAAACTTAGAAAAAAGTTGCATAACTAAAGATAGTAACAAGGAACTCTCCTAGGCATTTTATCCAGATTCACCTATTGCTAAATGTTTACATCATTTGCTTTGTCACTGTGCTCCTTGATATTGCTTTTGTTCTCTCTCTCCACCTCTGTCTCTCTCTGTATTGTTTGAAGTATTTTAGGTTATTCATTATTTTTTTAAATATTCTTGTCTTCCATTTTCTCTTCTTTTGGAACATGAATTAGGAACATGTTGATCTTCTTATTTATCTGCATGATTCAGTTTGTCTGTTGTAATTCCAATTATTCATCTTTTAGTGCCACATTTTAGGTATTTTCTCCAGAACAGCCACCTAGATCTCCACTTTTCTCTTTGTTGTTATCGTTTAGTCACATAGTCATGGCTGGCTCTTATTTTAATCCCATGGACTGTAGCCCATGACGCTCCTCTGCCTATGGGTTTTTTCAGGTTTAAGAATACTGGAATATGGGTTGCCATTTCCTTCTCCAGGAGATCTTCCTGACCCAGGAATCAACCCACAGATTCTGCACTGCAGGCAGATTCTTTCCCACTGAGCCACCAGGGAGGCCTTCCACTTTTCTCTACAGGTCTGTTAATCTGCTGTTTAACTCACTTATCGAGTTTCTAAAATCAATGAATGTATCCTTTCTAATTTTATTTTTTCCTTGTATTTTACTCCATTATATACTTTTGGGTTTTTCATCTTTAATTATTTTAATATTATATCGTCTATAACAAATAATTCTGTTATCTTTAAAGTTCTTGGGGAGTTAACTCTGTTTTTTGTTATTTCTGCCTGTTCTTGGTGGATTGTTCCTTTGGGTGTTGTCAAATTTTGTTTTCTCAGTCATGCTTGCTGGGGATCCTGGGTGGCCCATGTTGAAGCTATATCTCTCCAGAGGGTGGCAGATTGAACCCCAGTCCGGTGAATGCAGATCCTCTGAATGTGAGGTATCATTGTTTTTAAAGCTCCACAGTCAAGGTTGAGAACCACTGCTTTGGACAGTGTTTGCTTTCCATTTTTACAGGAATTATAAGTGTGTTTCCCAACCTTGATCACTTTAATTTCTCAGCTCTGGGTTCCTGAACACATAGGTAGAATAATTTTTTTTAACAGTAGGAAGACATTTTTAATAAAGAATATCAGCATACCAATTTGATTCTTTTTGTTTTGTTTTCTAATTTCATTGAAAAATAACTGACAAATGTATATATTTGAAGTGTAAAAGGTGATGATTTTATGTATATATGCATTGTAGAACAATTACACAAGATCAAGCTAATTAATATATCCATTGCTTCCTGTGTTAAAGTTGACTCTTTATTTCTTATGGTGAGAATGCTTAAGATCTGCTCTCAGCACCTTTCAAGCATGCAAGTATACAATATCATATTATTAACTATAATCACCTTGCTGTACATTATTATTATTAGATCCTCAAGACTTATCTAGTAACTGAAAGTTTGGCCCTTTGACCTGCATCTTCCCATTTGCTTCTCCTCCTAACTTGGTAATGTAACAGAGCAGGACAATCACAGCCCCTAGCAGTCAGTCACCCAGTGCCTCATTAGTCAGGCACCCTGTTACTAGGCAACAAGTCTTGCTCAGCCACTGGTCAGTGCCTCAGTGGTCCCTGCCCACAAACAGCCAGTTGTCAATGAGCGACCATTAGTTGTCCTGCTCAGCTATTGGTCAGCACCACAGAAGGTCATGCCCACAAATAACTGTCAATGAGGAACTAGTCCAGAAGCAATTCAGCCAGCTGTCCATGGTGTGGTGGTCATCAGGTGGAGAGTGAGGTAAGAGACAGATTTAGGACTTCTCTTGCGGGTCCTCCAAGACAAGGAGGAGGGCCAGCCTTGTGCCAGCAGGTGAGCTGGAGGGCCCAGGGAACAGACTGGGGATTATGGGGCTCCACAGCCCTCACTGACGCCCTCCGCCTTGGTCCAGGCCCTGAGGCCGCGGGGAACCTCTCCCTCATATCTGTCTCTGCGACCTAATAGCAATGGCTGTCTGCCTGGTCACAGTCTGTGAGACCTGGTCTCCCCCATTTGGGCAGCCTGAGGAGACTGAGGGCCAGTTGGGTTGGATGCCTGGCTCCCTCAGGGATGACAGCTGGGCAGGGTGTGGGAGCTGGCCCTGAAGTAGCTGCCAATTAAGATCTGCGTCCTCTTAACCAGGAACTGGGACCTTGGAGGGTGAAAGTTGTGCCTTGGGACCTTGCCCTTTCTTGTCAGGCAGAGAATAACTTTTGTTTGGTAGAGATTTACAGGAACATCATTAACCTGACCATGACCTGACCTCAAGAACAAAGGATCTGACACCAAGAAGTCTGCAACAACTAACCACACTTGCTCCCTCACCTTTTGCTTTTAAAGGGGTTTGCTGACAACTTTCAGTAACTTGGGATTATTGGAGCATGAGCCACCCATCTCCTTGTATGAACCTGTAATAAATCTCTCTGTTCCAAACTCTAATGTTTTAGTATTGATTGGCCTCACTGTGCATCAGGCACATGGATTTGCGATTTGCGTTCAGTAACAGTAATTGCCATTTTATTCTGTTTCTATGAAATCAGGTTTGTTTTGTTTAGGTCCCACTTATAAGTAATACCATACAGTATTTGTCTTTCTCCGCTGTCTAGATTATTTCACCTAGCATAATGCCTTCCAAATTCATCCATGTTGTTGCAGATGGCAGGATTTCCTTTTTTATCACTGAATTAACGTTCCATTGTGTAGATATGCCACACTTTATCCATTCATCTGTTGGTGGACGTTTATGTGGTTTCATATCTTGGCTGTTGTGAATAGTGCTACAGCAATGACAGGCATGCAGGTATCTCTTCCAGTCACTCGTTTCATTTCCCTTGGCTATATACCTAGAAGTAGCATTGTTGGATCCTATGGTAGTTCTATTTTTTATTTTTTGTGGAACCACTCTCCTGTTTTGATAGTGGTTGTACCACCAATAGTGTGTAATGGTTCACTTTTCTCCACATTCTCACCAATTCTGGTTAACTTTTGTCTTTGTGGTAATTGCTATCATAACAGATGTGAGATGATATCTCACTGTGGTTTTAATTCCCGTTTCCCTAATGACTAGTGATGTTGAACACCTTTTCATGTGCCTTTTGGCCATTTGGAAAAATGTCTATTCAGTCCTTTACCCACTTTTAGTTGTATTATTTGCTTTTTTCTGTCATTAAATGTGTGAGATCTTTATAGTTTTTAGATATTAACCCTTGATCAGATATATGGTTTGCAAACATTTTTTGTCTTTCTGTAGGTTGCTGTTTCAATTAATTGATTGTTGCTTTTGCTGTTCAGAAGCTTTTTAGTTTGATGTAGTCCCACTTGTTTATTTTTGGCTTTTGTGCTCTTGGTTTCTTACCCCCAAAAAGTCATTGCAAAGATCAATGTCCCAGAGCTTTCCCTCTATGTTTCCTTCTAGGAGTTTTATGGTTTCAGGCTTTACATTTAAGTCTCTGATATTTTGCACTAACTATGAGTGGTGTAAGATGAGAGGGGTCCAGTCATTCTTTTGCATGTGAATATCCAGTTTTCTCAGCACTATTTGTTGAAGAGAATGCCGCCCTTCATGCCCTTACCGTTATGTGTTCTTGGTGTCCTTTTCTAAGGATGTATGCATAGGTTTATTTCTGGGCTTTCTAATATGTGCCAATGCCATACTCTTTTGGTTACTGTAACTTTGTAGTATAGTTTGAAATCAGAATGTGTGATGTCTCCAGCTTTATTTGTTCAAAAGTTTGCTTTGGCTACTCAAGGTCTTTTGTGATTCCATACAAATTTTAGTATAGATTTTCTATTTCTGTGAAAAATGTCAGTAGAATTTTGATACGGATTGCATTGAATTTGTAGATGACTTTGGATGGTATAGACATTTTAACAATATTAATTCTTCCGATCCAAGAACACTGTTTCCAGTATTCATGTGTGTTTTCAATTTCTTTCATCAGTGTCTTATGGTTTTCAGTGTACAGATATTTTGCCTCCTTGGTTAAAGTTATTTGTAAGTATTTTGTTATTTTTGATGTTATTGTAAATGGAATTGCTTTTTAAATTTCCTTCAGATAGCTCATTTTTTATGTGTAGAAGCACAAATTATTTTTCTATGTTGGGTTTTAATCCTGCTACTTTGTTGATTTCATTTCTTAGTTGAAACAGGTTTTTTGGGTGGATTTAGCATTTTTAATATATAAGATCATCTCGTCTGCAAACAGGGATAATTTTACTTCTTAATTTCTAATTTGGATGCCTTTGGGTTATTTTTCTTATCTAATTGTGGCCATGACAGAGTAGTACTCTGTTGAAAAGAAGTGGTGAGAGTGGGCATACTTTATTTTTTTATTTTTTCTTGACCTTAGAGAAAAGGCTTTTAACTTTTCACCATTGAGTTGGAAGTTAGCTGTGGGCTTGTCACATATGGCTTTTATTATGTTGGGGTGTATTCAGTTTATAACTGATTTGTTGAGAGTTTTATCATGAAAGAACAAGAATTTTGTCAAATATTTTTCCTGCATCTATTGAAATAAGCATAGGATTTTTACCCTTCAGTCAGTTCAGTTCAGTCATTCAGTCGTGTCTGACTCTTTGTGACCCCATGGACTGCAGCACACAAGGCTTCCCTGTCCATCACCAACTCCTGGAGCTTGCTCAAACTCATGTCCATTGAGTCACTGATGCCATCCAACCATCTCATCCTCTGTTATCTCCTCCTCCTGCCTTCAATCTTTCCCAACATCAGGGTCTTTTCTAGTGGGTCAGTTCTTCTCATCAGGTGGCCAAAGTATTGGAGTTTCAGCTTCAGCATCAGTTCTTCCAATGAATATTCAGGACTGATTTCCTTTAGGATTGACTGGTTGTATCTCCTCGCAGTCCAAGGGACTCTTGAGTCTTCTCCAACACCACAGTTCAAAAGCATCAATTCTTTGGCACTCAGCTTTCTTTACAGTCCAACTCTCATATCCATACATGACCACTGGAAAAACCATAGCTTTGACTAGACAGACCTTTGTTCAGTTCAGTTCAGTTCAGTTCAGTCACTCAGTCATGTCCGACTCTTTGCAACCCCATGAATTGCAGCATGCCAGGCCTCCCTGTCCATCACCAACTCCTGGAGTTCACTCAAACTCACGTCCATCGAGTCAGTGATGCCATCCAGCCATCTCATCCTCTGTTGTCCCCTTTTCCTCCTGCCCCCAATCCCTCCCAGCATCAGAGTCTTTTCCAATGAGTCAACTCTTCTCATAAGGTGGCCAAAGTACTGGAGTTTCAGCTTTAGCATCATTCCTTCCAAAGAACACCCAGGGCTGATCTCCTTTAGAATGGACTGGTTGGATCTCCTTGCAGTCCAAGGGACTCTCAAGAGTCTTAAGTTTAATACACTGTCTAGGTTTGTCACAGCTTTTCTTCCAAGGAGCAAGCGTCTTTTAATTTCATGGCTGCAGTCACTCTCTGCAGTGATTTTGGAGACCAATAAAATAAACTCTCTTAATTCTGTTAATATGGTGTAGCACATTTATTGATCTGCATATGTTGAGCCATCCTAGCATCCCAGGGATAAATCCCACTTGGTCATGATATATGATCCTTTTACTGTGTCCTTGAATTCAGTTGCTAGTATTTTGTTGAGAATATTCACATCTATGTTCATCAGGGACCTTGGCCTGTAACTTCCTTTTCTTGTAGCATCTTCACCTGGCTTTAGTATCAGGGTAATGCCAACATCCTAAAATGAGTTTGGAAGTGTTCCTTCCGTTCAGTTAGGTAATATAAAATTGATCCTGTGCTTGGGGAGACTCTCCCTGCCCCAGGCATCTCTGCTGAGATAGACAGATTCCTTGTCATCTCTTTTTACTGAGAAAGGAGCTGTTTAAGGGCTTACAGAGATAAGCAGGGACTCTGATGCACTTTTTCATATTGAACAAAGCCGAATCTTCATCATCTACTTCCATATGACTGTGAAAACCCAAGCTTCCTACTTATTCATATCAACAAGTACTTTCTTGATAACCTAAATGTCAGTGCCAATATAACATATCTACGTTTATGTTCTTCCCTGGTCTGGGGAAGTTTCTAGAATTTCCTCACTTCCCTGGACTCGTATTTTATTCAACAGTTCTAGGTTTTGCGTGTGAGTGTGTGTACTTAGATCACAACATTGCTGGAAATAGAAGTCTTGCTCTGTGAGTCTGTACTTCAGCGTCATGCCCTCCGTATCCTTGAATTCATTCTCCTGTTACCAGGTCTGCCTGAACCAAGTGTGAATTTGCTTTGTCTCTGAGCATCATTCATTGGGTTTGCAAGCATCTACCTGGCAGCCAAACTGCTGGAGCGTGTATGCATTTCTCTAGACTGTGCCTGGCCTAGTCTTGGCTTCATCTTGATCCAGTTGGTCTGTGTTGCCAAGATCCCGTCGTGCTTTGAATTCCAGCCTACCTGAATCATGTCAACCTTTATTCTTTTTCTTCTGTTTCCAAGTCTCTGTCTTCGTTGACTTGTCAAAGTTAAGTCTGCTTTCAGTTTATTTCCTGGATTCGTCTTTCCACAAAGGACTCTGTCCCTGATTTGAGAGTTTGTAGTGTGGTTTACAGCAATGTGGGAATGGGTCCAACTTAGGATTCGGGTTTTTAGGATGCCCAGATGGGCTTAGCAGAAAGCCTCGAACTTTCTACTTCATTTCAAAACCAGTTAACCCGAGTGTGTAAATTTCAAAGACTTTCTATTACATGTTGGTAATATGTGTACCTATAGTATTAACTGAGAATAAATACTGAATTACTCGTTTTGTCAGAAAGAGGAGTTTACAGTTGAGGATATCCTTTTTTACTTTTGTTTGCTTAATTCACAAGCAGCCATCTCCCTGTATTGCCAAACGCAGCCAGCTGTGGCTGGATTGTGACTTGTGGTCCCTGCGCCCTTTTCCTCCGAGACCTTTTGAGGAAATCGAATTGGTGAAAAGCATCCACTGAGCTCTTGGTAGTATTGGATAGATCATTTACCCCCGTTGGATTTTCTTATTTCTTTTAGGAAGTCCTGTGGAAACCTGTCTTACTCAGAGAACAACCCCTAGCCCTGTACCAATGGTGTTAGCATTCAATTATGAATGTGGCTCTAAGGTTTAAACAAAGTATCTGGTGATGAGAGAGCACTCTATGCTAGTAATAACCCCATGTAATCGTGGGTTGTATGGTCAGTGAAGTCTAATAGAATTTTTAATCTTCATCAGTTGCACCTTTGGGGTTCATGTGAGTGTCTTCCTTTCCATTGTTTTGTTCTTATTTAGATTTCTCTTCTTACTTTTTCTCTTTCCTTTCTTGGCAGCATCATCAAAAGGAGTTAGGAGGGTCTCCCAGAAGTGACATTTGAAGATTGTTGCAGTGTGTATACCTGTCAGAAAGGATTGACCCAACCCTGCTGAGAGCTATTTTATACATCAAGTCCTGAGGCAGTCTCTGCTCTTCTCTTCCGATCTGATCATCCAGAATGATCTGAAAGAAAACCAGGAGAGCTCATTATAGAGTCCAGGGTAATTTTCAGATGTAATTTTTCTTTTCTTTTCTCAATGCAGGGCATTTAGGAATCTTGCACTCTTGGTGCAAGATTTTTTGTTGGGATTGGGAAAGTTGGGTTTTAGACATTTTTTTTGAGGGGGGGAGGTAAAATTCTTTAATTTACTTAGGAAACACTTAAATTCTATTTAGTTTTATTTTTCTTCTCCCTTTTTCTGTTCTCTCTCTTTTATTCTTTCTTCCCTTTGCCTTACTTCCTTACTGCCTCCCTCAGGGAAAGAAGAAGAACAAGGAGAAGGAGAAGGGGGAGGAGGAGAAGGAATGGAATAGAATAGAAAGTATCAGAGTGTATCACAAGTAGTAAAGTTTTCATGAAACTTTTGTCTTGATTGCATAATTTTTTAATTACATAATTAACTACATATCTGAACTAGATCTTAATGGCTAAAAAAGTTTGAAAGCTGATGAACAGAATGTGTGTTAAAAAAAAAAATGTGTTTAACCTTTGTTCCCTATGATCATTGCATGGCTGAGCCACTCTTATGGCCTACGAAATCTTTCTTAGCTAAGTATTTCTTTTACTCATCCATGTGTATCTCACCCCATGTCTCTTTGCCATCTTTAATACGCCCTAATGTACCCAGTTTGTATAGAAAACATGCACGTGGAATCACAACAATGTCCTTAGACGTGCTCTGACTGAAACAGGAGCAAGCAGGACTGTCCATTGCCTGGCTCAGTGCATTTCAGCGCAGTCCGAGGTTATCTGAGTGCAGCACAAACCCAGAGGCCACCGGCTTTGGTGTCCCTTCAGTTAGTGTAAATCTTAGGGTAAGCTAAACGGTAATCTTGAGCAAGTTATTTAACCTCTCTGTGACTCAGTTTCTTTTTCTTCCTACCTAAGAAACTATTGCCTAATCCAACACCACAGAGATTTTATGAAAATAAAGTTTTCATCTAGAAATGTTACAGTTTGGGCTCTTATGTTTATATCTATGATGTATTTCAAGTAAATTCTTATAAAAGATGTGAGGTAAAGTTCAAAGTTTTTTTTTTTAATATATATTTATATTCATGTTGATTCAGCACCTTTAAGGCTATTTCCTGCACTGAACTTTGGCACCTTTGTTAGAAATCAATGGCCATTTATGTGTGAATCTGTTTCTGCACTTGATACTCTATTCAACTGCTGTCATTTAACAAGTATTACACTGCAGGTGTATTGTAAGCCTTAAAATCAGGAAGTACAAGTCCTCTGAATTTTCAGCTTTTTCATGTTTACTTTGGCTCTTCTAGGTCTCTTGCATTTCTATATAAATTTGAGAATCAACTGATTATTGTCTATAAAAAAGTTGTGGGAACTTGCTTCCCTGGTGGCTCAGATGGTAAAGCGTCTGCCTGCAGTGTGGGAGACCCAGGTTCGATCCCTGGGTTGGGAACATCCCCTGGAGAAGGAAATGGCAACCCACTCCAGTACTCTTGCCTGGAAAATTCCGTGGACTGAGGAGCCTGGTAGGCTACAGTCCATGGGGTCGCAAAGAGTTGGACATGACTGAGCGACTACACTTCTTCACTCAGTCCACAGATAATTTGAGGGGGTGAGATTAATATTTAAGAATATGTGACTCAGTTTCTTCACCTGCATCCTCATTATCTATTCTATGAAGTAGGATAATGATACTTCATAATATTTCTGTGAGTCTTAAAGGAGTCAGTATATGTAAAGGACTTAAGCCAGGTATATAGTAAGCACTTAGTGAACTAATATTTTTAAACCAGTTACAGCAAATTGTTGATCTGTTTAACTTTTCCTCAACTCAGATGTCCAGAGCTTTTGGTGTGTGCTTTAAATAGTGTGACTGTATGTCCCGGTTTGCCAAGGGCAGCCTCAATTTGCACCTGTTGTCTTAGTGCATAGTTAACAGTGACCCCTTTTACTCTTAAAAGTGGCACAGGTAGAATCTCATGTCTGATTATTCTAAACTATCCATTTTTATAGTACGAATTAATATTTTCCCTAGTTACATGCCAGTCTATCATCATCTCTAAGTACTTGATTAATTTTGGATTTATGTTGAAGACCTTACTCAGTTTTTCCATTGGAACTGCATCTCAGTTCTCTGCCCTCTACCCCTCTTTCCCTTTCTGACAAGTGGCAGAACAGAGATTGGATCCACAGTGCACGTACCTACAAGGACTATGCTTTTCCTTCTGGGTGCAGTTACCTGGGTCTGATTTGGGCCATTGTTCTGTTCCATGAAGACCTTTTGGTTTCTGATTAAGTCATTCCAAATATTTATTAATCCCCCTAACTTCGTATTAGTCACACACTTTTAATTCATTCACACAAGTATTTAATGAATTCCCACAGGGTGCCAGGCCCTGTTCTAGGAGCCAGGGACGGAGCAAGGGGCCAGCTGACAAGTCCCTTCTCCTGGGGATGTGCCATACCGTAAAGGCTGCTTTGTGGCCCAATCCAGGTGAACTGGGGTTACCAGAACAGGACTGACCAGTCTAGAGACTGCTCAGGAGACACTTCCTTCTGTATTAAAACTATGTATCCAGCAAAAATAGCATTTGGCACTCATTTAGTAGATAATGAATCTGTTTGTATTACCACTCAATTTGATTTTTTCTTCTTATCCAAAGGATAATACAAACCTACTGCCAAAGGCTTTTTCTTGCTATGCAATATCTGTCATATTTCCTAGATGTATTAGTCTGCTGTGAAAGAAGGAAATGGTGTTGTTTGGACTAACTCAATCTCAGTGGTGGCCCCATGGTATTCTTTAAGTAACCACATATTTTAATAGTTTGTTTAGAGTCCTGTTGTGTCTGCATAACTTGCATTCTCTGTCATTTTGAAAATTGGGACTCCCCTTCTTTCTGCTAGTTTCTTCTCTTGTTTGCTAAGATTCCTTAAAGATGCTTGCTGTCGGCATAGTGATCTCACGTGCTATGTTTTTTCCATATCCTAGAATATAATATCGGAGAAGGCAATGGCACCCCACTCCAGTACTCTTGCCTGGAAAATCCCATGGACAGAGGAGCCTGGTGGGCTGCAGTCCATGGGGTCGCTAAAAGTAGGACACAACTGAGCAACTTCACTTTCACTTTTCACTTTTATGCACTGGATAAGGAAATGGCAACCCACTCCAGTGTTCTTGCCTGGAGAATCCCAGGAACGGGGGAGCCTGGTGGGCTGCCATCTATGGGGTCACACAGAGTCGGACATCACTGAAGTGACTTAGCAGCAGCAACAGAATATAATATGGCCAGGCCAGGAGACTTAAGCTTCTTTACAGAAGCTTGATGCTCTTTTCTCTTAAAATCGTACTTATCATTGGTTTCTATTCTTGCTGTGAATACGTAATGAAATTCTTCACTGAAATGTGGACACTGTGACAGTTGCTGTTTATAAAGCCCTCATTATGTGCAAAGCACTATTGCAAGCATTTCACACACCTATCTCCCTTAGTCGTATTGTATCACATGACGTAGGGACTGTCTCCATTTGAGAGATGAGAAATACAGGGCCACAGAGGGAGTGAGGTATAGAGCAGAAACTTGAACCCAGTCTGTCATGTCAGGGTGACTGAAGAATCAGGTACTCTTAGGGCTAAAATTTGGACAGAGGTTCTTGATAAAATAGCCTTCTAAAATGGAAACTTTATATATACACTAATATATATAAAACAAATAACAAATAAGAACTTACTGCGTAGCACAGGGTACTCTACTCTATTATGGCCTATATGGGAATAGAATCTAAAAAAGAGTGGATATGTGTATATGTATAACTGATTCACTTTGCCATACAGCAGAAACCAACACAACATTGTACTTAGCTATACGTCAATAAAAATTAATTAAAAGTAAGGTGGAAGCCTTTATTCTAATGTGATAAAATTGTCTGTAATTTATCATTTTGTTGTTGATTCATAGTATTATTTAGAATATTATTTTGCTTGCATAGAGATGAAGCTATTAAAGCAGATGTAGATGAGGTGGAACTTTGGGGGGAGAGGAGTAATAATTTGAGGAAGATCATCCAATTTATTTTCTTATAAAGCATACACAGTGTCTGTTTGCTTGTTTTCATAAAAATGAAGTGAAGAGTACGCGTAGCTGTCACATGGCCATCTAGGCAGTGAAACGTAGTTTGCTTTCTATGGATCGGATTGCGGCACCAAAGACCAAAGTGCTTTCTTTTAAATTATTTGTTTACTCTCTATAGATTCATGTTCTTTTCTGCCATGATACCATGATCAGTGAGTTAAATTTTCATTGGTTTATATCAGACTTACTTCCAGAAAGGATATAAGGTGATATCAGGGTCTATTGACATATTAGCAATATTAAAAATACAGATTTAATTTTCTGTATTACTGACGCTGTTTAGTTCCTAAGTCGTGTCTGACTCTTTGTGACCCTATGGACTGAAGCCCACCAGGCTCCTCTGTCCATGGGATTCTCCAGGCAAGAATACTGGAGTGGGTTGCCATTTCCTTCTCCGGGGGATCTTCCTGACCCAAGGATCTAACCTGCATCTCCTGCATTGGCAGACAGATTCTTTACCACTGAGCCACCAGGGAAGCCCTGTTACTGACATTTTCTATACTAAATAGTAGGCCATGTGTAGATTGGGACCCACATCTCTTCTGTGCACTGACACATTATTACCTCTGAGCACTCTTCATGGCTTATGACCCACATGAATGAACTGGTGAGTGGTAGTCTGCATGTCACCTTTAAGAGATTTTTAGTATCACTTGTATTACTTTTGTTGATGGTAAATTCAGAAGCTACTTTGTATCTCTTTGTAAAAGAGTAACTTTCTTTAAAAAAAGAAAAGTTGTGATGTTTCAAAGGTCAAGATTACTTCCTAAGACTTTTGATTTTTAAAAAGTTTTGTCATCTTGGGAAAAAGATCTAGTCCTGGCCCTGACTGTTTATCTGAACAACAGAAGGAGTTGAGAGCATTTGCAAGGGTAAGGCAAAAGCCTCGCACTGTTACCATCAGCCCTCACTTTCATGCCCAGAATAGGCAGGGACGCTGCAGGACTGGGACACTGGCCATATTGACACTTCTAGTTTTTAAGTGGAAAGACCAGGAGACTTCAGTCCCAAGGTGGACAGAAGAGCCTTTATACAAAGATCCTGAGAACATCATAGAGGTGAAAGGCTAAACCCATAATTTGCTCCCTGCCCCTCCTGCTCTTAGCATGTTAGTGGCAAGTTGTTTTAGCAAAGCTGAAAACTTGAGTCTTTCCTTTGGAGAGCCTTATTTCTTTCCACTTAAACTATAATTATCATCTGAAAGCACACCAATATTTGATTTAAATATTTACATTTATAGTTATTTATATGAAGTTTTATATTTAAAACCTCATCTGGAGAACTTGATTTAGAGTAATAGCAATTTGGGAAAGGTTTAGAGTAGAGAACATCCTAAACTGGCTAAAGGTTTTTTTTTTCCCCCTCTTTGATATGTTTAACATTTCTTTAATTACTCCAGAACTTCAGTGTTGTTAATAAGATTCTTAAGTTTAGCATAAAACCTGGAAAATCAACGGCCTGGTTATGAATCAGCAGTGCCATCTAGTGCTTACTACCTTGAATTACAGAAGTGCCAGCAAGGGATATGGGAGACCAAGAAATTCCGCTCTATGTTCAGTGATGGACATAGAATGTGAAAATTTCTCAGCTTGCTAAAACTTTAGGTTTATCTCATTCGAAGAGGTCTTCCTTTGAATTCAAACTAGCACAGACTACAGTTTTCTTTAAAGGCCCCCTTAGTGCTGAATTTTTAAAAACTTAGAGTGACATTACACTCAGACATGAGCGACTGAACAATAGAAACAAAAGTGACTTTAAAATTGATTTTTTATTTTACTAAATTTTTAAAATTAATTTTTATTGGAGTATAGTTAATTACAATGTTGTGTTAGTTTCTGCTGTATAGCAAAGTGAATCCGCTATACGTATACATATATCCCTCTTTTTTTTTTTGGATTTCTTTCTCATTTAAATTACCACAGAGTATTGAATCGAGTTCCCTGTGCTATATAATAGATTCTCATTAGTTATCCATTTTATACTTAGAATCCCTGGGACGGGGGAGCCTGGTGGGCTGCCGTCTATGGGGTCGCACAGAGTCGGATACGACTGAAGCGACTTAGCAGCAGCAGCAGCAGCAGCAGTGTATATATGTCAATCCCAGTCTCTCAGTTCATTCCACCTTCTCCTCCCCCTTGGTATCTGTATGTTTCTTTCCTATGTCTGTGTCTCTCTTTCTGTTTAGCAAATAACTTCATCAGTGTAATTTTTCTAGATTTCACAAATAAGTGATGTTATACAGCATTTGTTTTTCTATTTCTGACTTATTTTACTATGTATGACAATCTCTAGGTCCATCCACATCTCTGCGAATGGCATAGTTTTGTTGCTTTTTATGGTTGAGTGATATACCATGATATATACGTACTGCATCTTCTCTATCCGTTCCTTGTTGGTGGACATCTAGGTTGCCTCCGTGTCCTGGCTGTTGTAAATAGTGCCGCAGTAAGCATTGGGGTGCACGCATCTTTCTGAATTATGTTCTTCTCTGGGTGTATAGCTAAACCTAGCAGTTATAATTTACTACATAATATATGAAATCTTTTCTGAATAGCAGCTCTCTAAGGTGTTCTAATAAAACCATGGATTATAGGTTAAGTTGAAAAAAAGCTATAACATAAATAGGGTAAGCAGATAAGCAAAAGCATGGCAGGAATATAATCAGAAAATAATCTTGCTTCCTCCATAATTATTGTATGGTAGTACAGTAATTTTGTCTGCTACTCTAAAAAATGCTTTCCAATAGTTAACAAATACTAATGGGTTCAGTCAGAAGAAAGTACTTGTTCATTATTATGTTTATAATAGGTGAATGTTAGGGATCTTTTATATTTCCTGAATAATTATGTTTTAAGACCTTAGCACTTGTAAGAGTATTCGTTTGATTCTTGTTTTGCTTTACCAACACACATTAATTTACAGTTTAGCAAGAATTACCATTGAGACCAGTTTTAACAGTCCTTTGGTAATCCCTGTTTTCTTATTAGAAGTGTCTCACATTGGAAGCTTTTTGAAAATAGCTCACGAGTTGCTATTTTTTCCCATTAGTTGTATATGTCATACCAATGACTAAAATACGTGTTCATGATAAAATTTCAGGTATTAACCATGCTCTATAAACTCAACCCCTGGAAATAGTCACTGTTAATAGCTTGGAGTACTATTTTCAATTGCTGTATTTTTAATTAAAATCTTTTCTCTTTTTGGTGGATCAGAGGTAGGGGCACCCTATTTCTACTTTTCTCGGTGGTACTTTCTTCTAGGGAATTTGCTGGCATTTTTTTCTACTGAGGTAACTGGTAATTTATTACTATGGTCAGGACTTTTGTTCCTGGTTTTGGTGTTTCTACCTTTTAATGTCTTTCAGTTTCTTAAGAGCTTGACAACATCATGTATTTGTTTAGTGCTGTGCAGATTTTTTTGGCCTGTTCAAAGGTATATCAACCTGCATGGAAAGGTTGTAGAAAGGTTGAAGACTTTGCCCAAGTTGGCTAATGTGTGGCAAAGGCATAATTTGAATGCCTTCTGATTACTCATGTCCCGAGGTGAACTCATCTGGTCCTATAACTTTAAATACTGTCTGAATTCTGATGATTCTCAGATTTGTATTTCCAGCCCTGACTTCTCCCCTGAGATTCAGACTTGAATATCCAACTGCTCTTTCTTCCTCCTCACCCTTCCCTTACTTCTCTCCTCCCACTTCCTGCTCCCCTTCCCCCTGCCTTCTCTTCTTCCTCTTCCCGCCGTCCCCCGCCCCACCCCGCTTCTCCTCCTTCGTGTCCATTTTGATAATATCTCAAACTTGACTTCACAGTAAAGAGGATCCTTGCTGGCCCTAGGCCTATCTTGTTTCTCTCAAGGTCTTTTCCATCTTAGCTAATGGCATCTGCTGCTGCTGCTGCCAAGTCACTTCAGTCGTGTCCGACTGTGCGACCCCATAGACGGCAGCCCACCAGGCTCCCTTGTCCCTGGGATTCTCCAGGCAAGAACACTGGAGTGGGTTGCCATTTCCTTCTCTATCATTAGCCACTTATTTGCTCAAGCAAAATCTTGAAATAATCCTGTTTGTCTCTTTATCAAGCTTGACATTGAAACTGAGCCGGACCTGTGGGGTTCCTGGGCATGGAAACCAATCGGTGTCCCCCAGTTCTTGTTTGTTAGGAACAGACTCCAGCTTCCATGACCTTCCCTGAGTTCCAAAGGGCAGGTCCAAACAGTGGCTAATCAGGGCAGAGAGGGGGATGTGGAGACAAAGGAGGAGCAGTCAGGAAACAAGTAGTGAAGGCTTGGGGCAGGGCCCTGGTTGCACCTTGCAAGATATGCATAACAACATCTTTGTGCCTTTAAACTCAAAAAACCCCCAACAAATGAAAAGCGTTAAGTATTCTTCATTCCAGATTGAAGGAACCAGAGAAGCTCATCAAGAAAAAGGAGACCACTTGGGACCAGATTAAAGCGTGCAGGCCCTGCACACACCCTAATCTCATCAGCAAGTCCACTCTCGAACCATTGCTATAAAACTCCTCACCGAAGTCTCCCAGGTGGGGACATACAGTTTTCAAGGGCAGGAGCCCACTGTGTTCCCCTTTGCCTGGCAAAGCAATAGAACTATTCTTTTCTACCTTCACCCCAAACTCTGTCTCTGAGATTCAATTTGGCACCAGAGTCCAGAGACCGAGTTCTTAGCATCAATATCAAATCCATCAGCGATTGTGAAATCTGGGCTTCCCAGGTGGCACTAGTGGTGAAGAATCCGGCTGCCGATGCAGGAGACACAGGAGATGTGGACTCGATCCCTGGGTTGGGAAGATTCCCTGGAGGAGGGCATGGCAACCCACTCCAGTATTCTTGCCTGGAGCATCCTATGGTCGGCGGAGCCTGACCGGCTCCCTCCATAGGGTTGCGGAGTTGAGCACAACTGAAGCAACTTGGCATACACGCAAACCTATTTTTTCATCAACCTGCCTTTGTCTCTTTCCTAGGCTATCACAAGTCACTTGTTCCAACTGGTTTCCCTGCCTCCAGTCTGTTCTCCATTACCTTGTTTCATTTTTTCACTGTGTCTAACAGTATAAGATTATTATTTGTTATGGATTTGTTGCCTGTCTCGCTTTCTCTAGACTGTAAGCATCACAAGGCAGAAACCTGTTTTGTTAACCACCGCATCTCCAAGGCCTAGAAAGAACGCTGCTGGCAATAGTGAATTTCATGTTGAATGAATGGGCAAATATGTCAATGAAAGGAAGAAATCTGGTGCTTTTCAGTGGTTGAGGATTCAGGAAAAATTACTCCTTTGCTGGTTTTATCAGGGCTTTTTGGTAAAGTGTTAAGAGACTTTAATACTGTGTTCTTGAGCTTTATATTAGAATCTTATAATCTCAAATATTTGATTTCATTTGAGCCTTGGTGCATGCATCTTGTGCTCCCTGAAATATTTGAGAGGTTTTCTGTGGAAACCTAAAAATGAAACCGATTATACTATTTTCTGGAAAAGGCCTGGCCCAAGAAAGGAAGGGAAAGAAACTGTTGCTAGTTGAGAGAAGCACTCAGTTTGCCCTTCACTAGAGAATTAAAAGAGAAAAGAGAAAAGTGAATGCAGAACATCTTTATTTGCTTTGGACTGCCCTTCTTCCGGTAAAGTTAACTTTGAATAAAGAGGAAATTGATGTTGGGCTGATTAATAAATTTTTAAAGTTGGAAACTTAAAGGTCTAAAGATCCTGAAATGTTATATTAAGGAACAATGATTCTATTAAGAAATGCAAAGCAAAATGAGGAAAAGGTGGGGAGAGATTGATTGGTTATTCTATATTTGGTGTAATGGAAAATATTTTTTTGAAGCAGCAAGATCTGGGCTTTGATTCTAATCTTGCTGCTAGCTGGCCACATATACTTGGGCACATGGCTTCTGGAATCTAGGTTTGTTATCTCTGTTGGAGGTTTAGTATGATTATATGTGCTGAATCTTGGGAAAGAATTCTTAGAAGTAAAAGTATGATATAAATGAAATGCATTGGTATTATTTTTAATGCTAAAATGCTTTAATTAAAGATATAATTTATAAGTATAAAGGGTACAAATTTTTAAAAACTTGTTTTTCTTTTTTTCCCCTTCCAGTTTTAGTGAGATATAATTGATACACCTGTGACTCAGTGGTAAAGAATCCACCTGCAATGCAGGAGATGCAATGCAGGAGATGCAATGCAGGAGACACAGATTTGATCTTGTTGGGTTGGGAATGTGCCCTGGAGAAGGAAGTGATAAGCCACTCCAGTATTCTTGCCTGGAAAATCCTATGGACAGAGGATCCTGGCGGGCTACAGTCCATGGGGTTGCAGAAGAGTCAGGCACAACTTAGCGACTAAACAAGAACTGTGTAAGTTTAAGGTATACAGCAAATTATTATTGCACACATCATCAAATTATTACCATAGAAGTTTAGTGAACATCCATCATCTCATATGGATATAAAATTAAATAAAGAGAAAAAAGAAAAAATCTTCCTTCTGATGAGAACTCTTAGGATTTACTCTCTTAATAACTTTCATGTATAACATAAAACAATGTTAATTGTATTTATCATGTTATACCTCCCTAGTACTCATTTATCTTGTAACTTGTAAAAGGAGTTTGCACCTTTTGACGCCTTCATCCAGTGCCCACTCCAGCCCTCTCCACCTCCTCCAACTACCCCCCCAACCCCCACCCCCTTCTAGTAATCACAAATATAATCTATTTAGCATGAGTTTGTTTGTTTTTGAGGTATAATTGACCTACAATGCTATCATTGCACAACATGACCAGATAATAAGTTTAGCTATGTTATGTCACCATACAAAAATATTCCATGGTTGTTGGCTGTCTTCCCCCATGCTGTATATTTCATCGCCATGACTCATTTATTTTGCAACTGGAAGTTTGTACCTCTTAATTTGCCTCATTGATTTCTTTCTTTGCTTTACTTTTTTCCCCTCTGGTGAGCCCTCTGTATCGATAGCTCTGTTTCTGTTTTGTTGTGTTTGTTCATTTGTTTTGATTTTTAGATTCCACATATAAGTGAAATGATATGGTATTTATCTCTGTCTGAATTGTTTCACTTAGTGTAATATCCTCTAGGTCCCTCTGCATTATTGCAAATGACAAGATTTAATTCTTTTTATGGCTGAGTAATATTCCACTGCATAATATCTACCATATCTCCTTTATCCATTCATCTATGATAGCACTTGGGTTGCTTCCATTTTTTGGCTATTGTAAAAAGTTCTGCAATGAACTTAGGGGTCATATGTCTTTTTTAATCAGTGTTTTTGTTTCCTTAAGATAAATACTTAAGTTAGGAGCGGAATTGCTGGATCATATGGTAGTTCTGTTTTTATTATTATTATCAGTATTTCACCCTTCTAGTATGATATCCAAGTTTTCATTCTCTTGCTGTTTTCAGCTCTGGGGCCCTAGAACTCAAATGGCTATGAAGACACCAAGATCTGGACTGAGAGTTTTCATGAAACAATTTAAAATCGTTTAAAATGACGTTTCTGGGAAATTTTTGCTTGTTTGTTTAACTGGTTGTTTATGTGCATCTGAGATTAACAACAGCAACAACAAAAGCACATTTTATGTAGCACCATCAGCGAGGCGTTGTATCCTTATTATAAATTTCTGAGTATCCTGTAAGATATCAGCTATGGAGTGTTCTTTGGGTAGATCAGGGGAGAAAGAATGGAGGTTTTTATGTCTTTAAAAGCAATTATAGGCTCAGGTCTCTGAAAAAGTATTGCGTGCCAGGAATGGCACCTCTGCTACTGTTTGATCTTGACTTAAAACTTTTTAAAGGCCAGACTATTGATGCATTTGAAACTGTTAGTACCTATTTCTTAAATAAAATTAGCTTGACAGTGTTATTAATTTTTCTTCTTCAAAATGGTAAGAAAATGAGCTTGAAGCAGTATTATTGCGTGTGCTTAAATGAGTCTCATTTCCAGATATCAGAAAGCATGTTTCTAAGTGTTTTGGAGAAAAGTAATTCTTTTCAGTCCAAGCAGATTGTTTTGTTTTAGAAATACTGAGGATGCAATATGTGAATCATATTTGGATTTTAAAACAGGATATTAAACTTCACAGTAAAAGTGATTCCATGGTTGTTAAAGCCTAGGGAGAGGTTTATAAAGCCAGCCGACAAAGAAACTGAACTCACTTGGAGAAGTGAATGATGCAGGAATGGAAATATTGAATAAATGACTTTAAAATCATTTTAAATGTTCTTTTATCCCTTGAAGACAGACAGACCATTAAAATTAAAATGGTATTAAAATTTTTCTCTATAAAACGATGTAACCTAATAGTATGAATGTTGAGTCAGTCACATGTATTTTTTTCCAAATCCATAATTTGAATTGGATTTCCAAGTCCAAAGTTCTGAGCTTATTTAGTATTTTGAAATTTGTATTTGTTAGGTATTGCACCTTAGTCAGTCTTTCAAAATAAATCCCCATTAAGTTCAAGTAAATAATCCTGAAGGTAAAGTGAGCTGGCCTTATTGAAATGTGAGTGAATGTGAAAATTGAGTTGACTGACTAAGGAAAGTGAGGAGGGGATTAAAAAAGGCGTGTGATTTCCATGTGTTTGTCGCTTTGCATTCGCTCTTAGTCTCCCAGGAGGCTTTTATCATTCTACCGCATCTGTTAAATCCATACTAATTCTTTCACCGTCCATTTCTAGCATCCTGTTCTCAGTCATGACTATATTAATAGCCTACTCCATTTCTCCTGCTGCCTGTGGGAGCCTCTGCTATTGCATGTAGCATGCCATGAGTCATTGGCTTACATTTCCGTCATTTTTTTTTTGTATCTCCAGTGCCTTGCTTAGTGCCTGACACATACTGCGAACTTAGTACATGTTCGCAATGTACATTAAAACGAGTGAACAACGTGGTGAGAAATAGCCCCTGAACCCTGCATAACCTAGATACTGTTCAAAAAGATGTGGCTCTTGGCCCTGTCCTTCTCCTTGGGCAGAGTAGTGGTGGTAGGACAGAGGCTACCTGAAGGATAAGCAGATAGGTGGGTTGATTTTTCAATAAATATTCATTGGGCTTCTGGCACTATTTCAAGTGCTTCATGGGAAATTGCAGAGAGGTAGGATACATTGTAACTACTCTCAGGAGTTTACCAGTTAGCTTTAGAGGTATGGCTTACCTATGTGAATCATTTAGAAGGAAACTGAATGCTGAATTTAAGGAAGCCAGAAAAGGTAGAAAGCCTTGTGAGTTGGAAGAGCTAGGAAAGTTAGGGGAGACACAGGTTAATTTGAGCTCAGTAGTATTGACTGAAGGAGGGGCTTTGAGGTGTTGTCAAACCTTGGGCCAGGGGAGAGCTGAATGGTTGACTTTGTGGGAGCGAGCTGGTGGAGCAGGGTTTACTCTGGGGACTACAGACCCTTTGTACATCCATGGGTAGGCTTCAGAGGGGCTTTGAACCCCTGGAAAAATTTGCAAAATGTTGTTTTTATGTGTACAGGCAGTTTAACAGTGGTAAGGTTCAGCTTTTAAAGATGTGCGTGTAGAATTTTTAAAGAATGCTAAATTTTGTAATTTGCATTGGAAATACATTTGAACAATTTGTATTTTTGTGAGGTCATAAAGAGAGGGGGAAGGGCTTCCATGGTGCCTCAGATGGTAAAGAATCTGCCTGCAACGCGGGAGACCTGGGTTCAATCCCTGGGTCGGGAAGATCCCCTGGAGGAGGGCATGGCAACCCAGCCCAGTTTTCTTGCCTGGAGAATCCCATGGACAGAGAGGAGCCTGGCGGACTACAGTCCATGGGGTCACAAAGAGTCGGACACGACTGAGTGACTAAGCATAGTACATAGCACAAAGAGAGGGGGAGAGGGAAGTATTCAGGAACAGGGAAGAGGATGGAGAGAGAGAGGAAGGAGATTTGGTCTAATGCTTGAAGAGGCAAAATAACAATATAGATGTTATTATTTATTTATGATATTTCCCTGAAAGTGTATCAGTATCTATGCATCATCTTTAGCTGATTATTAAAATAAATCATCTAAGTAATGAAAGCTAAACTTCTGGGCCCAACACTGTATTTGAGAAGAATCAAATACTGAACTAAAAGTGAATGAAAATTTATACTGTTGTTGCCCAAATGAAAATATATGAAATTCAGTGGTAGACAATGTTATAAACTTGGTCAAGATGTTTTGGTTTTATTTGCCAGGGTCTTTAATCAGCTATTTTTTCAAAAAGGTTATTCTGTTTAACTTTTCCCCCAGTTATATTGGGAAATTATTGACACATATCACTATAAGTAAAAGGTATACAGCATGATGGTTTGATTTATATATGATGTGAAATGATTACCACAGTAGATTCCTCTAGCACCCATTTTCTCATACAGATACATTAAAAAGAAAAGAAAAAAAATTCTCTTGTTATGAGAACTCAAGAATTACTCTCTTAACAACTTGCCTAGATATCATACAGCAGTGTTAGCTGTATTCATTGTGGTGTTCATTACACCCCTAGTACTTACTTATCTTGTAGCTAGAAATTTGTGCTTTTTGACCACCTTCCTCTAAGCCCTCTCTCCCAGTCTCTGTCTTTGGTCTCTCTTTTATGAGTTTGTAGTTCTTTTTTTTCTTTTTTTTTTAAAGATTTCACATATTAGTGAAAGTGAAACAATATAGCATCTGTCTTTCTCTGTCTGACTTGTTTTACATAGTGTACTGCCTTCAAGGTACATCCATGTCGTTGCATATGGTAAGATTTCCTTTTTTTTCTGGCTGAATTATATATGTGTATGTGTGTGTATATTCAGTTCAGTTCAGTCACTCAGTCTTGAGTCACTCAGTCACTTCAGTCGTGTCCGACTCTTTGCGACCCTATGAATTGCAGCCAAAGATGGAGAAGCTCTATCCAGTCAGCAAAAACAAGACCAGGAGCTGACTGTGGCTCAGATCATGAACTCCTTATTGCCAAATTCAGACTTAAATTGAAGAAAGTAGGGAAAACCACTAGACCATTCAGGTATGACCTAAATCAAATCCCTTATGATTATACAGTGAGAAATAGATTTAAGGGCCTAGATCTGATAGATAGAGTGCCTGATGAACTATGGAATGAGATTCGTGACATTGTACAGGAGACAGGGATCAAGACCATCCCCATGGAAAAGAAATGCAAAAAAGCAAAATGGCTGTCTGGGGAAGCCTTACAAATAGCTGTGAAAATATATATATATATCAGATCGGATCAGTTGCTCAGTCGTGTCCGACTCTGCGACCCCATGAATCGCAGCACGCCAGGCCTCCCTGTCCATCACCAACTCCTGGAGTTCACTCAGACTCACGTCCATTGAGTCAGTGATGCCATCCAGCCATCTCACCCTGTGTCGTCCCCTTCTCCTCCTGCCCCCAATCCCTCCCAGCATCAGAGTCTTTTCCAATGAGTCAACTCTTCGCATGAGGTGGCCAAAGTACTGGAGTTTCAGCTTTAGCATCATTCCTTCCAAAGAACACCCAGGGCTGATCTCCTTTGAATGGACTGGTTGGATCTCCTTGCAGTCCAAGGGACTCTCAAGAGTCTTCTCCAACACCACAGTTCAAAAGCATCAATTCTTCGGCGCTCAGCCTTCTTCACGGTCCAACTCTCACATCCATACATGACCACCGGGAAAACCATAGCCTTCACTAGACGGACCTTTGTTGGCAAAGCAATGTCTCTGCTTTCGAATATGCTGTCTAGGTTGGTCATAACTTTCCTTCCAAGGAATAAGCGTCTTTTAATTTCATGGCTGCAGTCACCATGTGTAGTGATTTTGGAGCCCAGAAAAATAAAGTCTGACACTGTTTCCACTGTTTCCCCATCTATTTCCCCTGAAGTGGTGGGACCGGATTTCATTATCTTCGTTTTCTGAATGTTGAGCTTTAAGCCAACTTTTTCACTCTCCACTTTCACTTTCATCAAGAGGCTTTGGAGTTCCTCTTCACTTTCTGCCATAAGGGTGGTGTCATCTGCATATCTGAGGTTATTGATATTTCTCCTGGCAATCTTGATTCCAGCTTGTGTTTCTTCCAGTCCAGAGTTTCTCATGATGTAGTCTGCATATAAGTTAAATAAACAGGGTGACAATATACAGCCTTGACAAATTTTTCCTATTTGGAACCAGTCTGTTGTTCCATGTCCAGTTCTAACTGTTGCTTCCTGACCTAAGACATCATCAACAAAGTGCAAAGAGAATCTACAGAATGGGAAAAATATTTGTAAACCATACATCTGATGAGGTGACCTCACCAGACCTGAAAAGACATTTCAGATACATGAAAGAACAACAGATATAGGAAAAGATGCTCAACATCAGTAGTGACTAGACAAATACAAATTAAAACCACAATGAGATACCATTTCATGCCTGTTAAAATAGCCATCATCAGAAAGACAAGAGATAGCAAATACCGACATGGATACAGAGAAAAGGGAACCCTTGTGAACTGTTGATAGGATCGTAAATTGGTGTAGCCAATATGGAAAATAGTATGGAGGATCCTCAAAATTTTTTAAATTGAGCTACCAAGTGATCCAACAATTCCACTTCTGAGAATATATCCAAAGGAAATGAAAACACTAACTCAAAAAGAAATCTGCATAACTATAACCCTGTATACGAGACAGCAAAAGAGACACTGATGTATAGAACAGTCTTTTGGACTCTGTGGTAGAGGGAGAGGGTGGGATGATTTGGGAGAATGGCATTGAAATACGTATAATATCACATATGGAACGAGTCGCCAGTCCAGGTTCAATGCACGATACTGGATGCTTGGGGCTGGTGCACTGGGATGACCCAGAGGGATGGTATGGGGAGGGAGGAGGGAGGAGGGTTCAGGATGGGGAACACGTGTATACCTGTCACGGATTCATTTCGATATTTGGCAAAACCAATACAATATTGTAAAGTTTAAAAATAAAATAAAAATAAAAATAAAGAAATCTGCATCCTGTGTTCATAGCAGCATTATTTACAATAGCCAAGACATGGAAACAACCTAAGTGTCCATCAATTCACACATTTATTTCTGAGATATTGATTCAGTTTCTGAATTATTCACACATTGATGGACACTTAGGTTGTTTCCATGTCTTGGCTATTGTAAATAGTGCTGCTATGAACACGGGATGCAGATTTCTTTTTGAGTTAGTGTTTTCATTTCCTTTGGATATATTCTCAGAAGTGGAATTGTTGGATCACTTGGTAGCTCAATTTAAAAAATTTTGAGGATCCTCCATACTATTTTCCATATTGGCTACACCAATTTACGATCCTATCAACAGTTCACAAGGGTTCCCTTTTCTCTGTATCCATGTCGGTATTTGCTATCTCTTGTCTTTCTGATGATGGCTATTCTAACAGGCATGAAATGGTATCTCATTGTGGTTTTAATTTGTATTTGTCTAGTCACTACTGATGTTGAGCATCTTTTCCTATATCTGTTGTTCTTTCATGTATCTGAAATGTCTTTTCAGGTCTGGTGAGGTCACCTCATCAGATGTATGGTTTACAAATATTTTTCCCATTCTGTAGATTCTCTTTGCACTTTGTTGATGATGTCTTTTTCTGTGCAGAAACTTTGTAGTTTGATATAGTTCCACTTATTTATTCTTGATTTTGTTGCTTGTGCTTTAGGTGTCATATCCAAAAATTCGTCACCAAGACCTATGTCAAGGAGTTTTATTTCTGTTTTTTTTCTAAGAGTTTCATGGTTTTATGTCTTACGTTAAAGCCTTTAATCCATTTTGAGTTAATTTTTGTGATTGGTGTAAGTTATGGGCCCAGTTTCATTCTTTCCCTTGTGAATATTCTATTATTCCAGCACCATTTATTGAAGAGAAAATCTCCTCTTGTCAAGTGTTAGTTGATCACATATGTTTAGCTTTATTTCTGGGATATTGATTCAGTTCCTGAATTATTGATTCTGTTCTTCTGATCTATTTGTCTCTTTTTAGGCCACTACTGTACTGTTCTGATGACTATAGCTTTACAGTACAGCTTAAAATCAAGTATGGCTTTACAGTATAGCTTAAAATCAAGATATGTAATTTGTCTTGATTAGAGCCCCTAATCCTAATCATCCTGATTTTTTTTCTTTCTGATAAAAAAGAAATTTCTTTGGCTATCTGGAGTCTTTGCAGTTCCATATAAATTTTAGGAATGCTTTGTCTACTTGTATACAAAATGCCATTGAAATTTTGATAGGGATTGCATTGAATCTATAGATGGCTTCGATAGTATTGACATTTTAACAATATCAAACCAATTCATGAGCATGGGATACCTTTCCATTTACTTGTGTTTTTTTTCAATTTCTTTTATCAACGTCTTATAGTTTTCAGTATAGAGATCTATCACCTCCTTAGTTAAGCTTATTCATGAATATTTTATTCTGTTTGATGCCATTGTCAATGGAATCTATTCTCTCTTCTTCAGAAAATTTGTTGTTAATGAGTAGAAACTTATTTTTGCAAGTTAATTTTGTATTGCATTTAACCTTTTGAATTTAAGGATTTTTCTCTTAATGCAAAAATCTGCATTTCTTCATCAAAATTGAATATAATGGACTTGACTTGGTTACTTGCCATAGATAGAGATTCTTTTAATAGTTGGTTCAATTCAGTTCAGTCACTCAGTTGTGTCTGACTCTTTGCGACCCCATGAATTGCAGCACGCCAGGCCTCCCTGTCCATCACCAACTCCCAGAGTTCACTCAGACTCACATCCGTCAAATCAGTGATGCCATCCAGCCATCTCATCCTCTGTCATCCCCTTCTCCTCCTGCCCTCAATCCCTCCCAGCATCACAATCTTTTCCAATGAGTCAACTCTTCGCATGAGGTGGCCAAAGTACTGGAGTTTCAGCTTTGGCATCATTCCTTCCAAAGAACACCCAGGGCTGATCTCCTTCAGAATGGACTGGTTGGATCTCCTTGCAGTCCAAGGGACTCTCAAGAGTCTTCTCCAACACCACAGTTCAAAAGCATCAATTCTTTGGTGCTCAGCTTTCTTCACAATTTAATATTAGATGCTCAATATATAGAGAAAATATTGAGATTGGAGCTCTCTTTCAATTCTCTTTCAATTCAAGGTTAACATACTTATCATGTCAGGCACAGAAATGATGGATTTACACTTTGGGTTTAGTGAGCATTTCAGTATCAGAAACATGCTCTGAAATAATAGCTCTATCATGTTACAAGTGTGAGTTAATGAGGAAGGAAAGAGACAGGTGAAAAAAAAATTGTTCATTTGTTCTTTGGGTTATTCCCAAAAGAATTGCAATGAAGAAGTGTTTCATAATTATTGGTTTATAGGATTGATAAGAGGTCAGTAACTGAGGAACAAAGAAGCTGTAACTTTATGTAAATAAATAATGCAACAGTACATTTTTCTCTAGTTGTCATTACAAAACTAACTAATTTGACAATAGGTTAAAAAGATAGTGCTGTTGAGAGAGGAAATAGACATATAAATCTCAATTATATCTAAATCATCAATAAGCCATATTTTTACATAGAATTCAGTTTAATTGGAAGAGCTGAGCAATTTGATGATGCTAGGAACTTGTTGATTCAGATTTATAAACCTAAAATGTGCATAACTAATGTTAATTTAATAATGTTGGATTGTAATAGCCTTGAAGTATTAAGAAAGATATAAATTCACAGATCATATAGTTTTATAAGCAATTGTTCAGCCCATGAAGATTCAACATAAAGGGCCACTTCAGCTAATATTCAAAATGTATTATCATTTCTATTATAGTCTAAACCCATTAAAAAAGATCTGGTAATAATATATTTGTATATATATTATCAGTTCAGTTGCTCAATCGTGTCTGACTCTTTGCAACCCCATGAATCGCAGCACGCCAGGCCTCCCTGTCCATCACCAACTCCCGGAGTTCGCTCAAAACTCACGTCCATCGAGTCAATGATGCCATCCAGCCATCTCATCCTCTGTCGTCCCCTTCTCCTCCTGCCCCCAATCCCTCCCAGCATCAGAGTCTTTTCCAATGAGTCAACTCTTCGCATGAGGTGGCCAAAGTACTGGAGTTTCAGCTTTAGCATCAGTCCTTCCAAAGAAATCCCAGGGCTGATCTCCTTTGAATGGACTGGTTGGATCTCCTTGCAGTCCAAGGGACTCTCAAGAGTCTTCTCCAACACCACAGTTCAAAGGCATCAATTCTTTAGCGCTCAGCCTTCTTCACAGTCCAACTCTCACATCCATACATGAACACAGGAAAAACCATAGCCTTCACTAGACGGACCTTTGTTGGCAAAGCAATGTCTCTGCTTTCGAATATGCTGTCTAGGTTGGTCATAACTTTCCTTCCAAGGAGTAAGCGTCTTTTAATTTCATGGCTGCAGTCGTCATCTGCAGTGATTTTGGAGCCCCTGAAAATAAAGTCTGACACTGTTTCCACTGTTTCCCCATCTATTTCCCATGAAGTGATGGGACTGGATGCCATGATCTTTCTTTTCTGAATGTTGAGCTTTAAGCCAACTTTTTCACTCTCCACTTTCACTTTCATCCCGAGGCTTTTTAGTTCCTCTTCACTTTCTGCCATAGGGGTGGTGTCATCTGCATATCTGAGGTTATTGATATTTCTCCTGGCAATCTTGATTCCACCTTTTGCTTCTTCCAGTCCAGCGTTTCTCATGATGTACTCTGCATAGAAGTTAAATAAGCAGGGTGACAATATACAGCCTTGACATACTCCTTTTCCAATTTGGAACCAGTCTGTTGTTCCATGTCCAGTTCTAACTGTTGCTTCCTGACCTGCATACAGATTTCTCAAGAGGCAGGTCAGGTGATCTGGTATTCTCATCTGTTTCAGAATTTTCCACAATTTATTGTGATCCACACAGTCAAAGGCTTTGGCATAGTCAATAAAGCAGAAATAGATGTTTTTCTGGAACTCTCTTGCTTTTTCGATGATCCAGTGGATGTTGGCAATTTGATCTCTGGTTCCTCTGCCTTTTCTAAAACCAGCTTGAACATCAGGAAGTTCATGGTTCACGTATTGCTGAAGCCTGGCTTGGAGAATTTTGAGCATTACTTTACTAGCATGTGAGATGAGTGCAATGGTGCGGTAGTTTGAGCATTCTTTGGCATTGCCTTTCTTTGGGATTGGAATGAAAACTGACCTTTTCCAGTCCTGTGGCCACTGCTGAGTTTTCCAAATGTGCTGGCATATTGAGTGCAGCACTTTCACAGCATCATCTTTCAGGATTTGAAGTAGCTCAACTGGAATTCCATCACCTCCACTAGCTTTGTTCGTAGTGATGCTTTCTAAGGCCCACTTGACTTCACATTCCAAGATGTCTGGCTCTAGGTCAGTGATCAGACCATCGTGATTATCTGGGTCGTGAAGATCTTTTTAGTACAGTTCTTCTGTGTATTCTTGGCACCTCTTCTTAATATCTTCTGCTTCTGTTAGGTCCATACCATTTCTGTCCTTTATCGAGCCCATCTTTGCATGAAATGTTCCTTTGGTATCTCTAATCTTCTTGAAGAGATCTCTAGTCTTTCCCATTCTGTTGTTTTCCTCTATTTCTTTGCATTGATCACTGAGGAAGGCTTTCTTATCTCTTCTTGCTATTCTTTGGAACTCTGCATTCAGATGCTTATATCTTTCCTTTTCTCCTTTGCTTTTCACTTCTCTTCTTTTCACAGCTATTTGTAAGGCCTCCCCAGACAGCCATTTTGCTTTTTTGCATTTCTTTTCCATGGGGATGGTCTTGATCCCTGTCTCCTGTACAATATCACCAACCTCATTCCATAGTTCGTCAGGCACGCTATCTATCAGATCTAGGCCCGTAAATCTATATATAATGTTAAAATAATAAAATAGTATATATATATATTTAATACTATATCATGTATTATGGATTATAATATAGTGATGTATAATAATTTTGATTTATTAATATCTTGTACTTTCATAAAAGTTGTACATGTGATAGATGCATGGATATGGACATTTCAGATAACTGTACAGCAAGCTGGGGATGTAGTAACTTCAGAACTTGCGTCTTGCTGGAGATCAGGTTGGATCAAGAAAGTGTATCCATCTAATGGGCCACTTCCAGGCTTGGGGCTTGAAGGCTGGAAGTTGGCCCAGGTGAAATAATTAGAGTATCCCCAAGGACAGAGTGTGCAGAGTGGATGCAGTCGGTGTCCAAGAAGGAGCAGCAGGTCAGAACTAGATAAACTATATACACTGTCAGTTATGAATGTCAGGCTGATTAAGAGGAGGCACTCAAGAGGAGGATGAATGAAAGTTCACAGGAGGATGAGAGAAGGTTCAGGCCTTTGTGAGCAGGGGTGGGTTTTCTGGGCTGCCTTATCCTAGGTCGATGGAGGCTAGAATTAAAGATAGTTTCAAATGGCTCATCTTTTATGATTCATGCTTATTAATATAATTTTACATTTTATTTTAAGTACATTTTAATATGAGTTAAAATAACTGCTGCAGCAAGATGCTCAACTTTCAAGCTATAAATAATAGCATTTCTAGTTTGGGAATGTGCAACAAGGAAAATATTAACGATCTATTTACAAAGAATGGGTCAGCAGTTGCTGGGTTAGGAGTCTGGGAAGTGTGTTACTGCAGAGGAATAGCACAGGAAGTTTCCTCATGATACTGTTCTGTATCCTGATAGTGGTGGTGTTTCAGCAGCCCCACCTATGTGTTACAATTCATAGAACCATACACCAAAAAAGCCTGCTTTACTGCATGATAATTAAAAAAAAAAATGAAGCAAAGCACAAAATGCTAATGGAGAAATCAAAAGATCTTTTCAGTATACAAGAGGCAAACGATGAAGCTCAGTAAACCAAGATAGTCCTAGAAAGCCATGGAAGCAAGGTTCCTGAAAGTGTATGGTTTGCATGTTTCTTAGGTCTTTAGGTTGATGAAGGGTACTCTTCAAAGTTGGAACATTGAAGCTGAAAATTATTTGACCCTCTAGGTTTTCTTTTATCTCTGTCTCTTTTAATAGACTGTCCTCCCTTGCTCCATCTCCTTTCTTTACTTCCTTCCTTCTTTCATCTCCTTCTTTCTTGAGTTAAACTCATGCTATCTGACATGGTAAAGAGGTGCCCCAGATTACATGGTGGAGAAGGAAATGGCAACCCATTCCAGTACTCTTTCCTGGGAGATTCCACGGACAGAGGAGCCTGGCCGGCTACAGTCTATGGGGTCACAAGAGCTGGACATGACTGAGCAACTGAACCACCACTGATTCAGATGACATGAAAGTGAATATGAAATGAAGTGGGGTGAGAAGCTGGTCTAGTTCTGCTCCAAACATCAGGGTGGACAGTTGGGCCAGGAAAAAATCAAACTAGAAGTGCTGCTGCTCACCAGAATGCACCTGTGATATCCAACCTGACCTCCTTAGTTCAGACAGTAATAAGTGTTGTTCTGGAGCTGAGCATGTGGTTTGAGTTAGAATTGCTTCACACTCCACAAGTTGGCTGCAGCCCAGAACTGACTAGAGGGCCCTTGGAGCAGGTCTTAAGTTGATCTTGACCTGATAGTGTTCTTTGGGTTGGACCTCCCAGGATTACTCTTGTCCAAAGCTCTCTTTCTATCCCTTTGAAGTAATAAATTTGGTGTCTTAGGTCTGGAACAAATTGAAACCAGTCTTCTAGAATTTTGAAGGGCTGTTGAGGCCAGGAACAGGACTACATGGGCTCTTTCCTCAGTATTATCTCTTTAACTTCTCATTTGCCTGGCAACTTGAGTTCTGATTTTCTGAATGGGTGTTCCTTTGGTCACTTGCCCAGGAAACAGCTCTGGATGAGGGACCATAGGAGAGTGTTTTATATCTCTTGGGAAGGGAAAGGTTAAATTTTGTTTCCAAGAGCACTGGCTGCATGAATTCTTGGACGCAGCCTTCCCCAGGAGAGTGCAGTGGGGGAAGTTTGGCAGGAGCATATAGCTACACAGAGGAGGCAGGAGTGAGCTATGCATGTCGACTGTTTACAACAGCTTCCGGAGTCTGCTAATACCAGACTGATGGAGTAAAAGATTAGTTGGAAATTCTCGACTTACAGTCTTTACATTAAACACTGGTAACCACTTTTTTTTTTTTTCCCACCTTTCCTCTTAAGTTATTCTGGATTTTAAAGTTCTAGTTATAAAAAAAAAAAAAAATAAAGTTCTAGTTATGAGATAAAGTCAACTGAAATTCTTGACATTTTCTAGCCTGAGTCACAGCCCTTGCTTAAGATTATTTCAACATAAAATTGTGTCTTTTAAGTAGTTTGAAAATATATGGTAGTACGTTGCTAGTAATAGATTTCTTGGAGCTGAATATTTTGGTACAGGATTTGTGATTTGAGTTTACCATCTGATTTATGTATTCTAGGGTCTTTTCATAATTCAGATTTGCCAATCTGGGTAGTTCTGGCACCGTGAGGGCTGTTGTGCCTGACTTAATTACATATTTAAATAGAAGGCTAGAGCTAACGCTTAAAAAACAGATGGATTTGGAAGAGGAGATTGTCCTGTTTGGAGGTCAAGTGTAAAGCCAAGAAATCGCTGGAGCTGCTCTGACAGGGATTTCAGGAAAATAGGCTTGTAATGTTTCCATTTCTCTCGGTTTGCAGTCTGGCGCCAAATGTAGTAAGATCAGCCCTTTTTCCAAAGGTCTTGGTATTTCTGCAGTTGTTTTCAGAAAGTCTCAAAAATGAAGATCAAGGCACAGGATCTCAAATATCTGTACCCTAAGCACCAAAGCTTTTGGATGATCTGGGAGGGAAAGAGTCGATGCCATGGAAGTGAAGGTATGGGGACACAGTGCGTGCGTGGAGGCTGCTCTTTCAGATGCGACATCGTGCTGATGGCCCTGAAAGCTGCAGAGTGCGTCGGTTCTGTAGCAAGCATGCTGGAGAGCCCTTTCAGAGAGCCTACACATGATATGTGTACCTTCTGTTACTTTCGATCCTTTTTGTTCTATTCAGTGGAGTCAGCTAGGCCATCTTTCAAGGTCAGGAGACATCTCAAACTTTCTAATTGGTCCAGTTAGTCTAGTGTTAGTATGTCACTTACTTCATTACTGAGAAACTGTACTTAAAAGCATTTTTAGTGAATCCTTCCAGGGTCACCCGTTTTTGGCCTATAGAAACAGAAACTACGGTTTAGAGAATTTATGTGATTTGTATAAATCTCATAAACAGACATAAGAACTAGAGAAGAGTGTATTTTATATTTTAGCTGCCAACTTTCCAGTGGTTGAAGCTCTCCATACATGTAGGTGGTTTATCTAAGGAAGTTTGAAACAGTAGCAATGACCAGTGTATTATATCAGTGACTTATAAATATCTTTGGCAAATGAAACTTATGTAGAAACCCAGTATGTTAAGCTATAGGTTTTATTCTGTTAGCATGAATTTTTCTGAAGAGTTGAGTTTTCTAATAACTACCTACTTTCAACTTAACCAGTAACTGTAACAGACTATTATGAACACAAATACTTAAAATATGAATTTATGTAGTCACTTGGAGCCTCAGTAGCTGATATATTATTTTGTCTTATTGAGGTTCCAGCATTGAGAAAAATCTTTAAGAGTTAAATTCCTTCAAATGGATGTGATTTTCTAAACAGTTAAGAATAATTTTCAATCAGATTGATGTAGAAGCTTGAAAAATTATTAACAGGAAATTTTGATCCACTTCAAATCATTGTATAACTCTAACCTAAGGCAGACTCACTCTTCCCAGTCTCTCTTCAATCCAGTCCAAACCTATCTACTGAAGCTATACTTGTCAAGGTCCCTAGACCTCTGTATCGCCAAATCTATCCATAAATTCCTGGTGCTTGCCTTGTGGAACGCATCAGCTGTATTTGATAACCTGATCGCTCCCTCCACTCACCTTCCAGGTCTGAAGTCTCCTGGGTTTCCTCCTACCTCACTGGCCACTTATCAGTTTTCTTTCTGCTCCCTCCTCTTTTCTGCCCTGTAGTTTTGTGTGTGCTGTCCAGGCTCCTCTGTCCATGGGACACTCCAGACAAGAATATTGGAGTGGTTGCCATGCCCTCTTCCAGGGATCTTCCTGACCCAGGGACTGAACCTGTGTCTTCTGTGCCTCCTGCATTTTAGGTGGATTCTTTGTCCACTGAGCCACCTGGGAAGCCCGCCCTGTAGCTTAGAGACCCCTAACCAGCCTTTCCCAACAATGGTTTCTCATCTGAACCACACAACACAGCAAACAATGTGAAAGACTTTTTTCTCAGTTTTCTCAGCTGGTATTATTCTAGATGCACAGAAGGGAAGTTAATTTGTTATGTACAATAGGTGCCTTAGGAAATTGTCTTAAATTTTTCACAACCTCAGGTCAGAGGGTTTGCCAGGCTCAGTCTACACATGTTAGGTATCTGATCCATTTCCATGGCCTTAAATTCCATCTACATGTTGGTGACTCCCAAATTTGTACTTCCAGCCTAGACCTCTACCTAAACACTGAAGGACAGAGTCTTTGATCCAACATCTATTAAACATCTTGTCTTAAATATCTATTGATGAAAAAACTAATCAATAGTCAATTCAAGAAAGAAATGGAAAATCGTATTTGCACCAACCTGAAAGAGGAGAGTGAAAAAGTTGGCTTAAAGCTCAACATTCAGAAAACTAAGATCATGGCATCTGGTCCCATCACTTCATGGCAAATAGATGGGGAAACAGTGGAAACAGTGGCTGACTTTATTTTTTTGGGTTCCAAAATCACTGCAGATGGTGACTACAGCCATGAAATTAAAAGATGCTTACTCCTTGGAAGGAAAGTTATGACCAACCTAGATAGCATATTCAAAAGCAGAGACATTACTTTGCCAACAAAGGTCCATCTAGTCAAGGCTATGGTCATGTATGGATGTGAGAGTTGGACTGTAAAGAAAGCTGAACACAGAATTGATGCTTTTGAACTGTGGTGTTGGAGAAGACTCTTGAGAGTTCCTTGGACTGCAAGGAGATCCAGCCAGTCCATTCTAAAGGAAATCAGTCCTGGGTGTGCATTGGAAGGACTGATGTTGAAGCTGAAACTCCAGTATTTTGGCCACCTGATGCGAAGAGCTGACTCATTTGAAAAGACCCTGATAGTGGGAAAGATTGAGGGCAGGAGAGAAGGAGACGACAGAGGATGAGATGGTTGGATGGCATCACTGACTCAATTGACATGAGTTTGGGTGGACTATGGGAGTTGGTGATGGACAGGGAGGCCTGGCGTGCTGCAGTCCATGGGGTGGCAAAGAGTCAGGCACAACTGAGCAACTAAACTGAACCGGACGGAGGGTTATAATCTGGGAGACAGTCTTTCAGAAAGCTCTGAGGACTGTTCCACCAGTTGGACATCAAAGCACAGTTATATATGTTTTTGAGACAAAGGGCTGTACATCAAGGCAACATACTATTTACATAATCCAACAAGAGTAGCAGGGCCTTGTGACTCCCTACAGGATCAAGAAGGGAATGTTATCTCCCAAGGAGTTACCTTGCTGCTGCCAGGAGGAAACTGCCTTTCCCCTCCCCTGGCAAGTAGGCATTCCAGTATCTTCTAAAAGAATATAGTTAATGTATAGTGTAGATGCATGATGCACACTAAAATGGGAGTAGGTACTGGCTTAAATGGCAGAGAAACTTTTATGGTAAATTGCTCTTGTCTTGCCTTAAAAATGATTTTACAGAACCTCAATTCAGAAGGGTTTCCAGACTCAGTCCACAGATATCAGGTATCATGACCTTAAATTCCATCTTCCTGTTGAGAAACTCCAAATTTATACCTCCAGCCTAGACCTCTACCTGAACACAAGGTAGAGTGTTCTGTCCAACATCTATTTAATACCTTGCCTTTTTAAAAATTAAATATTTTTATTTGGCTGCACTGGGTCTTAGTTGCAGCACATGGGATCTTTCACTGTGGCATGGCGGTGATCTCGTTCCTTGACCAGGGATCAAATCCAGCCTCTCTGCACTGGGAATGCAGAGTCTTAGCCACTGGGCCACCAGAGAAGTCCCTTAACACCTTGTCATAAATATCTAACTGACACCCTAAACTTAGCATGTCCAAACACAAAATCTCATTTTTCTCTCTAAAGCTAATCCATTTATAGTTATCATTTATCAGGCCCCAAATTTTAGTCATCCTTGAACTTCTTTCTGACTCTTCCACCTTCTAGCTAATCATTCTGCAAATCCTCTTGTATCTTCCTTCCAACTACATTCCCAGTCTGACCAATTTGTCCAGCTTTTACTTCAGCTAGCTACCTGGACCTAAGCCACATCATGTCCCAAGAGCTGGAAATATTTCAGTAGTCTCCTGCCTGGTCTCCCTGCTTTTGCCATGAGATGGTTGGTGACATGGTTGGATGGCATCAACGACTCAATGGACATGAGAACAAATAAAATAGTTTATTCTAAGCATAGCAGCCAGAATGATCCTTGTGATATCAGTCTTCTGCTCAGAACCCTGAAGATGCTTCCCCTTTAACTCATGCCCAAAAGTTAAAGACCTTTTAGTGGGGTACATGATCTGTATTGCTGCTTCCCTCAACTCTGCCCCAATATTTTTGCTGTTCCTATAATATATTAGGCAACTTCCACCCTGGGGACACTTCCATCTTTCTAGAAGGCTCTTCACCCCACCCCCTCTCATATCCTTGGCTTATTCTCTTGCTTCTTTCAAATCTTTGCTCAGACGACACCTTCCTGGTGAGGCCTTTCCTGACTAGTCTTTTGAAAGTTGTGAACCCCCTCATCACTCCCTATCCCTGTTTTATTGCTTTTTCTCTCACCATTGTGTTTACCACTTTATAATATTCTGTATGGTCTGCTTGTTTATTTTGATTGTCTAGTTCCTCTACTAGTGTGTAGCCTCCTTGAAGGGAGGGATTTTATTTGTTCTGTCCATTGCTGTATGCTGAATGTCTTGAACAGAGTCTTCACAGAGTGGATGCTCAAGAAATGGTTGCTGAATGAATAATATGAATGATGGTGAGTGTTTAATGAGAAAATATATGGTATATGGAATTTTTTTTAAATTTTATTTTATTTTTAAACTTTACATAACTGTATTAGTTTTGCCAAATATCAAAATGAATCCGCCACAGGTATACATGTGTTCCCCATCCTGAACTGGTATATGGAATTTTAATCACTCTAAATTCTCCCCGTAGTACACAAAACACCCCTTGGTGTTAAATAGAGCTTATTATGAGATGTTCAATAGTATTATTAAAAAATCTCAAACCTCAAAGCCATCTTTTAAATATATTCAGAGATTCAGAACAGTCACTGGTTTTGTATGTTGAGGCCATAATTGAACTGTTAATTGCATGCTGATGCTTCATCTGCAGTCCTAAGCAACCATGCATTTCAACCCTGCCTTGCCAAATGCATCTAATTGAGTATATGAAAAATATCAGCAAAATTTACAAGTATTCCTGTTTCATTCTCTCCTTTCTCTACTCTGCTCTGTGTTGTAGGGGGATTCTACTTGGGCATCTTTCCGGCTGGGTTGTGTCAGTAGGAAGCACTAGAGGATGATGGGGTGTACTCCACCTTCCTCTCTGCTTCTTTGTCTGCACAGTTAGCATCCAATTCCACCAGGTCTGCAGCTTCCATCAAGTGGCTTGAGCCCGGGATTGTGCTGGAACCATCTCACACTTGCTCATGAGGGATGGTTTTGTTCATTTCCCATACCTCTGTGTTTAGCGATATCACATTGATGACTTAAGCTTTGGTGGGTGCATCCACACCTCAGAAATTGCAACCTTTCTTCCAACAGGAAAGTGAAAGTGAAAAGTTGCTCAGTTGTGTCCAACTCTTTGCGACCCCATGGACTGCAGGATCCTCTGTCCATGGAATTCTCCAGGCAAGAATACTGGAGTAGGTTGCCATTTTCTTTTCCAGGGGATCTTCTGGACCCAGGGATCAAACCTGTGTCTCCTGCATTGCAGGCAGATTCTTTACCATCTGAGCCACCAGGGAAGCCTCTTCCAACAGAGAGCTACGATAAACATTCACCAGCACATTTCTGTGGCCTCGTTGGGGGTGGGGGGGCTCTGGTGGCAGCCCCTCCTCCTTTTGTTCCTCCAGTCTAGCAGTGGGCAAGGTTCCAGCTGTTGCTGATCTCTGGATCACACTCTTCTGTAAGAAACTGTTTAGGACTCAGTTCCTTAATCACTTTTATAAGGAATTCCCTGCACTAAATTGCTTCTTTTGTAGAAAGAGGAAATTGTTTTCTTGTACTTGGACTGATAAAATATCTAGCGTAACCATGTTAGGTTTGTGTGAACTCATAGAATCTTTGGCAGCAATACAAAACCAAAATGGTCTCCTCTGAAATACTTGTATGGATGCTTTGCTTTGGAACAGGAAAAAATTTGACATTCATACTCTCATTTAGTTGAATAGTAAAGATTTTAGCCTTCTTATTCATTACATATGTTGTGTGCCCATTTTTGGATACTGTGCACTGTGATATCTGGCCAATAGTACTGTTAGTTCTGAGGCAAGGCAACCTGGTCCTCTAATACCTCACTTCTGGGTCAATAGCCCGGGATTTAATAGGGTTCATTGACTGTTTTTTCCTCACATATGCTGCTGTGATTTGCCCTGAATGATTTTTTTTTAATGTATTCTTTTATATGGGTCATTTTAAAGTCTTTATTGAATTTGTTACAATATTGCTTCTGTTGTTTGCTAAGTCACTTCAGTCGTGTCCGACTCTGTGCGACCCCATAGACGGCAACCTACCAGGCTCCCCCGTCCCTGGGATTCTCCAGGCAAGAACACTGGAGTGGGTTGCCATTTCCTTCTCCAATGCATGAAAGTGAAAGGTGAAAGTGAAGTCGCTCAGTCGTGTCCGACCCTCAGCGATCCCATGGACTGCAGCCCACCAGGCTCCTCTGTCCATGGGATTTTCCAGGCAAGAGTACTGGAGTGGGGTGCCATTGCCTTCTCCGTCTCTTATTACTGCTGCTGCTGCTAAGTCGTGTCAGTCGTGTCTGACTCTGTGCGACCCCATAGACGGCAACCCACCAGGCTCCCCCGTCCCTGGGATTCCACTGGAGTGGGTTGCCATTTCCTTCTCCAAGGCATGAAAGTGAAATTGAAAGTGAAGTCGCTTAGTCGTGTCTGACTCTTAGTGACCCCATGGACTGCAGCCTACCAGGCTCCTCCGTCCATGGGATTTTCCAGGCAAGAGTACTGGAGTGGGGTGCCATTGCCTTCTCCGTTGTTTATGTTGTTTATGTTCTGCTTTTTTGGCCGTGAGGCATGTGGGATCCTAACTTCCTGACCGGGGATCAAACCTGCACCTCCTGCATTGGAAGGTGAAGTGTTAACCACTAGACTGCCAGGGAAGTCCTCTGAATGATGTTTTAAAATTCATTTTCACTCTTTGAATGCTACTGCTCCAGGCAAAGCACCCTTGAAAATATGTTGTAATCTCATCTGTGGTCTTGCCATTGGAGCCTGTTCCAAATTTGCCCCTGGCCATGGACTTAGACTGTATCTTCATCTTTTATCTCTATGCCCACCTGACAAAGTGTCTAAGAAGTATTCTTAACCTTCTCTTTCTGTCTACTGCTAAGTCACTTCAGTCGTGTCCGACTCTGCGACCCCATAGACGGCAGCCCACCAGGCTCCCCCGTCCCTGGGATTCTCCAGGCAAGAACACTGGAGTGGGTTGCCATTTCCTTCTCCAATGGATGAAAGTGAAAAGTGAAAGTGAAGTCGCTCAGTTGTAGATCAGCATATTTTATTGTGAGTGGAGCAAGTAAAGAACTGCCATGGGGAAGTTACCCTGATTTTAGTATTATCATCTGCAGATTCTGCTCAAGAGTGACATAAACTATGTTAGGTGGAACCTGGTTTTTCCTATCCAGGGGTCCTCCTCTCCCCAGCTGGAGCCATGGGATCTCATGTGTAGGCTTCCTCTGCTTCATCTCCCTCACTGCTGGTGGTCTGCCTCTGCTCTTAGCCCTGGTTTGAATGTTCGAGTCTTAGCCCTGGTTTGAATGTTCGAGCATTTACTTTGTTCTCATGTGCGGTCACTGTACTCTGTGTTTTATATCTGACCTTATGACTGTCTTGATTCTTCTCTCTTGGTTCTCATTTATCTGCCCACTCATTTGTTCCTTCCTTGTTTTTACTTCTCCTGTTACCAGAGCCTAAGGATCTGCCCCAAATTCCAACCCGAAGTCTGGGTTCTACCGTCTGTTGACAGCCTCCTTGAAGCTTATGGTGTGCATTCCAGATCTTCTCAGGAGTGTCTGCCAATTCTCTGCCGTTGTGTTGTGCCCACCTGTTGAGTCAGTACCAGTTTGTCTCCTCTGCCTTCACCACTACTGGCTGGACCGTTGTATGTCAGTTGGATGTGGTGCTTTGCCTGCCAGACTGAACCTCCTCCTGTTGCATGGGATGATACCTGTTCTCCCAGTGGCTGTGACCAGACTAGTTCTACATTCTGACCCCTCCTCCCACTCCCATCCCTCACCTGCTCAGATCTGAACAGAGTAATAGGAAACTGCCCAGGCAGTTATGCCCCAGTGATAAAGCAGACTGCATCAGTAATCACTGGCCTTTTTAATTATGAGGGGTGGCGATATGAGAAGAAAGGAATTGCAAGCCTCCTGTGGTGGCTTTGTCAAGTAGTACCACTGGGTCCAGCCCCTGAGAGAAGAAGCATGACCAGCTTTCAACTTTGCCGTATTACTTTGGGAGCATCTGGATAATACTGTTAACACAGGTCTCATATGAAGCCTTTCTATGTCTTTGGAAGGTGGACAGAAAGTTGGTTTTAAGAATCTTATAACAGATGGGGAAACTGAGATGTGGATTAATCAAATGTTACTCCTGAAATCACAGAGGGATTTGTTGAACAGATTCTAGGTTTTGGTTTTGAGGACCACCAATCCACTAAACAAGGGGCTCCCAACCTTTTGTCCAAGAAAGGATGAATTTTTGTTCTCTGAAGCCTTAACATTACTTATACTACAGCTGGTCTGGAACTGACCTTGGATCGCCTGGTTATTTGTGTGAACCCTCAGTTTTGAGGTGCTCACGATGAAGTTCATGAGAGAGTAGGTGTGCTCCATCCTACTTTTCTTTCTCACCCCATGGCACGTGGTTGGAAGAAACGCAGTGACAGCAGGACTGGGTCTGATCTATCAGGGAGGAGGGACCTCAAGATCTGCCTTCATCTGTTGTCCACCCAAGTTTAGTAAATGGACACACAGCAGTGGGCTTAAGCTAGGGGACAGTTTCCTGCCCCCTCCGCACTATTGCCTTCAATAATGTTATGTTCTTGCTCTTCATTTTTTTTCTAGAATCAGTGATAGCGGTAGGTGACTAGAAGGAAAGCAAAACCCTTCTGCTTGTCTGAGTACTGCTTATCTGGCTGTCTCTTGGCCCTTGATGCGCTCCATGTGACATGCTTACGCATGTCTTCTGTCTTGTGTGCGTTGCACTTCTGGCCCCTTCTGGAAGCCTTTCCCTGAGGACCTCTCTGCTTTAGTGTTCTTTGACTCCTCCCTAGGCTCCTGTTTCTGGAGGTCAACCCCACAACCTGTTAGGGAGTCAGCCGTTTTAGACAAGGTCCCCTCGAGATGTCTCGATTCTGGCTACCCTTTGTGATGCTCACTTGAATCCTAGGAAACTGCAGCATCTTCATGTTGAGAGTGTGGCTTGCCGCCCTTGCCCTGCACTCTGCTTTTGCCCATTGGCTCTAATCAGCCTCTTCGATGGGAAGCGAGCCCAGGCTCTGTGTCCACAGACACTCAGATTCCAGGGGACATCCGTCAGTTTCTCCCATGAACTGTCCCTGGATTCAGTTCAGTGATGATTTGTTAGTGGAGTCTGCAGTCACTCCCAGCCTCAGTGAGCAATTTTCTGGGAGTCCTCCAGCTATGCCCCCATCCACCATTGCACTTAATGGACAGTCGGGGTGTGTGTGGCAGTGACAGGGGAGCACCAGAGAGAGGAGTGAAGTGTTGTCCATTCTTCCTGGGTCTCTCCAGCTCCCTCCTGTGGTTACTGAGGCTGAATGGTGAAAAGCTAGGGGCCCCTCAGGCTTCCTCTTGGCAAGACTTGGAATGGAATCCATTCCACATCCTGTTATAATTATCTGGGGAATCCTGCTCTTTATTCAGTTGAACCCATGGTGCTCAGTGGATTCAACAACCATCTTCGCTGCCGGGTGCTATGGCAGGTATGTCATTAAGTGTCTCTCAAGTGCCCACCATGTTCCCGTAACTCTGGGAATCAGGGGGAGGGGAGGGAGCAGTGGGAGGAGGCAGAAGAGAAACAGAGGCCATTCATAGTGGATATCTCTGATAGCAAATAGATGTACCATTCCAAGTCACTTTATCTACCCAAGAACCAAACGGTTGGTCTCAGATATGAACTGCTGTGTGGTCTAAGTCTCTCAATTTTCCCATCTGTCAAACCAGAGTAGAAGCATAGATTTACATGGCAGAGCTGTTCTGAGAATTAAAGTACCCGAAGCCATGTAATTAAAATGACCTTAAAGTAATTTTCAAATTTGAAGAGTTGTGGAAATGGGAAAAATACTTACCAAGAGAGCCAGAGAGGGGCTGTACTTGAACTGTCAGCCATGCCTGGGGCAGTGGTCATTTTTTGGCAGGAACTGGCCTGGGAGGGACCTTGATAGACCCTGCACAGAACTAGTTTAAGAAAGCCTAATTGACACATTAGTTATTATTTTATCTTTGTAAAGCTGTGGTGTGCGGCCTGGGACAGCAGGGAGGAGGCTGTGAGGTAGTTCCTTGACAGCCTGCCATTGTCAACTCTTTTGGGAAGAAGATGTCAGTGCCTCGAAGGACAGGCTTAGGCTGTAAGTGGTTCATTTTTAGTTCAGCTGCAATAACTCCTGCTGGTGGTATAATACTTTGATTTTGGAATTCTCCACGTATGGTTTAGTGACGGTGTATGTGTATGTGTGTGGGCATTTAAGTGAACAGTTCCCATTCACTTACCTCATGATTACTGGTGGGTCACCTTCTTCATAGGATTCTGGGGGTTGCTATTACACAAATTTTGCTAGGATGACCTGGTTTTTGGACAAAGAAGTTAACACAGTAAGTCATATAATAACTTCCATGCCTCATATTGCAAGGGTTAATTGGTAGCAAGGGCAAGAATGTTCAAGCTACCATATAACTGTGCTCATTTCACATGCTAGCAAGGTTATGCTCAAAGTCCTTCAAGCTAGACTTCAGCAGTACGTGAACTGGGAGCTTCCAGATGTATAAGCTGGGTTTAGAAAAGGCAGATGAACCAGAGATCAAATTGCTTGCATTCATTGGATCATGGAGAAAGCAAAGGAATTTTAGAAAAATAACTACTTTTGTTTCATTGACTATACTAAAGCCTTTGACTGTGTAAATCACAACAAACTGGAAAATTCTTAGAGAGATGGGAGTGCCAGACTACATTACCTGCCTCCTGAGAAACCTGTATGCAGGTCAAGAAGCAACAGTTAGAACCGGACATGGAACAACAGACTGGTTCAAAATTGGGAAAGGAGTATGACAGGCTGTATATTGTCACCCTGCTTATTTAACTTACAAGCAGAGTACATCACGCAAAATCCTGAGTTGGCTGAATCACAAGCTGGAGTCAAGATTGGCAAGAGAAATATCAACAACCTCAGATATGCCATTCTAATGGTAGAAAGTGAAGAGGAACTAAAGAGGCTCTTGATGAGGGTGAAAGAAGAGAGTGAAAAAGCTGGCTTGAAACTCAGCATTAAAAAAACTAAGATCATGGCATCTGGTCCCATCACTTCATGGCAAACAAATAGAAGGGGAAAAAATGGAAGCAGTGACAGAGTTTATTTTCTTGGGCTCCCAAAATACTGTTGATGGTGACTGCAGTCATGAAATTAAAAGACGCTTGCTTCTTGGAAGAAAAGCTATGACAAACCTAGACAGTGTATTAAAAAGCAGAGATATCACTTTGCCTACAAAGGTCCGTATAGTCAAAGCTGAGGTTTTTCCAGTAGTCATGTATGGATGGTTGAATGGCATCTCTGAATCAGTGGACATGGTTTGAGCAAACTCCAGGAGATAATGAAGGACCAGGAAGCCCGGTGTGCTGCAGTTCATGGGGTCACAAAGAGTCAGACATGACTTAGTGATTAAACAACAACAAGGGCAATGAAGGATGGGATTCTGGTATGGACCTTCATCTCAATTCCTACAGTAGAATGAAGATGTAAAAATCAAGATTTTTGGTTCTGCAACAAAGAAATATTTTGTGTCATTCTTAGAAGAGGAACAAATTGGGCCATCCCTGTTGAGCTTTAATTCTGCCACCATAAATTATGAAGATCCCAGGTTTCAAGCCTTAGAGATTTTTTCTCCTGTTTAACAAACCCACCTGCTGTCAGTCCCAACTATCAGTTGGCACTGAATAAATAGTCTGCAGTGCAGCCCTGACCTGTGTGACCTTCCTCTGCCTTGGATAATTGGATACCAATGGAATGGATGGAGGTTTTTAAAAGAAACTTTATTGCTTTTTTTAAAATCTAAAAATGTAGTGCCCCATTTTTTTTACTTCCCCATTTAAAAATGACCTTTTATACTGAAATTAAAGGACAAGAGGTAAATCAGCCACTAGAATGTGATTTCCATGAATGCAAAGATTTGCACATTTTATTCACACTGTGTCCTCAGGCCCTGGAACTGAGCCTGGTATATAGAAAGTTTCTCTCCCTGCAGTCCCATTCAGTAGGAATGGTCTTTTCTGACTTCCTGTCTCCCCCTGACCTGCCAATCCAATCTGCCCTCATTGTGTTAGTCTCTTCGATTTGCACATTTCTTAACTCTTTTCTCTCATTCCCATTTCAACTGCCACTGTTTTACAGATGCTCATTTTACCCCTGCTATTTTAATAACTTCAAACTTGTTTCTCTGACACTAAGTTCCTCTGTTTCATCTGCAGCCACCAGATGAAATCTTTCAAAGGCTGCTCACCAACACTAACTTTAACTTTTAACCTCCGCAGTGTGTCAGAAAGCGCCCTTCCCCTTCTGACCTCTGCATATCGGCATATATCAATCTTATCTTCTTCCTTCCACTCGCTCAGCTCTTCCACCACTTCTGATAACCTGCTTTTATCCAAATGTGTGATAATTGCTAACTTCTGTAGCCTTACACACTTTGTGTAAGAGCCTATCTTCAGAATGAACCTTTTCCGCCTCAGGCCATCTGGCACGGTCTTTTCTCAGCTTGGAACATGTCCCTCCATTTTGTTCTTTGGTCAGCTTAACCTGACCTTCTCACAGAAAACTCCAATGTGCTTGCAGTTTAGTTGAGTTCCCCTGCTTTCACTCAAAAAGAGTCATCTTCTCCTTCAAGGCATTATCACAGTGGCAATGATATTATTCATGTGATTATTCACTTAAAGACTAGGACAAGCCTGTTTACTGTTGTGATTTCAGCATCTGTGGTTGCAGCTGAAAGAATGAATATAGATGAAATCATTCAGAGAGAATTTAGAGTAAGAAAAGACAGCCAAGACAGAACCCTGGGGAACAGCAGTGTTTAAGGAACTGGACATGAAAGCAGATCCCATGAAAAAGTCTGTGAGGGGGCACTGCAGAAGATTAGAGAACAGGGAAGAGCAGTGTCATGGAAACCAGTGATGAAAATTTCATGAAAGAATGAATGGGGAAGGGCCAAATGCTGCAAAAATTCACAAAAACAAATACTCAAAAGCATTAATTAGATTTGTTATCTAGAAAGTCATAGGAGATCGTAATGGAATAATTTTGATGGAGCGGTGGCACTGGAACCAGATTTCAGGGAGTCGACTTATGAGAGATGGAAAGTGGAGTAAATGAAATGCATATTGTTGTTTTTAAAAGCTTTTCTCTGAATTGAAGGAGAAAGATTCATGGAGATCGTTAGAAGAAAATATAGAATTGAAAAGGGATTTAAAAAAATGTTTGTGAATTGCAGGAAGGAGTAAGGAAAGATGAATGAGTGGAATATATAAGCAAGAAATAGTATATTTGGAGATGGACAGTTTCACAGAGGTCATGGAGTGTTTTGAGCACATTTACAGAAATAAGCTTTGAATAAGAGGAGGAATGTCTTTGCTCATGAGGGTAGGGTATGCAATAAATGAATAAAAAATTTTGAAAGATTAGAGTAATATGCAAGTAGATGTGTTGTAGGTTGGGAAGCAGATAAGATGCCAAGGGAATTATTGCACAGTGATTTCTGTGTTATGAAGGAAGGAGCAAGCTTAACCTTTCTTTTCTATAGAAAGATGATTAACACCATGATCAAGTGGAATTTATTCCAAGGGTACAAGAATACATCCACAAATCAATCAGTGTGACATACCACATTAACAATATTAATGTTAAAAAGAATATGATTATTTCAATAGATAGCAGAAAAAACATTTAACAGAATTTAACATCCATTTATAATAAAAACTCTCAGCAAAATGGGCATAGAAGGAATGTAATCAAGGCCATATATAACAAGCCCACAGCTATTCAATGGTGAAAAGTTGAAAATCTTTTCTGTAAGATCAGAAACAAACAAAGATGCCCATGCTTGCCACTTTTATTTAACATAGTAGTGGAAGTCTTGGCCTGAGCAATTAGGCAAGAAAAAGGAATAAAGAGCATCTAAATACCCTGTATAATCAAAGTAATCTTGAGAAAGAACAAAGCTTGGGTTATCATGCCCTTTGATTTCAAAGTGTATCAAAAACCTATTGTAATCAAAACAGTATGGTAGTGGTATTAAATCAGGTGAATAGATCAATGGGACAGAATAGAGTCTAGAAATAAACCCAGACAATCTATGATGAAGGAACCAGCAATATATGATGGGGTAAGGACAATCTCTTCAATAAATGGTATTGAGAACACTGGACAGCTTCTTGCAAAATAATGACACTGGACCACTCTCTTACATCACACATAAAAATTAACTCAAAAATGGATTAAAGACTTGAATAGAAACCCAAAACTATAAAATTCCTAGAAGAAAACATAGGTAATAAGACATTGGTCTTGGTGATAATTTTTTAAATCTGAAACCAAAGGAAAGGCAACAAAAGCAAAATTAAACAAGTGGGACTACGTGAAACTATGAAGCTTCCAAACAGCAGAGGAAACCATCAATACCATGAAAAGGCAACCTACTAAGTGGGAGACAATATTTGCAAATCATGTATTTGGTAAAGACTTTAAATATCTGAAATACCAAAGCAATTAAATAGCAAAAAAAAAAATTAGATTAAAAAATGGGCAGAGAATCTGAATAGACATTTTCCCAAAGAAGACATACTGATTGTCAGCAGGTACATGAAAAGATGCTCTACACCATTAATCATCAGGGAAATACAAATCAAAACCACAATGAGATATCACCTCACACTTTAGAAGGGCTGTTATGAAAAAGACAAGGGTTGGCAAGGATGTGGAGAAAGGGAACCATTGTGCACTCTTGTTGGGGATGTAAATTGGTACAGCCACTATGGAAAACAGCATGGAGGTTCCACGGGCAAAAGCAGAACTACCATATGATCCAGCAGTTCCACCTCTGGGTATTTGAAGAAAATGAAAACACTAACTTGAAAAGATATATACATTTTCATGTTCATTGTAGCATTATTTACAATAGCCAACATATGGAAACAACCCAAGTGTTCCTTGATGGATGAATATGTATTACTCAGCAATAAAAGAGAAGGAAATCTTACCATTTGCAACACCATGGATGGATCTTGAGGGCATTATGCTAAGTGGAATAAGTCATACAAAGAGAAATACCATATGATCTCACTAATATGTGGAATCTAAAATCAAAACAAAACCAAGCTCATAGATACAGATAACAGCTTGGTGGTTGCCATAAGTGGGGGTTGGGGGTGGAAGAGGGTAAGGGGTTAGGGGTTAGGGTTAGGGTTAGGGTTAGGTGAAATTAAGGATCAAAAGCTACAAACTTCCAGTTGTGAAAGAAGCCATGGGGATGTAATGTACAGCATGGTGAGTAATACTGTATTGCATCTTTGACAGTTGTAAGAGAATATATCTTAGAAATTCTAATCACTAGAGAAAAAAATGTGTAACTGTGTGGTGATAGATGTTAACTAGACTTACTGTGATCAGTTTGCAGTATATACAAATATCAGATCATTATGATGTTGAAACTAACATAAATGTTGTATGTCAATTATAGTTGAGAAAAAGGAAGAAGGAAGGAAGGAAAGAGAAAGAAAGAGTTCATGAACCCAGAACGAACTTAGATTGCAGGGTTAGTTTTATTCCTGTTTTATTCAATCTCACATCCATTCTTGTTTGAGAGTTTATGGTTTCACTTGAAAGGATTGTGGATGTTGGAGAGTTGTACCTGTGAAAAGACAAACTTGGACTTGCAAAGTAACTGTGATTAAGAACACAGTTTTGGCTGTCATATGAATCTGGGTTTGGATTTTGGCCCTACCTCTATAACTTCTTATGTGACCTTGTACACCTTATTTAACCTTTCTAAGGCTTACAATTTAATGGACATGAATTTGAGCAAACTCTGGGAGACAGTGAAGGACAAGAAAGCCTGGCATGCTGCAGTTCATGGGGCCACAAAGAGTTGGACACAACTTAGCAACTGAACAACACCACCAACAAAAGCTTACTTTGCTTATCCTAAAAGTAGGAATACAGATACCTGTCTTGCAGATTTGCGAGAATTACATAGGGTAACACAGAATCAATAATCAATAATGAGATTTTTAAATTAGAAACTTTACAAGGGTTTCGGCTCCTTCATGTTATCCAATTCTTTCCTTTTTTTCAGTTTTATATTTGGCTGCACTAGGTCTTGGTTGCTGCACACAGGCTTTCTCTAGTTGCAGCGAGTGGGGACGACTCTCCAGTTGTGGGGTGCGGGTTTCTTATTGCGGTGGCTTCTCTTGTTGCAGAGCATGGGCTCTAGGGTCAGCAGGCTTCAGAAGTTGCAGCACTTGGGCTCTAGTGGTTGCGGCACGTGGGCTCAGCACTTGTGGTGTGCAGGCTTAGTTGCTCCAAGGCAGGTGGAACCTTCCCAGACCAGGGATGGAACCAGTGTCCCCTGTAGTGGCAGGCAGATTCATGAGGCAGTACTTCAATATTTATGGGAAACGGAGGATAGATAGACTCCATAGTTATTAAGTTATATTGTGAACGGGCTTAGTTGTTTTCTCTCTAAAAAAGATTTCTCTCTGAGTTGGTCTGGATCCTTTACAGAATCTGTAACATATACCAAAGCATCTCAAAAAAGTCTCTAACCTGTCTAAAAATGCATTCCAAGTTCTAAGCAACTAGTGTTATAAAAAAAGAGTTTGTAAATTAACCTATGTGTAAGCGGGGACTAGTTGTATGGTAGTGATGGTATTGGTTTTGTTGAAGGATTGTGGGGCAAAGAGGACTGGGGAGAAGAATCTCAATCTCCAATAAAAATAAAGACGTAGCGTAGAACGTTTTTTCTTAACTATTGTGAGTCTTGAAGTTTGGAGGACTCTTTTATTTTCTAGAAAGACATCCAGTGTCATAGGCAATCCTATGTTTGGTACCCTAGTGTGAGATTCATCTTTACATTTCAGAGAAGTGAAAACAAGCAAACAGAGCAGAGGTTATTTGGTCAGAAAAACTTCCCAAGAGCAGAAAACATTAGGTCATTGAATACTATCAAATGAAGTGCTGAAAAAAAAACTGCTTATTTCCTTAAAACTAGTTATTGTGTTTTTCAGATACAAATGACTTTTAGATTTCTTGACAGGTTTTCATTATATTTTGGCAGTAAAGTACCAACTCCACGTTCATTTATTACACGTGCAAAGATTTTTACAATTTCTTCAAATATTAGTTGATTTATATCATTTGATTTACAGGTTAGCAGTTGTATTTTTGGTCCCATCTTATGCTATATGGAATTATTATACAAATAATTGATTTAAAATATATAGTGGTTTTTTTCAAACAAAAGTATTTACATACCTTTCACTCCCAGTCATGGAGGTTATTAGGATCCCTGCTTAATCTACCACCCAAAACAACTAGAAAATTGGACAAAATATATGTTTTCAAACATCAGACTATAGGGAGCATGACACTATGATTTCTGAGAAGGAAAGCAAATGATGTGAATCCAGTGACTGTCGTGGTCTTCTCCTTCCAGACTATTTCTGGACAAGGGTGCATGGAGTGAGAACAAAACAGAACCCTACATTTTGACGAGCTGAGATGACAGAGATTAGAATTTAGGTGGGTTGAGTCAGCTAGAATTTGTGAGACACAGACTATAGGAAGGGAAGGAGTTATGCTAAGAAAGAACTCCAGAAATGTGCATATGGGTTCCCTGGAGTCTTTGGTTGAATATAAATCTGCATAACTGTAGGGTGAGATTTCTGGCAAAAGAAGAGTTTTTCTGTACATGAAAATTGAACAATTCCTAGAGATCACATAGGACCAGGAATAATTTAAGTTTTTGCCAGTCAGAGCAGAAAGACCCCATTCCACACATGGAACATTTAGTAGAGACCTTGTAAGACTTGGGTGTTAATGATGGGGCTAAAATAGCCATAAAGGATAATCTAGATTCATAGCAAAAGGCTTAAAAATAAGCATCAAGCAAATGAAACTAATCTGCAGGAGACTTAATTTTCTGTCAGAGCAGTGGTCAATATTTTTAAAAGGAATTAAACAAAATCTAACTCTTAACAATGAAAAACACAATATTTCAATTCAGTTCAGTTCAGTTGCTCAGTTGTGTCCGATTCTTTGCAACCCCATGGACCGCAGCACGCCAGGCTTCCCTGTCCATCACCATCTCCCAGCGTTTACTCAAATTCATGTCCATCAAGTTGGTGATGGCATCCAACCATCCCATCCTCTGTCATCCCCTTCTTCTCTCGCCTTCAATCTTTCCCAGCATCAGGGTCTTTTCCAATGAATCAGTTCTTCACAGCAGGTGGCCAAAGTATTGGAGTTTCAGCTTCAGCATCAGTCCTTCTAACGAACATTCAGGACTGATTTCCTTTAAGATTGACTGGTTTGATCTCCTTGCAGTCCAAGGGACTCTCAAGAGTCTTCTCCAATACCACAGTTCAAAAGCATCAATTCTTCAGTGCTCAGCTTTCTTTATAGTTCAGTTCTCACATCCATACATGACAACTGGAAAAACCATAGCTTTGACTAGATGGATCTTTGTTGGCAAAATAACATCTTTGCTTTTTAATATGCTGTCTAGGTTGGTTATAGCTTTTCTTCCAAGGAGCAAGTGTCTTAATTTCATGGCTGCAATCACGATCTGCAGTGATTTTGGAGCCCCCCAAAATAAAGTCTCTCTCTGTTTCCATTGTTTCCCCATCTATTTGCCATGAAGTGATGGGATAGATGCCATGATCTTAGTTTTCTGAATATTGAGTTTTAAGACAAACTTTTTCACTTTCCTCTTTCACTTTCATCAAGAGGCTCTTCACTTCTCCTTTGCCTTCTGCCACAAGGGTGGTATCATCTGCATATCTGAGGTTATTGATATTTCTCCCGTCAATTTTGATTCGAGCTTATGCTTCATCCAGCCCAGCATTTTGCATGATGTACTCTGCATATAAGTTAAATTAGCAGGGTGACAATATACAGCCTTGATTTACTCCTTTCACAATATTTGGCATCTAATAAAAAGTGACTGGACATGCAAAAAAGCAGGAAAATGTGATCTAAAGCGTGCAGAACAATCAGTCAACATGAACAAGCCCTCAAATGACAGAGGTTATAAAGCTAGTAGACAAAGACCTGGAAACAGGTATTATAAATGCACTCAATATAATCAGTTATTGGGACTTCTCTGGTGGTAAAAAATCCATCTACAATGCAAGAGAACTGGGTTCGATCCCTGGGTTGGGAAGATCCCCTGGAGAAGGGAATGGCAATTCACTTCAGTATTCTTGCCTGGAAAATTCCATGGATAGAGGAGCTTGGCAGACTATACAGTCCATAGGGTCACAGAATCGAACATGGCTGAGCAACTTAACACAGCAATCAGTTATTAAATGGAAAATACAGACATGATGAGAAAAGGGAAATATAAAGAGAAAGTAAAGGGAACTTTTATCTGAAATAAAAAATTTGCTTGATAAAGAAATTAACAGCAGAATACATGAAATAAAAAATAAAGTTGAAGGTAAAGCAATATAACCTCTTGAAGACATTGCAGTAAAACCTAACTGCAATGAAGCTTACACATAGAGATTTTAAAAAGAACAACAGGGAATTCCTTGACAGTCCGGTGGTTAGTACTCCGTGCTTTCACTGCCATGGACCAGGGTTTGATCCTGATTGGGGAACTAAGACCCCACAAGGTGTGTGGCCAAAAAAAATTTTTTTTAATTAAAAAACAGACCTGTGGGGAACTAGCATATTGACTAACATGCAAACTGGAGTCTTTAGAAGAGAAAGAGAGAGAAAAAAAGAACAAAAATAATATATGAAAGCATAATGACCAAATATTTTCCAAATTTTATGAAAAATATCAACTAAGATCTGAGGGGGTCTATGAGTATACAAAAGCAGGATACATACTAAGAAAGCTGCACCAAGGACCTCATAATCAAACCACAGACAGCAACTGATTCTGAGGAAAATCTTAAAAAGTAGATACAGGGGGAGATGGCACATTATGTACAAAAGAACAAAAGAATAACGGCTGATTTTCTTCAGAAACTTGCAAGTCAAAGATGGTAGTGTATCTTTTACATGTGGGGGAAAAGTAAGTTTGTCAACCTAGAATTCTAGACCTTTCAAACATGAAATATACAATAAAAACTTTTTTCAGACAAAGAAAACCTGTGGGATTTTGCGCCCGACAAACCTGAACTACAAGATATGTAGTTCTTCAGGCAGAAGGAAAGTGATACCAGATGAAAATATGGATCTATACAAAGGAATGAAGAGCTCTAAAAATGGTAAATATGTGGATAGATATTAAGAACATTTTTATCATTTAAAAATTTCTTAAAACATAATTGATCACTTATAGCAAAAATAATAATAATATGTTGTGGGAATTTTAACATGAAAAAGCAAACCGTGTGACAACATCAGCACAAAGAACGGGATAAGAGATGAAAATATATTATTGCAATGGTCTTACATTACATATGAGATAGTATATGATGGTATTTCAAGGTAAACATAAATAAGGATGCATATTGTAAACCCTAGATGAGCCTTAAAAAATGAAAAGATAGCCAACAAACCAATAGTGGTGATAAAATAGAATTAAAAGACACGGAGCCAATCCAGAAGAAAGAAAACTGGAGGAAAACACAAAGATGAGACAAATAGCAAAATGATAGCAAAATGACAGATTTAAATAAAATCATATCATTAATTTCATCAAATATAAATGGTCTCAATTCTATAGTAAAAAATCAGACATTGTTAGGATAGTAAAGTGAAGTCGCTCAGTCGTGTCCGACTCTTTGCGACCCCATGGACTGTAGCCTACCAGGCTCCTCCGTCCATGGGATTTTCCAGGCAAGAATACTGGAGTGGGTTGCCAGTTCCTTCTCCAGGGCATCTTCCCCACCCAGGGATTGAAACCCAGTCTCCTGCATTGTAGGCAGGCGCTTTACTGTCTGAGCCACCAGGGAAGTCCTAGGATAGTAAAAACCCCTACTATATGTGATCTATAAGAATTATATTTAATTATAAAGACACAAAAGGAAAAGGTTGGGAAAAGATAAGGCTGTTTTAGCTATATTAACAGTAGAAAAAATAGGCTTCAGAATAAGAAATATTATGAAGGATTAACAGGGATATTTCACAATGATTAAAGGGATCAATTAATTAAGAAGGCATAATAATATTAAGTGTGTATGCACAGGATAACTGACTTCAAAATGCATGAAGAAGCAGACAAATCTGCAAAGAGAAAAAACAAATCTATTATTATAGTTGCAGATATCAGCACGCCTTTTCATAATTGACAGATCAATCAGAGAATAATCAGAGACATGGATTTTTAAACATTCTAACCAACTTGGACTAACTGACATTTATTGGACACTCCACTCAACCAATGCAAAATACACATTCTTTTCTAGTACACAAGGAACATTTACCAAGATAGACCATATGTCCAGCTGTTAAATAATTCTCTAGAAATTTAAAATGATTGAAATCATATGTAGTATGTCCTCTGATCACAAGGAATTAAATCAGAAATAAGTAATGGAAAAATATCTGAAAAATCCCCAAATGTTTGGAAATTAAGCAGCATACTTCTAAATAATACATGATTCAAAGAAGAAATCACATGGAAGTTAGAAAATATTTTGGACTAAATAAAAAGAAAATTGATATTATCGTGTAAAATCTGTGAAATGTTATAAAGGCAAATATATAGGTTTAAAAGCTTACATTCAGTTCAGTCACTCAGTTGTGTCCAACTCTTTGTGACCCCATGGACTGCAGCACGCCAGGCCTCCCTGTCCATCACCAGCTCCCAGAGCTTACTCAAACCATGTCCATCGAGTCGGTGATGCCATCCAACCATCTCATCCTCTGTCATCCCCTTCTCCTGCCTTAAATCTTTCCTAGCATCAAGAGTCTTTTTCAATGAGTCAGTTCTTCATTGGTGGTCAAAGTATTGGAGGTGGCCAAAGTATTGGAGTTTCAGCTTCAGCATCAGTCCTTACAATGAATATTCAGGACTGATTTCCTTTAGGATGGACTGGTTGGATCTCCTTGCAGTCCAAGGGACTCTCAAGAGTCTTCTCCAACACCACAGTTCAAAAGCATCAGTTTTTCAGCGCTCAGCTTTCTTCATAGTCCAACTCTCACATGCATACATGACTACTGGAAAACCATAACTTTGACTAGATGGACCTTTATCAGCAAAGTAATGTCTCTGCCTTTTAATATGCTGTCTTTTTAATATGCTTGGTCATAGCTTTTCCGGAGAAGGCAATGGCAACCCACTCCAGTACTCTTGCCTGGAAAATCCCATGGACAGAGGAGCCTGGTAGGCTGCAGTCCATGGGGTTGTGAAGAGTTGGACATGACTGAGCGACTTCACTCTCACTTTTCACTTTCATGCATTGTAGAAGGAAATGGCAACCCACTTCAGTGTTCTTGCCTGGAAAATCCCAGGGATGGCGGAGCCTGGTGGGCTGCCGTCTATGGGGTCACACAGAGTTGGACACAACTGAAGTGACTTAGCAACAGCAGCAGCAGCAGCATAGCTTTTCTTCCAAGGAGCAAGCGTCTTTTACTTTCATGGCTGTGGTCACCATCTGCAGTGATTTTGGAGCCCATGAAAATAAAGTCTCTCACTGTTTCTATTGTTTCCTCATCTATTTGCCATGAAGTGATGGGACCGGATGCCATGATCTTAGTTTTCCGAATGTTGAGTTTTAACCCAAAGTTTTCACTCTCCTCTTTCACTTTCAAGAGGCTCTTTAGTTCTTCTTCGCCTTCTGCCATAAGGGTGGTGTCATCTGCATATCTGAGGTTATTGATATTTCTCCCAGCAATCTTGATTCCAGCTTGTGCTGCATCCAGTCCAACATTTCTCATAATGTGTACTCTGCATATAAGCTAAATAAACAGGGTGACAATATACAGCCTTGACATACTCCTTTCCCAATTTGGAGCCAGCCTGTTGTTCCATGTCCGGTTCTAACTGTTGCTTCTTGACCTACATACAGATTTCTCAAGAGACAGGTCAGGTGGTTTGTTATTCCCATCTCTTTAAGAACTTTCCACAATTTGTTGTGATCCACACAGTCAAAGGCTTTGGCATAGTCAATAAAGCAGAAGTGGCGTGCTGCAGTCCATGGGGTTTCAAAGAGTTAGACAGGACTGAGTGACTGAACTGAACTGACTGAGATGTTCTTCTGTCACTCTCTTGCTTTTTTGATGGTCCAATGGATGTTGGCAATTTGATTTATGGTTCCTCTGCCTTTTCTAAATCCAGCTTGAACATCTGGAATTTCATGGTTCACATACTGTTGAAGCCCAGCTTGGAGAATTTTGAACATTACTTTGCTGCTGTTGCTGCTAAGTCGCTTCAGTCGTGTCCGACTATGTGCGAACCCATAGATGGCAGCCCACCAGGCTCCCCTGTCCCTGGGATTCTCCAGGCAAGAACACTGGAGTGGGTTGCCATTTCCTTCTCCAATGCATTAAAGCCAGACAAGATATTATAAGAAAAGAAAGCTAAGACCAGTATCCTTCATGAGCATGGGTCAAAACATTTTAGCAAAATATTAGCAAACCAAAAATGATACATATATAAAAAGCATAATACACTATGACTAAGTGGTATTTATTCCAGAACTAGAAGATTGATTAATATTAAAAATCAGTTAATGTAGTTAACTTTATTACAATGGAGGAGAAATACTATTTGGTCCTTTGATTTGATGCAAGAAAAACATCTGAAAAAATTCAACATCTATCCATTATAATAATCTCCCAGAAAACAAAGAATTGATGGGAACCTCCTCAATCTGATAGGCCAATGATTTCACATCTACAAATATACTAAAGTCACTAAATTATGCACTTTATATGGCTTAATTTTGTAGCATGTGAATTATATCTCAATAAAGCTATTTTAAAATATATCACTTAATGGTGAAAGCTGAATCCTTTTTGCTCCAAAATTATGATGAGTACAGAACCAGTATGGACCTAACAGAAGTAGAAGATATTAAGAAAAGGTGGCAAGAATACACAGAAGAGCTATACAAAAAAGATTTTCATGACTCAGATAACCATGATGGTGTTATCACTCACCTAGAGCCAGGCATCCTGGAATGTGAAGTCAAGTAGGTCTTAGAAAGGATCATTATGAACAAAACTAGTGGAGGTGATGGAATTCCAGCTGAGCTATTTCAAGTCCTAAAGTATGATGCTGTTAAAGTGCTGCATTCAATATGGCAGCAAATTTGGAAAACTCAGCAGTGGCCACAGGACTGAAAAAGGTCAGTTTTCATTCCAATCCAAAGAAAGGCAATGCCAAACAATGCTCAAATTACTGCACAATTGTACTCATCTCACATGCTAGCAAAGTAACACTCAAAATTCTCCAAGCCAGGCTTCAACAGTATGTGAACTGAGAACTTCCAGATGTTCAAACTCGATTTAGAAAAGACAGAGGAACCAGAAATCAAGTTGCCAACATCTGTCGGATCATGGAATAAGCAAGAGAGTTCCAGAAAAACAGCTACTTCTGCTTTATTGACTACACAAAAAACTTTGACTGTGTGGATGACAACAAACTGTGGAAAATTCTTAAAAAGATGGGAATACCAGACCACCTTACCCACTTCCTGAGAAATCTGTATGCAGATCAAGAAGAAACAGTTAGAACTGGACATGGAAAATGGACTGTTCCATATTGGGAAAGGAGTATGTCAAGGCTGTATATTGTCAGCCTGTTTATTTAATTTATATGCAGAGTATACATCGTGAGATATGCTGGACTGGATGAAGCACAAGCTGGAATCAAGATTGCTGGGATAAATAACCTCAGATATGCAGATGACACCACTCTTATGGCAGAAAGTGAAGAGGAACTCAAGAGCCTCTTGATGAAAGTGAAAGAAGAGAATGAAAAAGTTGGGTTAAAACTCAACATTCGGAAAACTAAGATCATGGCATCTAGTCCCATTGCTTCATGGCAAATAGATGGGGAAGCAATGGAAACAGTGAGAGACTTTATTTTCTTGGGCTCCAAAATCACTGAAGATAGTGACTACAGCCAGGAAATTAAAAGACACTTGCTTCTTGGAAAAGCTGTGACCAACCTAGACAGCATATTAAAAAGCAGAGACATTACTTTACCAACAAAGTTCCATCTAGTCAAAGCTATGGTTTTTCCAGTAGTTAGGTATGGATGTGAGAGTTGAACCATAAAGAAAGCTGAGTGCTGAAGAACTGATGCTTTTGAACTGTGGTGTTGGAGAAGACTCTTGAGAGTCCCTTGGACTGCAAGGAGATCCAACCAGTCCATCCTAAAGGAAATCAGTCCTGAATATTCATTGTAAGGACTGATGCTGAAGCTGAAACTCCAGTACTTTTGCCACCTCATTCAAAGAGTTGACTCATTGGAAAAGACCCTGATGCTGGGAAAGATTGAAAGCGGGAGGAGAAGGGGATGACAGAGGATGCGATGATTGGATGGCATCTCTGATTCGACGGACATGAGTTTAAGCAAGCTTTGGGAGTTGGTGATGGACAGGGAAGCCTGGCATGCTGTAGTCCATGGGGTCACAAGGAGTCAGACACAACTGAGCAACTAAACTGAACTAAGATGAGGATGTTCACTCTTTCCACTTATTCAACGGTCTAGTAGAAACTCTTACCAGTGCAATAAGGAAAAGAAATAAAAAGTTATCCAAATTAACTACAAGTAAAACCACCTTTTTTTTTTCATAGATGACATGATTGAACATGTTGCAAATCCTCACAAATCTACCAAAGGGGAAAAAAAACCTGGTAGAACTAGTAAGTTATTTTAGTAAGACTTCAGGATACAAAATTTTTGTGTAAAAATCAATTGTATTTATTTGCATATTATTGCTAATTTGTATATTAGCAATAAGCAAATAGAAATTAGAATAATAACTAAGACACCATTTGCAATAGCATCCCCAAACATAAAATACATGAAACCTCTACTACGAAAAATACAAATATTTTTATGAGAAATTAATGAACAAATGGATTGATTTACTTTGTTTAGAGCTTCCCTTGTGGCTCAACTTGTAAAGAATCCGCCTGCAATGCGGGAGACCTGGGTTTGATACCTGGGTTGGAAAGATCCCCTGGAGAAGGGAACAGCTACCCACTTCAGTATTCTGGCCTGGAGGATTCCATGGACTGTATAGTCATGGGGTCACAAAAGTTGGGCATGACTGAGCGACTTTCAAAAGGAATCCACTTTGTTTATAGTTTGAAAGACTGAATATTGTTACAATTTCAACTCTCTCCAAATAGATTTCTAGAGTCAATGAAATCTCAGCATAATCAATATTGTTTTTGAGTCAATATTATTAAAATGTCACTTCTCTCCAAAATAATTTATAGACTCAGTTAAATCCAAATAAAAATCCCAGAAGCCTTTCTTGTAGCAAATTTCAAGCTGATTCTAAAATTTATATGGATATCTAAGTGCCTGGAATGGCCAAAAAAATTTTGAAAAAGAAAAGTAAAGTTAGAAAACTTACTGATCTCAACATTTACCGTAAAGCTGTAGTAATCAAGACAGTGTGTATTGGCATAAGTTTAGACACATAGATCAATGAAACACAATAGAGAGTCCAAAAATAGGCCCACATATGTAAGGTCAATTGATTTTAAATAAAGATGCCAGGGTAATTCAATATGGAAGGGATTACTTTTTCAACAAATGGTCTGGAACAACTTATCGACATAGAAAAAAAATGAACCTCAACTCTCTATCACACACTAAAATTAACGTGAGATGGATCATAGCCCTAAATGCTAAAACTGTAAAGCTTTTAGAATAAATTTTGTAACCTTCAGGTAGAAAAAAATTTCTTAAGACACAAAAGCATGAATATAAAATGTTTGAATTGGGCTACATTAGAATTTAAAGCTTCTGTTCATCATAAGTAAGAAAATGAAAATGCAAAGGCAAACCCCAGACTGGCAGAAAATATCAATATATATCTGACAAAGGATAGTTTTCCAGAATTTTTTTTTTAAAAACCTCTTGTGACTCACTAGTAGAACCAATAAAAAGTCTGCACAAAAATGGACAAATCTGAACAAACTCTTCACTAAAGATGATAGACAGCCAATATATTCATGAAAAGATCTCCCCTGTCATTCATCATTAAGGACATGAAAATTAAAACCATCACATGATCTCGCTACACATCCATTAGAACATTAGAGGAGGTGTAGTTATAATGAGCGACAATACCAGCTGTTGGCACACGATGCGCCTGGCACTCTGGTACACCGCTGATGGGAATGTAAAATTTTACGGCCACTTTGGAAAAGAGTTTTGGCAGTTTCTCATACAGTTAAGCATATATTTACCATATGATCAAGCAGTTCACTCTTAGGTATTTATCCAAGAGAAATGAAGGCATATGTGCACGTACAGAATTGTTCGTGAATATTCCTCTCACTTTTATTTGATGGAATCCAAACAGAACAACACAAATGCCTATCAACAGATGAATGTACAAGTGAAAGCTTTAACAATGGGATGCTATTCATTATAGTTAGTAAACTACTAAGACACCACAACACGGATCAGTCTCAAAACAAGTACAGTAAGTGAAAGAAGTCAGACACAAAGGTGTAGATATTGTATGGCACTCAGTGTAATGAAACTCTAGAAAAGAAAAAAAAGTGTCCCATGTATTTACAGAAGGCAGATCCCTGGCCCCCTGAATACAGTGATGGGGTGAGATCAACTGGGGAGAAGACTGAGGCAATAACCTTTTGGAGTGATGGCAATGTTCATTATTTTGACTTTAGTGTTGATAACCTGAGTGGCTATCTTTGTCTAAAGTCATTGAATGCACCCTTAAGGTGAGAAAAGTAAATTCTACCCCATTAAAATTGCTGTTGTGTGTAGTATTTGCTCTGTTTTTGAGGGCCAGGGTCTTGGACTCAGTGTAGAGAAACTTCATAGGTGTTGACAGTTTCTCCATCATATGAAGCCTTTTCTGTACTGGGTACCATGTCAGGCATTCTTTTGACAAAAGCATCATTGGGATGGAACATAGTGGGTTGAGGGAAAAAATAAGAAATGAGGAAGGACAGGATATCTGTGAGTTGATTTAGTCAACAAATATTTACTGACCATCTTATATGTGCCAGCATGGCCTAGGTGGGGCTTCCCAGGTGGCTCAGTGGTAAAGAATCCACCTGCCAATGAAGGAGATGCAGGAGGCACAGATTCAATATCTGGGTCAGGAAGATCCCCTGGAGGAGGAAATGGCAACCCACCCCAGTATTCTTGCCTGGAAAAATCCCATGGACAGGGCTCCAGTCCATGGGGTCACAAGAGTCAGACATGACTGAGCAACTGAACATGCATGTCCTAGGTACCCAACATATAAAGGTGAGTATAAGTGGGCATGGACCTGTAAGAACTCACAGTCTACCACAATGCAAACTAAAGTACAGTCTTATAAATGCTATAATAGAAATACAACCAACTTACATGGGATGTGCAATCAACTTCCCAATGGGTTTATCATCAGGAGGTGACATTTGCATTTGTTTTTTTAAATTAAATCCCCAGTTCAGTTCAGTTCAGTTGCTCAGTCGTGTCTGACTCTGCGACCCCATGAATCGCAGCACACCAGGCCTCCCTGTCCATCACCAACTTCCGGAGTTCACTCAAACTCATGTCCATCGAGTCGGTGTTGCCATCCAGCCATCTCATCCTCTGTCATCTCCTTCTCCTCCTGCCCCCAATCCCTCCTAGCATCAGAGTCTTTTCCAATGAGTCAGCTCTTCGCGTGAGGTGGCCAAAGTACTGGAGTTTCAGCTTTAGCATCAGTCCTTCCAAAGAAATCCCAGGGCTGATCTCCTTTGAATAGACTGGTTGGATCTCCTTGCGGTCCAAGGGACTCTCAAGAGTCTTCTCCAACACCACAGTTCACAAGCATCCATTCCTTGGCACTCAGCTTTCTTCACAGTCCAACTCTCACATCCATACATGACCACAGGAAAAACCATAGCCTTGACTAGATGGACCTTTGTTGGCAAAGTAATGTCTCTGCTTTTGAATATGCTATCTAGGTTGGTCATAACTTTCCTTCCAAGGAGTAAGTGTCTTTTAATTTCATGGCTGCAGTCACCATCTGCAGTGATTTTGGAGCCCCCCAAAATAAAGTCTGGCACTGTTTCCACTGTTTCCCCATCTATTTCCCATGAAGTGATGGGACCAGATGCCATGATCTTTGTTTTCTGAATGTTGAGCTTTAAGCCAACTTTTCACTCTCCTCTTTCACTTTCATCAAGAAGCTTTTTAGTTCCTCTTCACTTTCTGCCATAGGGGTGGTGTCATCTGCATATCTGAGATTATTGATATTTCTCCTGGCAATCTTGATTTCAGCTTGTGCTTCTTCCAGTCCAGCGTTTCTCATGATGTACTCTGCATATAAGTTAAATAAGCAGGGTGACAATATACAGCCTTGACGAACTCCTTTTCCTATTTGGAACCAGTCTGTTGTTCCATGTCCAGCTCTAACTGTTGCTTCCTGACCTGCATATAGGTTTCTCAAGAGGCAGGTCAGGTGGTCTGGTATTCCCATCTCTTTCAGAATTTTCCGCACTTTATTGTCATCCACACAGTCAAAGGCTTTGGCATAGTCAATAAAACAGAAATAGATGTTTTTCTGGAACTCTCTTGCTTTTTTGATGATCCAGTGGATGTTGGCAATTTGATCTCTGGTTCCTCTGCCTTTTCTAAAACCAGCTTGAACATCTGGAAGTTTACAGTTCATGTATTGCTGACGCCTTACTTGGAGAATTTTGAGCATTACCTTACTAGCGTGTGAGATGAGTGCAATTGTGCGGTAGTTTGAGCATTCTTTGGCATTGCCTTTCTTTGGGATTGGAATGAAAACTGACCTTTTCCAGTCTTGTGGCCACTGCTGTGTTTTCCAAATTTGCTGGCATATTGAGTGCAGCACTTTCACAGCATCATCTTTCAGGATTTGAAATAGCTCCACTGAAATTCCATCACCTCCACTAATTTTGTTCATAGTGATGCTTTCTAAGGCCCGCTTGACTTCACATTCCAGGATGTCTAGCTCTAAGTGAGTGATCATACCATTGAGATTATCTTGGTTGTGAAGATCTTTTTTGTACAGTTCTTCTGTGTATTCTTGCCACCTCTTCTTAATATCTTCAGCTTCTGTTAGGTCCATACCATTTCTGTCCTTTATCGAGCCCATCTTTGCATGAAATGTTCCCTCGGTATCTCTAATTTTCTTGAAGAGATCTCTAATCTTTTCCATTCTGTTTTCCTCTATTTCTTTGCATTGATTGCTGAGGAAGGCTTTCTTATCTCTTCTTGCTTTTCTTAGGAAGTCTGCATTCAGGTGCTTATATCTTTCCTTTTTTCCTTTGGTTTTCACTTCTCTTCTTTTCACAGCTATTTGTAAGGCCTCCCCAGACAGCCATTTTGCTTTTTTGCATTTCTTTTCCATGGGGATGATCTTGATCCCTGTCTCCTGTACAATGTCACGAACCTCATTCCATAGTTCATCAGGCACTCTGTCAGATCTAGTCCCTTAATTCTATTTCTCACTTCCACTGTATAGTCATAAGGGATTTGATTTAGGTCATACGTGAATGGTCTAGTGGTTTTCCCTACTTTCTTCAATTTCAGTCTGAATCTGGCAATAAGGAGTTCATGATCTGAGCCACAGTCAGCTCCTGGTCTTGTTTTTGTTGACTGTATAGAGCTTCTCCATCTTTGGCTGCAAAGAATATAATCAGTCTGATTTCGGTGTTGACCATCTGGTGATGTCCATGTGTAGAGTCTTCTCTTGTGTTGTTGGGAGAGGGTGTTTGCTATGACCAGTGCGTTCTCTTGGCAAAACTCTATTAGCCTTTGCCCTGCTTCATTCCGTATTCCAAGGCCAAATTTGCCTGTTACTCAGGTGTTTCTTGACTTCCTACTTTTGCATTCCAGTCCCCTATAATGAAAAGGACATCTTTTTTTGGGTGTTAGTTCTAAAAGAACTTGTAGGTCTTCATAAAACCATTCAACTTCAGCTTCTTCAGCATTACTGGTTGGGGCATAGGCTTGGATTACTGTGATATTGAATGGTTTGCCTTGGAAACAGAGATCATTCTGTCGTTTTTGAGATTGCTTCCAAGTACTGCATTTCAGACTCTTTTGTTGACCATGATGGCTACTCCATTTCTTCTAAGGGATTCCTGCCCACAGTAGTAGATATAATGGTCATCTGAGTTAAATTCACCCATTCCAGTCCATTTTAGTTTGCTGATTCCTAGAATGTTGACATTCACTCTTGCCATCTCCTGTTTGACCACTTCCAATTTGCCTTGATTCATGGACCTGGCATTCCAGGTTCCTATGCAATATTGCTCTTTACAGCATCGGACCTTGCTTCTATCCCCAGTCACATCCACAGCTGTGTATTGTTTTTGCTTTGGCTCCATCCCTTCATTCTTTCTGGAGTTATTTCTCCACTGATCTCCAGTAGCATATTGGGCACTTACCGACCTGGGGAGTTCCTCTTTCAGTATCCTATTGTTTTGCCTTTTCATACTGTTCATGAGGTTCTCAAGGCAAGAATACTGAAGTGGTTTGCCATTCCCTTCTCCAGTGGACCACATTCTGTCAGACATCTCCACCATGACCTGCCCGTCTTGGGTGGCCCCACACGGCATGGCTTAGTTTCATTGAGTTAGACAAGGCTGTGGTCCTAGTGGGATTAGATTGACTAGTTTTCTGTGATTATAGTTTCAGTGTGTCTGCCCTCTGATGCCCTCTTGCAACACCTACTGTCTTACTTGGGTTTCTCTTACCTTGGACGTGGGGTATCTCTTCACGGCTGCTCCAGCCTCTTCACGGCTGCTCCAGCAAAGTGCAGCCACTGCTCCTTACCTTGGACGAGGGGTATCTCCTCACCACCACCCCTCCTGACCTTGAACGTTGAGTAGCTCCTCTCGGCCCTCCTGCGCCTGCGCAGCCACTGCTCCTTGGATGTGGAGTTGCCACTGTGAGTCTGAGTGGACAGATGCAGACGTAACTGGAGGCTTCAGGGTGGCAGGGTGGCAGGATGCAGACAACAGCTGGGCCAGCGCTCACACCCCGTCTTCAAGGACAATTCCACGCACCGCCCACCGGCCTGGCAGGGGCCGCTCCCACATCCGTCGAGGTCGGTCTCACGCTGTGTGCCCATGTATTCTGCAGGATAAATGGCCAGTGGTTTAGGTCAAATGCTTTGTAACAATACAGATATAGATGGGAATCCTGGCCCTGCTGCTTACTCCTTCTGTTATGGCTCATTCACATAGTTGTACAGCAGAAACCCACACAGCAAATCAACTATCCTCCAATTAAAAACAAATTTAAAAGGTAATAACAAAAACAGACTTGTGGTTGCCAAGGGAGAGGAGGGAGAGGAGGACTGGGATTTTGGGATTAGCAGATGCAAACAATCACATATAAGATGGATAAACAGCAAGGTTCTACTGCATAGCACAGGGGACTGTACAAAGTATCCTGGGATAGGCCATATGGAAAAGAATATGAAAATGAATAACTGTATGTATAACCAAGTCACCTGCTGTACAGCAAAAAATAAACACAACATTATAAATCAATTATATGCCAATGAAATTTAAATAAAATAATGAAAACATGCAAATAAGTGAGAAACAAAATAGGGGGCATGAGGTGATGGTGCATGTCGGGTCTGATAATTACAGTATCAGGCATGTATACGCTCCAGTAGGTGATTGGTGTTGTATTAGGGAGGGTGTAGGCTAAGCTGCTCCAACAGAGACAAAGAAAAGGTGAGGGGAAGAAGAGTATTTTGGGCAGGAGTTGTCCATACACAAAAGCATGAAAGCACTGTTTGGAGAATGTGAGCAGTCCAGCCGTGTGAGAGAGTTGGGGAATTGGAGCAGGGCAGAGGGGAATATATAACTTGTAGGTCAGGGTACAGTCAGACCATGATGTACGGTGTTAAGGACCTTGAACTCTATGTTGTAACGGTGCATTCTTATTGCAGATTCCTAAGAAGGCCAGTGATCTCATTAGGAAGGCTAGTCTGGTGATGGTATGGAGGATGACTAGCAAGACTTAAGGGCAGAGAGTCTAGCAACTTGGTTATTGCAGTCGTTCAACCAAGAGATTGTGAAAGTATGTATCAAGGTGGTGGCTGGCACATAGAAGGTTCTGGTCTGAGGTGTCTTTAAAGAAGTAGTTGGTAGGACTTGGTGACTCCTTAAAGAAGGAGCTTAGTGACGGACCAGTTGAGGATGAGTCTGAGATTGCTAGGTTGGGTGTCTGGATGGATAATGTTGAAATAAATCTCTAGACCCAAGATGGAGTCTCTCCTGCCTGGGGTGCCCTGTCATCAAACCAAACGTTAGATAACTTTGCGTCTTTGTAAATGCTCTGCTTGAACAGAGGTGCAGTATACCTGTATTCAGTCATCGAGTCCCCAAACACCAAACACCAAGCTCACTCTGGGCTTTCTCACCCCAAACATGGCTGGCTATATTTTCTATTTGTCTTTTCCTTGTTTCTTATTCTTTATCCTGTAAAAGTTTCTTGCCTTCTGCCTTACTTTGACTTTGCAGTTCTCTGAGATTTTCCACTCCCACGATGTATTAAAATTTGTTTGTATCCCCTAAATAAAGTTTGTATCTTGCCATTAGTGGATACAGGAAACCCACGAGCAAGAGAAGAATTCTGTAGTGAGTTAAGAAGTATGAACAGTGGATGCTGTTTTTATGGAAAGCAGTTATTTTGAAAGTGTTTTGGTTGAATTTAAGGGGAGTGTCCTCCAGTATATTTATTTATCAATTGTATACATGCAGCATTATTCTAACATTTATGTGTATTATAAAACATAACAGACGAGATGAAATAAACATGTAAATTGAAGTTGTAATCTACAGTCTTGGGTACCAGGTCAGGGGTGTGCAATTCATTTTAGACCCACTGGGGTATAAGAGCCATTGTCAGGCTTGTTTGAAATATTATGATCCTTCCTTTCTTCTCCTCCTTTCTTTCTGTTTTTTTTTTTTTTTCCTGAAATAGGTATGCAAGTCATTACCCACTCTGAGCAATATTTGTAAAACTTTCTTTACATCTGCAGTGCATTGCCCTAGAAGTTCCTCATAGTTTAAATGAAGCAAGATTTAACTATTTTGACACAAACTTTCGCTATGTTACAAAGCATTTCCTCCCTAAAAACTGGATAAGACCAAGAGACAGAGGTTCTGGTAAAAGTCCCAAACTGGACCTAGAGCATGGTCCTTGCCTGGTTTGTCCCAGCAGAGAGGACCAACTGAGGACTTTTCATCTCACCTCACTACCTCTTCTCCCTAAGATGATGGAGAAAAGGAGAGTGAGGGAATTTGGCTCAGTAGCTCAAACTAAGCACTGGGGACACTTACATTTAAGACTAATGTCACTGCCAAAGTGCTACTCAAATGTATTGAAAGTCCTGCCTTTCTATTTCAAGTTCCTTTTTTGTCTGTGTGAGACCAGTCTGTTGCACATGGAAGGCGAGTGTTGCCAGATTCTAATTTGGAGAATAAAGAACTTATTTTTGACTAATTGGTCCAGTAGGAACTGGAGTAAACCTAAACAGCTCTGGAGGTCTGTGGCAAGTAAACAGAGAGGGGAGAGGGATTTAATCAGCCTTCACCTAGGCAGCCTATTGATAGACTTGGGCTTCCCTGGTAGCTCAGAGGTTAAAGCGTCTGCCTCCAATGCAGGAGACCCAGGTTCAATCCCTGGGTTGGGAAGATCCCCTGGAGAAGGAAATGGTAACCCACTCCAGTATTCTTGCCTGGAGAATCCCATGGATGGAGAAGCCTGGTAGGCTACAGTCCACGGGGTCGCAAAGAGTCGGACACGACTGAGCGACTTCACTTCACTTAAGGTGACTTAATGTACTTATTTCCCAGGTAAGACTTTAAAATTATTAATACTTGGACCTGATTTCATAATATTTCATTCCCTGGATGATGTTATACTTACAAAAGCAACTAGCCTGGAATTCCTTTTTAGGGTGCACAAGTGGATAAAAAATAAAACCCCACACTTTGTTTGTGTCCAGACTAAACTGGAGAAATGAAGTAGGTGTATAGAAGCTGTGACTCTAAGCCCACTAAAGCTGCACTAGCGTTTAAGTCATTTTTCAGCCCACGATGACGTTAGTAATCATTAAAAATTTCTGGTATCCCGAGTCACTGTCAGCTATAATCGAATTGGAGCAATGAGCCTGAGCTCTGCATTCGTTTGAGCTATAAATCATAAACCCATCACCCTCCCGAGCAGAGGCAGAGAGAAATCAGTGAGTACCCTAATAGGGTCCATATGTCGTTGTAAAGAAAGTCTTAAAAAATAATTAGGCTTACAGATCACCATACTTTTGTAGCAAAAATGTACATATGTGACTAAGAAGTGAGAGAACTGACAACGTCAGTGTTGGCTTCTGTTTTCTGCCATTTTTTAGAAAGAGTAGAATAATTGTTTACTTAGCTCTGGAAGGGCAGGCCTGGGGACGTTGTGACAGGCACCTGGGATTGGAGGGGAGCTGCCAGAGTGGGACATGAAGGGTGGTAGGAAGAAACAGGCTCTCAGCTTTGTAGATAAGGAAGCGCACATTTCAGATAACCCTCTTGGCCTTCTGTCTTCTACCTGAGTGCAAAGAGTTAGTGTTTCTCTTTAAACATTAATGTTACAAAGCCAAATTAACATAGCCACAATTCTGTGAAAATTGTCATAGGCCATAGTTGTTGTTCAGTCGCTAAGTGGTGTCCGACTCTTTGCAACCACATGGACTGCAGCATGCCAGGCTTCCCTGCTCTTCACTGTCTCTGGGAGTTTGTTCAAACTCATGTGCCTTGAGTTGGTGATGCCATCCAACCATCTCATACCCTGTTGCCCCCTTCTCCTCCTGCCCTCAATCTTTCTCAGCCTCAGGGTCTTTTCCCAATGATTCAGCTCTTCCCATCACGTGACCAAAGGTTATTATAGTATGGAAAATGATGCTTTGCTCTCAATCAGACAGATCTGTTTTCAAATTCTGCTTTCTGACCTTGGGTGATTCACTTCACTTCTCTGAGCTTCAGTGAATAGGGGATTAATACTTGACTCACAGAGCTCTCAATGTAATGCCCTTTTATGTATCTATCTTCTAACGCTTAACCTATTGTTTTGAAATATAACTCTTTCTCTTCAAATGATTGTGAACTTCCCAGTGGTTCAGATTAAGAACGCCCAGCATGGAGCCGCTTAGAGGACACATGCTTATTTATCTTTATTTCTCCCTGCCTTACCCACACCTGGCACAATGAGTTGGCTAAATAATTAAAATGTCGGGGACTTCCCCATCCCTCCTGTGCATCGTATCTTGCGGGGTGATAAGTTTAAGCAACTTAACTGTCACGTCCCTGGACATTTGCCGTCTAGTTGCAGTTAAGTCAGTTCGGCCCGTGGACTCCCTCAGCTAGGAAGTCAGGGATGCTAAATCGAATATTGGCACAATTGCTCTTTGGACTAAGAGGTCTGAATCTGAGTCGGACTTTCATTCAGTCTCCACTTCGGTTTATTGGAAATGCCAAGGTCAAGCTGTGGCAATGAAAAGAAGGGAGAAAGTGAAAAGTCCTGTAAAAGCTGAAGCAGGAAAAAATAAAAGACAAATGAAAAAAAAAATAAAAACAACTGCAACCCAGTTGGAATGAAATGGTGACCTGGTATGAAATAATCCTTCTTCCCCTCAGACAGATGCCTCGGTGGAGTTCCAAAACTAAAACTGAAACCTAGCTGAGTGTTCAAACCTGCATTCCTTCCACCCCTCATTTCTTGGTATCAAAGTTGAGACATTTCACGAGTTCTGCTACCATGAACTGTATGTGTGTAGGAAAGGGGCAGATAAAATGGGCCAATTAGACTGCAGCCACATCTGTCAAAACTCTAACCCTTCACCTTAGTGAAAATATAATCTAGGATCAAACACATAAGCCCTGCAGATGTACACAAGCCATGTGATGCAGCCTTTGGAAAGACTGTGACGGATGGCCGCTGCTTTCTGAAGGCCTAATGAGAAATCCAGGCTTGGCCCTGCTAGGAATCTTTGCAATCTTAAAGAAAAAAGTAGGTTCTAATTCAGTAACTATTTCATATATCCCAGCAAGATCCTCCCTCCAGACCGAGTCGAAAACATTCCTGACTCTGTTGCTATGCAAAGCAGTTTTCCAATACGTCTTGGAAACCTGTTTGAGATTTGAGAGTGGAATTTGGTTTTCAGTGGCCTCATTTAGGCTTGAGATCTTTTGGTTCACTCCAAAATAATGTGAGAGTTCTATTCTTCTTGGACTATGGAGGGTAAATTCTCATCTAAGATACATGTGAATGCAGGATGCATCCTCTATGACACACCCTTATATAACTGATATGAAAAGCAAAAATAAAATAAAATAAAAAATGAAGAAATAAAAAAAGTTGGAGTGTCTTTATAAAAAAGTTCACTAAGAGACTCTGAGGGCTTCCCAGGTGGCACTAGTGGCAAAGAGCCCACCTGCCAATGCAGGATAGGTCGGGCACGTCACATCACAGGTGCAGGCCCAAGAAAGCTGAGAAGGAAGTAAAAAATGTGGGCACTGGTAGAAGTCATCCTAACACAGGGTGCACAGGTCCTTCCCTCTCCCATGCTGGATGAATATTTGTTGTTGCTGTTCAGTCACTCAGCTGTGTCCGACTCTTTGCGATCCCATGGACTGCAGCATGTCAGGCCTCCCTGTCCTTCACCATCTCCTGGAGTTTGCTCAAATTCATGTCCGTTGAGTTGGTGATGCCACCCAACCATCACATCGTCTGTCATCCCCTTCTCCTCCTGCCTTCAATATTTTCCAGCATCTTTTCTATTAAGTCAGCTCTTCACATCAGGTGGCCAAAGTATTGGCGCTTCAGTTTCAGCATCAGTTGCAGCATTGGGATGAATACTGAACCTGTTCATTTGGCCCTAGCCCCATTATGGGCATTTGTTGCTATTTCACGGGACAAGATCAAGGAAGGAAGAAAATAGTTAGATGGAAATGAAGATGCTACTCTGAATATAAAGTCTAGCACTTAGTCTAGCAAATTGGTGTCTGGGGTATTCAGCAGGACTAACTGGATTTAATCATTGCTTTGTGAAACTAATCAGAGTGGGGCAAGGTTATCTGATCTAATGGAAGAAGACTTGTAATTAAGAATACATGTTATATGTAAAACTCATGGTGGCCTTGCTGCTTAGAGATTGAGAAGGAGGATAAGTATTGGTCTAGTGCCAACTCACTGTACATGCCTCTTCCAGAAGCGTTTTCTTGAAAGAGATTTCCCTCCATCGGGACCTGCCATTATCCTATGGTCTAGTGAAAGTGACTGTAATTAAATAGATTAGACTTCTGTTTTTGGTAAAGTAAAAGATTGGGAACAGATCACTCTTTAACCTGAGATGTGGAAAGGCCAATCAATTTGGAAGTTAAATGATTTTTTGCATTAACTGATACACTCCATGGATTTCCTTTCCTGAATCTAATGTTTCAAAATTTAACATTCCTCCTGTGAGAGCTCTGTTCTGAATCTTTTCAAGAGCTCCGATTCCTGGGATTTCAGATTTTTCAGCATTTATATGGTGTTATTTTGTAAATGGGCTTCCTTTGTGGCTCAGCTGGTAAAGAATCCACCTCAATGTGGGAGACCTGTGTTCGATCCCTGGGTTAGGAAGATCCCCTGGAGAAGGGAAAGGCTCCCCACTCCAGTATTCTGGCCTGGAGGATTCCATGGACAGGGTGGAACATTGACTATTAAGGGGCAGCAGGAGTGTAGTTGGTGTTCCCAGGTAGCTTAGTGGTAAAGAATCTGCTTGCCAAGGCAGGAGACCCACGTTTGATCCCTAGGTTGGGAAGATCCCCTGGAGGAGGAAATGGTAATCCACTCCAGTATTCTTGCCTGGGATATCCCAGGAACAGAGAAGCCTGGCTGGTTGCAGACCACCGGATTGCAAGAGTCAGACACCATTGAGCGACTGAACACCAACAGAGCAGCGTAGTGCAGTGGTGAGGATACAGCTCTGGGGTCAGGACGGCTTGAGAGAAACTCCAAGACTAGTTCCTTCATCTCTCACAATCTGAGCTTCTCCGGAGTCTGGTCTGCGGATGAGCTGATGCTGACAAGGTGCAGACCCAGTGCCTGGCAGGGTGAATGCTGACTCCGGTGAGATAGTGGCGGTGGTGGGGCTCGTTAGCCCTGTTGTCGTTATTGTTGGGACTTAAAAGATAGCTCTGACATGAATCAGCTCAACTTTCTTCAACTTGAAGATAAAAATTAGCCCGGGACTGTTGAACTGGGTGATGCTCCCTTCATGGTTTTTGTATTTTGCCCTCATCCAGCCAGTTAAAGCTGGAGTCCACAGAACTGTGAAACATGGAGCCTGGGACAGTCCCGTGACTTACAGTTTTATCTCATTTTCAGCTTTCAGGCAACATCATCGCTGAGCTTTTTATTGTTATAAAAATGCAGGCCATAAACAATTCAGTCCCTTAGACTTCTCTCTCTCTCCCTTGGAATGCTGGAGGTTTCTTTGTGATCTGAACCTCCCTTCTGTCTAGGTGTCCTTCCCTCCCCCATGTCTGTCTTTGCAGATTTGTTTCCAGACTGGCCGTGCTGAATGGGGACCAGGAAGGGAGCCCAGCTGCTTTCCTTGTGTTTTCTCTCCGTGCTGAGCAGGAATTGCTGAGCAAAGAGCAGCATTTCTCAAGGGAAGTTCATAAGGGTAGTACAAACTCGGTCTGGGTTTTCTTTCTTTCTTTTTTTTTTTTGAATTATTATTAAAAACTTCTGCCAAATACTATCAGTGAGAGGGGAAAAGTACAAAAAAATCTGAAATGCAGTTGAACCAGCCTTTAAAAAAATATCAGTCTGAATGAAGAAGGAAGGCCTTGCACTTCTTTAATTTTCTGCATTTAACAAGAGACAGTTGCTTTCAGAGAAAGTCACTCCTGACTCCACAGACGATTGTGCAACTTTGCCCAGTTTTCAGTGAGACGGTCCATAATTAAAATTCCTTTGGAAATGGTTGCCCAATGATTGACATTTGTCCCAAAATACATAGTAATGGTAAATGTGTAATCTTGGACTCCAGTGAATTTTTTTTTTTTAATGGAAAGAAAAGAAAATGAACTTTTTTTTTTTTTAAATATGATTGAGCTTTTTTTTAAAAACAAGTTGAAGCAGCATAACAAATTTATGTCCAGTCTCGCTGTCAAAGAACTGGCAGTCCAGCAGGGGAGACCAACAGCAGGAGATTAAGCTGAGGAAAGCAAAAGAAAGCAATATGCAGAATATAAGTGAGTTGCCGTATACAGACTAGAATGCTGTATAAGAGATAATGAAGATCTGTTTACCTCCTAATATGTGGCATACACTGTCACTTCAAACACTAACTTTTAGGATTGCTATGAAATGTTTTGACATGCCCCCTTTCCCAGCCCTAGAGAGCTCTCCCTATGCCAGGGCTTCCTGGAGACCTTTCCGTCTGATGTCTGTCTGTGTCCCAGTCTCTATTTCCCCACCGAAATCCCTAATTCCAGACAGCTGCTGCTTTCTCTCTTTTCAAATGGCACAGACTGGTGAGACCACTGTGATGCTCCCCCACAATTGGGAAGGCTGTATCTTAATACTTTCTTGTATCCCCCCAATTGGTAAATACCTCAATAGCAATCATGATTAGAAAAATCTACCATCAAGCCATCCTTAGATTTGGGTGCTAAGCACTGGTGAGCACCCCCAAACACCAGCTTTACAAAGCCTCGGCAAACTTACAGTTGACTACATGACTGAGAATTTGGGGTTGTTCCCGAGTAGTCAAGATTCAGATGTTCTATCTGTCAATGCCAGGGGGCTCTTTACGCTCTTTTTGACTTCTGAATAGCGAATGCACACCTAATGTGGGAATAGTGACAATATGTGAATGACCCGCAGAAATCACAACTTTTCGCTGTTTTGTGTAGATCGCTCAGCTGTACTGGAAAAGCAATTCAATGCGTATTAGTTTTGCCATAAGCAGTCTCAGCAACCTTGTAGTCTGTCTCTTCACTTTATTTTTATTTTACTTGGCTGCCTCGGCTTTCCGTTGCATCATGTGGGATCTTTCATTTGCTGTGCATGGACTCTGTAGCTGTGGCAGGAAGCATCAGTAGTTGTGGCTCGCAGACTCCAGAGCACGTGGGCTTTAGTAGTTGCAGCGCGTGGGCACTGTAGTTGGGGTGCGGTGGGTTTAGTTACTATGCAGCATGTGGGATCTTAGTTTCCTGACCAGGGATCAAACTCATGTCCCCTGCATTGCAAAGCAGATTCTTAACCACTGGACCACCAGGGAAGTCCCTATCTATTTATTTTAAAGAGGAGGAAACTGAGGCTAAGGAGTGAAATTTTTGGTCAAGGTTCATGTAGAGAATTACTGTGGCTGTATGATTTGAACCCAGATCTCCTGACTGGAATTTCAGTGCTGTTTGTATGACGCTATTCTAGATCTCTGATTAAAACTAAGAGGCAGACTCTTATTGATAGATAAACTTTTTAGGTGGAAGAGTTGTAAATAGTAGGAGATAAAGATAAACTTGTCTTATCTGAACAGGACCTCAGCTCTTTAGGAAGGGGAATAAAGATGAGAGAAGGTAGGAGGAAAGACATGGCAGAAAGACAAGTGATCATGGAAAAGACTGGAACAGGGCAAATGCCACACTTTTTCAAGATTAGAAGAAATTTGAACTGAGTTAACATATCAAAATTCTTCAGGGAGAAGTCAGAGTTTAAGTGTATAAAGGGAGTAAAACAGAAATACTGTGTTATTGATATGAATGATGGAATCTGCAGGGGCAGAAGAAAAGCATGGCCCTAATAGGTAAAGACAAGAAACACCACACCATCCCAGTAAGGTGCTGAATATTAAACACTTTTTGTCCTTCCAAAAATATGTGAAGAGGAGAGGTGGGAGGAAAAAGATAATGATTTAGAGAGATCTCATACATTATTTACTATCATAGTAGGATGTCAAATAATGAAGTACTAATTGATTTATCAAACTCCAGCATAGGGATTAATAAAGTAAATATAGATTTCAGTAAACTTGTGCCCTAGCACTTACTTGAAACTCAATGTTTAAAAAAAAAAGATCATGGCATCCGGTCCCATCACTTCATGGCAAATAGAAGGGGGAAAGTTGGAAGCAGTGAAAGATTTTATATTCTTGGTCTCCAAAATCATGCGGACAGTAAATGCAGCCATGAGATTAAAGATGTTTGCTCCTTGTATGGAGAGCTATGACAAACATAGATAGCCTGGTAAAAAGCAGACATATCACTCTTCTGACAAAAGTCCATATTGTCAAGGCTACGGTTTTCCCGGTACTCAATGTGCAGATGTGACAGTTGGACCATAAAGATGGTTGAAAGGGAAGATTATGTGCTCAGTCATGTCCTGCTCTTTGCAACCCCATGGACTGTAGACTGCCAAGCTCCTATCTCCATGGGATTCTCCAGGCAAGAATACTGGAGTGGGTTGCCATTTCCTACTCCAAGGGATCTTCTTGACTCAGGAACTGAACCCATGTCTCTTGTGTCTCCTGCATTGGCGGGCAGATTGCTTACCACTAGTGCCACCTGGGAAGAGAATTGATGCTTTCCAACTGTGGTGCTGGAGAAGATTCTTGAGAGTCCCTTGGACAGCAAGGAGATCAAACTAGTCAATTGTAAAGGAAATCAATCCTGAATGTTCATTAGAAGGACTGATGCTGAAACCAAAGCTCCAATACTTTGGCCACCTGATGCGAAGAGTCGACTTAACTGGAAAAGACCCTGATGCTAGGAAAAATTGAGGACAAGAGGAGAAGAGGGCAGCAGAGGATGAGATGGTTAGATAACATCAATGGACATGAGTTTGAGTAAACTCTGGGAGATAGTGAAGGACAGATGCGGAAGCCTGGTGTGTTGCAGTCCATGGGGCTGCAAAGAGTTGGACACAGCTTAGCGACAGAACAACAGCAGCAGAGCATTCAACCAAGCTTAGAGTCGTTCTGAGCAAAGGCCGTGTGTGACTGTATAGGTCATACCTATAAAGCCTGCCGTAGTCAGAAGTTAAGATGGGAGGAAAAAGGGGACTGCTGCTCCTGCTGCTGCTAAATCGCTTCAGTCGTGTCTGACTCTGTGCAACCCCATAGACGGCAGCCCACCAGGCTCCCCCGTCCCTGGGATTCTCCAGGCAAGAACACTGGAGTGGGTTGCCATTTCCTTCTCCAATGCATGAAAGTGAAAAGTGAAAGTGAAGTCGCTCAGTCGTGTCTGACCCTCAGTGACCCCATGGACTGCAGCCTACCAGGCTCCTCTGTCCATGGGATTTTCCAGGCAAGAGTACTGGAGTGGGTTGCCATTGCCTTCTCCAAAAAGGGGACAGAATGGTCTATTTTTTCATATTTCCCCTCCCTCTATCTATTCCAGTGTTAGCCACGATTCATCAGATGTGACCACCTCTCAAGGAACACTGTTGTGCCAATTGCCTAAGACAGTGACACATCAACTCTAGTCCTGGGGAAGGGGCATGAGGTCTCACTCCACCAGTGAAGGGTAGGGGCCGGGGGCTGAAGCCCTTCTGAACTGACCTAGGAGGGAGTGCGTGAACTTGGGAACCCTACAACTTTCTAGCAGCGACTTAATCTCTCTGAGTCAAATGTTCCATTGCTGTGAAATGGTGATGTTTATCCTGAGGCATTATTGTGTGGATTTGAGATACAGTAAGTCCCCAACATGTGAACGAGTTCTGTTCTGAGAATGCGTTCGTTAAGTTCAGTTTGTTTATAAGTCCAACAAGATTAGCCTAGGTAACCAACTAACACATCTAACACATTAGCTATATGGTATTGTACTGTAATAGGTTTATAATACTTTTCACACAAATAATATATAAAAAGCAAGCACAAAAAATAAAGAAAACATTTTTAATCTTATAGTGTGGTACCTTGAAAAGTACAGTACAGTACCAACTACATCACCACGGCTTTTACACTTGCTTCCGGACATTCTGGACTTGAAAATAAAGTTACTGTACTACTGTTCTCTATAAAGTACATTCTCTGTACAGGAAAGTACACAAAAGCACAGATGCCTGCAGAGGATGCACGCACATGACAATTGGACATGTGAATGCAGGTTTGCATCTTCACAAGTTCACAGCTTGAAGATTTGTATGTAGGGGACATACTGTAATTTGAAAAATGCCTAGCACAGTGACTAGGAGGCACTGAGTGCCAATCTATGTTATTCAAATGGTCGTTTTGTGTGTGTGAGTGAGGAAATATACTGAGCATGGTGGAAAGGCTCACGTCTCAGAGAGGGTAGAGGATCTCAGAGTGCTTGAAGAGCCTCGTAAGAGCTGGCTGCTTCTCTGCACCCATCCTCAATTCCCAAGTACCTTGGAATGGTTTAAAACTCAGAATTGCAACTTCTTCCCAAACAGGGTAAGGGACAGTCTGTAGGAAGTCAGTATGCAATAGTCAGTTCAGTCTCCCTTACGGAAAACTTGCCAACTTTCACCCACACTGTGGGGATGAGAAAACAGCTGTGGGCAGACAGTAGGGTGAGAGCCATGGGGTCACTGGGCTCTGTTACATTTCCAGATGTTCCATTGTGCCCCCTGAGATCCTGCAGTCTGTCTAGCTTATCCAGGTACCTTTCCATGATATACAAATGGTACAGCCACAAAACCATCTGATGTAGTTTTTCCACTTTGTTCTGATTTATTATTTGTTGTTTACAGTATTATCTCCAATAACAACAATGGAATTTCCTTCCCTACTAATTTGGCCTGTTTCCATTTTGCCTGTTTATTTTAATTTCCTTTTTTTGGAACTGAAAGCCCCACATGACTCTTCTTTGTTTATTTCTTTGCAGGTATGTGTCAGCATAATATATGTCCATTCAGAAGAACTTGGCTCATTAATTGTCAAGGTTCTGTTTCCTGGTTCCTATTGGGAGTGTATCGAGTGCTGCATGCTTCTAATTACTGCACGATGGTTTTGGTTAAGTGTTCCTCATCACTTCTCTCTGCCAGAATATTGCTTGCTCTCCATGGCTTACAGATAGAGCATGTGAGGCAGAGAAATAACTTGGCTGTAGAAGACCCTTCTCTCGAACCTTCCGACCTATCACCCCTGCCCAGCTTATCAATGCCGTTTCCATTTACTTTTACTTTAAATTCAGTTTTTGATTGGAGGATAATTGCTTTACAATGTTGTGTGGGTTTCTGCTGGTTTATGAATCAGTCATAATTATATATATGTCTCCCCTCCCCCTTCAGCCTCCCTCGTCTCTGCCATCCCAGCTTTCTAGGTCCTGGCAGGGCACAGGCTGGGCTCCCTGTGCTGCAGAGGAGCTTCCCGCTAGCCAGCTAGTTCACACATGATCATGTGTCAATGCTGTTCTCTCGATTCGTCCCACCCTCTCCTTCCCCCACTGTGTCCACAGGTTCGTTCTCTACATCTGTGTCTCTGTTCCTTCCCTGCAAATAGCTTCATCAGTACTATTTTTCATTTGCTTTTATTTGGGCAGTACGTTATGTGAGCTTAAGACCTGCTTTTTGCAGGCATGCTCAATTCCTTGAAGACATTTCCGAGAAAACGGCTCTGTGGTAGCTAATGAGCAATTGCTGCTTGCAGAGTTTCTGCCTAGGGGTGCAGGATGAATGTTAGATTTAACTCTTTCTTATGAAGAGCTTACAGCCCACTAAGTCAACAGAAGTTAAAGAGAAGAGGTGACTTGACTTGTAATCTGTTATTTGAATATATTAGATCTGCTGCCTTAATTTTACTGGATTCTCATGATTTACTGAATTAATAAATTCATCAAACATATACTTAGTACTTACTCCATACATGACGTCATCTCTAGAGTTTAGATGCTTAAAAGACCAAAAGGTAGAAATAGAATTGAAAGCAAATAATTTAAAGTGCTGTAAGTGACATGGTCGGATTCTGTCCAGAGCATATACAGAGAGATACAAAGGAGGAAGGGTCTTTATTCTCTTGGCATAGTGGGTGGAGGGCAGGTGACACAAACAAAGGCTGAAAGATCCGGGATGCTTTTGAGACCCATAAGCACTTCATTCAGGGCTTCTCAGGTGGCTCAGTGGTTAAGAACCCGCCTGCCAATGCAGAAGACAGGGGTTTGGTCCGTGGATCAGGAAGCTCCCCTGAAGTAGGATGGCAACTGACACCAGTATTCCTGCTTGGGGAATTCCATAAACAGAGGTGGTTGGCGGGCTACAGTCCAGTTCAGTTCAGTTGCTCAGTCGTGTCCGACTCTTTGAGACCCCATGAATCGCAGCACACCAGGCCTCCCTGTCCATCACCAACTTCTGGAGTTCACTCAAACTCACGTCCATTGAGTCAGTGATGCCATCCAGCCATCTCATCCTCTGTCGTCCCCTTCTCCTCCTGCCCCCAATCCCTCCCAGCATCAGAGTCTTTTCCAATGAGTCAACTCTTCGCATGAGGTGGCCAAAGTACTGGAGTTTCAGCTTTAGCATCATTCCTTCCAAAGAACACCCAGGACTGATCTCCTTTAGAATGGACTGGTTGGATCTCCTTGCGGTCCAAGGGACTCTCAAGAGTCTTCTCCAACACCACAGTTCAAAAGCATCAATTCTTCGGTGCTCAGCTTTCTTTACAGTCCAACTCTCACATCCATACATGACCACTGGAAAAACCATAGCCTTGACTAGATGGACCTTTGTTGGCAAAGTAATGTCTCTGCTTTTGAATATGCTGTCTAGGTTGGTCATAACTTTCCTTCCAAGTAGCAAGTGTCTTTTCATTTCATGGCTGCAGTCACCATCTGCAGTGATTTTGGAGCCCAGAAAAATAAAGTCTGACACTGTTTCCACTGTTTCCCCATCTATTTCCCATGAAGTGATGAGACCGGATGCCATGATCCTTGTTTTCTGAATGTTGAGCTTTAAGTCAGCTTTTTCGGTTGTAAAAGAGTCAGACGCCTGCAAGCACTTATTTCCTTGGCTGTGCCGCTGGGCCTTAGTTGTAGCGTGCAGGATCTTCATTGTCTCACGTGGGATCTTCCTAATTGTGACCCACAGGCTCAGCAGTTGCGGCACATGGCCTTAGTTGCTCTGTGGCACGTGGAATCTTCCAGGACCAAGGGTCGAACTTGTGTCCCCTGCATTGCAAGGCAGATTATTTACCACTGAGCCACCGGGAAAGTCCCTGTAAGCAACAGAGACAGTGTGGTTGAGGAGGCTGCTGGGCATGGTAGGAGGAAGAAGGTAGAGAAGTCTTGGATGCTGTGTTATAGAATTTGGACTTTAATCTCTGGGAAAAGATTTTGGTAGGTGGAACATCATTATCAGACTTGCTTTTTAGAAAAATTACTCTCAGAAGGATGGGCTCGGGAATGTGAATAGAGGCAAGGAGATTCCTTAGGGCAGTGTGGTGCTGGGCAGGTGTAATGTGATTCTGAACAAACCAGTGGCAGGTGGAATGCTGTCAAGGAAATAGACTTTATAGAATTGGTGTCAATGTTTAAATATTGTCTCTAGAGTGACTGCTGATGAAACTGAGGCTCAGGAAGTTAACGCAGCTAATAAATGTCAAAGAGAACCTTCCTCTTTGCTTCTGCTGCAGTTTAGAAGCATGATTACCGTGGCATTTCACACATGGTGCTGTAAGACACTGCGTGGTGATTACTTGTTTACAACCCTTTCTGTCCGGAGACAGCAAACTCCTTAAGGTTAAGAACCAAACTGAGGAATTATTTGTGTCTGCCTCACATGGAAGCTCGAACAAACAAGTGTCTAATAGATGTTTAAAGAGTAAAACTCCTGACCCCAGAGCCAGTGCTTTTCCCACATGCCCCGCAGGGCATGGAAATGCGAAAACATCTTCCAGGCTTGTCTTGAGTGCGCAGTTTGACTCTTTGTGACCCCATAGACTGTAGCCCACCAGATCCCTTGTCCATGGGATTCTCCAGGCAAGATTATTGAAGTAGGTTGTCATTTCCTCTGTCAGGGAATCTTCCCGACCCAGGGCTGGAACCCTCCTCTCCTATCTCCTGCATTGGCAGGTGGATACTGAGCCACCCGGGAAGCCCAGGTGTGTCTTACATCCACCCATTTTCATGTCTTCTACTGAGGGACCAGAGCAAAGTGACAAGCAGATAGAACAGGCGAAGGATGCTTTTTACTTTGCTTTAAAATTTTATCACTTTGTCCATTATCAAAATGCATCCCTTTCTCCAGAAGCCTGCATTAAAATGCCAATCATGAATAACTAAAATATAAAAAGTGTCCATAAAATTTGGTGTCTATTATGATACTATTTTTGATGGTCTCACTATCCGCGAATCAGGCATGATAATTTGCTCTGCCATCTCATTGTTGCTGTTGTTGTTATGTAATGTTTTAACCTGGATCCCACTTTATTCTTCCACACAGATCCGTGATGCCTCCTGCCCGGCTCTTTCAAGATGGAGGAGAAGCCCTTGGGAGAGCCTGCACATGTGGTGTCTAAAGTCAAACTTTCCACCAAGGTAGAGAGCGCCGGACACTGGCTGGGGGAAGATCATGCTCGGATATGGGAAGTTTTAAAGACGGAGGAGGTAAGACAATGCTGAGTGGCACAGTTGGTGCAATGGTGGGTTTTCTTAGATTTGAGATGCCCATTCTTAGTGCAGCTGTTATCATAGGCCAGCTTGGCAGTTTTTTATTCAGGGGCCATAGGCACAACCACAGCTAGAGAATAAGAGGTCAGGCCTATGTCCCTTGGACATTAATAACTCCACAGTGATTCATTCATTCAGCCAAGGGAGGTAGCCCTGACAGATAGGACTTAAAACATGCAAGTAGGCATTTGTCCTTGTAGACTCCTACCAAACATACATGGGAAATCAAATTGTGGTGAGAAAATTGATTGCTCAGGATCGACGAACACATGTGGAATTATATAAATTCATTCTTTGACAGCGTGAGATTAAGTATTAGTTAGGGCTCCTTGGTTGCAAGCAATAGGAATTGACTCTAATTTAAAGAAACTGGCAAATTATTGGAGGATATTGGGAGGTTCGCAGAACTGATGGGAATTTGGAGAACTATGCTTGGAAACAGGACAAGAACCAAGTCAGCAGGAACTACTCAGAGCCCTACCCCTGGTATAACTTCCAGACTGGTCTCTCCTCTCTCATTCTCACATTTCTTTGCTCAAAATGCAAAACAATGGGAGAGAGGGCCTCACTGCCAAGCTTGGTCACATGTGTTTCTGTTGGTTATTCTGTTACGAGGAAAATAACCTTTCACAAGCAGTCATTATACCAAGGCCTCAGAGCACTTGTGTTGGGTGTCCAAATCTCTAATATCTGCCTGTCGTCATGATCCTAATCCAAGAAAGTAGTAAAATAGCTATAGTCTTAAATATGTGAGATCCAGACAAAGAAACTATAAATTCTTTCTATAGAAATACTAGCACAACAGAGTTTAGTTTTTTGTCTCTTAAAGCAGTAAAACTCTGCAGAAAGCTGTTTGAAGTCTCTGTGTGTGTCACTTAATAGGCTCAAGACTAGGATCAGAAAGGGAGGTGCTGAGGGCACAGAATTTAAGGAGGTGCCCACTCTCATGTTTATGTCCTGCACTTACACAAACTTGGAAGTTAATCTGTCCTTGTATTTTGCATGCTAGGTGCCTTGCTTACTCACCCTAGTCCTGGCCCTGGCACCCAATTCCATTTGCTTTCCTCCTTCCCCAAAGGTAATCACTATCCTAAATTTGGAGTTTATCATCCTTATGCATATTTCAGGGCTTCCCAGGTGGCACCACTGGTAAAGAACTTGGCTGCCACTGCAGGAGACACAAGGGACTTGGGTTCGATCCCTGGGTCGAGAAGATCCCCTGGAGGAGGGCATGGCAACCCACTCCAGTATTCTTGCCTGGATAATTCCATGGACAGAGGAGCCTGGCATCTACAGTCCATGGGTCGCAAAGAGTTGGACATGACTGAGTGAGCATGCACGCAAAGTTGATACTAAAGAGCGGGAAATAGGTGGGTGAACGGCATTAAATCAATCAATAATTGCAATGCAGTGTGATGAGTGTTGTATGTAATAAATATGTCCCTAGGCATTTTCAGAGCCTACAGCAGGGAACATTAATCCCGCATGGGTGTGAGTATGCTCATGAAGGTGTGGGTGTCAGGGAAAGAAAACTTCTCAGCGAAGAAGTAAGGCTTGAGTTCATTCTTAAAGGAAAAGTAGAAGTTAACCCAACAGAAGGGATTTTAGAAGAGGAATCTGAGCAAATATTCCCAGAAGAGGGAAAATTGTGTAAAGGGCAGTATTATTAATAGAACGTCCTACAGTTGGGAGCGTCTGCAGCAGAAGAGAAATGGTAAGAGATGAAGCTGAGAAGCACCAAATAATGAAAAGACTTATACGCTTCACTCAGAAATTCAGGAATTGTCTTGTGGGCCTTGGGCAGTCAGTAAAGGGTTTTAGGCAGGGGTAGTGACACAGATTTGTTTTCTAGAAATCCTGCTCTGTCAGACATGTGAGGGATGGCTTGGAACACTTCAAAACCTTTTTTCAGGCACTTTGATCTCCTTCTTCTCTGTATACACTCGGCTAGTCAGTGCTCAACTGGGAATTATTTGGGGGTATTCTTTTTTCATGATGGTGATTCTCTCTTTCAAGCTAGGCTGTCTGTCTTATAGACCATGTCCATTAGTTTTAATTAGACTTCACTTAGAAACCCTAAAGCACTCACATACTGCTGTACACAGTTGAAATAAATACCTGATGGTTGACTGATGAATCATTTTCATAGCAATTACATGACCATGCGATCATGGTTTCATAGTAACATGTTGTTTCTATAAAGGTTAACAGCAACCAAAATACTGCCATCTCTGATACAAAGGTGATTTATTTCATTGGCCGTTGGGTCGTAGTCAGTGGTGGGTTTTGTTTGTTTGTTTGGGTCCTTACTGATCGCAATTGCACTGATTCATTCATCACACACCGCTTATCTGGGCTCAGTGTCGTGCATTTGTGAGGAGCCTGCCAAGATAAGCAATATTCTCTGTGGCTGTGAAACAGAGATGTTCTCTGTGTGAAATTCAACTAGTGAATGCCTGTATGGAGACTAGACATATGACCTCTCCCTCTCAATCCGGTTCTGGAATGGGGCCTCACGTTGTAACATCACATTCTTGGAGGAAGAAATAGTATGTGTCGTCACGCATACTTTGGAGATTAAATCATTCCCATCTGAGGGACAGGAAGAGAGAGTATTAAAAAAAAGAGAGAGAAACTGGATGATTACTTGGATAAGCAGTGGGTGTGCATTTTATTCCACTCTGAAGAGCCAGCTCTTTGCTGACCTTAAAGAACGTGGTTCAAAGATAGCGCTAGGCTTCTTCTTTGTGATTCTGAATGACTTCCTTTTTCTCTCTGCCGCAAACTTTAATATGAGGCAAAGGGATAGACGTGTCCTGCCTGGGAACTTATTAACATATAAACATGCTTTGAAATATTTTTACTGAGATCAACAGGGTAGACATTATCATCAGTAGTGAGAAATGGAATATTGAAACCAAATATTAATAATATTCAACTGGAGTCTATAAGGGAGGGAGAGAAAGTATCATTTATGAAGCACCTACTCTGTGCCAGAACCGTCCTTGGCACTTTTATATTCCGCAGTATATTCAGTTGTCACAGCCGTAGGGATATTTTTAACTAGAAGCTTACTTACTTATTATTCTTTGATTTGTGGCTGCACCGGGTCTTCTTGCTGTGCCTGGGCTTTCTCTGGTTGCGGTGAGCAGGGTCCACTCTCTAGTATGTGTGGGCTTCTCACTGTGGTGGCTTCTCTTGTTGTTGAGCACGGGCTTAGCTGCCCTGAGGCATATGGAATCTTCCCGGACCAGGGATTGAACCCGTGTCCCCTGCACTGGCAGGTGGATTCTTCACCCCTGGACCACCAGGGAAGTCCCATAGGAATATTTTGCATAAGGATTTTGAAGATTAGAAGTTAGGGCACATGCTCAAAGATACATAACTGGTAAGTGGCAGAGTAAGATTCAAACTCAAGCTTGTGTCTCTTCATTTATACCTTTATCTTCTCATGAAACTGTCTACCAAAATGATTTACATCACCCTGATTCTACATTTGGTTTCCCTTCCAAGACTTCATCTCATTCTGGTCAGGTCGGCATCTTCAGTGTAATAAATGGTTCCAGGCTTGCTCTCTGCCTGGCTTGGCGGTGTCTCATGGGAATAAACAACAATGTGCCCATTGAGTCATAACTTTCTTTTATTCCTCAAAATGTTTTTCGCAGTGTGTGTGGCTGGGTTTCCATCTCAGTTTTCCCACATAGTATCACAACATCTCATGGAGACTGCACCCTGCCCTTAACTCCATTCCGTTTGAGTGAAGCCCTAAACCTCTGCTGAGTTTGTCCTAGCTCTTTTTTTCCCTGTATAACTGAATTCTGCTCCACATATTCCAAGCCATTGATAGGGGCCCAACTGTGTAAACAGTCTGACTGTTTGGAACCTGGGTATTCTCACCCATTCCCTGAATTGTTGTTGCGTCCTCAGACAGTAAGCCCACCAGAATCACCTCAAAGTTTCCCTCCACACTTGAGATGCTGTTCACCAAACAGTCTGCTATCACCACGGCACACAGACCTACCACTGGGGAAGTCTCTTCAGCTCCAATCTTCCCACCTTGTATCTTCTTATTTTTAACCATTGGCTCTTGTTGCCAGAGCAAAGTGCATGCAAAGTGCTTAGAACAGTGCCTCGTACATAATAAGCAATAGATGTAGACTTTTCTTCTTATTGAATGAATCAGTGAAGGACAGAGGAGTATAAAATGTCACACCCTATCAGCCTGCCAGTTTTACAGCAGTTGCTTTTTGACCTCTGCCATCTGAATTCAGGATTGCCCCCACGTTCTGGAAGGCCCATACTCCAGGATTCCTTCAGTGTTTTTTTAAAGAACTAGGGGATTTGAACTGGTAGACCCAGCTGCCTGACTCCAATGAGACTGCCCCCACTGAGGTTCCTGTGGGTGATCTTCCCAGGAGGAAAAGAATCAACCCAACTAAACAGCACTGTGTTGATATATGCAAATGATTCTGGGCAGCGTCCAGATAAGGGTGTTTCAGACCCACTCAGCTCCTCCTTCTCTGCTCCGAGAGTGTGGTAGGGGCGACAGCAGTCAGCAGCGTGCTCCTCAGGGACGTCTTCCTGGAAAGGTGTGGGCGGGCTGGGTTCTCAACCTTCTGTTATCCTACCTGCTGACTGGGGTCAGGTGACCATTTGCAGGGGGAAAGGCCAGGGCTTTTTAGGAGGATAAAAGTGATAGGTAGAGAGCTTTCTCCAGTAAAACTCTGTTAGACATTTGCAACCACTTTAGCCTGTTCTCTTTGGCTCCGGGCTTCCCAGGTGGCGCTAGTGGTAAAGAATCCGCCTGCCAATGCAGGAGATGCAGGTTCAATCCCTGGGTCAGGAAGATCCCTTGGAGGAGGAAATGGCAACCCACTCCAGTGTTCTTGCCTGGGAAATCCCAGGGACAGAAGAGCCTGGGTGGGCTGCAGCCCATGGGGTTGCAGAGTCTGACACGACTGAGCCTGCACAGGCCTTTGGCTCCCAGTCCTATAATGAACCCTGCCTTCGCCATATTAAATGTAAACATTTCTTTGTACTTTACTTCAGAGAGTAAAGAAAACTCCAGGTGAATTTAGGAAGGGAGGGAGGAAGGAAAAAAAGAGGGAGGGAAGGAGGAAGAAAGAAAAAGACCAGTTTCTTGAGGGCTTGGAAACCATTCCTTCATGGGGCTTGTGTTCATGTGAGTCTAAGATCCCAAGAAAAAGTATGCGAAGCAGTTCTGTTTCAGCTCGTTGTTTTCCAAAATGTGCTCACTGTAAACCTCAGGGTCTTTTTTTATTCGCTTGAAAACTCCATTATTGTCAGGGCAAGCTTGGCATGAAGCAATAAAGAGGCAGGGGGTTGGGGGAGAGGAGCTCACAAACTGAAACAGTGCCCATGAAAGGGAAAGAATTGTCTTCTGTCCTTTAGGCTTATCTCCCCTTCGAGGGCACAAATATGAAGAAGAAACGGTATTTATTTAAATTTGTCCTTGGATTACAAATGTAGGCTATCTGGGGAGAAGCTGTACTGCTTCGCACAGCACTGAGTAGCTAGTCCAAAGGCCTGTCCTCCTTCAGGGGCCCAGGAGAGGAAATAGTGGAAAACTTTTACTATAAATTCTTCTCCTGTGACCCGACATTTGAGAAATTTACCTGCTTTACTTGATGAGAAACCCTGGTCTAGGAATCGCAAGACACATTATAAACTTTTGTAATTTTTTTTTTTGGGGGGGTGCGGCGTGGGGTGGGGTGAGATCTTAGTTCAACCCCAAGCAGGGGTTGAGCCTGGGCCTTCTGCAGTGAGAGTGCAGAATCCTAACCACTGGACCACCAGGGAACCCCCCCGGAACCTTTATAGATGGAGAAAATTGCAGAAAGATAGAGATTTACAGGAGGTCGCTGGTAGGAAAAGGTTGTCGTTGTTTAGTCACCAAATCACGTCTGACTCTGTGTGACCCCACGGACTGTAGACCGCCAGGCTCCTCTGACCATGGGGTTCTCCAGGCAAGAATACTGGAGTGGGTTGCCATTCCCTTCTCCAAGGAAAGGGTTAGCATGCTTTAAAAACTTGGACTCTGATAAGGGGATCTTGGTGGCCCCAGTGCCTTTGCACATGACGTTCTAGTCTCTGTTTAGGGTGCCCTTCCTTCCCCTTTGCCCAGCTAACTCCTATTCATCCTTCAGACTCCAGAAGTTTCCCTTGACCTCTATAGTCTGTGTTATATGCCCTTGTCATTTTTTTTCTTAATTTTCTAAAAAGTACTCTGTGTTTCCTTCATGTCCATTTATCACATTATATGGCAATCATTTATTTTATATTCTTTTCCAGTATACTATGAGCTCCTAATCTGAGAAACTATGTCTGTTTTATTCAGAGTTATTTCACTACACTCTTGAGACATTTGTTGAATGAATAAATGAATGAACAAAGGAACGGACAGAAAACCAACTAATCACCTGTTGGTGCTTACTCTGAGAAGAGCACCCAAGTGACAGAACTTCTGGCAGTTAGTGGTGTTTCCTCTGCTGTCATGAAAGGATGGATCCAAGGCCCAGAACCATGTGATTGACTCTGTGGCTTGTACTTGCCAATAATGGGAACCATTAGGATTTTACTGGATTTCTGAGAAATCAACGCCATATGTGTGTAGTAAAAGTACAGTGACAAGGAAAGCAAGTAGCCTGATGAAAAGAGTCCTCAGTAAGCAGAATAACCTCTGCACCCACTCCTGTTTACCCTTAGGGCCATATGGTGCTTACAGACTCAAAACATTCATTTTAAGTGGGTTGGATGCAGTGCAAGTACAAATCTGAATTGTTTCAAAGTAAAAATGTTGATCAAGGAAGCTAAAAATGGCAAAAAAAAAGACCTGAAACACTGTGATGGAGGAATCGTGCTCTATCAAAGTGGGAGGTGAAGTTATGTTTAAGGAATCATGGAGGATAGTAGATATGGGAAAGCAAGAAAGAGCCAGAATTTCGATTGGGAGTCCAGAAGTTTTATAATTTATTAAGAGAAGTCAAAACTGCTGACAATACAGTTACAAAGCCAGTGATTGCCAAACACCCCTGGACTTACTGGAAGAAATGGAGCAAGACCCTGGATACAAAGTATCCACACAGGGACGGGCTGTCCCTCTGGGGCAGGAAACACTGTGTCATTCATTTTCTGAAAGGCAGGGACCACAAGAAAGAATGTGCAAGGGCTTAACTGAACCCTATGCTAGCTCAGACAGTAAAGAATCTGCCTAAAATGCAGGAGACCAAAGTTCCATTCCTGGGTCAGGAAGATCCCCTGGAGAAGGGAATGGCAACCCACTCCAGGATTCTTTCCTGGAGACTCCCATGGACAGAGAAGCCTGGCGGGCTACAGTCCATGGGGTTGCAAACAATCAGACACAATTGAGTGACTTTCACTTTCTTTCATGTGAACTACAGGGCCACACACATGCTGACTGTTAAGCAACCATAAGAATTTGAACTGAGAGCCAAGAAGATATATTAAGTCAAATTATTTACCCCTAAGTTTCATGTTTTTAATTGTTAAGACAAGAATATAGGACACTGTAGAAATCATAAGTGACAGCAAATTTTTATTTTATTTTTTAAAGTTTTTATTGGTGGATAGTTGATTTGCAATGTTGTGTTACTTTCAGGTATACAGCAAAGTGGTCAGCGATTTTTAAATATGACCCTTAAATATCTAGTCACCTTGCAAAGATTTTCTCCACCACAACATTCCAGTCCTTGTAGGACCAAGGTAAATTTTCAGGGGCCGTCTAATGTGAGCATAGCTTGTCCCGTGTCATCCTTAACCTTTGGCAGGGACAGGAAGGTAGTCCGTTCAGCCTTTTAATGCTATTTTCTCTTTGCCTAGATGGTTGCATGTTTCTTTTGCAGTGGAGAAACTTCCTTGGCATTATATCACCACTTAATTTATTCATAGCTGAATTACCCAAAATTCTTGTGAAAGCAGTGGCCTGGTTAACTTAATTTTCTGCTAGTTTATGAGATAACAGTACACAATCCATAGGCACTTAATTGACATTTTTTAATGAATTGGATGAATAACATATGTGAAAATACATTCCCTGGGTCAAAAAGTGCAAATGCCTTCCAGGTATAGATAGGACTTGAGGATCTAGACAATAAAGGACAAAGCCCCAAGGATTTTGGATTTAGTTAGTACTTGGTTGGAACATGGTAGTAACATTTACTGGGTGTATTATCTCGGTCAGTAGTTAATCTTCTAAGTCTTAGTGTCTTCATCCATAAAGTGTGGATAATAATATTCACTTAGGATGGTTGAATATGCAATGTATATAAACCTAGGGCAGTGACTGGCACATAAATGCTTCATAATATTGTTTCTGTTTCTCTCTCTCTCATTAACTCAGGATTGATAACAAAATCATTGGAGTTTTGGCCCTTTGAAAGCAGTCTTGAATAGACTGGAATACATAAAACTGTTAACATTTGTCAATTCCAGATGGCAGTAATATGAACATGATTATATATTTGTATCTCTTGGCGTCTTTTACAATTCTAAAAATTGAAAGTGTCAAAACAAAAAGGTTGAATAAAATGACAGCTATCTTAAAAAAAGAAAACATCTAAAATAAATTCATTCCTATCTTATTAAATATAAAATAGTGAATTGAGTCATTTACTCAATAGATATTTGTTGAGTAACTGCCATGTATAGGACTGATATAACCCCTGCCTCATGGAGCTTACAGTCTAGTGGGGAATATAGACTTTTTTTTTTTTTTTCTCACAAAAGCACCATAGATGTGATCAAGGCAATTAAAACACAAGCTTGTAAAGGAGTACACGTGAGGCATATTTTAGCTAAATTTGGGAGGTGTGGGGAAGCTAAGAGTAATAAATGATGTGTAGGAGTGAGTGATTTTATACAAATGAGATATGGAAAATGGATGAGGTGGACCATTTCATTTTGGGGGCGGGGAAGGAAGTCCTTTGCAGGTGCAGAGGGAAAAGCATGTAAAAGGCATAGAGGGTGGGGGATAGGGAAATGAAGAGTAGTTCAGTGTGGGTGGAAGATAGGATTCAAGACAGAAAGTGATGGGGGTGATGAGGCTTGAAAGCAGGGCACCAGTCAGATCACGAGGGTCTGTGAAAGTGTTGTGACTCTGGAGGAGAGTTTGTCCTCCAAACATCAAGACCCCCGCCTGACACTGTTGGTGGGGTCTCCATTTTTGTACTAATGCTGTTGTTGTTTGGGAACTGATCATTCAGTACTTAAAAGACTGATGGGATGCTGTGTTTTCTGAGGGGCCTAAAATTGTGTTGCTATTTTTAGTGGACAGAAACTGTACTCCTAGTGAGTGAAATAAGTATAGAAGATCTGTCTCCTATACATTTTCAACCTAAGAACTTTCATAGATGGCTTGAAGCTGTCCTGAGCGAAAGTACACCATTTCTGCCTGCCATCAACAGGAGATGGTTAGCAGTGACTTGTTTTAATGTCCTCCCGGACTGACAGTGAAACAGATGTGAAGATAGCCATTGGGAACCTGATTTATAAGTAGATGAGCTTTGTAACAAAAAGTTATAACATATTTTTCTTAGACTGCTGATGTCCTCTTGCATCAGATGAATCACATTGTGTCCCTGATCTTGAGGTTAGCCAGAATTTTTGAAACTAATAAATGATTTTACAACTTGGAAGATTTTTCTCTTAGCAAAACTAACGGCATTTGTTCATTATCCTATGGAGCTAGGAAGAATGGAAGTTGGTTTGATAAATCTGGAACACAGTCGCACTGGGACAGAGGTGAAGAAGGATGATTACCTTCTAATGACAGTCATCCACATGACCTGATCACATTCAGACACAGGACCGTTACACATGGTTTCATAATGGAAAGTAAATGGGCCAGACAATTCAGTATGCACAAACCAGCTGGTGACCTTGCCAGTGACTCCTCAGGGAGTGAGCTGATAGGAAAACTGATGATCTGAGATTGTGATTTGCCCAAAGTTGCAGAATAACATCATTGTACACTAATTCCCAGCTCCATGCACTTGGTTTTTCACAGCTATTTAAGAGTCTCAAAGACTCTAAGCTTTGCAAAGTCTAGTTACATGATAAAGTTCTTGATGCTCTTATTTGAGAGCATACGTTTTTTTAAGGTCTCCTAGTTTTTTCTTTTTCTTTTTTAATTGAGGTATAGTTGCTTTACAATGTTGGGTTAGTATCTGCTGTCCAATGAAGTGAGTCAGCTCTATGTAGGAGTATACTTTTTATTGTCCCTTGAATTCTTCATGAGAAAGTCTTCCCTTCCTTGAGCTCCCTGCCCTGAGTTGGGCTTTCCTTTCATTAGCATTGAGAGAATTGACCTTAAACTAGGGAGTGGGATGTTTGAGGGGGCAAATCATCTACTAGTTTGTTGTACGTGTCCAAGAAAAATCTTTAAGCTACACCTCTGGGTAGCACATCACTCGATGGACGTGAGTCTGAGTGAACTCTGGGAGTTGGTGATGGACAGGGAGGCCTGGCATGCTGAGATTCATGGGGTCGCAAAGAGTCGGACACAACTGAGCGACTGAACTGAACTGGGTAGCACTTTTCTTTGCTCCGGTTGTGTTATTTTTCATATTTAATGTGATCAGTAGTTCAAAGCAGGATCTATTTATTCTTGGCTCAGTTTCCACCTCTCTGGTTATGACTTTTAGATGTATATGCGGAATCTTGTTCTCAGAGGAAGATCTAAGAAGGCTCTGTTGTAAGTGTGGGTTAACCGCCATCAGGCACAGCTGGTGCAAATCAGTGTGATGCAGCAATAGCTTAGGGTTATTGGCAGAGCCTATGTTTAGAATTATATAGTAGAGAAGAAAAGGGGCTCTGTCTATAGGATAGAGAAGAAGGGAAAAGCTAGGGGAGGGAGAAGGGGGGATATCAAAGATAAACAGGAGAGGGAAGCCATGAAAAGAGTAGCAGTTTTCCCAGTGACCTCATAAACAAGTAGGGAGAGGAAACTATACACTGTGTACAGTTTTACTGAGTACAATGATGGTATATACCATCCTCCATGGTTTGCAGGGAATGCTGCTGCTGCTGCTAAGTCGCTCCAGTCGTGTCCGACTCTGTGCGACCCCACAGACTAGCAGCCCACCAGGCTCCCCTGCCCCTGGGATTCCCCAGGCAAGAACACTGGAGTGGGTTGCCATTTCCTTCTCCAATGCATGAAAGTGAAAACTGAAAGTGAAGTTGCTCAGTCGTGTCCGACTCTTAGCGACCCCATGGACTCCAGCCCACCAGGCTCCTCCGTCCATGGGATTTGGGCACCTTATTTTATATTATGGTCCTGTCCTTTGTCAGGGTGGACAGAAAAACTGTAAGGCAGCTCAACAGCCCATGGAGAACTGGGAGAGGTTCTTGAAAGAAGTTGGGAAGAATCCATGGTAAAACCACATGCCTTAGGTTTTGGATCAAGATTCACATGGTCCGGACTTCCCTGGTGGCACAGTGGATAAGAACCCTCCTGTCAATGCAGGGGACATGGTTCGATTCCTGCTCCAGGAAGACTCCACATGTCAAGGAGCAGCTAGAGCCCACGTGCCATGACTACTGGAGCCTGCCCGTTCTAGGGCTCATGAGCCATAACTACAGAGCCCACATGCTACACCTACTGAAGCCTCCATGCCCAGAGCCCCTGCTCCACAACAAGAGAAGCCCCTGCTCCCCACAACTGGAGAAAGCCTGCACACAGCAACAAAGACACAGTGTAACCACAAAAGAAAAAAGGATTTATGTGGTCAGCATAAGTCTCTCTGAGTAGGGTGACATACTTTCTCAGGTCACTACCAACCTCCACAGATTTAGCTGTGTTCTTTTCTTGAGGCCTGGCTTCAGTGCTCCTTTGAAGACAAATGAGCAATGATTGATGGAGTAGTTTCTGAACGAGAAGGTTCTGTCCTGTTCCAGCTCCCTACCCCCACCCCTGGCAGGATCCTACACCTAGCACCCTGGATATGGGAGCCGCTGTAGACTCTTTTCTCAGTCTTTCAAGGGACAACTGTAGGTGACCTGAAGGAGAATAAAGAAAGCGAGATTCCCTCTTCCCCAGAGGACAGATTCCTACCATAAGGGAGCAGTGTAGCTGCCTGTTTTTCTGGGATCAGGGATTAAAAATGGTGAATTTTATTTGTAATATTGCAATCTTCATGGTAAATAGATGGGGAAACAGTGACAGAGTTTTTTGGGGGGCTCCAAAATCACTGCAGATGGTGACTGCAGCCATGAAGTTAAAAGATGCTTGCTCCTTGGAAGAAAAGTTATGACCAACCTAGAAAGCATGTTAAAAAGCAGAGACATTACTTTGCTAACAAAAGTCCATCTAGTCAAAGCTATGGTTTTTCCAGTAGCCATATATGGATGTGAGAGTTGGACTATAAAGAAAGCTGAGAGCCAAAAAATTGATGCTCTTGAACCGTGGTGTTGGAGAAGACTTTTGAGAGTCCCTTGGACTGCAAGGAGATCCAACCAGTCCATCCTAAAGGAGATCAGTCCTGAGTGTTCATTGGAAGGACTGATATTGAAGCTGAAACTCCAATATTTTGGCCACCTGCTGTGAAGAACTGACTCATTAGAAAAGACCCTAATGCTGGGAAAGATTGAAGGCAGGAGGGGAAGGGGATGACAGAGGATAAGATGGTTGGATGGCATCACCGACTCAATGGAAATGAGTTTGAGTAAACTCCGGGAGTTGGCAATGGACAGAGAGGCTTGGCATGCTGCAGTCCATGAGGTCACAAAGAGTTGGACACGACTGAGTGGCTGAACTGAACTGAATCTATTATTATCTTGAGATCAGAGAGCTTGCAGTTGTAGATGTGCTCAGATTTCAAGGTATGTAAGATGGCCCTCAATGTTAAATCTGGGTCAAGGTGAGAGTGTGAGATATGCATGTATTGATTTGACTGCATTGGGTCCTAGTCGTGGCATGTGGGATCCTTGATCTTCATTGCCGTGTGTAGGATCTTCTGATTGTGGCACGTGGGATATATATATATATATATATATATATATATTTCTTTTTTCTTTTTCTTAGTTTCAGCATGTGAGATCTTTAGTTGCAGCATGAGAACTATTAGTTGCAAAATGTAGGATCTAGTTCCCTGACCAGGGATCGAACCTGGGCCCCCTGCATTGGGAACTCAGAGTCTTAGCCACTGGACTACAAGGGAAGTCCCAGTTCTAGGTCTTCATCTGTGTTTCAGGTACTGGCACATGTGGTATTTCAGATATTGATTATGTTTGTGGATCGTGCTGGGAACTTCAGAAGCAAGGAGCTAGATAGAAGTGTGAAGAAGGATAGATTGGAAATTCGTTTCTTTTTATGAATGGTGGAAAAGCATAAGTGCTGGGTTCTGTGAACCAACTGAAAAAAAGTAGGTATTTTATCCTTAGTATATGGATGAAGAACATATTGGTGAGGAAAGAACTAGAGCAATTAGAAGAAATACCAATTTATAAAAGAAGTAATTAGCATGAAAAAAGTTCAGATCAAATAATGACTGAAATGTTCAGTTTACTTTTTAATATAAAATATTTAAAGAGCTATAAAGGCATAGAGGGGTGCCCCAGTGGCTCAGTGGTAAAGAATCTGCCTGCAATGTAGGAGACACAGGAGACTTGGATTTGATCTCTGGGTTGGGAAGATCCCCTGGAGGAGGGCATGGCAATCCACTCCAGTATTCTTGCTGGGAAAATCCCATGAACAGAGGAGCCTGGCAGGCTATGGTACATGAAGTCACAAAGACTCAGACACAACTGAAGTGACTGAGTACCAAGGGCATAGAAGTTTATAAAACACATCTTGATTTCAGTTTCCTCCCTAAGGGAATACCTGTAAGCAAGTAGAACATTCTGTATATACTAAGTGAAATAATTTTCTCAAATTATTTTAGTGGAAAAATGGGTTTATAGTATGATACCTTCTTCTTAAAGCAAAAGTGAGCTCTATGAGTAAATAGCTATTTTCTTCCTGATGACCAGTCTAGCAGTTGTACAGATCTTTGAGGTCTGCTTGGTGTTATTTTTCCTGATTTCTTTGGAACAAATAACAAGTGATATAATTTTAATATTTTTGTTATGCTTTGTGTCGTTTTTCCAGAAGCATGGTGAATTTGAACTCAGACATCTGTTTTACTTTGGACAAGTCTCCCTTGTCATCAGGGGCATCCATTTTTGAAACAGATGTTTGGGTTGAGTGATACAGAATATGGCCATGAAACAGACCAAAACTAACTGGCCCTCAGGGTAAATAAGCTCACGACCTTGGCCTTTTTAGCCCTATACTGTAATTAGCTGAAGTAACCTGGCTTGGGGGAAGTCTACTTCCCTGAAGATGCTCCAGCATTTAGAAATTATCCAGTGAGGCTTATGATGATGCTGTCTACCTTCTTCTGCCCTGGTGATGAATAATTGGATGGGAGTGACAAGAGGGGAACATTCTATGCTTACCCTGGGACTGGTGGTCCATCAGGTAGAAAATCATGTTCAAGTCATGCTTACTTTACAGGGTTTATATCTAGACCAACGTCATAGATATATTACTCAGATAAATAAGGACAATCTTGCTCTGTAGCAAAAGCCATGGCAGGAGGTTTTGGCCCGTAGAGAGCCTCCATGTATATCACAAGAGTCATGTGGCAAGTGAGCCTTTCAGTGCAGTGGACTCCACTGAGTTTCAGTCTTGTCTGTTGTCACTCTGTCTGGGTAGACAGTGGCATATGCCACAGCAGCCCAGACTGTGCAGTGGATTGATGAAGCTGAGATTCTTCCCCAAGGCCAAGAACACAAAAGAATATGCTGTTCGGTAGAAAGGGAGCCAGCAGCAGCTCTGGACGGTGTGGGTCCTATGAGGCTGGTTTACAAGCCTCTTACTTCAGCATCTACTCTTTGTCAACATTCCCTGTGAACACATCTCTCCCCCTTCTGATTGGAGTGGGGAAGGGATGAGAATGTTCCTTCCAAGTCTTTCTAGGTAGTTGGGACAACATTTTGGTCCCTCCTATTCTTGGGCAAGTGCTAGTTCCTCTTATCAAAGTCCCTTTTCCAAAGTGAAATAAGTGGAAAACTAAAATTCAATTAAAAACCCAGATGAGGCAATTCTTCTTCTTTCCACTTCCCCCTCCACCCTAATACACAGTAAACAGTTTTTGCAGAGGCCAGCTTCTCCCTCTCTGTGGACCAGAATACTTCCTCTTTAGCTGAGTTGGCTAAGGGCATTATCCATCTCTCGGCCAAGAGCCTTTTTTTTTTTTCTTTGCTCTTTGGACACATACCCAATTTTTTTGAAGATAGAAACTGTTTCAAATAATAGAATGTTTATTAGTATTTTTAATAATGGAGAGTACAAATAAGACGCCTACTTTGATTCCTGATCTGTCTCCCAAATGCCACCCTGCCATGTTAAGCTGTTTCTCCAGCCCATCTCAGGTTCTTTACTCAACGTTTACCATGGCTAACTATTTCCCGAGATGATTTCCTGCACATGCCTGCATGCAATTATGTGCTCCTCTCCACATACGTATGTGTATTTGAACACATAAGGGATCACACTATACACACTGTACTGTACTTGACTTTTTCCCCCTTAGTGTTATGGAAATCTTTCCATATTGACACACACGGATTCATCTCATTCTTTTAACTAATCCATTATATGGATATGCTATTTTTATTTAACCAGCCCCTCTACTGATGGATATTTTGATGTATTTTTAAAACCACGACAAAGTAATGCTTCAGTGACCATCCTTGGACATAATGTTTTGTTGAAGTGTTCCATGTATATCCACCGGGTAAATTCCTGGTGGTGACATTACGTGTTCAAAGGGGAAGTGTGTTTTTAATATTGATATTACCAAATGGTGCTTTAAAAAAGGTTAGGCCCATTTACACTCTCAAGATTATACAAATCTATTTTGAGTAGAAAGAAAAATAATGTTTTCTCAGACTTGTGTAGCCGGTTTCTGTCTTTTATTCTTAAAGTGCTTTCTGTGCCTTAGCTTCTGGAATCTGATACATAAATAAGTGATGCTCACAGCTCAGCTCCCTTGTCTGCTCTTCCCCTTGAGGATCTGTCACGCTCTAAAGCCAATCAATAGAATAATTCTTGTCCCAAGCCATTAAAGTTAATTTTCCACTTGTGTTGGGTCAGAAAAGGATGTGGGTTCTAACTACGAGGACTGTCCACACTGTGAGGGTAGTCTGTCCACCGGGTACCTGCCACAAGGACACCAGGGCTCCAGTTCCAGGTAAAGCATCTAAAAGACAGGGCTTGACCATGTTATCTCAGGGCTTCCCTAGTAGCTCAGCTGGTAAAGAATCCACCTGCAATGCAGGAGACCCCAGTTTGATTCCTGGGTCAGAAAGATCCCCTGGAGAAGGGAAAGACTACCCACTCCAGTATTCTGGCCTGGAGAATTCCGTGGACTGTATAGTCCATGGGGTGGCAAAGAGTCAGAGATGACTGAGCGACTTTCACTTTCACTTCACATGTTATCTCAACCCAGACACATGGAGTTTTGAGAGCTTCATCATCAACATCAAAGCCATCAAACTTGTGAGGCACTAGAGAATCTTCTTTGATGCTTCTAAAGGACACTCAGCACCAATAGCTTCATCAGGGGAAAGGAGTGCATTGCTCAGACACGGACGCAGGGAGGAATAACTAACCACTGGAAAGCCTTTGAAGCATGTTTAGTCATCGTTAGATGCTTCTTCATAAAACCTGGCATTTTAATGTCTGTCTAGCATCTTAGGACTCCAGATCATTGGGCCTTCAGACCTCCTGGCCTGGGATTCAGCACTATATATGTTTATAGTTGAACAGGAATATTAGACAGGAAAGCCACTCAGGTGTCTAATATTGCAGGATAAATACCAGTAAAGCAGACATTGTGGTTGGCAGATTCTAGTGATTTTTACTTGGTAATGTACTCTGCCTCTTGTACATAGATCTGGTGAGATAGTTCTCATGTTTTAGGAAGACTCTGGAGTGCCTAAGAGGAAAGCAGGAAAACATGTGCAAAGTACTCATGGCACAATGTGCTTAACTCTCCCCCATCATACGGTGTCATAGACATTTGGCAAAACAGTCTCCATGTCCAGAATGTACTGCCACACAGGGAACAAGAGGCTGACTGTTATTCAGGGTGCAAGAACTAACTTTGCCCATTTTAATAACAAACGCAAACACCCACTCTTGGCAGTCTGGGTTTCCTACTTATGCTGGTGGGAGGCTCTGTGTTTCCTGGGTCCACAAATTTCTTTCTATCCCTGGGGAATCCTGCTGTGCTGCCTTTTATCACACTTGTGGACCTAGTAGGTGCCAAGGAGAGACTGCAGGGATCTGAACTGGGTGGCTGAATTTCTTCCAACTCTGTTTTAGGAACCATCAAGCGTTAGGGTGGGGGATGCATTTGGGGTTGAGGGGGAGATGCAAAGAGATAACTCTAAATAGAGAGGCTATATAGAATAATATTGTATTATTACTTAAGGGACTCTCAAAGAATTTCCTTAAAGTCTATAGGGACAGGGGCCCATATCCCCCATGTTTCAGGAATGATATTAAGGATGGCTCTTGCGGAGAAGGCAATGGCACCCCACTCCAGTACTCTTGCTTGGAAAATCCCATGGACGGAGGAGCCTGGTAGGCTGCAGTCCACGAGGTCGCTAAGAGTCGGACACGACTGAGCGACTTCACTTTCCCTTTTCACTTTCGTGCACTGGAGAAGGAAATGGCAACCCACTCCAGTGTTCTTGCCTGGAGAATCCCAGGGACAGGGGAGCCTGGTGGGCTGCCGTCTATGGGGTCAAACAGAGTCGGACACGACTGAAGCGACTTAGCAGCAGCAGGAGCGGCAAGCAGGCATTTGACCGTGCGCGCTTGCTCAGTTATAATCCTTGATGGACCGTTACTCATTTTGCGAAATGGAGCCAAGTCCCTCTTTCCCTCCTTCCCTCTCCCCTAGCTATTTTGCTTTACTAAGTAATCAGACATGGATCTTATTCCCAAGCCATTTATTTATATTCTTGGGGAGATTAGACATTTACAAGAAGGAAGAATGTAATAAAAACCATACTGGAAATCCAGATAATGAACTGGAGGAGTTCAGAGGAGAGGGATGTCATTTCCAGTCAGGATGGGGAGGAGATTACAGATTGTCATGTTTGGGGGCTTAATATTTAGTACGAATCCCTCAGGAAAAGGGGATGGAATGGAAGAAAGCCCTTTCCGGGCTGAGTGGTTGGATGGAGTGAATCAGGGAGGTCAGTAAGCATGGGGCATGAATGGCAAATGACAGGGAGATGATTTTGACTGGAGTAAAGGGTACACAAACTTAGGGAGGAAGAAGTTTCAGTGGTGGGTAGGTGGAAATTTGCAGGGCCTTGATGGTTAATTGTTATAGCTCAAAACATTGTTAGAAATGGCCGGGTTCACTGCCAAAGACAGAGCAATCTGGCAGAAGCTAGATCTGCCCAGGGGACTGGGGTAGGAGCTGTGGGGCAAGTCTAGGCTGCAAACGAGGTGTTGGAAGGGAGACTCAGAGGAATATGGCAGCAGACGACAAGGTGGTCACTCTACTGGCCTGGGTGAGTGGAGCTGGTGTTGGGAGGTGGCTGACAGATCTTGAGGCTGGGAGGTGCTGGCACTGGAAAATCTAGCACCAGGTGGACTTGAGAAATGTTGTTCAGGAGGGAGATTCAATAAGAAGGTCGGTCAGCAGTCAGCAGGCTCCAGCCGCTAAGCTCAGGTTCATGGGCAGAGTTCCAAACTCTGGAAGGAGGAAAAAGTGGAATGGAGAGTGAAATGCAAGGCCCCCACCACAGAGGGACCAGGCAGACTTCCAAGCCGGGAGTCAGACCTGGAACACAGGGGCCTGACTCTAAGGAGGAGCAGAAGTCTGATGCTCCATTCCAGAGCACTGAGCCGAGGTCTTTTCATTCCTTCTGCATAAGGTTATGACTGGTCTTAGACACTGGGTCCACAGGTGGGAGCCGAGAGGCCCATCGGTGTGGATGGGAGGATGTGGATCCGGAGGAAAGGCAGCGTCTGCTGCTGGCCAAAGAGTCTGGGCTTTATCTGGTGGCTAAAGAGCAAAAATGTGGAAAAATTAAAACAGGGGGATATCTTAAGTAGAACTATATTTCAGAAAGATTTGTTTGATCCTAATGCGTCAAATGAACTAAAGTAAGTTCTCACCTGTAACAAATTTCTTCTTCTGAGTACTTCTCCCACGTGTTCACTTCTCTCCATACCTCTTTCTAGTACTGTGGGTTAAAGAAACTAGATTGTTAAAATTAATTATTAATTTCATCTGTTCTTTTATTTTTTAAAGTGGCTCCTAGAAAAGTTAAAGTGCCCTAAGTGGCTCACACATATTTATATGGTGGCCGTGCTGCTCAAATCGTTTCTCCATACTGCAGTCAGATCTGTTTAAAATGTGACTCTTCTCATATCACTCTACTGTGTGATATCTTTTCACGGTTTCCACTGCTCCAGGATGAAGTCCAGATTCTTTCACGCAGCTCCCAGGCTCTTCGTAATCTGACTCTTACAGCATCTCAGCAGTGCCTTCCCACTGCACTTGCCCTTCAGGCTATCAAAGTATATTCAGTTGTATCTGTGAAATTACTTTCTTCTCATTGGCATCCATGCCTTTGTTCATGTCATTCCTTTTCCTGAACTAAGCATTCTCCCCCTAGATTCAGTTCAGTTCAGTCACTCAGCTGTGTCCGACTCTTTGCGACCCCATGAACCGCAGCACGCCAGGCCTCCCTGTCCATCACTAACTCCCGGAGTTTACTCAAACTCATGTCCATTGAGTCGGTGATGCCATCCAAACATCTCATCCTCTGTCATCCCCTTCTCCTCCTGCCTTCAATTTTTCCCAGCATCAGAGTCTTTTCCAATGAGTCAGCTCTTCGCATCAGGTGGCCAAAGTATTGGAGTTTCAGCATCAGTCCTTCCAATGAATATTCAGGGCTGATCTCCTTTAGGATGGACTGGTTGGATCTCCTTGCAGTCCAAGGGACTCTCAAGAGTCTTTTCCAACACCGTAGTTCAAAAGCATCAATTCTTTGGTGCTCAGCTTTCTTTATGGTCCAACTCTCACATCCATACATGACTACTGGAAAAACCATAGCTTCGGTTAGACAGACCTTTGTTGGCAAAGTAATGTCTTTGCTTTTTAATATGCTGTCTAGGCTGGTCATAACTTTTCTTCCCAGGAGTAAGCGTCTTTTAACTTCATGGCTGCAATCACCATCTGTAGTGATTTTGGAGCCCCCCAAAATAAAGTCTGTCACTGTTTTCACTGTTTCCCCATCTATTTGCCATGAAGTGATGGGACTAGATGCCGTGATCTTAGTTTTCTGAATGTTGAGTTTTAATCCAACTTTTTCACGCTCCTCTTTCACTTTCATCAAGAAGCTCTTTAGTTCTTCTTCACCTTCTGCCATAAGGGTGGTGTCATCTGCATATCTAAGGTTATCGATGTTTCTCCCAGCAATCTTGATTCCAGCTTGTGCTTCATCCACTCCAGCGTTTCTCATGATGTACTCTGCATATAAGTTAAAATAAGCAGGGTGACAATATATAGCCTTGACGTACTCCTTTCCCGATTTGGAACCAGTCTGTTGTTCCATGTCCAGTTCTAACTGTTGCTTCTTGACCTGCATACAGATTTCTCAGGAGGCAGGTCAGGTGGTCTGGTATTTCCATCTCTTGAAGAATTTTTGGCAGTTTATTGTGATCCACACAGTCAAAGGCTTTGGCGTAATCAATAAAGCAGACGTAGATGTTTTTCTGGCATTCTTGCTTTTTCAATGAACGAACAGATGTTGTCAATTTGATCTATGGTTCCTATGCCTTTTCTAAATCTAGCTTGAACATCTGGAAGTTCATAGTTCTCGTACTGTTGAAAATGTTCACGCTCATTTTTGCTTCCCATTGAAGTCTTAGCTTTAGACATCCCTGACTCCTTAACTCTGGATTAAGAGCCTCTAGGCGCTAGGGGTCTCACCTTGCTGCTGCTGCTGCTGCTGCTAAATTACTTCGGTCATGTCCCTCCAAAAAGCATTCCCGCGTTCTTTTTACAAGGTCCCGCATCCTGTCCTCTCTCCTTTCTAAGACGGTAAGTCCTCTGAGAGCAGGGCTCTGTGTCGATCCCCACATCCTGGCCTCTCTCCTTCCTAAGATGGTAAGTCCTCTGAGAGCAGTGCTCTGTGTCGATCCCCACATCCTGGCCTCTCTCCTTCCTAAGACGGTAAGTCCTCTGAGAGCAGGGGTCTGTGTCCTGGTCTCTGTCCTTCCTAAGACGGTAAGCCCTCGGAGAGCAGGGGCTCTGTGTCGATCCTCCAGTTTGCCCAGCACTCAGCACAGTACTTGGAGCGTAATGGCTGCCTGCGTGATTGAATGAATGAATGAATGGGGCCGTTGTGCCAGGTCTGAGGAACCCGAGCCAGGATAGGGGCCCTGGGAGAAAAGGACAAAACACTCATGAAAGAATCAGTAAGGACATAATTCTTGACAGCTGGCAACTGTGTGAATACACCTCTGATTACTAATGGGTATGAGAATGGCTACCCACTCTAATATTCTTGCCTGGAGAATTCCATGGACAGAGAAGCCTGGAGGGCTACAGTCCACAGGGAAGCAAAAGAGTCAGGCACGTCTAGGCAGCTAACACTTAAACTTTTTTTTTTTTTTCATGAAGAACTAATGTACTTCATGAGGTGCCGTAAGTCCTAAAAACGTACAAACAAGAATGTAGACAAATGTTCTGGAAATAAAAATGTATTCTTTTGAAAGTGGGATGATATTTGGAGTCAAAAGACTTGGCTCTAAGCATTTATATTGTCTTTGCAGTCGTGACATTTCAGTTTCTTAAGGCATAAAATGGAGATAGTGATACCTCTACTTTTGGGAGTCGTGAGGATTAAGGGAACTAATGTGTGTAAAATCATTTTGTAAACTGCAAAATGACAGAAAGTGTTAGTGATTACCAATCCAAAGATATTTATTTCTGTAAACAGATGACAGTCATGCTGTAGTGACTAAATTATACATAATTCTGAGCTACGTCAGGGATGTAAATCTCAAACCACCAGAGCACAGAGGAACTTGGACAGCCTACGCTGGTTGAAGTTACACCTTTCCATTCATACGACTTGAGGAATGAATGCTCTGGTGAGACAGTGAGCCAGAGGGGCGATGGGTGAGTGTGCGTGTGTGGTGTGAGGGGGCTGGGTGGCCTCCTTCCCTCTGCCTGGTCTGGGATGGCCTCACATTTGACTGCAAGTTTGAAAGTGTTAGGCGTTCAATTGTGTCTGACTCTTTGTGATCCCATGGACTGTAGCCCGCCAGGCTCCTCTGTCCGTGGAATTTCCCAGGCAAGAATACTGGAGTGGGTTGCCATTTCCTTCCCCAGGGAATTTTCCTGGCCCAGGAATCGAACCCAGTTCTCCTGCATTGCAGACGGACTTTTTACTGTCTGAGCCAGGGAAGTCAAGCTTGGGCTCACATTTTTGTTTTTTCAATCTGTCGAATCAATTACATATACATTTATACTCATCTTCCTGATACATTTCCCCTTTTAGCATTATGAAATGTCTCTTTCTCTTGTGGTGCTCTGTGCCTTGAAGTCTACGTTTTAAACTTTATTTATTTATTTTTGGCTCATGCCCAAAATCCTTCTGCTCAGATTTCTCTCTCCTCTTCTGCTCTGCTCCCCTCAAACCCTTCCCCTTCCACCTAGACATTCTGTTTGTCCTTCAAGTCTCCATCAGGAGGCTCACAGCATTCACCATCTCTAAAGTTGCTTTTTCCTCCCTTGAAAGAGACCTCACTCTTCTCTCTCATTCCCTGGTCAGGGGTCGCACCAGCTCGGAGTATTCCCAAGGTGGACTTGCAAGAGGTCCTTCCAACCAGCCTGTATCCCCGCTCCCCGCCAGGGACTGGACTCTCACCTGTTTGTGCTCAGATGGCTATTCCAAGCAGAACAAACTCTAACACTCGCATTCTGATTTGGAATTTGGAGTCTGTATGGTTTCCTGTTGTTTGTTGTTTAGTCGCTTCAGTCTTGTCTTTTTGTGACCCTGTGGACTGTAGCCCGCCAGGCTCCTCTGTTCTTGAGATTTTCCAGGCCAGAATACTGGAATGGGTTGTCATTTCCTCCTCTAGGGGATCTTCCCAACCCAGGGATAGAACCTGCATCTCCTGCATCGGCAGGCGGGTTCTTTACCGCTGAGCCAGCAGGGAAGCCCAGAAGCGCACAGGCACGCCGTTTCCTCTTGCCTGCTGGCTTTGGTCATTCCCAGGTCTGCCTCCCTGACTTGAGACCTGGGACCAGGATGTGCAGTTGGCACCTTACGCATAGCACGTGCTCTGTTAAAGTCCTTAAAATAGTAATTTATTTACCTGACCCTTCCCAGAGAACTATTTGAGGGATTATGGGATTATATAAAATAAAACAAAAGCATACTTAATGTTTCCAAGGGACATGTGTCCAGTTACTATATTGTGCTCAGCCATGTCTGACTCTTTGTGACCCCATGGACTTTCGGCCACCAGGTTCCCCTGTCCATGGGATTTCCCAGGCAAGAATACTGGAGTGGGTTGCTGTTTCCTTTTCTAGGGGATCTTCCTGACTCAGGGATCTAACCCATGTCTCTAGTATGTTCTACTATTAAGCCAATTAGCGCTACTTCTTTTTTAGGAAAAATGTGTAGTTCCCTCATATTTGGCATGTTTGATGAACTAGGCCATGCCCAGGGTTCTATTTGATCTGTGACCCCTCTGAGTCCTGGCCCTTCCCCTGTTCTGCTCCCTCTGCCTGGATTGCTTGCTCCTCTTCCCTCATCCACTTCTTCTCCTACTTCTGAGTCCATCTCAGCTCTCCCAGCTCACTGTGGAGATCATTTTCTCCGGGAAGCAACCCCTGAAATCCTATGGGCTCAGCCTGTGTACTCCAACCGCATCCCTTCTCTCTGCACTTAGCGTCCTGTCATGTACGTGATTTGTTCTGTTTCTCCCTCTAATCCATCAGCGCCAGGAGGCATTCACCAGGACTGTCTTGTTGAAAGTTATTTCTGCAGTGCCTAGCACAGGGCCTGCTTTGTAGTGAACATGCAAATATTCATTGCACAGGGGTTCATAAATGGGTAAAAGAATCCCTTTGAGAGCCCAGAACAATTTCAGAATCAGAGTACATGAGAATCAGTCTTAGAATATTATGATCTAGCCTTTGGCTAAGTGACTTTCTACTGATTTCTGTTCTATTTAACAGGTATATTAATTAGAATGTAGGTCTGGCTACTTGTAACAGAGAGCCAAATTCACAACAATTTAAACAAGAAAGACTTCTAATTCTCTCCCACAGAATAGTCCAGAGGCAGGCTGTCCAGCACTGTGGTGATGGCGGCTGTGTTCTATGAGACGATAGTCAGAGTCAGGCTGCTTCTGTCTTGATCTGATCTCCACAACCCCAAGACGATGCGCTGACTCATGGTTCATGGTCACAACAAAATCCTGGGCGGTCCAGTTTAGCCCTGGAATCCTGGGAACCTGGAACTGATTCTAAGACCCCCTGGACCCTCTTTGGACAGCTTGAGTCTGCTACTGATTTCTAGGACTAATCACGTTGAGGCATTCCCCACTGCTTGCCCATCCTTTGCAGGTGGCGAGGACCAAGGACTTAGTCTGAGTTGGGCATGTGTGCCAGGAGTGCCAGCTGGTCTTCATGCTAAGGTCATGAGCCTTCAGCCAAGGGTGGTGTGGTTTTCTGAGGTGCAGGACACACTGACTTCACAGCAAGGCATCCTGACCAGCTACCGGAGAGGAATTCCTTCAAATAATGTTATATTATCTATTTGACTATAAGCAAATGTATATTACTTATTTTGTTCTAAGGTTGCCAAATAACTTACAGTTGTACTGTCATTTCTTTACAATGCCTTTCTGTTGAATTTATATTATTCTGGAGAGAAATCATGAGATTTTTATGATTAAGGTTCAAGACGAAGGCCAATCCACTCTATCAATTCTCTCATCCTATAATACATACACACTCACTCAGTTCAGACACACACACACACCTCACCCAAGACCCTACCTCCCACTGCATGCATCCCAAACTCCCCTTTTCCACAACACACACACACACACACACACACACACACACACGTACCCATTATCTCTGGATGGAAAGGGAAGAAAAACCAGGATAGGCAGCTGTCTAGAGCATCCGCTATTCTATCTAGAATAAGTTGAATCAACCAAGGGTTATAACTCCTTCCCTCCTCCTGCCCTGAACTAAATACATTTTCATTCTATAGACCTCACTTCATGTCCTAGACAAAACAGGGTAAGTTTGAGTTAGTACCAGTTGATTCTGCCAGTTTAACAGGAAAATAACAAGAACCAAAGAGCTGTCTAAAATTTGTTCCTGGCAAAGGCAATGTTTGAGATATTTTCTGATTTTTAAAGACATCTAATTGATATATGGCTCACAAATAACTCTCTAAAACAGTGAGATTTACTTTTCTTTGTGTCCTTGTGTCTTTCTGCGTGAGTAGTTACCATACTTGCAGCATTTGGGTTAATTATGATGGAAGTTAGATTTCCATCATATATGTTTTTCTTTTCTTTCCACCTTCTCCAAAGTTCTCCTTTAAGGCAGAAACTTTCCATTCTTGGTTTCATCCAAAAGACAAATATTTCTGGGAAAACACCACATTTAAGCTATTCAGCAATTCTGGTGTTATGTAACTGACCACACTAGGACTTTCAATTAACTTTGGTTACATTTTATTGAAGCGTGTCACAGACTAGAATAACTAGTGATAATTAAATTAAAAAAAAAAAACACCTTTTGTATGTCTTTAAACAGGGAAAATCCTTTTCAAATGTGTGCAGCATCTTGTGATGATGACAGAAAGTAAATCTTTAGTCGTTGAAGGATTCCAAAGTTCACTGCCTGTATTCCAAGATTGATTTTAGTGTGTTTGAGAAGTTTTAGTGGCAGTAGGCTTTCCTTTCAGGCTTAGTTTCCATAAAACCCAAGCTCTCCCAGTTCCGCTTCCCTCTCTCTCTCGTCTTCTAGTTACTTTTGTTTGGTCATCTTCAGTTGTAGATGCATTTTGAGATTGTTTAGGAGGGAGAATTATGTGCGTTAGTGATTTCAAATAACTTCCTATACGTACTAACTTGCAACTCACTTTCTCCATTTCTAGTCTTTATCTTTCCTTCCCATCACTTCATTATCTCTATTTTCTTTCTCTCCATAACTGAACTGATCATATTTTCACCCACAGCAAAATGCCATTTTCTCTTTGTTTTCATGTCTCTAGCACAATCCCAGTGTCCCACTCTTAAAAATTTGCAGGTCTTTTTTTTTTTTCCCCCTCTTCATTTCCTTGCAACATGCTGCCTATCCTCAAGTTGCAACATTTGTTTTTCCAAAATGTCATTCAGACTCTATTTCAAAATCCTTGTCTTGTCTCAGCCTAGGTGTTGATTATTTGGCAAGTACATGACTGTAATAGCTTCCTACCCGATGACCCTAGCACTCCACTTTCTTACCTCTAAGCCATCCTTTGGACAAGTATTAGAATCATCTTGTTCACACTCTTTAATCATTTCAATTTCCTCTTAAATCAAACCAGGAATCTCCACCAACCAATTTCTTTATTTAAACTTCATTTCCCTGGACTACATTAGCCACTTTTCTAAGCAATTATTATCCTCTGAAGCTTCTATTCTTCCTACTGGAAGACTTCCTTTTCTTCCTTCCAGTACATCTTGCTTTGTTTTTTTTTTTTTTTTTTTTCATTCAAAGCTAGTGGTAACACAGCCTTAATAAAAACTGTAATTATCCGGGAGTCCTTTAAGGGCACTCACCACCTGGCCCCTTTTGTCAGCTTCCTCTTAGAGACACACTGCTCAGTACCCTGCTCTCTAAATCTGTACCTGCTGATCTGTGGTTTTGTAAAGTCATTTTTTATTTTTTCCCTTTATGTTCCTTTTCTGCTTCTAGAGTATAAGCAACCTTAAGGTAGAGTTAATATCTAAGATTTATTTATGGTCAGTTCAGTTCACTCGCTCAGTAGTGTCTGACTCTTTGCGACCCCATAGACTGTAGCACACCAGGCTTCCCTGTTCATCACCAACTCCTGGAGCTTGTTCAGACTTATGTCCATCGAGTCAGTGATGCCATCCAACCATCTCATCCTCTGTCATCCCCTTCTCCTGCCTTAAATCTTTCCCAGCATCAGAGTCTTTTCCAAGAGTCAGTTCTTCGCATCAGGTGGCCAAAGTATTGGAGTTTCAGCTTCAGCATCAGTCCTTCCAATGAATATTCAGGACTGATCTCCTTTAGGATTGACTGGTTTGATCTCCTTACAGTCCAAGGGACTCTCAAGTGTCTTCTCCAATGCCACAGTTCAGAAGCATCAATTCTTCAGTGCTCAGCTTTCTTTATAGTCCAACTCTCATTTGCACACATGACTACTGGAAAAACCATAGCTTTGACTAGACAGACCTTTGTTGGCAAAGTAATGTCTCTGCTTTTTAATATGCTGTCTAGGTTGGTCCTAGCTTTTCTTCCAAGGAGCAAGTGTCTTTTAATTTCATGGCTGCAGTCACCATCTGCAGTGATTTTGGAGCCCAGGAAAATTTATACTTATATTTATTTATATTAAATTTATATTTATTTACTCAGCAACAATGACTAAGCACTTGCTGAATTTATAGCATGAATTTATCTATGTATCTCTCTGTTAATAGGTCGAATAGTTATTTATTGAGTGTCTACCATGTGTTGGGTACTGTGTGAGGTGCTGGAGTACAATGATGAGAAAACTGACATTACCTCTGCCTTCATAGAGTTTGGGGGAAATGGATATTTATCAAATAATCACACAATTTGATGAAAAATTACAAATGTGATAGAACTGCAAAGGGAAAAGGTGCCATAAGAGCACATAATAGGGTGATTTAGCCCAAGTGGGAGAGGAGAGGAAGGAGGAATGTCCCCCAAAGAGGGAATCACATGAGTAAAGGTTCTGTGATGGTGGGGAGCCAGGTATGGTCAAGACATTGAAAGAAGACTGAGGTGGGGGACTTCCCTGGTGGTCCAGTGGCTAATACTCCATGCTTTTAATGCAGGAAGCCTGTGTTTTTTTCCTGGTCAGGAAACTAGATCCCACATGCCACAATGAAGACTGAGGATCCTGTGTGCTGCAACTAGGGCCTGGCACAGTCAAGTAAATAAATAAGAAAGAAAGAAAGACTGGGGTCGCTGAGCCCAGAGAGTGTATAGAAAGTGAAGTGGAAGAGGCCAGCCCGGGCAAGACTTTATGGAATACGAAAAGGATTTAGGTTTTTATTCTTAGCAATGGGGAGCTACTAGAGGGATTTAAAATAGGTAGCCAGTGGAAATTTGCTGTATGACTCAGGGAACTCAAACTGGGGATCTGTGACCATCTAGAGGAGTGCGATGAGGTGGGATGTGGGAGGGAGGTTCAAGAGGGAGGGGATATATGTATAACTATGACCGATTCATGTTGCTATATGGCAGAAAGCAACACAATATTGTAAAGCAATCATCTTTCAATTAAAAGGAAATAAATTGAGAAAAAAATAAGAATAGGAGGTGATGGTATGGTGATTTGAAAAGATTCCTCTGATCCCTGCGTGGAGGTAGCTTGAGGTAGGAGAGGACACAAAGCTTAGTATTTTTCTGTGCCATATAGAGACTTGATGTTGCCCACTGACTAACCAGTCTGGTTCTTTGTATCATGAAGTTTTTGCTTGAATCTGCAAAATCTTGAGCGACTCAATCTATAGGTCTGATTTTTCATGTAGTCAGTCTCTTGTAGCTTTTGCAACTTATTGACTTGGCACCATTATCACCATCAACAACCCTAACTGAGTATTAACTATGGTGCCAGATACTGCGCCAAAGACTCATTTAATTCTCGCTCTGAGCCAATGAGGAAGGTGTTTATATCCCTGTTTTTTACAGACTTAGGGATGAGACCTTGCCTCCGAGAGAACTGGATTGATTAGGACTCAAATCTAGGTGTCTCTGACTATGTGTTCTAGCAGCTTTATTTGGGTTTTCGGTACCACTTCAATATATTATGGAAAAAAAGGAGGTTCCTTTAGGCCTGAAACAAGATAGAATTTGGCTCATTGCCCAGTAACTTCTTCCAGAGTCTTGGTCAAAGCCCATCCTGGCATTAGGTCACCCATCTCCCATTTTGTAGAATGTTTTGTTACATATCACAGGGACCTGCCATTATGTCTGAGCTGATTGTTCTAAGTTTTGATCTTTTCAACCATGTGAACACATTTCTGGATGTCCTTTACAGAAATCTGTAATTAGATGAGCTTACAATGCTTATTAGCACAACTTACAAACAGCATTCCAGTAACCAACTTCCTCCTCAGGAAAGCATCATCAACAATTAAGAATAACCACCCCCAACTGGTAAACTGTTAGTTGAAAAGCATTTATCATTGTGGCCAGAGGAGTCTTCTGCCATTGGCCTGCCATCTGTCAAGTGCTATTTATGTTTCTTCTGTCTCCATTTTCTACCCCCTAAGGCAGCCTCTTCTTTGGTTGTAGTAGGTCCATCTAAAATTGACTTGTAATTTGCTTGCCTAAATAAATAACTCCATAGAAAAATTTTAACTCCTACCTCATAGTATGTCTGTGATAATTAGTAAAAATAACTTTGGGCTCTCCGAAAATAGTAACAACTCTCTACTGCTTTGAGTGTTTGGAGGACTGGTCATCTTTAATTAAGCATGACTGGTTCCTTACCTTTTGCAAAACAAGGTTGAAATTTCAAGAAAAGAGTCAGTGAATGGAGCAACCCCCGTTAGCAGAGCTAGAAACGACCATAGCAGGATGCCTGGCTGATGGTGGAAGGCTGAAGAAGGAAAGTTAATGAGCAACATAGCTTATAAGCCTGAAGGCTAGCGGGAAGCATTTCATAGGGATGTTGAGAGGATTAAGTGGTTTACATTTGGACAAACCTTTGATATTGTTGGGGGAAGGAGTTAAGAAGAAGTAACAGATTTATTTGTTTACGTACCTCACCGAAAGTTTTTTTTAGGGACCTATAGATAGCTAAGCTTTCCAGGTGGCTCAGTGGTAAAGAATCCTACTGCCAATGCAGGAGTTGTGGGTTTGATCCCTGGGTCAGGAAGATCCTCTGGAGAAGGAAATGGCAACCCACTCCAGTATTCTTGCCTGGAGAATCAATAACATGGACAGAGCAGCCTGGCAGGCTACAGTCAAAAAGAGTCGGACACGACTGAGTGACTGAGCGTGCATGCATGGAATGCTAAAGGCATATATAGTTTCTGAATAAAATGGTGCAAAGTGGCTATTATCAGTTCCACTCAAAAGTGGGAAAAATTTTCAAGCTCATCTGTTTAGGTAAGGGCTTTTGGAAAGCAGAGGCAGTATGCACTCAGCAGTCCTAATGTGTGGAAGGAGAATCGTGACCTCTGAGTTATTTAGCTTTTTTCACGTAGCTATTGTTATTATTACTGTTGCTGTCTTTGGACTGTTTTCCTCTATAATTTCAACTGGGTGCAGGACATCACAGTCCAGCAGTGAGTTTGAGGACAAAGCCTTGGCCTTCCCATTTCTATCTTATGCTGATGTTGCATATTTAAGACAAGTTTTTGCCTACTTATCTCCAAGTACAATGTCTATTATACTTGCACTGCTCTGACTCTTCTGTCACACAGTACAGTCTATTACCTGAGCAGACATCTAAAGAACATGCAGATTGCAAACCAAATGCAGTAAATGAACACAGAATTACACTAAAGGGAAAGAGTGTGGGGGTAGGGAGAGAAGAAGATATGTTTTTATTCAAGGCTGCCTATGTTCCAAAAGCACTCTCTCAGGTGCTTTATTTAGCATAGTTTATTCTGTTAGCTACTTTACATAGGATAGTTTATTTAACAGTCACGATAGGCATGAAAGGAAATACAAGGACAAGGCTATGAGAAGAGAAGGTCAAGCTCTAGGTTGAGATATACCAAGTGTCTCATCATTTACCTAGGCACATAAGTATTACTCCATGTCAACCTACATACATAACTATACTATCACAATTTTTATATTTTCACTTTTTTCTTGCAGCCAGAGATGTAGAGTAAAATCTAGAAACGCATGATGTCATAGAAGCCAATGACTAAATAAATGAATAAATGGAATATATAAACTCTGTATTTCCATTTCTTGATAGATTCTCTTAAAGAATCTGCACACAAGCTGCTTACGTTTGCTGTTACCAGTTCTCTATTTATTGGCCCTGAGCAAGAAAAAAATTTTTTTCTGTCTCTCATTTGGGGTTCTTCCGTACGTCTTCCCTTTTCCTGTCATATCCTAAGAATCTTCTATTGCTTCTGACTTCCAATGATCACCAAATATGGTGACATAAAACTATTCCTAGCAACATCCTACTGCTTTAAGAATAGATATTTTCTGATTTCCTTCCCTTCCCCTCAGCTAACAAATTTCAAGTGTATAGTTCCTGTTAACTATAAACATAATACTGTACAGTAGATTTCTAGCACTTTTTCATCACTGAAGAGCAACTCCTTATTTGCCCCTCCTCTAGCTCCTGGCAACCACCCTTCTACTGTCTGCTTCTACAACTTTGATTAATTGAGATACCGCATGTAAGTGGAATCTTGCAGTATTTGTCCTTCTGTGACTGGCTTATTTAACTTAGCATAATGGCGTCTAGGTTCATCTGTGTAGTTCAGTTCAGTCGCTCAGTCATGTCCGACTCTTTGTGACCCCATGGACTGCAGCACGCCAGGCTTCCCTGTCCATCACCAACTCCCAGAGCTTACTCAAACTCATGTCCATCGAGTCGGTGATGCCATCCAACCATCTCATGCTCTGTTGTCCCCTTCTCCTCCTGCCCTCAATCTTTCCCAGCATCAGGAATGAGTCAGCTCTTTGCAGCAGGTGGCCCAAGTATTGGAGTTTCAGCTTCAGCATCAGTCCTTCCAGTGAGTATTCAGGACTGATTTCCTTTAGGATGGACTGGTTGGATCTCCTTGCAGTCCAAGGAGATCTGTGTAGTTTGGTATGACAAGATGTCCTTCTTTTTCAAGGCTGAATAATATTCTGTTGTCTATATATATCACACCTTTATCCATTGATGCGCTGATGTACATTTACATTGTTTCCACATTTTGGCTATTACACATAGTGCTGCAATGAGTGTGGGAGCACTCAGGTCTCTCTAAGATCTTGATTTAAATTCTTTTGGATAAATACCCAGTAACAGAATCGCTGGATCGTATGGCAGTTTTATTCTTAATTTACTGAAGAACCTCCACATTGTCTTCTGTAATGGCTGTACCAATGGACTTTCTTACCAATAGTGTCTAAGGGTTTCTTTTTCTCCACATCCTGGTCAACATGTGTGGTTTTTCTTTTTTCTTTTTTCTTTTTTTTTAAGTAATGGCCATCCTAAGAGGTGTGAGGTGATATGATATCTTATTTGGTTTTGATTTGCATTTCCCTGATGATTAGTCATGATGAGCTTCTTTTCACAGAACTGTTGACCATTTGTACATCTTTGGAGAAATGTGTTTTTTAAAGTCCTTTGCCCATTTAAAAATTCAGTTATTCTTATTTTTGCCATTGAGTTATAGGAGTTCCTTATATATTATGGATATTAAGTCTTTATCAGATGTTGCTTGCTAACATTTCCTCTCATACCATAGGTGGAATTTTCACTCTGTTTCCTTTGCTGTGCAGAAGTGTTTTAGTTTGATGTAGTCTCACATGTCTATTTTTGGTTTTGTTGCCTCTGGTTTTGGTGTCATATCCATGAAATCATTGCAAACACCAACGTTATGAAGCTTTCCCCTTATGTAGTCTTCTATGAATTTTATAGTTTCAGGTCTTCTGCCTAAGTCTTTAATTAATTTTGAGTTGATTTTTGTGTATGATGTTAGATGTGTTTGGTTTCATTCTTTTGCATGTGCACATCCAGTTTTCCCAGCACTATTTGTTGAAACTTACCAGAACTAACAAATGAATCGAGTAAAGTCACAGGATATAAAATTAATATATGAAAATCAGTTGCATTTCTATACATTAATGATGAACAATCTGAAAATGAAATTAAGAAAACAGTCCCACTTAAAAAAGCATTGAAAAGAATAAAATGCCTAGGAATAAACTTAACCAAGGAGATGAAAGATGAACTGCTGATATCTTTTAAACAAAACTTGACCTATTCTTTTAGGACTATATAAAGTCATAGGTAGATTAATCTAGTAAATAAATTCAAACTTAGTTATAAATGGCTTACTGATTTATCCTCCCCAGATACTGATTAGGAGTATTTTAACCCAAAAGTATGTAATAAGGTAATACTGGCTGAGCTGCCTGCAGGTGGAATATTTTAAAATAAATATTTAAAAATTGTAAACTGCAACACATCGTTGTTCTGTCCAGCAGAAAACCAGTCAGCCTTTTTTTGAGGATTAACATTTGGACAAAATCACGTACATGATTGGGTATAAATACAAGTAGTTATTCTTGGAAAATCTCTCTGAAATTATTTAGTGAGAAGACATCATTTTAGATTTCCACACATTGCGTACGTACAACTTTTCAGTGAGTCTGGGAAAATGCAGTTTGGGAGGAAGTGCAATAATAATAAGGGAATGGAGCTTTTTTGATCATGCCCTAGATGAGTTGTATACATATTGCATTTAATCCTTTTTCAGACTCTATGAGGTAGATGTTCATTCCATTTTGTTATTGTTCTGGTTTAGTCAATAAGTTGTGTCCAACTTTTTTGTGACCCCCATGGACTGTAGCCCACCAGGCTCCTCTGTCCATGAGATTTCTCAGGTAAGCATATTGGAGTGGGTTGCCATTTCCTCCTCCAGGAGATCTTCCCGACCCAGGGATCGAACCCATGTCTCCTGAATCAGCAGGCGGATTCTTTACCAGAGCCATCAGGGAAGCCTTTGTCCCATTTTACAGATGAGGAAATGAAAGCCCAGGGAAGTAGAGCCCAAGTTCACTCTTAATGTGAAACCAGGATTTGAAGCTGCATCTGCTGGGAGCCTCTTTTCCCCTTACTCATCAGGTAGTCTGCCAGGGAGTTGGTGGAGAGGAGGCTGATGAGATCTGAAACTTGACTGGAGCCTTGTGAGTTATAAGCTGCCCTGTCCAAGAAGGCTTCCTGGGAGGGGCAAGTTTGAAGAAACTTCTTAATATCCCTGAACTAGAAAAATGTAAGGGGTCATCTCCAAATTCACAGCCAAAAATCAGGTTAAAGTAGTTGTGAAATTAATCTGATGGGTTGTTTAACTGTCCCCAGGTGTATCTTGTGTTCTTCAGGATCACTGAATAGGGGTAGGCCTGGAATGGCTTAAGAGGCAGGTGGTAGGTCTTCCACACCATTTTCCTCTGGACACTGGGGACACTCTATGCTGGTGGTCACTGAAAGGTCAAGTTTACATGCTTTCGTAAAAATAGAAATAATCAAAGCTTGATAAAAAGAGCATCCCTTCTGTCCAATAGTTTCTGGTTGTTTGTGGGGAACTTTGCTGAGTGACTTTGAGAAGTTCTGAAGTGTCCAAAGATCTTTTTATTTTTCCTGGATGCGCCCTCACTGTCATTTATTTTTGCTTTCCTGGGAACACCAGTACACTGGATTCTCTAGCTTTTCAGTTCATAATATATTTATTATTAACCAAAGCCCAGCCTTATGCCTTAGCATGGCAATTAGTAAGAGGCCTTTCTTTTAAAAAAAAATTTAAAGGCTATTAAATTCATTTAGGGGAGAACAGTATAAAAGACATGAGCTCTAAACTTTTTTTTTTTTTTTTTTTGCAATTGGCATGAAATTCTGTCATGTGCCAATGTTTGATTATATTATCATCTGGAATTTCGCTGTTGATTTACTTTCTGTTAGGACGAAATTGCCTCCGGCAGTGTCCTCTGAATGGCTCTCTCCCCGAGGTTATCATCCCACTGTGTCCCTACAGTACAGACAACGCAACCCATGGTGACAACTCACAGACTCACGGAACTTCCCGGGCCGCCAGTGGCCCAATTTCCACGCTGTCAGTCTCAGCAGAACCCTCTCCTGCTTTGCCCCTCTCCCTCCCTCAGTGGCCAGTTACAGTTGATGAGCCTTAAACTATGGGGGTAGAAAGACGTCCAGAGCCATTTCCTGTTGGTGGTGTGCTGATTCAGGACAAGCGCAGCCCTGGGGCGTGGGTTTTGGAATACCCTCTGACCAATTCTTTTTTTTTTTGTCCTGATGAAAAACTTCCTGGCTTCTAGTATTGCCATTCTCACTGGGGTCGCCCTGATTGAATCTAAATTCCATAGGTAACAAGCAGATAAAAGACGTTTGTCCGACCCCCTCCTCCCATCCCTTTTTGCACCTCTTCCCCCTTTATTTCTTTGAGCGAGGGAAGGAAAAACACGCTAAGATCCCCGATACCACACCCGGATCTTTTGAGGGCACCTGGTGGCCAATCAGGAAAACCTGATCCACTAGAAAGGGTGGCTGGCTGCCGATCGCATTCAGAGCTGGAGAAATCACGGCATGCTAACTTTATCCGCGGGATTTCAGAAAGGGAGAGTGTGCTCCCGAGCACAAACAGGAAAGCCTGACATCACGGAGCGGCGGGGTGGCGTGGGGAGGAGTCTGCGGCGCCCTCGTTCGCCGGCTCGCTCGCCGCGCTCCCTTTGTGGCCGAGTCGCGCGCACCGGCGGCGGCGGGCGCGTGTCTGTGCTCCGTGCGCGGCGGCCGCGCGGGGCCGGGGCTTGGAGGCGCCGCGGCGGAGACGCGCGGGGATCGCGTTCGCCTGGGAGCGGGGCGCATCATGCCGCGTCCACACACCGGAGAGAAAACTGAGAATGAAATTGCTTTGGCAAGCTAAAATGGTAACGAGAACTCTCTGCCTTCTCCCGACGCTGCTCTGGTGGGGAATCTTCTCCCGCTTTCTCTGGGCGGGTTTTGGACTCCCTCGGAGTGAGCGGAGCCCTCCGATCCCAGACTTTGGAGCTCAGAGCTTTCTCCCTCGGCTTTCTCCGCCTTCCTCTTTGCGTGTCTTCTGCCTTTAAACCATACTTATTTTTCTCAGCAGTTGCCTTTGGTGTATCTGGGCTGATGTATGTCAGCAAAGGAAAACTTTTCAGGCAAGAGGTCTGTGAGTCTGGGTGAACCGCGGAGCGCCTCTGAGTCCCAGCGGCTCTTTAAACACAAACTTCAAGTTTAGGGAAACCCAGGGGGTCGCTGCACACAGCCGATGTGTTGCTTTTTTCTGCACTTGCCAGGTTATTTGACGGAAATAAAAACTTTTTCCCTCCCGCTAACTTTCTGGGTTCCCAAACAATAAGAGGAGAAAGAAGACATGCGAAGCATTTCGTTCCAAAGGAGCGAGCACTCTTAGCATTTTAAACACTTATTTGTCAGAGTTTAAAATGCAGTTTGCTCCAAGAACGGAGCCACTTGTAAAGAGACAAACTTTTTCTGCCAGTGGATTCTTTTTCCTCTCATTTAAGGAGGAAAAGTGAACCAGGACTAAACTTCAGCTTCTTTAAGAAAGAAAAAAAGACTTTAAAAAGGTATTTAAGATACGTGAAGGAATCTAGGAAGAATAACTAAATGGAAAAGCCCTGGGCTCTTGATAGCATAGGAAAGAGCTGGGGGGCCAAGAAAATCTCAGCATTCCCTCTATCACAGGGTGTCTTATGTTGCTCTGATTGTAATATTTATTTTGAACAGCCCATCTTATGCCCTGAGTGCTGGAGTAAGCAGCAAAGCAGCTGGGATAGATTGTGGTTAGTGAAGAGGGAACAAACAAACAAACAAACAACTTTTTCTGTTTCTTTGTCCTGTCTCCTGGCAGAGCTCGATTCAGGACTGGGGTGAAGAGGTAGAGGAAGGAGCTGTTTACCATGTCACCCTCAAGAGAGTCCAGATTCAACAGGCTGCCAATAAAGGAGCGAGATGGCTCGGGGTGAGTAAAGCTGGGGAGACTGTGAGCCTTGGACTTGCAGGGCCTCTTGTTCTGTGAATATCATTATTTATTAGCAGAGGCAGGTTTTTTTTTTTCCCTCCGTTTCTTCTCTTTGGGCCTTAAAAAGGAAACTGCCAATGACCAAGTGTTTGCACTAGCCATACCGGTCTGTTTTTGTACTTATTCTTTTCCGAAGTGTCTCCCTTAGGTTTGTCAATAATTCAGAACCTCTTAGAAACATCTTGAGGTATTTGGAAAATAGAGTGAGGGTGGAGTGGCAGAAAGTAACGTAGAGTAACAGGACCAGAAGATAGCACCGAGTCAGACAAGAGCCGTTTTGCCCTGCTGGCATCCTTTTCTCTCCGTCTCCCCCGCTTTTGATCCTGACAGCCCTTCTCCCACTCCTGTTCCTTTACCAAGTGCCCAGAATGCTCAGGGGTGCTGGTCCTCCAAATCAGCCTCCGATGGGGGATGGCACATTTCCCATGGCTACATCCTTTACACGGGATTTAGTGTCCACCACTTCATGTGTCTAGTGCATGGAGGGATGGGGCTTTGGAGAAACACTGCTTCCATAAACAACATCCCCCCCGACCCCGCCTCACTGCTGAGATTTTAAAGTATAGGGTGAGATCATGTGAGTTATCATTATCTCCTAATGGATCCTTCAGCATATCCCAACTAAAGGGGCTATGGGAAGCCTGGGCAGACACCATCATGTGGAAGAACGAAGGAGTTCTTCATCTGGAGGTAGAAGGACTCCTCCGAGAACAGTGAGAGGTGACAAATAAGCCTTGAGAAGAAGATAGCGGTAAGCGAACAGAGGATGGAGTGTGGTTTCCCTGGGCCTTATTCTGGCCATACTCGGGCTTCACAGCTGATGGGCTTGAGAACAGTGAAGATTATGCACCGGCATCCAATCTCTACTGGCTTTGGGTTTCAGAAAATTCATTTTTTTTTTTTTTTTAAATTTGAGCAGCAGTCAAAGGTCAGGTGTGAAAGAGGACAGGAAACAAAACTGCCCAGGGCTTTAAGACCAGAGGCAGCATGTGACTTGTAATTCCTGGAGTTTAAGGCAGGATGGCCAGCAGCAATGATTTCCTCTTCCGTGGGTCTTCTGGGCTGCTGACACAGGCGTTCATTGCTTTGGGCTTCCCCAGCTGCTTTAAGTCAGGCTGCGTGTTTGGGGTTGAAGTACCATGCTCTAGGGCAGTCGGTTGCTGCATCTGCAGGTATGGCCTAGAAAGGTAGGAGCTTTTCCTTTGAAAGCCTGAGGTCTTCACTTATTAAGCAGGTACCTTACTCGGAATATGATTTTGAAATTAATTAGATGCATCACCAGCAGACCTGATAGGAAAAGCAGAACTAGAGTTCTGACAAGTCATCACTTTATTTTTGGTGGTTGCGTGTATTGCATTTTATTTAAATGCGGTATTGATGTGGTTTGGCCCGAGTATTTCAAAATGATTCACAAGCTTCTGAAGCAGCTGCCTTCAAAAGGGTCATTACATTTTCTGATGGCAGGTTGTTCCTCTCTTTATAATGAGACTGATGTTGCTTGGACAACAGCTTTAGTTTTTGGCCAAACACAATAGCCGTGAATGAGTAAGTCAAGGGAAAATGGACAGGTTAACTCTGTAGGTCCCAAACACAACGAGGTATGGTTCATTTAGATGTCCCCAGTTATTTGGTAATTCTCACTGACCATTGTGCTCACGGGACTCCTCTTCTCTCCGTCCCCTCCCAGACTCCTCACATTTATGCCCAGTTCAGAGTTGGTTCATCCCGGATTTAGCAGTAGAGCTAAAATACCAAGAGGGAAATATGTGAAAAGATTGCTTCTAGTTGATGGAGGGATTTGTCCCCTCCTCCCATTTCAACAAAGTATGATTTGCTGTGATCACCCCTCGTGCTCAGGAACCAGTTCTAGGAACCCTCCCACCCCAAGCCCCCTTGTTTTCTTGTCTTCGGTGACCTGTTGGGAAGCACTGTTTTTGTCCTTGGAAATTCCAGACTTAATTAAATGTGACTCAACCAATTGAGCCATAGCAATTACAAAGCTTTTCTCTTTAGGCCTGTGAGTGGCTTCTCTATACTTGTTTTTCCAGTCACCCTTTCAGAATTCTTCAGAGCAACCAGTTTTATTTACTGACTTATTATTGACCTATAGCTGATGTGCACTCTGGTGTTAGTGGTCCCGTATGCTACATGATGATTTGACATTTGCACACATTTATGAAATGATCACCATGATAGTCCTAGTAAGCATTTGTCCCCATACAAAGTCACTGCGATGTTATCGATCGTATTCCTCACGTCAAAGCTCCTGGGTTTATAGTGAACCAGAGACGGAGATGAGGTGAGCTCATGTCAAAATATGACAATGGTTCATGAGGAAAGGTGGAGTTGTGATTATCTCTTTCCACATGAGGAAACTAAAGTCCAGAGAAGTTAAATCGCTTGCCGGGGTCACACAGCTAGGAAGTGGTAGAGGCTGGATTTGAACCCAAATGTTTAGTTCCTTGCTAAACAAGGAGCTGCCTGGGACCTGAAGGCTGCTTCCATAGTAGTGGAAGAAGGCACTGACTCAGAAGAACAAGGATGCTTATAATATACTTTCCCCTTACATATTACTGGTTCAAGACGCAAGACATGCGGCTTTCTTTTCTTTATGCCTTGAGTGATAACTTGAGCTGCAAATCGAGGTACTTGTTGTGAAGATGTGTTTCTTGTTGATAAGCTCTCCATCTTGGCTGTGTAAAGTGTGGGGCACCAAAGATGTGCAAGCTTATGTAGCACCTGAGGGTGGGTACGACGCTCATTACAAGTCTGTAAGGCTAATTAGGAAAGCCTAAGTGACTGAGTGGGCTTCCCAGGAATCTGCCTGCCAATGCAGGAGACCCGGGTTCCATCCCTGGTCCGGGAAGATCCCCTGGAGAAGGAAATGGCAACCCACTCCAATACTCTTGGCTGGGAAATCCCATGTAGAGCCTGGCGGGCTATAATCCACGGGGTCCCTAAAGAGGCTACAGCCCACGGGATCCCAAAAGAGTTGGAGACGACTTAGCATCCGTACGACAACAACAAAGTGACTGAGTATAATTTTTGTAGTTTCTAGTACTCTGATCACAAAACAGAATTAAGATCCAATTTGGGAAGAATAACAAAAAAATGACACATCCTTAGATGTGAAGTGTCATACAATCCAAAACATTGAAGACATTCTTTGTTTTGTTTGTGAAATTTTGTGTTCAGTTGATCTTCTGAAGTAACACCCTCTGTCTTCAGTTGTAAGTATACAGCCAGCTATGGCCCAGGCTGGATTTAGTGTACATGCAGCTGCAACTTTGCTCACTGACAGTGAAGTTAGGCTGGGAAACTTTGAAAAACCAAATATTATTGAAATATTGACTCAATTTTCTCTTTACAATAACATCTTAGCCTGGGATAATTTTACCCAGCTATAACCCTCAAAGAAAAATGGTTCTGATTATGTCAGAGAATCATAAAAATCTCAGGGCTGGAAGAGACATTAAAAATAATGTATCCAACTGTTCGATTAAACTTGTAGAAGAATTTCCAGTAATTTTTGGAAGAGCAAATGGTGAAAAGTTATTATTCTACTTTGGTCCCAGCGTTGTGGTCATACATTGAAAATGAAATGTAGAAACAATTTAGGAAAATATCAGTATTCTCTGGAAGCAGGAAATGTCCCATTTTAGGAGGACTATTCAAATGGACAGGGGAAAGGGGAAGGGCTTCAGTGTCCAGAGCCCATTTTGCTGTCTTCAGACTATGACAGGCTCAGGGTCCAGAGACATCTGTCAAACCCAAGGTTATCTCATAGTGGGGATATTTGTTTCACAGGCAGGATTGGAAGAGTGCGGTCACCTCTGCAAGGTCTGTGGGGAGTGGAATGGTTAGCGGATAGTCACATGGCTTTTCTCGGTTCTGGGCTTCTGTGGCCCATGTGTGGGGCCCCAGTGCCTCCCTGCCCTTCGTCCCATGTTTATCACACTGTCTCCCACAGAGGCCCTTGTTGGGTTGAATTGAAATATTTGATAGCCGGGAGGCTGGTAAAGATAATGAAGTAGGACAGGAGAAACAGAATGCCTTTAGAAATAAAAGGAACTAGAACTCTGTTCTGGTTCCTCGTGGGTCGTGTGAATGTAGCGGGAAGGTAAGCACGAGTCAGTCTGGGTGGAGACGCTGACCTCAGCTTGAGTAGACTGTTGGGATTGAGTCTACCTGGTGTTTCCGTGGCCCTGCTGTCCACAGTGCCTTTAAATGGCGTACAGTTCTTTGAATTTTCAGCTCCCTTCACTTCTGGGAAGCTTCTCTGATCTCCCTGGCCTGGAGGAGGTATCCCTTCTGCATGTTCCAGAAGCATTCTTTATCTCTCTGTCATTTATTTACCTCCCTCTGCTGTATTTCCCATTAGACTCTAAGCCCCGTGAAGTGGGAACTGTGACCATCTAGTTGGCAGAAACTCAGTATTTGTTGAATGAATGGATCAAGCTTCATGCCTTTTGGGGAGGCAGATATTATCTTAATAAATATGAAGGTATGGTTGCTCCTGACTTAAAACCAAATTAGCATGAAGATGTTAGCTTATAAAGAAGAGGGGTGCATGGGAGTGAGAAAAAACTAATTAGCTATGATTACAGCTGTCTTACATCCTTTCTATAACAAAGCAGGGCCCAAACAAAGGTAGTGATTATTCATTTTAACCAAAAAAAAAAAAAAAAAAAAAATCATGGAAGTGAATTAACTTGCCTTTAAAAGCCCAGAGGTCCAGTTGTATTGAATGTTGAAGAAAGAAAGGCGATGCACAAGTTAGAAAGTGTTGGCAAACATTACCATCACGCGTGGTCGTGTGGTTGGAGGGCTCAGGAGCAGGGTTTTGGAATTTTTAGGGGATAAGCCTAGAGAGGCCCTCAGTTTATAGTTCGTCATCCTTGTTTTCATCTAGGAAAACAGGCCCTTGGGTTGCCTTATTCTGGTATATCAGAATGTTTAATTTAAGCTTTAGAAAGTAAATTCCAAAATTTAGCAACCATCTGTAAAAGAACCAACTGGTATTTTTCATGTTGACCATGGGAACATGTTTCTAAAATAATCCAATATTATGGCACGTGGCCTCCACCCATCAAGAAGATACGGTAAATTTCAGTTGCCTGAGCTATTGTTGTTACCTTGAGCGCTTTCACTGCTTTCAGAATCTTCTGGGGTCTGTGTAAGGAATATTTAGCACGTAAGCCAAGAATATCCATTTCAGTTCAGCAGTTCTGGGGACACTCAGTCAAGTTCAAGATACATGTCTGTCCCCAGCAAATACATAACAGCGTAATCATGAGGCTCATTAACTCCTTGTGCTTACAGTATACGTGTGGGCTCAGTTGTGTCCGACTCTTTGTGACCCCTTGGACCATAGCTCGCCACGCTCCTCTGTGCATAGGATTATCCTGGTAAGAATACTGGAGTGGGTTGCCATTTCCTCCTCCAGAGGATCTTCCTGACCCAGGGATGAACCTGCGTCTCCTCCGTCTGCTGCATTGGCAGGCAGATTCTTGACCACTGCGCCCCTGGGAAGCCCATAGTATATGTGCCGTTAAATTAATATTATAAACATATTTCATTCTTATTTCTGTCAAATTTTAAAGAAAAGTTTCCTGGGGTTTTAAATTTAGCACGGAAAGATGAGGAGTAAAGTCAGTACCCCGCCTTTCCCCTTTAGCTCTTAGCTTGGATTCTCCACTGCCCCATCCCACTTATTTTGGTTTCCTTTGTCCACAGCATACATATCCTTGTATGTATCCCCTTTCTACATAATCAGAATCCTGTAGTGACAGACCTCTACACATTTTGCACTAAAATATGTAGTAATAGGCTAAAATAAGTAAAATGTTTAAATTTCTACCCAAATAGGAAAGAAAAAAAAAAAAGATGTCTGTGAACGGAGCAAGGCAAATACTGGTGAAATGGGGGAAGATAGGGAGTCGCTTTGTTTCATGAGAGACGCTCAGCAGGCTCATGTGTGGGTTGCTGATGAGTGTGGCTGTCCCCACAGAGTTGATCTGGAATCTGGAGTCTGGGCAGTTTCTGGGTTGTTTGCTAGTGAAACACCCACTGTGAACTCCCTCGCTGCTGTTGCCGCTGTGCGATTCTGTCATCTGCATTGGAGTCTGCTAAGCTCCCATTTCATAGGATCCATTGATTCACCAACAGCCTACCTTATGCCAGACACCCTGTTAAACCTTGGGAATCCAAAGTGATACAAGACACACCCCTTATCCTTCAGGAGATTTCAGGTAGTAGGGGAGACAGAAACGTAAGCTAATTACCATGTATTGTGGTCAGCGTGACCAGTGCTGTGTGAGACATCTGCGTTGGGTGTTAGGGGAGCCGAGAAGGGTGGTGTGTATATCAGGTGGGTGTGGGCACTCCTGGAAGGCTGCATGGAAGAAGGGTCCTTTTGTGGTGAGTTGATGGACGATTAGGAGTTAGGTGAGGATGTGGGGGGCACTGGAGGTAGGCATTCCAGCTTGAGAGCACAGTGTGGGAGAAAGCGTGGGGGCCAGAGATGAGAACCCCTTGTGAGGCTCACCCTGGGGAAGAAGGAGGGGCGCCTGGGTGGAAGTGATGGGAAAGGACCCCGGAGAGCAGGGCTGGAGCCAGGTCTGTGCTGAGCTGTGGACTTTGCTTGGTCCTGAGCACTGCGTTGTCATCACTGAAGGGCTTTCGGCAGAGTGGCTGGGTCAGATTTACATTTTAGAGAGATGACTGACAGCTGAGGGGTGGATGCCAGGGGAAGGAGCAGGACTAGGGAAGGAGGCTGAAGTGGTCATGAACTGGGGAAAAAGATAAGGACCTCAGTGAAACTGGGGCAGTGGAGCAAAGAGGGTGGAAAGTGTAGGGAGGACTGATGTTGAAGCTGAAACTCCAATACTTTGGCCACCTGGTGCGAAGAGCTGACTCATTTGAAAAGACCCTGATGCTGGGAAAGATTGAAGGCAGGAGGAGAAGGGGACGACAGAGGATGAGATGGTTAGATGCCATCACCAACTCAATGGACGTGAGTTTTTGAGTAAACTCCAGAAGTTGGTGATAGACAGGGAGGCCTGCCATGCTGCAGTCCATGGGGTCGCAAAGAGTTGGACACAACTGAGCGACTGAACTGAAGTGTAGGGAGAGTGGTGGGAGTAGAGGCTGACGAGGGGAGGCCTGGCAGGCGTGGATCTTAGCCACCTGGGGTTCAGAGAGCAGGTCAGAAGCCTTCTGGCTTTCTAGGGTCAGCGGCACCCTCTTCTCATTGGATGAAATGTCCTGGGGACTTCAAGGCAGGCTTGCTCCATGTAAACACTAGCAAATGTCCTGTCGGCACGCCCTGAAGACCAGACCCAGGCGTGCCTGCTGTGTCCTGTCCAAAGACGCAGTCTCAGATCTGGCTTATGAATGAGGGGCAGCAGGCACTGCTTGTTTCTCAGATTCCAGAGTTCTTTGAAGAGCTTGTGGTTTCTGTGTGTTTTTTTTTTTCCTTCTAAAGTCTTCTGTTTCCTTACAAACTAAACAGATTGAATCTGTAGGCCACAGAGAGAGAATAAATATGGAACCCACAGGACTATGATTACAGAGTTGTATTTTAGACAACGGCAGTTAAAGTTATAATTGTGTTGTTAGAGACACAAGAAATTTTATGGTTAGGTGTTCTGGTCTCTTTCTTTCTCCCTGCTCGATGTCTTTAAACTCTTTCTATTTATTCTGGCTGTTGGCATGACCACTCTCAGAGGCTCAGTCTGATTGCTGACTCTACTCATACAAAAGAAGAAATTTGGTAAGATCTAATGCTTCCTTTTGGGGCTTCCCTGGTGGCTCAGACTGTAAAGGATCTGCCTGCAATGCAGGCGACCTGGGTTTGATCCCTGAGTAAGAAAGATCCCCTGGCGAAGGGAATGGCAACCCACTCCAGTATTCTTGCCTAGGAAATCCCATGGACAGAGGAGCCTGGTGGGCTACAGTCCATGGGGTCACAAAAGAGTTGGACATGACTGAGTGACTAAACAGCGCTTCCTTAGTTTTCCACCTACCACAGTCCCAATCTTTCTCTCTTATACACACACACAGACACGCACACACCGTAAATTGAAATGTCTTTTGGTATTGTATTTTTTTAGGATTTGGTGCATCTTTCTAATGTCATTTCATGACCTCTTCTATATAACTTCCTGGAGCTTCCCTGGTGGCTCAGAGGTTAAAGTGTCTGCCTGCAATGCAGGAGACCTGGGTTTGATCCCCGGGTCGGGAAGATCCCCTGGAGAAGGAAATGGCAACCCACTCCAGTATTCTTGCCTGGAGAATCCCATGGACGGAGGAGCCTGGTGGGCTACAGTCCACGGGGTTCTAAAGAGTCGGACACAACTGAGCAACTTCACTTTCACTTTCTGTATAACTGATCAAAGCCTAACTTTGTTGTCTTTTGCTTGGTTTCTCTTATGTCATTATTGTGATCGATTAAGTTTCTTCTGTTTAGGAACTGTCTTCAGTTTAAAAAGGATATAAATGAAAGGAGGAAGGAATAAAGGTAGGAAAAGATTACATTAGGTGGAAGACACCTCCTTGGATAAAATCCCGTTAGTCTTGTGCAGAGAGAGAGAGGCATGTCTTCTGCTGATCCTTTGGTCTTAACACTGTAGGAACACCTGAGCCTTTTCACCACTGCAGCTGTGTACTGTGTTTCAATGAATGGGGTTTTTGCATGGCTTGGTTCCTCAAAGCCATCTTTATATCATGCCGTGTACGACTGACTTCTGAGGATAATGATGGTGGTGGTTGGGAGTGAGATGGTGTGTTGTTGGTAGCTCTGTATATCCTTCCACCCTCACAGAATCATTACCCTACATTTTCTAGAGTTTAATTGCTTGTACCATCTGTGGTCCACTCATTTGAATTCATTTCCACACGGTTAATCTCTTCCCATGTACACTCCTCCAGACAGTCTTTATTTGTTTGCTCTTTTCAGCAAGGAATTGAGCAATTTAACTTTTCTCCCTTTGTTTCATTTCCTGCTGATTTTAATACCCATCCTCATCTTTTATAAAAGCAAAGCCAAGGCTGGATCCTTCCAGCTTCATCATTCTAAAGACAATTTGAAGGCCACAGACAAACCGTTTCTGCTAAAAGTAGAATGTCTTTGGCCAGTAAAACCATCAACTGAGGCTTTTGGCAACTCTCTTGGTAGCAACTGTTCTTTAGTCAGATGCTGTTCTCCTGCCCATGACTTCTGTCACTGCTGGTGACAGAGCTAAAAATCTGTGGATGATTTCTAACAAAAGTGCATGTAATGGATGTAGGTAAAAATAATTGAAACTAGATTTGACATTGGCTGAAAATGAAATGTTTCATAGTCCTGGCTCTTCTAATTAAAGTTGCAATCCTTGAAATTCTTTATGGAGATAACGGATCCTCCCAAATAGAAAATTCAGGAAATCGGAAGCATTTGGTTAGTTTGTGCAGCATAGGAAAACATGTGCTATCTTCTATCCAAATATTGACTGCTCCCAATGACACAACACGAGGAGCCTATCTGTGTTACACACGACTTAACCAGGAATGAACAGGGCCCAGAGCCATCAGGTCCTGGCTGGGGAATCAGCTCCGGCTTCTTTCACCCTGGCTTGGAGCCTTTGCAGGAGACGGCACTCCTACTTGCTCTTTCTTTTCAGGGTTTTTTTTCCCAGCAGGAGCGCCAGTTGAGGGAGGTAACTCATGCCCTGGTCATGAGTCTGTGCTTTGGAGCCAGACAGACTTGAATCCAGAGCTGGCCTCTTCCTGTGTGTGGCAATGTGAGCTTGAGCTCTGAAGTTACTTCTCTCAGCCTAAGTTCTTCACCTGGAAAGGGAGGAAATCAGCAGTCCCCTCTGGACAGAATTACTGTGAGGAGGGAGTTGTGTAGGTAAGGTGCTTGGCACTGAGCCTAGGATAGGGTCTGCCCTTCCTCACTGAGCAGTGGGGCTCCCATGAGGACCCCACTGTCTGGGAGCCCTTTTGAAAACCCCATCATGGAACCGTGTAGAGGCGTGGGTCCCCCTGATGCTTGCTGTTGTATGGAAATCAGACTGCTTGACTGAGACATGGTCTTAGAGACGCTTTGTGTCCCTGACATCCCTTTCTCATTTTGCACATCTGGGAGGAAGGGCTGTGGCAGGGTTTGGTAATCCTTGTTTATTAGAAGTAACATGCATCATTGTGTTTTCTCTGCCTGGCTGCCTGTACGAAGAAAGACGATTATGGCCTGGGCTCCAGTATTTCGCATTTCAGATTCCTTCAGTTTTCCTCTGTAGTTAATTTGTCAGTGTTCTGATTTTTTGTGCTTTAAAAATATTGACTTAACAATGGGCTATATTCTGTCTTCTGCATTTGCTATTTCTGCCTGAAAAATGGGAAGGTAGGAAACGATTTTTTTTTTTTAATTGCTTGGTAAACATGCTAATCATTCTTCATTGGACATAATGTGGAATGTGAGTAAGTTGTGGTTGCACAAGTTAGAATAAAGATTAAATTTCTCATTGGGCCACATATTGTGAAGTTAGCTAATGCAGTACTGGAGCCCCAGACTGGGAATGAACTAAATTTCTCCTGAGGTTGTGACTTTTAGAATGTCACACGATCATATAAATCGTCACTTTCCTGATCTGTGAAATGGAAATACTCCTTCTGCCCTTGGGTTTTGTGAGGATCATATGAGTTAATGTATATATGCTAAGTCACTTCAGTTGTGTCTGACTATGACCCTGTGGACTATAGCCCGCCAGGCTCCTCCGTCCATGGGATTCTCCAGGCAAGAATGCTGGAGTGGGTTGCCATGCCCTCCTCCAGAGGGTCTTCCCAACCGAGGAACTGAACCTACATCTCTTATGCCTCCTGCATTGGCGGGCAGGTTCTTAACCACTGGTGCCACCTAGGAAGCCCAATGTATATAAAAGTACTTTTAAATATGTAAGTGATTATACAAATAACAAGGATATTCTTATTGTTACCTCAAGGCTGTTTCTTTTCTTTTCCTCTCCTCATCACCTAAATGCTTAACAGGGATATGGTCTGTTGCCTTTCTTCCCTCATCCCAGAGGGAATCTTTGCTACATTTTTTTTTTCTCCCATTTGCTAATAACCTAATGATATCTTTATGTTTAGCAAGGAGTAATGGCACCCCACTCCAGTTCTTTTGCCTAGAAAATCCCATGGATGGAGGAGCCTGGTAGGCTGCAGTCCATGGGGTCGCTAGAGTCGGACATGACTGAGCGACTTCACAAATAACAAGGATATTCTTATTGTTACCTCAAGGCTGTTTCTTTTCTTTTCCTCTCCTCATCACCTAAATGCTTAACAGGGATATGGTCTGTTGCCTTTCTTCCCTTATCCCAGAGGGAATCTTTGCTATATTTTTTTTTCCTCCCATTTGCTAATAACCTAATGATATCTTTATGTTTAGCAAGGAGTAATGGCACCCCACTCCAGTTCTTTTGCCTAGAAAATCCCATGGATGGAGGAGCCTGGTAGGCTGCAGTCCATGGGGTCGCTAGAGTCGGACACGACTGAGCGACTTCACTTTTACTTTTCACTTTCATGCATTGGAGAAGGAAATGGCAACCCACTCCAGTGTTCTTGCCTGGAGACTCCCAGGGATGGGAAGCCTGGTGGGCTGCCGTCTATGGGTCGCACAGAGTTGGACACGACTGAAGCGACTTAGCAGCAGCAGCAGCAGCAGCAGCAGTGTTTCCTCTGATTTGGAGAAGGAAATGGCAACCCACTCCAGTGTTCTTGCCTGGAGAATCCCAGGGACAGAGGAACCTGGTGGGCTGCTGTCTATGGGGTCTCACAGAGTCGGACACGATTGAAGCGACTTAGCAGCAGCAGCAGCAGTGTTTCCTCTGCCACAACCATTGTTACTGCTGGTACTGGTATTCTAGATGCTTTGAAAGTGCAGACAAGGCTTCTCTCAATAGATTGGACGTGGAAACAAATACCCCAAACTCACAAGATTCTGGACAAATGCAGTGAATATCCTGCACATGAAAACCTTTCTCTTTCTTTTCTTATTTTCTCGCTAGTAGGATTTTGTTTGTTTTGAGGTAGTGGCTGTTGCTTTTCTCTCTCTCTCTCTGGGATACTTTTAATTTGTTGCAGAGAAGGACAGTAAAGTTAATATACCAAGGAATGGAAAGTGCTTCCAGCCTTTCAGAGCTGCTGGAAAGTCAACGCTTGCTTTGAGGCCAGATCCTGATGTGGGACTTGAACTCATGACCTAATAATGCCAGAGGCGAAATGTTGCCAACCAGTCCACACAGAAGATGCGGACATTTAAAATACTTCCTTTGAGTAGTCCCGTTGTTGCCTTCTGGGCTCTCTTCTCTGTTTCAGCCTTTTCTTGCACATTCCTGGCTTCCCTGTTAGGAATACAATTTTAGTTTTTAGATCTATTTTTTTCTTGCTGTCTTTCCATTTGCTTTTGACAGTCTCTTCCTTCTTGCTTTCCATTTCTCCTGGGTGAGTTCCTTGTTTTGTTCCTGTTCCTTCCTGTCCTTCCTCTGGACTAAAAATAGTCTCCAAGGTCCCTGGCTTCTTGCCCACAAACTTGACCTTCCTGCTATTCATCTAGGGTCCCCCGTGAGTATCTTAAGATCCTTTACTATGCTCTCAAGATAATCAGACTCCTGCATCCATTCTCTGTTGCTTACGCCTCTTCTCAGCTGACTTATGGGGCTAACTGACCCTTGTCCCCAGGGCTGTAATTGAAAACTAAATCTCTTGTACAAAGATGCTGAATAAGCGATTTGCTCACGTTAAAGTGTTACTGACAGAGCCTGAATTCTCTCTGCATGTGCGGACTCTGTGGGTGGTATGGAAGGAGAAGGCATCTCACACAGTGATTCGAGGTGCTTGTGTAACGTCCTTCTCTGCCGAGCAGTGGTGTCACGACCAGCTGAGCCCAGGAACCAGCGTTTTCATCCATCATGCTGCTTGTGGGTACCCCAGGGGGACCTGCTGCCACTTGACTCCCACAGAAGCGTTTCTCAGGGAGCTAAAGTTGGTTAAAGTGTTTCTTTGTGAACATTCCTTGGTCAGAATTGAAGGATTATGATATTCTTTACAAAGAGTGACTTTCTGTCCAGTGTTGACCTAGACAATCCACAAATGAGTGTGTCTGCTCTAGGGATAAAGGCTTATAAAACTTTAGATGACTGGGCTGAAAAGTGCTGATCATGGCAGCTCCGATCTCAGCACCCAGCCCTAACCTGAACTCCCTGTTTTGCTAAGAGTTAGAGCAGCAGGGCACGTGATACTTTTCTGTGTGGCAGATGAAGGCTTAAAAGGTTTCTTTCCATCTGTCTGTCCCTCCAACTCCCTACGTGGGTTATGTCGCCATGAAAAGAACTAGCCCTACTTTTTGTTGAGAATACAGAGCTGTAGATTTCATCAGCCATGGTGAGGTCCACGTTTCTATGCAGCGCTGTCTTCCTCCTGACACTGCTGATGCCACTGTGTCAGCCTGCAGTGCTTTTCTGTTCACTGATTGACCAGTAAACGACTTATCTTTCAAGTCCCAGCTCAAATGCCATCTGTACTCTTCTCCTTTCTTCCTCTTCTGGAATAATTATCCTTTTATCTGGGTCTTTTTAGCACTTTACCAAAAGCTCAATTACAGCACTTATCACACTGTATCCTTTTTTTTTCCCCCAAATGTTTCTCTTTACCCTGTTCATTTGAGTACCTCAAGGGCAGAGGGTGGGACCATGTTTAATTAATCATCATATTCCCATCACAGGGAACCATGTCCACGCCACAGTCTGTACCACTTAGTAAGCATCTTATAAGTCGTTTGACCTAAACTCTAATAAAACATGTGTCTTCATGATCTTTTTTTTTTTTTGGCCATTTGATAATGATGTAAATCTCATTCTTTGAATCGAAAAGGAAAATATCGAATAGGTAAGCTAGATCTGATTTATATTTTATACTTCAACGAATGACACAAGAAAAAAAGAACAATGCTGATTTTGCCTTATTTTTGTCACCATTGCTTCTTCTACATATTTCATGGTCTTATGAAATTGATTGATTATGGGGAACTCTATAGGTAGAATGACATGGTATTTAAAGTTAACTCACAAGGGCTTCCCTGGTAGCTCAGATGGTAAAGAAACTGCCTGCAATGCAGGAGACCTGGGTTTGATCCCTGGGTCAGGAAGATCCCCTGGAGAAAGGAATGACTATCCACTCCAGTGTTCTTGCCTGGAGAATTCACGGACAAAGGAGCCTAGTGGGCTACACAGTCCATAGAGTTGCACGGAGTTGGACATGACTGAGTGACTGAACACACACACACACACACCCACCCACCCACCCCACAGGCTTCTTGGTGACGTATAGGTTTGAGTCATGGGTCATGGATAAACCTCTGGGAACCCAGTTCTGCTTTGGATTCTAAAGTTATTTTACTTACATGATATTTTTACTTACAATGTATTTTCCCATATTTTATTTAATCTCTTATCTGAGGGCTGCAATTTTTTTCAAGCTTGTATTAACCTGATATCAAACCACTTTGGCTTTTTTCCGTAGAACACATTTTTTGTAAAGGGATCTGACACCCTCCATGCTCGTAGCCACTAGGGTTATGCAGGTAATGATAAAGCTGCTTCTCT